>NW_026780444.1:0-662205 GCF_030144855.1 Hypanus sabinus | reverse complement strand
TAAAACCCAGTTCAATCCTGCTTTCCAATCCATAATAAATGTATTCTGGATTGTCGGAATAAAGTTATCTACCCGGATCAAGTTCACTACTTTCTTCCGTCACTCCATTCACCTTTCAATTTTCAGAGTTCGAGCTTTCTTTCAATTCCCATATAACAAGCTAAGCACAGACTCTATTTTTTTTTTCAGGAAAACATCATCTTATTTGGAATCTGATTCCAAAATGTCAACTAGTATATATGGTCGTCGTGGTGTAAAATGTGCAGTCAATTTCTCAGAGTTACAATTCCGAATGAGCAGATCAGTTCATGTTTCTGAAGCGGTCACATTTCCAGAGCGTGATTCTCCAAGTCGCTGCAATAACCTGCTAAAACCTTTCCTTCTAATGTAAGAACACCCTATGGTATAGTGGGCCCTGTCCTTGATGATCGTATGTTCCCAGGGACGTTGAAGCTTATTGATATAAATATATTCCAGTCTACAAAGTGGATCTCCAAGAGAATGGAATTCAATCAGGAAATGTTGCAAACAGAATTCCAGGTGTTATTCCTCTGGGGCTTCACCCTCCCTTTTCTTCCATGGCCTTCTGTCTCTTTCATCAACCAACTTCTTAGCTCTTTGATTCATCCTTTCCCTCCGTTTTACCTATCGCCTGCCGTTTCTCTCTCATCCCCTGTTCCTACATCAATCTGTTCCTGGTGTTCTCTGATTTCATCTCCCACTGTTCCAAGTATCAATCAGTCCCTCAATAAAGTTTCCACGTAGGGCTGTTTAATTCTCTCTCAAATTACAGCAATACATTTATTCCTGTTATGCCCCTACGACTGAGAAACAGGCAGACTATCGTTTGTCTCTTATAATTTTCAAATCATTCAAAATGAAACTCTCAGCATTTTTCAATCCTGAAGAAGACATATATCAGATACTTCTGCGCTACCTATGGAGGTGACAGGTTCAGTTAGGGTGCTCTGTATTATCATACTGAAAAAAAGGTTATAAGACAATGGGATTATGTACTTGATTATGAATGCTTTCTGTCTATTTGCATCTCCCTCTCTCTCTTGCATCTATCCATCTATATGGCTCTCTATATTTCTGCCCGTCTTCCTGTAATTCTTCCTCCAAGGTACAGGTACACACACACACACACACACACACACACACACACACACACACACACACACACACACACACACACACTCACACACACACTCACACACACATACACACACACACTCACACACACTCACACACACACACTCACACACACACACACACACACACACACACTCACACACACTCACACACACACACTCACACACACACACACACACACACACACACACACACACACACACACACACACACAAATACACAAGGACGGACGCCGGGGATATGAATACCACCGGAGGAGGCCTGTCCAGACATCATTATTGACAGAGATGACAGAGTTTGTCATCGAAACGTCGATTAAAATCAATGCCTTTACCCCGTTAGAGATCAAAGAAAAGCTTTTTCGTCAATTCGACAAGATAATTACACAAGCATGAAGGAGGAGGTGCCTATGTAGATTGGAGGGGGCTGGGGATACAGGCGGGCATTACGGCAGAGCAGATATGGCTGACGTTTCTAGAAAAATCTCACAATACTGAGGATAAATATGCCCCACTGCAGAAGTTGTTCTCAAATGGCAGGTGTGGGAAACCGTGGCTAACGGAAGTTAAGTAGGACATTAAAAAAAAACACAGGAAAGAACATATAACTTAGCAAAAGTGAGTGGGAAGATGGATGATTGGGAAGTTTTTAAAATTCAACAAAAGACAACTAAAAGCCATAAGATGGGAAGGCATGAAGTATGAGGTTAAACCTGCCAATAATTTAAAGCGGGTGATTGAAAGTCTTTTTTTTTAAATAAAAGGGATATGAGAGTTGATATTCGGCCACTGAAAAATGATGCGGCTGAACTACTAATTGGAAGCAACGAAATTACTTATAAATTAGTGGGTCCTTTGCATCAGTCTTCACCGTGCAATATACTAGCAGTGTGCCAGACACCCGTGACTGTCAGGAAGCAGGAATGGGTGCCATTGTTAGTACAAAGGGAAAAAGTGCAAGAAGGTCAGAAACACTGGAAGAATGAGCATACGAATGGCAGATGGAATACAGTGACGGAAAATGTATCGGCAAGCATTCTGGTAAAGGGAACAAAAGTACATTCTATTATCTAAATGGGAAGACAATTTACACATCAGAGGTGCAAAGAGACTTGAATCCTCGTGAAGGAGTCCCGGTAGGTTAATTTGCAGGGTAAGTCTGTAGGAAAGAAGGCAAATGCAATGTTTCCATTTATTTCAAGGGGAATAGAATTTAAAAATAAGGACATAATGCCGAGGTTTTATAAGACATTGGCAAGTCTGAACTTGGAATATTGTCAAAAAGTTTAGGCACCCTATCTCTGAAAGGATGTGTTTTCATTGGAGTGAGTCCAATGGAAGTTGGCGATAATAATTCACGGAATTAATGGGTTAGCATATGATGAGCATTTGGCAGCTTTGAGGCTGTTCTCACTGCGATTTAGAAGAAAGCCGGGGAATCTCACAGAAACCTACTGGATGCTGCGAAGACCATGTAAGGGGGATGTGCGCAGCCTCAAAATTGGAAGGCAACGTTTTAGAGAAGAGTAAAGAGTTTATTTCTTGTCTTATCCAGAGAGTAATGAACCTGTGTAATGTTCTAGCACAGAGTGCTGTGGAGCCCTAAACCGGCTGTCACAAACAGTGATTCGGCAGCGCAGCAGACACGGCAATTGTTCTCGTGAATATAAATGTACCTGCTAATTATTATTCCATTATGATGGTATTTAACCCCATAGCAGGAACATAGAACATAGAATAGTACTGCACAGTACGGCCCACAATATTGTGTCGACCCTTAATCCCTGCCTCCCATATGACATCTCTCCTTAAATCCCACCATATACCTGCCTGGTAGTCTATTAAATTTCACGAGTGTATCTGCCTCCACCACTGACTCAGACAGTGCAGTACGCGCACAAACCACTCTCTGAGTAAAAGAAAATTCCTCTAATATCTCCCTTGAACTTCCCACCCCTTACCTGAAAGTCATGTCCTCTTGTATTGAGCAGAGGTGCCCTGAGGAAGAGGCGCTGGATGTCCACTCTATCTATTCTTCTTAATATCTTGTATGCTTCTTTCATGTCCCCGCTCATCCTCCTTCTCGTCAGAGAGTAAAGCCCAAGCTCCCTTAATCTCCATCCACAACTATCCACTGCTTCTGTGGGCGTCATTTCTGAATGCACCAGCCAACTTTCCGTGGAAACCAAACCTTCTGACATCATGAATGGTCATACCATGGCTAGGGTTAGGGTCAGGGTTAGGGTTAGTGTTTAAAATGCATTTACACCAGATCCATTAACACTTTATTTGCAGAAGACCACGTGATAAACACGGACTCCCATCTGTTTCTCTCTCCCATTTTCCCCGCTTTGACTCAGCCGAGTGCAAACATGTGAACTATCCTTCTCCTCCGGGTACAAACCGGAAGTGATTGCCCAACTCACTTAGTGGACAACTGCTCTTCATCCGCATTACCGTCGATTGCCGGAAACGTGAATCTAAGAGTATGATCTCATCTCGGTCCAGAGCATCCCTTTGGCAAGATGCTGTCTAGAACTGAGCTAAATTTGACATTGACATTTGCGTGGGTTAATATGATACCAGTGCAACTTGTTTGGAACAGTCTGAATTCAATATACTGATGGACTGGCTCTGTCAGCGATATCACATGTCCCTACAAATCGCGAAGCAGTAAGGGGGCTTGGCTGATGGAAAGACATTACAACCTTCTGTCCGATTTCCAACTCCCGCAGCTCTTTTCGCTCCTTGAAATACGCTTTGCTCTGCTGTTTCTTCCATCTCCTCTTATGCGCAACGACATAATAGACCTACTTAATAGAGTCAATTAATTGCTAGTAGCATGTGTCCTTTCTAATGGCACTAAACTCGGTTGATGATAAATCCAGCCCGAACAAGGATTCTAACCCTTTTATTTTCGCATTCTCTTTAAAGTTCCGCTCATCCATTCAGCAATTGCACTGTATTGTGGTCGATAAGGGATACCAACCTGTGTTTTTCCCCAGACAGTTTCATTACATTTTGTATCGCTTGTGAGGTGTATCGGAGACCATGATCCGATTCTACAATCCTCGGCAATGCACAACGAGTAAAAACTCTCTCCAAACAAAATCCTGGCTGCAACGTCAGCGGGTTTCATTATCTAGTTCGGAAAGCCTCTATCCACTTGCTGAACGCGTCCACTATCTCGAGGATATAGTTCAGTCTTCCAGGGTATGAAGGTGAAGATCAAACAAAATAAACCTGCAAGTTAACACATGGCCCCTCTATGGGTCGTAACCTGAAACTGCTTTTCTAGCCGAATTATCTGTGTTATCACTGTTCACAAATCAAACAATTCTTAAAATAATGTACATCACCTCGCAGTTTTGGCCACCAACACAGATTCTTCAACTGTTCGATAGTTCTGTCTGTTAGTTGATTCCCACAAATGTCATGATGACAATACATCATCTGGTTTCGTTCACAATTCTGCTCCTCAAACTTACCACTCTCAAGTATAATCCAATTCCGTGCCTTATCCATCGATATTTCCCATAATTTTCAGAATCCTCTCCTGTGTGTACCTTTGCTAACTCCTGATCCTGTTGCTGTATCATGACTAAGTCTATATGTGAACAGTATATGTACGGTATGTGTACAGGCTGTTTTTTTCTGTCATTCCTGCCTCTATATCTGGATTCCATTTCACCACCCAAGTTTATTCCAGTTATGACTAGCTCACCAGCCCTCCAGCTCCCTTCCGGGGATGTCTTTAACTGAGCCTCCACCTTTTCAATCCATCAGTGCTTTCTCTTGCCTTCTCAATATTTGCTTCATCAAGGGAGGTGATGGCAAAGGTTCGCCTTCGATTGGGATATAACCTCTAGATTTCCATAACGGTAAATATTCGGTCAAAGCACATGAGCATCCAGTGAATGAAGGGAGTTGGGTCATGTACTGTCATCAGAGTTTAGTCTCATTCAGTATCTTGTTCAGCGCAGGAGTGGTGAGTCACAGGGCTTGTTCCTGTTCTCTGCTGTTCCATGATCCCAACATGTCCAGGTGATGTGTTCATATTTGAATGTGAATCTATTCATCATCCGCTGTCCATTCACCTACTTTCATCTCGTTCTTCTGCACTGGCGGGTATAACATAGGACGCAGTGTCTTGCATCACCGGAACAAGCTCTCCAGCCTGCCTTGTCCCTGACGAGCGGAACATTCCCGGCTGTGCAGTGACGTACCAGTGACTGCAATTTCCCAGAGTTCATCAGTCAACCGCCTGCTGCAATGTGAACCTTTGGATAATTCCAGATGTCAAACTGAAGCTTCCCTCGAATTCCTGCTCCCAGACTCTCAGTGCTGCACAGAACAACGTAGTTACAATTTTCCAAATCAAAATGCATGGCATATTGCAGTGGAGTCCGAAACTGTCATCTGAAAATCAAAAAGACTCTTATATTGTTTATGAGTGGGATATAACTCGAATAGACTCACGCTCCGGTTCACATTGAGGAATATGTGACAGATTCAACAAACGCAAGAGTGCCGAGATACACGGTGAATGCAGCAATTTATAATTGCTGTGGGTAATGTATTCATATAAATAATGCTGGTACATGAAACAAGCTGCATTGGTGGTTTTATTTCAATCAAATTATGAAATTAATTACGCACTTATTTATTTAAAATAATTAATATATTTGTTTTGTTTATTTTCATTCAACGTTTCAGAAGTTGTGTTGCCGAACCACAGAGGTTTACGGATCAGATGCAGCTAACTTGGCGCTGCGTGGTTTAGCAACGTATAGCATGCAGAATTATGCCGGGCCGAACGGTCTGTTTACCATATGACCCTATGACGCTGAATGTGCTGCTCAACACAACCGTCATTATTCATCAGTTCACAGTCCCTCTCACAATTTTAACATCATCCAACTGTAGGAGGCTCTTGTTCTAAGAATAGCTCAGTGAATACAGATTCTATTTTAAGAGTATTCACTAGTTTGGTGGAACAGCGGGAAAGAAGGAGAAAAAAAAAATCACCGGCTCACACTGAGTCAGATATTCACAGATACGGGACTGAGACAACACCCGTTACGCTGGAGCAGACAGATACAGAACGAACCACACACTTAACCGATAATAGAAACTGACAGATACAGAATGAAACCCGCACTCCCACACTGTAAAAGAGACTGACAGATACAGAATGAAGCCCACACTCTCACCCTGCAGCAGAGACTGACAGATACAGAATGAAAACCACACTCCACACTGTAAATCCGCAGCAACTGATCCTGAATCTACAGAACATTGGAAAAAGATTAGCAATGCGTCCAGGATTTCTGGAGCCACCTCCTTAAGTACCCTGGGATGCAGACCATCAGGTCCAGGGGACTTATCAGCCTTCAGACCCAACAGTCTATCCAACACCGTTTCTTCCCTAATACATATTTCTTTCAGTTCATCCATTACCCTATTTCTTTTGGCCATGATTACATCAGGGAGATTGTTTGTGTCTTCCCTAGTGAAGACAGAACCAAAGTACCTGTTCAACTCATCTGCCATTTCCTTGTTCCCCATAATAAATTCACCATTTTCTGTCTTCACTGGTACAATTTTGATTCCAAATGATGGACGTTGAAGAGCATCTTAGGCGAACTCGGACGATTAAATAGACACTCCAAGAGGACAGATAATCGGACAACAGGCAAGTGTTCGCTCCAGGTCCTGATTCGCCCATTAGTCTGCGGATGGAATCCCGAGGTAGCCTCGAACTGCTCGCAAAATGCTCGCCAGAATTTGTAAGTGAATTAGAGACCTCTGTACGAAACAATAACCGTCGAAAAACCACGTATACGGAAAGCACGGTGCATGAGAATCCCTGCGGTCGGTCGGGCTGATGATCGCTTAGTCAGAAGAATGAATTGAAAAACCCATGGATCACAACTAAAATAGCGGTAAAGGAATTGATTGAATTCAGACAGGCAATAAAATGTAGAGAAAGGCGAGACTAGGAGCGTGAAGGAATGGGTAAAATTTGAAGTAGTCCCTGAGGAGCGGAATTAAGATTTTTTAACGGGGTCAGGTTTCACAACTCTGGAGGAATACAGAACGTCTTTGTATGTACGGACCACTAATAACTTCTTTTAATAAACCGCAGAGTCCGCAAGATGCCAGAATAACCTGTTCTCTTCGAAGTGCGATCCCATTGAAAAATCTCGACAAGTAACCCAGGCAGCACAAGTAATAAGTCAGAGCCCCAACCTTGTGGAACCTGCTTAGTTGCATCAAGACTTGCCTGCCTTGGGAATCTGCATCCCTGGAGACGGGGTCGGTAAACTTTTCCCCGATGTTATGGGCTCCAACCTCTGCTCCATATGTGGGTCCCGATTGCATCAGGTTTCTGATTTTTAGAACCAACACTATATGTTATATTGAAATTAAAACGTTTAGAAAACAATTACCTGCGGATTTGCCGGGTATTCAATCTTTTCTCCTCATGAATATAGCTAACTTCTTCTAGTACCTCCAGATGCCGAATGGATGCCTTCCTCTCTCAAGCCAATTCCACCCTTCCTCTACTGTGAAATTCACTGCCAAGCGCTCCCTGTCTCCAATGTCATAATTCACCTCAGCTGGTGACAGCCGTCTTGTAAAGTCCACACAGAGATGCAGATTCTGGTTCGCAGTGGATCCCTGAAGAAAAATGACACACCCACACCAATATCAGGGACGTCTCTAATTAAGGGTAGTTTCCTTGTTGGAAGATAACAAAACGGACCTTGAGCTAATTGAAACCTGTGTCAGCATCCAGGGACCAACGAAATGAACCCGATGCCCTTTTAGTCAGATTAGTCACAGGGGGAGCTATTGAGCTAAACTTTTGAATAAACCTCCTGTGGAAGTTTCCAAATCACAAAAGCTGTTGAATTTGTTTAACAAAATTGCATAAAGGCCAGATTCGCACTGCACTGGGTTCTTCAATGTCCATAATCAGACTTCTTTCTTTCTGAGGTGGCAAATCCAGGTAAGAGATTTTCCAGACAAAGTGTTCACTCTTCGCTAATTCCACAAGCAAGTGTTTTTTTTTTAACGCACTGAAGAAACTGAGCTGAGGGGTGGAGTTTTAAGATGGCGACGTAGACATCTGCCTTTTAGGCGCTCTTCATTTATTAAGCTATAATCACCCTTAATCAAATCTTTTTGTACTTAATTACATGGGTTGATATTTACGATTTATTTCTTTTTTAAAATAATACTTGATTTAATTTTTTTCAAACTTAAAATGTCTGTACCTAAGAAATCGACTAAAGACCCTATATCTCTCGATGGAATCTCCAGTCTTCTGGATACTAAACTGGATACTAAACTTGCAAGTCTGGAAAATAAACTTACTGCGAAAATGTCTGAGCTTGAAGAAGTCGTTAGATCATTTGATACCAAGCTTCAATCGCTGGCAGCAGGTATTGAACGGCATGAAGAAAGGTTTGCGGCTCTTGACAAGATAATTTGTGAAAAATACGTACAATCGAAACTTTGGAGGAGAAGGTACGGTCGACCGCTAAAATAGTGGAGCAGAATAAGTTTAAAATCACCGATCTTGAAAACCGATCTCGCAGACAGAACTTGCGCATTATTGGATTTCCAGAAAATGTTGAGTCTGGTGACTTAACTGAATATTTTTCTAACTTATTGTGGGAAATTTTTGGCGAGGACGCTTTGCGGGTTAAACCTACTATTGACCGTGCCCACAGAGTTTCGAGATTTTCGGCTGCGAGAGACAAGCCACGAGCTGTGATTGTCCGTCTCCATTAGCCTCGGGAGAAAGAGCTTTTAATTCGATTAGCTCGTCAGAAAGGTATGATTTCTCACAGAAGCAACAAGTTTCGTATTGTTGAGGACTATTCATTCGAGGTGATGAGGGCGAGAATCGCTTTTAAACCGGTGATGGCAGAGATTCATTCGATTGGACTTAAACAAGCTTTAAGATACCCAGCGAATCTCAGAATTACGTTGACTGATGACAGTCAGTGCTTCTTTAATACTCCGGAAGAAGCGAAGAAATTCGTTGAAGAATATCGGTCTTCTAGTACAATTTGAACTATGTGTTATGTTGAAGAATTTTTGGAGAGAAGACGCCATTCCGTTTTTAGGCTTTAACTTATGAAGCTGCGGTACAGCTTTTTACTTTGGTCTGTAGACCTGTTTTTTTTAATTATCATGATTTACAGATACTCTTTTAATTTTACCATAATGTCTTTTTTCTTAATTAAGTTCTTTTTCCTATGGATTAGATATACATGTTAAGACTTTGTAATAATGATTTATTTTTTAAGATGTCGTTTCTTTTTCCCATAAGACTTTGCTTTCTGTAAGCGTTTATTTGCCTGTATTTGAGATTGGGACGAATGTTTTGAATTTTTGGACCTTTTTTTATATGTATTGTTGTGGTTATTGAATCCATTTTTAATCTTATTTTGATGACCTTGTTTTAAAGAAAAAGATCGGCGAATTTACATTTATATTCTGTAATATGGTCCTTTCAAAATGTCGTTTCTTCTTCCCATAAGTCTCTGTTTCTGAAATGTCATTTTCTTATATTTGAATATGGAATCTTTTTTTTAAAGGCATATTACACTATTTTAAACTTCAATGGTTATCCTTTTTTTATTAATGATTTTTTGCTTTTTTATATTATTTTTTTTCATTTTGATTGATATATATTCTTTCTTTTTACAACCCTGTATTTATATCTGGGTGTTACATAGTTTCTCTTTTCTTTCTTTTCATGAAGTTGCCATCTTGAAAATGGGGGTAATATTAGTATTAGTTTGTGCGCCTGCCGCTTGGCTTTTTTTCGTGGGGTTGGGGGAGGGGGTAGGGATCTTTTTTCACGACTTTGATTTTTATTTTTTTTGCTTTTAGTTTATGGGCCGACTTTAAATTATTAATATTGTTGAGGTGTCATGTTCTCCGGTTGCTCCTGAATCATTTTTCCTTCTTCCTGAATTATGGGTTATGTGTCTTTTTAAACTTTTATGATATATACAACTAATATTGGCATGATGGATAAGTCTATTAACTTTATCTCTTGGAATACTAATGGTTTAAATCATCCGATTAAACGTAAAAATATTAAAATTATTCCATAGACTAAATGCTAATATTATTTTTGCGCAGGAGACCCATATTTGGAGGGAGGATAATCAACGTTTCTTTATGTTCTGGAAGGGTCCACAATTTCACTCGAATTGTACCGCCAAAATTAGGGGTGTGTCTATTTTTATAGACCCCTCAATTTCGTTTACACATCATGAAATTATTTCAGATCCACAGGGCAGATTTCTGTTGATAACTGGTTCACTTTTTAATCGAAAAGTGGTTCTAGTTAATATTTATGCTCCAAACTTTGACTGCCCTGAATTTTTTAAACGTTTATTTACTTCCTTTCCTAATCTAAACGACTATATGTTGATAATGGGTGGAAATTTCAATTGTTGTCTGAATCCTTTGATGGATAGATCTAAACCTATCCGAATTCTTCCGAATAGATCCGCCTTACTTATTAATTCATTTATGGTTGATTAGGGAATTACTGAAATATGGCGGTTTTTGAAGCCTAAAGATAAAGAATTTTCGTTTTTTTCACATGTATATCACAGTTATTCTAGAATTGATTATTTCCTTATTAATCATCGTTTATTAACGGATGTTACTGATTGTAAATACGATTCTATTACTATTTCGGATCATGCACCTTTGAAGTTATCTATCAAGATTTCGGACTTTTCCAATAATACTAGATCTTGGAGACTTAACGCTACTTTGCTTCAAGATCCAGAATTCATCACCTACATAAAACAGAAAATTGACTTATTTTTCTCAACAAACTATACTGAAGAGATTGACAGAGGAATACTTTGGGACTCTTTTAAGGCTTTTATCCGTGGACAAATTATCTCATATTCCGTTGGTAAAAGAAAACAAAGATATTTAGATATTGCTTTATTAGTGGATAAAATTAAAGAAATTGTTAAGATTTATTCCGTGACTCCTACCAAAGAACTTTCTAAGAAGAGAGTTGAGCTACAAATGGAGCATAGCTTATTATTATCTTCTTCAATTGAGAATCAATTAATTAGGACCAGGGCTCAATTTTATATCCATAGTGATCGAACTGGTAAATTGTTAGCTAACCAATTAAAAGCTATTTCGACTAAGCGACAAATTATTAAAATTCGTAAACAAGACGGTAATCTAACGACTGATCATAAAGAAATCAATAACACTTTTCAAGATTTTTATAAATCTTTATATCAATCAGAATTTGATGGCGATCTGTCCATGATGGATAATTTTTTTAACAATTTGAATATTCCCAAACTGACAGATGAAGATCGTAGCTTGTTCGATGCTCCTATCTCTACGGTCGAAATAGGAGAGACTATCTCATCAATGAATTCAGGGATAGCTCCTGGTCCTGATGGTTATGTTATAGAATTTTTAAAAAGTTTTTCTTCTTTACTCTCCCCTTGGTTATGTGAAATCTTTAATGATGCATTTGCTAAGAACAGATTACCTCAATCTTTTTTTATGAAGCTACTATCTCTCTAATTCTTAAAAAAGATAAGGATCATACTTTATGTGCATCTTATCGCCCTATATCACTAATAAATGTAGACTCTAAGATTCTTACAAAAATTTTAGCTATTAGGTTAGAAAAGGTACTATCACAGATTATTTCAGAAGACCAAAGTGGTTTTATTAGGAATCGGTATTCCTTTTTTAATGTTAGAAAATTGATTAATATAAATTATACTTCATCACCCACAATCCCAGAATGTGTTATTTCATTAGATGCTGAAAAAGCTTTTGATAGAGTTGAATGGACATATTTATTTAACGCATTGAGATATTTTAATTTTAGTCCTAATTTTCTATCATGGATCAAACTAATATATTATAAACCTGTTGCTTCTGTTCTTACAAATAATTACAGATCCTCTTTTTTTCAATTATCTCGTGGTACGAGACAAGGTTGTCCCTTAAGTACTTTATTATTTAATATCGCATTAGAACCTTTGGCCATTGCTATTCGTGAATCTCCTAATATTTTTGGTATTACCCGTAATGAGAAGTTATACAAGTTATCACTTTATGCTGATGACTTGTTGTTACATATTTCTGATCCTGACAGGTCTACTCCCGCTATTTTATCCTTGTTGGCTCAATCTGGTAGTTTTTCTGGTTATAAACTAAACTTGGATAAGAGTGATTTATTCCCTTTAAACGCGCAAACTTTATTGAATGACAGGATACCATTTAAAGTTGTTACTGATAACTTTATCTATTTAGGTATAAAAATTACCAAGAAATATAAAGATTTATTTAGACTGAATTTTTTACCTATGCTCCATCAAATTCGACAACTTACTACAAGATGGTCTCCCTTATCCTTATCATTAGTTGGTCGGATTAATGCTATTAAAATGATGATTTTACCGAAATTTTTATATTTATTTCAAGTTTTACCAATTTTTATATTTATTTCAAGTTTTACCAATTTTTATTCCTAAATCTTTTTTTGATAACATTGATTCAAAAATTTCCTCATTTGTGTGGCAAAATAAAAACCCCAGGTTAAGTAAAAGGCAATTACAAAAATCTAAAAAAGATGTTGGTTTAGCTTTACCTAACTTTAGATTTTACTATTGGGCGAATAATATTCGTAACTTAATATATTGGAAATTAGATTTGGATTCACCATTGTGCCCACAGTGGGTAAATTTAGAATGCAATGAAGCACAGGGATATTCTCTATTCTCCGTTCTTGGTTCTTCTCTTCCTGCTGATTTAGTTAAATTCAATAAACAGATATCCAACCCTGTTGTCAAACATACATTACGAATTTGATTTCAATTTCGTAAGTTTTTCATTCTGAAAAACTTTGTTCTTGATAGCCCTATTTTACTTTTTTTTTTCAAACCTTCTTTGACAGATCAAGCTTTTAGCATATGGAAAAGGAAAGGTATAAAATGTTTTCGTGATCTTTTTTTTGAAGGTAGTTTGATGTCTTTCGACCAACCTTCCAACAAATTTAAGTTACCTAAATCTAATTTTTTAGATATTTACAAATCAAATTTTTTTTACATAAAGTTCTACCATCCTTCCCCAATTCAACTTCAATGGATTTTTCAGATTTGATTTTTACCTTAAATCCTTGTCAGAAGGGATTAGTGGCTTTTATTTATAATATGATTATGAAGATACAACCAGAAATATCAGGTAGAATTAAACAGAATGGGAAAAAGAACTTCAATATAATATATCAACAGAAAAATGGGAAAAAAATTTACAAATGGTTAATTCTTCTTCTATATGTGCTAAACATGCTTTAATACAATTTAAAATTGTACATAGAGCTCATATGTCTAAAGATAAGCTTGCTCGATTCTATTCTCATATTAACCCTCAATGTGACAGATGTCCAGATGTGGCTTCATTGACCCACATGCTTTGGTCATGTCCCACTTTATATAACTATTAGAAGGACATATTTGCTACCATTTCCTCAATTTGGAATATCGATTTACAACCTCATTTTATTACTGCTATTTTTGGTATACGAAATGAGGATGGTAATCAGTTTTCCCCTTCAGTTAGACGAATGATCGCTTTTGTAACAGTAATGGCCCAAAGGTCTATATTACAAAATTGGAAAGAAGTAAATCCTCTTACCACGTTTCAGTGGTTCTCTCAAACTATTTCTTATCTGAGCTTGGAAAAAATTAGAAGCACTATTTTTGACTCATCAATTAAATTTGAAGAAACTTGTTCATTCGACATTTTCATATGAATTAATTTGGCCTCTTCCAGACCTTCTCTCTGTTTATTCTTGTTCTGGTATGGAGTTCCGGAGTTTTTGACACTATCATATAAATATAAACTGTTATTATTGCCCATGTTAGTTTAGTTTAGTGTTTATTTTTCTCAATATATATTTTTTCTTGTATTTTTTCTTTTTTTTTCTTTTGATGATTATTCTTATTTTTTTCATATATAATTATTATAGGCTTGACTGATTAATGTACTATTTTTTTCTGTTGATATTTTAATAGGATATTGTTATGTTATTATTAATTTAATTTCAAGTCTATTGCACTTATAACCTATTCATTATTATGTTATGTTTTTTTTATATATGAAACTCAATAAAAAGATTGAAAAAGAAAGAAGAAACTGAGCTACATCTGTTACATGCGGTTACTCACTGTTATTTTGTTGAAACCCCTATAATCCATACAAGGTCGCAGGCTTTTTTTTTTGGTTACAGGAAAGCAATATCCTCCAGCTGAAAAAGTGCGGGGCATGAGTCAACCTAAGGCGAGTGACTCTTCGATGTCTTTGTACAGCCTTTCGTGTCCTGATAGAGGAATCTTCCTCGAGTTGAACAGGATCCTGGGACAATCACAGCTCCTTTTGGGCTATATTGTAGATGTTATCTGTTTACTAAAAACCACAAGTAATGCTGAATACTTGGGGGGGGGGGAGGGAAGCTTTTTTGAGATCATCATTGGTCACTAACTCGTAATGTCTGGTGAAGGCGGGAACACTGCAGACAGACTCGGGAACAGGCTCGGGAACATTCTAGGAGGTAGACCTAATGACAGCGGTAAGCCTAGCTCGGGATAATGCCATTAGAATAGAATATAACGACGCCACGCTGCGACAAGCAGACATACGTTAAGATGAGAGGGCTCACAAAGGAGGAGATGAGCGGAAATCTAAGCATTTCAGAACTGTCCCTTACCCGGTAACGAAAGGGCCATGAAACATGGCGGAAATTTCTTCGATCAAGTTGATTTTCATTAAGACCAATGGCCCTCAAGAGATATTCTAACCTTGGGTTTGGGGTCCCCATTTTTCGAACACTCCCACATCATAAAACCATAAGACGTAAGAGCAGAAGTAGGCCAATCTGCCCATTGAGTCGCTCCGCCATTCCATCTTGTTCTGATCCAATACTTGTAGCCGTTTCCACTCCCCTGCCTTCTTCCCATGCCCTTTGATGTCCTGGCTAATCAAGAACCTATCTATCTCTGCCTTAAATACATCCAAATACATGACCCCCTACGGCCGCTCGTAGCAACAAATTTCACAAATTTACCACCTTCTGACTAAAGCAATTCCTGCTCATTACTGTTCTTAATGGATATCATTCAAACCGGAATTCGTGACCTCTTGTCCTAGAATCCCCTACCATGGGGAATAACTTTGCCATATCTAATCTGATCAGGCCTTTTTAACATTTGGAATGTTTCTATGAGAAGCCCCCACCCCGCGCCCATTCTCCTGAACTCCAGGGAATACAGCCCAAGAGCTGCCAGATTTTCCTCATACGGTAACCCTCCCATTCCTGGAATCATTCTCGTGAATTTTCTCTGAAGCCTCTCCAATGTCAGTACATTGTTTCGAAGATAAAGAGTCCAGAACTGCACACCATGTGGCATCACGAGTGCATTATAGAGCCTCAACACCACATCCCTGCGGTCTTTTACGCTGTGCCTCCAGAAACGAATGCCAACATTGCATTCGCCTTCTTCACCACCGACTGAACATGGAGGTTAAAATTTAGAGCATCCTGCACAAGGACTCCCAAGTTGCTCTTCATCTCTGCATTTTAAATTATCTCCCATTGAAAATAATAGACTGCCCGTTTATTACTTTCCACCAAAGTGCATGACCATAAACTTCCCAAATTTGCATTTCATTTGCCACTTCTTTGCCCATTCTTCTAAACTATGTCTCTCTGCAGACTCTCTGTTTCCTCAATACCACCCAGTCTTCCATCCATCGTTCTGTCACCAGCAAATCTAGCCACAAATCCATTCATCCCATAGTCCATATCATTGACTTATGAGTATTACCATATCAGTAACTTCCCTCTAATTCCATGGGCTCTTATCTTGCTAAGCGGCCTTATGTGCGGCACGTTGTCAAAGGCCTTCTAAAATCTATGTACACCACATCTAATACATCCTCTTTGTCTGTCCTGCTTGTAATTTCTCAGGTAATTACAGTAGGTTAGTCAGGCCTAATGTTCCTTTCTGGAAACGATGCTGTTTTTTGTTGTTTTGCCTATCTCTGTAATCTTATCCCTAACAATCGATTCCAACAACTTTCCAACCACTGATATCAGGCTAACAGGTCTATAGTTTCCTTTCTGCTGCCTCCCACAGACCAAAATAATTACGGACAGAGCCTGAGTCCACAGGTGTCCGGCAGTCTAGTTCCGTATCGCTCCAGACCAATAACGAGGTCCCATGTACCCCAGAGGTCCTGGCATTAAGAGGTATCATCGGGACCGTCACAGCAGTGCCCCGATTCCATTCAAGGTTAGCTCGGTGTACTTTCATACTTCATTCTCAGGCCCAGCATCAGAATCACGCAGAGAATGGGAAGGGTTAAGCAAAATTAGGAATCTGATTAGCACAACAAAACAGTTCTTGGATAACTCGGGATAACTCGGCCAGAAAAACGCGGCGAATAAAAAAAACTCAGCAGCAAAAGCGCCGTTCTGAGACCGATCGGAGGCCGTGACAAAAACTTAAATTTATTCAATGAGGAAAATAACGCAAATAAAGGATTTCCTAAGTACAGAGAGTGGAGACCAATCGTCCCAGAGGAGGATGAAGAATCTTGGAAAATAGAGACAATCAAGACGAACGCCTGGCCAGCGACGGCTCCTTCTCCCGGGTGTAATATTCCTGTATTTTGACTGTTAGTGGAGGATACGGGCAACTTACCGTGTGTGCACATAGGAAATTACTCTACATTTATAGCACAGCTGCTTTCGACCATGTGCTTTTCATTCTCGAACTTTTGCATATTTTGATGTGTCTCCTTTGGCGCT
The DNA here is from genome assembly GCF_030144855.1 of Hypanus sabinus. Classification (NCBI taxonomy): domain Eukaryota; kingdom Metazoa; phylum Chordata; class Chondrichthyes; order Myliobatiformes; family Dasyatidae; genus Hypanus; species Hypanus sabinus. The sequence continues at coordinate 645,150 of NW_026780444.1, read as the reverse complement.
ACACCACGTCAAATAATGCCTCCACTTTAATCTCTTCCATAGATGCGCCTGCGTTGCCTGTTGACATTGGACAATTTATGTCCAGTTATATTTCCCGGCGTGCGTCGTGTAAAATTAATTGTCACAAGGCCTGACGCAGAATTACGGGGGATGAAATAAACGACTAGAAAGTGATAAGAAGTTAAGACAAAGACCTGGAGAAGGTCAGAAGGTCTCCGACAGAAAGATCGACCTTTTATATATTCGCACAGTCGCTGCCTGACCTGCTGAATTCTTGTAGTTTTCTGTGTGCTGCAATTAAATTGATTAATGGTTTGCTGTGTTCAGTATTAACTTATATTACAGAAACGTGCAGACAGCATATTCCGTTTTTATATTCCTATGGCAAGATCTGGAACCGAGACAATTCCAGGAGTGAAACAGCTCAGTCCTGTAACATCATAATATTGATCTGTGCTATGAAAGCCTATAAAATCTACAATGGACAAAATTAATAAGAGCACTCACGAAACCGACTGATGAGCCCGACTGTTTCGCAATGACATTCACTGACTTCTCCAATCGTCATTTCTTCATTACTGAGATGTTGCAATTTCGTGTCAAGCTATCCACACCTCATCACAATTGGGATTTTACATGAATTACATCATGTTTATTTTTACTCCAGCTGTTGGAAGACACGTCAGCCTTGTGTAGTATTGAATATTCAGTGTGCTGGAGCGAGTATAAATGAATGATCGCGGAGATTAATCAGCTCAGAGATTCTTCAGGGAGATCGCGGGCAGCTGGAAGACAGGCTGAATCTCACACAGTATGATTGAAACACTTTACCGTGTGAGAAAGATATATTACATGATTATTTTCATCATAGGTGTCCATGGTAAGAATACAGGCGAACTAACACTTGTTCTGTGTGCGCGGTCTTTGGACTCGATCGGTTACCGACAGCGTTGTGATGCCGGTGTATCAGTGAGTGCGGTGCAGACATTGTGACAAAACTTTGTGTTCAATCAGAAGTTCCCTTGCAGTTAAACCCGTGGAATCGGCTGAAGATAAACCGGCAGTTGGAACAGCTGTAGAGTGGAGGATCGGGGAGATCCACGGCAGGCAGCTTGGATTTACCAACGCAAACTCACTGTCCAACTAAACTCCGATAAAGCAGCGCGCTCGGCACCTTTACGGGTACATGGTGCTTTCCTTCTGAATCAATAGCGCAACGTGCTTCAAATTCATATTTAAAAGTAGGGCGCCGTGTTTTTATAAATTGCTGCGTTTGACGGAATCGCAGGAAGAAGATCCGCAATGAGATTCAAGAGAGAAAGGTAGACATCACGTTTAAGTCAGACTCCGAAACATTGGGAGTTTCGAAAAATTAAGCAAATATCGGTGCACGTTTTAGTCTAACGAGAAATGTTTCCACGCCCTATCATCCGTGAAGTGAGGAGGCAGTTAAGAGCCACGCGTCCGTGAGAGGGCATGCGGGCTAAAGCAGAGGCGATATTCTGCTCTGGAAGAATAAGCATCAGAGCATTCAGAACAATATTAGAGCAAACTCTAACAGAGGCAGCTGTTTTGAAGTCCCTATATTCTTTCCTATGGATATTGGATGGTTTACGCACTAACATGCCAAATATCTGAAATGTTCGGCGGGTCAGGCGAAACTTTTAAAAGTGAAATTTGGAGATTTCTGATCGTACGCAGTGTGACGGAGCCCCGGGAGGAGTAGATGTAGTCTTGAAAAGAAGCGATCTAACCCGGTGGGCGGGTGAGAAACGCGAATCGAGGAGGCGGCCGAGACATGCGAACCGGGGAAACGAATTCGGTTTTAACTTTTTAAGAGAACAAAGGCGTGAGAACCGGGGATTCACGAATTGTATGCGAAAAGTGACAGAACATAGGTGACGGGAACGAGGTGATAACCATCCCTGAGAAAGTTGCCGCGGTACCGAGGCTGCACACATCAGTCGAAAACCAAATGGCCCTCGGCGATCAGATCGAAGTGTCTCATTGCAATCCCCGCTTCCCTCCCAGTACCGAGCACCGTTACCGTTCGCCCAGCGTGTGAAATTTCTAAGAACCCGCTTTCCACCTTTTAAACCTCGAGAAATTAGTTGTCTGCAAAGTTTGATTCTTCTCAATTTCCAGCTTATCTCTACACTAGGACCCACGAAGCGGCGACGCAGAAATACATTAATTCTTTTTGCTTTTCTCCAGTGAATTTAATGGCGATTGTGATCCTGTCCCGGGGAAAGTGCGGCCTCTCCACCTGCACCACTCGCTACCTGGTGGCCATGGCAACGGCCGATCTACTGACCATTATCTTTGATGTCTTACTGTGGCGGGTCAGTTATTACTACTTCCCCGGGACTTTCCTGGACATCACCCCCGTGTGCAGTGCGGTCGGTGCCCTGGGTGTTGCAGCCACGGACTGTTCTGTCTGGTTCACCGTCATGTTTACATTTGATCGGTTTGTCGTCATCTGTTGTCACAAGCTGAAAACAAAATATTGCATCGGGAAAACTGCGGCTGTGGTTCTGACAACAACTGCCGTTCTGATGTGTATTAAAAACGTGCCCTACTGCTTTCGATTTCGTCCTGCGAAAGTAGTTGACAATATACCCTGGGACTGTATTTCCAAGGCAGACCACTATACGGATCCCGGATGGGTGGGGTATGATGTGCTTTCTACCGTTTTTACGCGATTATTCCCGTTCGTGTTAATACTACTATTCAACGCTCTCACAGTCAAACATATTTTAGTGACGAGTCGCGTCCGGAAGGGGCTGAGGGGTCAGAGCAAGGCGGAGGAAGGCAGAGACCCGGAGATGGAGAGCAGGAGGAGGTCTGTGATCTTATTTCTCACCATCTCCGGGAGCTTCATCATCCTGTGGTCGGTGACTGTTGCCGAATTCCTTTACTACACAATTGCCGGAGTGGACCAAAATAATTACAATGATTCGGAATACATACTTGAACACTCCGGATACATGGTGATGATATTAAGTTGCTGCACGAACACGTTTATTTATGGAGTAACTCAGTCGAAGTTCAGAGAGCAGTTCATCAGCGCAGCGAAATATCCCTTCAGGTTAATGATTCAACTAATGAGAAAACAAGATATTTAAGCTCTTTTCACAGAGGTGGTCACAGTTTATCCTATCATAACTCTAAGAATGGCGGTCATCGGAGAACGTGGCAGCAGAGAGAATATAACTGGTTTTGAACTTGAGAGGGACAGAGTACGTGACCGCCAGCTCCTACCAATTACTACACTCAACTTTCCTTTGACTTTTTACATTGTTTGCACCATATCTCGGCCGTCGTCACGGACACGGGTATTTCCATATGGATCACGCACCCCGCCGTAAATGCTCATCAGTCAAGTGACCTATAAAATCGTTGCTTCTCCATAACGGAGAGGAATCGGTACATCAAGCGGAAATATTGCCGTTACACGTAAAGAGGCGAAATTCACACGAAGCGCCCGGAGAGCAGATCGGGGTTGGTCCCACTCTGCGCCGCAAAGTGATTTCATGATTGCATCTCATACTGCCACGTCCTTCAACACGCTGTGAGCAGACAACTTCCCGTTCACCACGATCCGAACGTCAACTCTGAGTGTATCTGCATCCAGTGACTTGGTATCAACGTTGTGATGCCTTCAGCTATATGGTGAATATTGGTTGAAAGTTCAATTACCGTGTGAAAAAGTCCATTTCTAAGGAGAGCTTCATGAATGTGTTGCGAAGGAGCCTTTCTTCCACATTTCCCTGTGTGCATGCTTTAGAGCGTAACAAAGAAGTTTAATGAATGCAACATGTTAGGAGACGAAGAAAGGCACTTTAGACAGCTTTGGGCGAATGTCTAACGGTTAATGTAGACGGTCAAATCGTGTGGGATAAGGGTATAAACACACTGGATAATGCCTCACCAGCAGTCGGAACTTTTACTACAATCAATTGAAACACCTTGACTGCACCCAGGTGATCGCCATTTAACTAATAACGTGACTTCTAAAACCAGTTGGCTGCACCAGTGATAATTTGGTGTGTCATATTAAAGGGGGTGAATAATTATGCAATCAATTATTTTGTGTTTTATATTTATTATAATATTAGATCACTTTGTAGAGATCTGTTTTCACTTTGACACGTAATAGTCTGTTTCTGTTGATCAGTGTCGATAAAGCCGAATTAAATCCATGGTGATTTTGTTGTAAACCAATAAAACATGCAAACTTCACCGGGAGGGGGATGAATACTTTTTATAGGAACTGCAGGTACACTGCCTGAGATATTTGCATTATCCTGTATTTGTCAAGGTGGAGAGGTGAGAGAGATTGGAAATCTTTGTTTCCAGCAATTCCCTTTGCATTTCGAGTCCCGATGAAGGGTCTCGACCCGAAGCATCGACTGTTTATTCACATCCATAGGTGTTGCCTGACATGCTGACCTCCTCCCGCAGACAGTGTATACAGCTCTAGGGCAGCTACTGTATCTCGTGTCTTTGTAAATCTGTCGGGGACAAAGAATATCGAGAGCACCACTGCAGGGCAGAGGGCAGGAAAGGGCGGCCATGGACGAGGGAGAGGGGGGCACAGATGCCGGTCCAGCCAGCACTGTGACTTTAGGAGAAGAGATTTGATTGCAAAGAATTAGCTCATTGATCATTACAGAATGTCGCTCTGGTGCTTCACACTCACCCCCTTTTCCCTTCTCCCTTTCCCTGTTCCCTTCCCAATCTCCCTCCACAACTTGCATTGTTTTCCGGCAGTAACTTCTGCATTTGCGCGGGATCGCAGTGAATAGCGAGGGAGGTTACCGGAAAATGCAACGGGATCTGGACCAGCTGAGAGATTACGCTGAAAATAGCTGAACATGGCTAATCGATAGTAGGAATAGCCGACCAGCCCTGTGGGGCATTGCTGCTTTTATAGAGATGGAATAGAGGAAAGATGTAGTATGGTCTGGAGAGAAAATCAGGGTAGTTCGTAGGAGGTACGTATATCACAAAGGAAGGAACAACATGCGACGTTCTCTGGAGAAACTTAGAAATACAAAAGATGTGATCACAATGATAGGATAACAGAACAGGACCGTTTGCAAAAGTTAGAGATGGAAATATGTAGCGAATTCAGAGATACGCGTGCAAGCAACAATAGGGTGTAAAAGGGTGAATTTCCCCTCCAAAGTAATGCTTGGAACTGCCTAATACCCATCTATTTAGATTGGGTAGAATATGTGAAGTACCTCCAGGAATAATAATGGGACTGAAAATCAAATGGTTGCAATCAATTTCGTTTGAGAGAATAATACTTTGGGCTTATGTGGTAGTGGAGAAGTCGTTCGGAACGAATGAGTGATGTTTGTAAGGTCATTTTGCCTGTAAGTAACCAAATTGAATCAGGCTGCTTCAGGATGATGGAATGCAGTGAATTGTTTCTGGTTTCTTTTGGGATTTTCGGCATTTATCATCTTTAATCTGTTGGGCTTTAGTGTGTTTTTCTGATAATATTTCATATCTGCATTTACATTTCAGAACTAGAATTTCGACGCTTCCATGCTGAAGTCTAGACGTTGATTAGCTTTACTGAATTTATTGTTCATAAACTTAAGAAAAGAAATCCCACTTTTCTACGTATATGGTGCCGTACATTTACTTGGATAGTAAATTTACTCATAATGCGATCATTCCGGTTTCATCTCTTCGAGAAGGCCAGTTGGCTGTTCTCTCCAAGTCGATATCCTCCCTATGAACTATGGTAATGTTATCCATACTCAATGGTACAGACCTTTCTCTCACCTAATGTCCTCTCTTTCAGCGCATTCATAACCAGGAAGCTGGAGATGTCAATCGACCCATCCATCGGCCACATGTCCATAACCAAGTTTCCGTAATCGTTAGCATTCGTTACCACATGCATATTTAAAATAATCTGTTGGTCAAACTCTTTCGGGGGTGAAGAAACTAATGTTCGCAGTTTTAAACTAAACTAGCTAAAGTTCAGTAATTTAAAGAATGTTTCGGAAAGACAATTGGACAACATCGCTTTGCTTAACAATACACTCTAAAAAAGCACGTTCTCATTAAAAATTGACTTTGTAATTTAAACAAGATTATAATAAATACATTTTTTCAATCACGTTAGACGCGGGACATGCTTTATTCACTCTCCATTGAACTGCATTGGAGTAGAAAACGGAATCGATAGAGGTACCTGTCTGGAAGTGAAGTACCTGTGTATTACCTTTGGGCTCTGTAAGCATGTATTTCATCCACGCATTGTAGCTAAATAAGCAAATACATTCAGATTCAACAATTCAAGCAGAAATCGATTCAATTTCATCTACTGAATATGTGTGTGTGTGTGTGTGTGTGTGTGTGTGTGTGTGTGTGTGTGTGTGTGTGTGTGAGTTAACAAGAGCGGTCAAGGTGATTGCCAATGGTGACGGGGTGTCGCAGCGTGTAAAAATGCGACCACGTTGTTTCAGCGATCATATTAGAATTTAATCGCGGTCTTTCCCTGTGTGGCATGTTCGACGTGCCACATTCTCTGTTACCCACTTACGTTCCACTTTTCTCCAAAGTTCAAAAAGACTTGCGGTGGGTCAGTCAAGGTTGGTTCGTTCCCGTCCACGAATCAGATTGCTGGTCGAGCTCCATTCAAAAGTCCTCCACTTCCTAGACAAATATTGTGTCCGTTGCAGGATGAAAGACACAAGGATTTCGTGATTCGGTGAAATACTGTTGGACCCTGATGCTGTTGTGAATGCATCGAGAGAACAGTGGATGGCGGTGACGCCAAGTGCGGAATAAGTTCGAGAATGAACTCAGACTCAGGCTCCATTTAAACAAGACAACCAAACCCAATCGAAAGGCCAAATCACTAACTGTAGAACTAGATATTGATCTCTTACGATTAAGCACTGATTTCTCAGCACGAGCCCATTAAGTACATACTTTCCATGAATGAATGCGGCAGACAATAATTAGCCGAATGGGTCTAAAGTACAGAATTCAAAGTACTACTTATTATCAGAGTACATACATGTCACTACGTACAACAAGGAGATTCTCTTTCTGCGGGCATACTTAGAAACTCTATAGAACAGTAACCGTAAACAGGATCTGTAAACGATAAATCTCAAGAAATGTAAACTGTAATCAAACTGCGCAAACGAGTGGTCTAGAATCACTTCCTTGGTCTTACTGACTTTCAGAGAGAGGTGTTGTTATCACACCACTCAGCTAACATTTCAATTTCCTTCCTTTGTGCTGATTCATCACTCCCTTTGATACAGACCACGACAGTGGAGTCATCGGCAAACTTGAATACGCTGTTGGAGCTGTGCTTAGCCACACAGTCATAATTGTAAAGCGAGTAGGGAAGGGGGATAATTACACATCGGGGCGGTTCTCCTCTCCTGATGGAGATCGTGGAGGTGATGTGTTTGCAAATCCGGACGAACTATGTTCTATAAATGAGGAAATCCATGATCCATTTGCCCAAGCGAGTATTGAGACCCAGATCCTTCAGTTACTGATCAGTCTTGAGGAGATAATGGTGTTAAATTCCGAGCTGTATTCGACAAGGAGCATCATGATGTATGGCTCCTTGGTGTCCAGATGTTCCAGGGTTGTATGAGTAGACGACGAGCGAGCATCTGCTGTAGACCTGTTGCTGCGGCTGGCGAATTGTAGCGAATACGTCGCCACTCAACAAGAGCTGATATGCTTCAACACCAGTCTCTCAAAACTCTTTATCACTGTAGATGTAAGTGCGACTGGGCGATAATATTTTGACAGTTTACCGTCTTCTACTTTGGCACTTATGATTCAACCTTGCTTGAAGCAACTGAGCACCACACACTGTCGGAGCGACAGGTTGAAGATATATCCGTTAAGACCCATTCTTTTTTTTCCAGCGTGAATCTCGAGATGGATGTTGTTCCATGCTCTGAAACAGAAACAAAGACTAATAAACCCCAACAACTGAAACATACACTGTAGTCAGGAAAACTACTCAACACTCACCCTCGGGACTGGGTCAAGAGTAATTGTGCCAAGTTACAATAGGAAGACTGCGGGGCTGTGAAAGATAAACTAGAACATAGAGCGTGAAATATTGGCGGTTGTTTAGGGTTTTATCGTATCAGAGCGATAAAGGGACCTTGGCATTAGCATGGAAAGAGGTCAGTTTAACTGGTGGAAGAACAACAAATTGCAGCGCATTCCCGACCCTTGTAAGGTGTCGATCTGGAAGATGAGGTGCCGGTCCTCAAATTTAAGTGCAACCTCACGATGGCAGTGGCGGAGGCTGCAGACAGAAAAAAGAACTTCGAATATCGTGGGTTAACCATTATAGTGCGATGCAACAGGGAACAGTCAAAGCACGCACATCTGTTTTTTTCTTTATGTAGTGGGTACATCATTGTGAACACTGACAGTACAGTAGCCAAGGTCGGCACAAATGCATCGAAGCCGTTATGCCATTTCCTTTAATCAGAATGAGACGAGGAAGGTAAACAACTCACGCTAAATTAGGCAAAAGCACACTTCTACTGAACCTACTCCCTTCATATTAGATGCAACAATAAGCAAATGCTTTAAGAAACAAGTCAAGGAATATATCTGCAGCTTGCTGCTACCCAGACTGGATCCTCTACAATTCGCCTACCGACACAACCGATCGACAGATGACGCAATAGCCACAGCTCTGCACACCATCCTTAAAATATGGAGAACAGGGTTGCTTATATGAGAACACTGTTCTTGGATTACAGTTCAGCATTCAACACCATAATTCCCACCAGGCTGGATAAGAAGCTAAAACACCTGGGCCTAGACCCTGCCTTGTGCAGCTGGATCCTAGACTTCCTGTCAGATCGCCGGCAAGTAAATGGGCTCCCTCACCTCTGCGCATTTGACCCTTAACACAGGAGCCCCTCAGGGCTGTGTACTAAACCCCTCCTTTACTCTCTGAATGCCCTCGACTGTGTCGGCACTGACAGATCTAATCTGCTAATTAAATTTGCAGAGTACGCTACACTGATTGGCCTGATCAAGTATTAATGAGGAAGCCAACAGAGAAGAGTACACTGATACTCACTGAGAGTCATTAAGTACAGCTCAAATTCTATATTTCATTTTCTTGCCGACATCCCTGTCGGTTGCCGAATATAATGCATTGACAGATCAACAAATAGGAGGGAGATTGAAAGTTTGTCTGAGCAGTGCCACAATAACACCCTATCACTGTATACCGCGGCTATTAACATTTCAGAGACTCTGTCCTTGGTTCAGAATGGCAGCTGATCTACTGGCGAAGAATCGCATTGCACATAAAACGTTTACCAAGTTCAGTAGAGGTTTGATGAAGAGTCTATTGACTGATAGCAAATTACCTTGAACGTAAAATGCTACTTAAAATTGAGGATTAGGCCTTACCCAGAACAGGTAAAGCCTTCCCAACCACTAATTACAGCTACAGAGAGAGGTGTCGCAGGAAAGTAGCTTCCATCATCAAAGGCCCACACCATCAATGTCATTCTCTGCTCTTGGTGTCTCCAACGGGAAGAAGGTAGAGGATCCTCAGGACCCACACCAACAGGCCCCGAAGCAGGCATAACACAAAGGTTAGGCCTTTGAACTTGTGGGGATAACTTCAGACAACTTCCCTCTCCCCATCTCTGCACTATTCCCGGAGACAATGCATTCACTTTCAAGGACTCTGTGGTCTCATGCCCTTGATATTTATCATTCATTTATCATTATATTTTTCATACACCCGAGGTACACGGCCTTGGCCAAGCGCACTCGCTTTGCAGTTGCTGGAACTTTCGCATTATTCTACTGGTGTTTAGTGTTCTGGCTTTCTGTAGATTTGCGTAGATATTGATGTGTAGCCCTAATTGTTTAATGCTACTCTGTAGTGCCGTTGGGATAATATCAGTTGTGGATATTACTATTGAGACATTGGATGCCTTGTTACTGTTCCATTGTCTTTCAGTTCCTTCTTTTACTTTATCATGTCTCCGGTATTTTTCACCTACTGAATTCTGCATGTTATATCAAAGGTTTCAAAAGTTTCAAAGGCACATTTACTGCCAGAGAAATGTACACAACACACGTACTGAGGTGCCTTCCCTTCGCAGCCATCCACGAAAACAGAGGAGTGCCCCAACAAATGAACGACAGTTAAATGTTAGAATCCAGAAGTCCCTCCACCCCGCAGCACCCATCTCTCCCGCGCCTAAGCGACAGCAAAAGCAACAATTGCCCCTCGCCCCAGCGGCAAAGAAAAACATCGGCATCACTCACCGAGTACTCGCGTGAGCAAAGGCACAGACTTGCAGTAATCCAAAGACTACTAGATCACCTGGTTTTCGGCATACCACAGGATCTCTCTGTCCCTAATACGGGAGAAAGAGGCGCCTCCGTTTCACAGCGAGAGGAAAGACATTACAAACATCTCGCTGGTTTACGATGTTGGAAATCCGTTACGTCACTTTATTCGATCTCCCTGCCAGAATATCCCAAAACTCTCTGTTCTCCGGGCACACAACCGTAGATCTTCCGACTCCCCTGACGACACGCGGATCTCCTGCCGTGACACCGACCTTCGATCTGCCCTTTTCCAGAGCCCCGAGATCGTAAACCACCAAAAGCGAGCCGAACACCGGCTAGTGGTGAAACGCCAAGAGCGTGTCCCATACCCGCAAAGAACAGTAATCAACGTGTAACACCAGGTCAGTGTATTCAGAAGAACCCTGAAATGGAAAAAAATAGAGATAATAAAGATGTAAATAGAGCTGCTTCCGAAGGTGCATGCACAGGAGTCGCCGATAGGCGCCATTAACCACAACCCCCCAGGCTACAGCTTCAAGAATGATATGTGTTTGGGAAGGCTATATCTGCTACACAGATTGTTTCTGCTTGTTAATTATGTAATATTATATCCGGGGGATTATTATGTATGAATATATCTATAATGAGTGATCGTTCGTAATGTAATTTCCAGGTCACGCTGGCACTAATACTGGAGCAGCATTGTATTTGTAGTAAGGAATAGCTTTTTTAAATGGATTTATACTTTAAACGAATGCTTTGGTGAATGCTGTTTGTATCTTCATCGTGCCAGAATAAGTAATCACATTGAGTTAGACTGCGGGAGGATCATATAATGTGTTGAATTGCCTTCGGTTTCTTGTGGCATGTTCTTGAATTTATTAATCTTTCTTTATGTAAGCTATTAATATTTAGCTTTAAACACCTGGTCCGATATTGGAACAAGGAACCGCTCTGTTTCTTGGAAGAGGTCTACAACTGCAAGCCAGGCTTTCGTGTCGACATCTAGTCAATGATTATGTACAGCAGATATTGGCTATACGCGCAGGAACGCCAATCGCAGTGTTTTGCCTATAAGGTGACATAAAGCTACTTCGATAATAAATTTACTCAGAACTTTGAATGTGATCATTTCGGTTCAAATTGATCCGAAATCCCAATTGGTCGTTCCCTGCAAGGCGATATCCTCCCTATGAACTACAGTGATGTTCTCCGTGGACAATCGTGCAAATCTCTTCCGCACCTAATTTCATCTTTATCAGACCACTGTTAGTCCGAAAGACAGAGATGTAAATAGCACCCATCCATCAACAGTATTTCCAGAAGCAAGTGTTATGTGGTTTCCTTTCGCAACCACCTGCACATTTCACAGGATTCACTGTTCACTGGTCGAACTGTAACAGCGATGACTAAAAGTAATTGCAATAGTTTTACTCAACACACTGAAGGTCAGTAAGAAAACAATTATGTTTAGGAAAGAAGATTGTCAGTGCGAGATAATAACATTTAATTTTCTTTATGATAGGTTAAGGTTTACTGTCGATGGGACCTTTCTTATTGTGGATAGAGTTACATCGGGATAGCAAACTGAATTTGCAGTCCATATCCGTTGTAAGTGAAATACTTTGCATTATGTCCGGATTCTGTTAACGAAACAAAGAATTGACAAGTAAAATTGTTATTGAATATGCAAAAATATCAATTTCAAAAATTAAAACAGAAATGGATTCCTCTTCAACTTCCGCCTCTGTGTGTGTGTGTGTGTGTGTGTGTGTGTGTGTGTGTGTGTGTGTGTGTGTGTGTGTGTGTGTGTCTGTGCGCGCGGGAGCGAGAATAAGTATAATCTCAATGGTAGGACGAACGTTACTGGGATCTTGTAGTCATGTGATATAGAAGCCTTATGGTCTTGTGGAGCGCTTCCCTCTTTGTGGGGTGCAGTGCACTTGATGTTAATTTTTATCCCGTCTAGAATCATACGTTTTTTACATCATTTCGTTGCATGTCAACGACACCATTTTCGGGCTGAGAATTTGATCTGAGTTGATTTTCTTCTCACTGTACTCAGCCAGTTCTCGTCAGCCTTCACTTATGTTTTCTAGCCCTTGTCCGCCTAGCAATATATCATCAAAGCAGACAAAAATTGGGAGAGCAGGTAAGAGATTGCAATCTGCTGACTCGCCATGTAATGGATCATAAAATCCAGTCGGCCTTTGCAAATTCCCTAGAAATATCCTATGATTGGTAAACTCACTTTGTACTCATCTCAGAGCACATACATCTTAGGACAGAAAACCATGAGACATTGGAGCAGAATTAGGCCATTTGCCCATCGACTCTTCTCCACCATTTAATCAAGATTGAGAACAAAGGAGTTCCATCGCATTCTGGAATCTGTAGAATCAAGGTCGCAATGTATAACAGAGCAGCAGGTGGGAGACAGGCAGACAGACAGGAAGACAAGAAGGCAGGCAGACAGACTGACGAATAGATATGTACACCAGTTGCCCACAGGAACTCTAACCGGCAAGAGCAGTGGACATAAAGAAAGATACAGCCCTTGTTCCTATCATGTGGTCCCAGGAATGGTGGCATCCATTTAGAGACTGTGCTTGCAGTCTGCATTTGGTGAGTTGGTTGTTGATCGGATCAGAGTAACTAAACGTGTGTTGATGATCTTCTGCAAACCCCATTTCCGGAAAAGTTAGGATATTTTCCAGAATGTAACAAAAACAAAAATCTGTGAAATGTTAATTCACATGAACTTTTATTTAACGGCCAGAAGTACAAAGAAAAGGTTTTCAATAGTTTTACTGACCAACTTGATTGTATTTTGTAAATATAAACAAATTTAGAATTTGATGGCTGCAACACACTCAACAAAAGTTGGGACAGAGGCATGTTTACCATTGTGTTACATCACCTTTCCTTTTAATAACACTTTTTAATCGTTTTGTAACTGAGGATATTAATTGTAGTAGATTTACAATTGGAAGTTTTATAGTTTTCCCAGGACTCTGTGATATCCCAGGCCAACATTTCTGTGCCGATCCTCTACTTCCTTTAGAATTTTCGCACGGTTACCTATAGCCCTTTATTTCTCTAAGCTCCATGTCCATATTCAAGAGTCTTTTCCAGGGCCCTATATTATCCGCCTCCACCACTGGCCCCGACAGTCCACTCCATGCACTCAGCACTCTCTGACTAAAAATAAATAACTGTATTTACTTCCCAGCACATTAAAACTGTGCCCTCTCATGTTAGTGCCATATGAGGACGATGGAATCTGTCCCAAATGCAACACACAGACAATGAAATACTAGGAACTAAACTATGTTTATTAAGAATGCTAGGAAAACCAAGGAGCGAGGACAAAATGATAACACGAAGGTAGACGAAGAGTGACAAACCCGAAACCTGGACTTGGACTTGGGACCAGAACTTGGCAAGGAACTCAGATCATGACTCTGGACTCTGGTCTTTGCAGGGACTTGGCTCGGACTTGACTCAGATTTGACTGGGACTAGACGTGGACTTGACTGTCGAATTGGACTCGGAACTTGACTCTGGACCTGGACTTGGAAATTAAATTTTGACTTGGACTAGGCTCAGACATGACTTAGACACAGGACACGGAACAGTGAGGCGAAGCTCATCCTTGGACACAGGACATAGAGCCGGGACTCTTCTTAGATACAGGGCACAGACCGTTTCCCACTCAGGATAACGGCAAACGGCCGGACCTACCCAGCGGAGGAGAGACCAAGGGTAGACAAAACTGCACAACGTTAGACAGTTCTTTAACTTGACACGAAATGGTTCCACATAACGGCAAGCCTCCAACGCGACGCAGGAACCACAGACAGCGGCTCCAGGCTCACTCCGGTGTGTCAACTTGACGGGGATTCTGACGAGGTCACTGAAAAGGTCACTGACAACGTTGCTGAAGAGGACGGTCCAGCAAAGATAAACGACACCGCAGAGCTATTTAAGTTGCCAACCCGAAACGAGAATCAGGTGCCTCAATTAAAGCGCCCAACGGAACAAGGGTGAGAGAAAAAAAATAGCCGGAATGCAGACTTCACGGCACGGACCGAACCGTGAAAGTAACACCCCCCCCCCCCCACCACCCCACTCTCTATGGGATCCTCCTGGCGATTCAACAGGCTTGTCCGGATTATCGACTGGCGGGTGATTTTCTTAACTAGAGGGAACCCTGTTTGGCAAGCGTCTCTCTCGCTGGGTCCATCTTTGGCCGGAACGTTCTGACACAAGTCGGCAATTGAAGCAGACCCAACTGCAAGGCACAGACATTGAAGTATTGGGAATTGCATAATGTTTATTCAGAATGCTGGAGATGCCACGGAGCGAGGACAAAATGCTCACATGAAAGTAGACGGAGAGCGACATACCAGAAACCTGAAATTGGGACTAGAACGTGACAGGGAACTCAGGTCATGACTCGGGACTCGGGTCCTGGCAGGGACTAGACTCAGACTAGACACAGACTAGATTCAGACAGGGCTTGGAGCTTGACTCTCGGACTTGGACTTGGAACTTGATCCATGGCGGTCTTGAAACTTGACACTTGATGTTGAATAGGTTCAGACTTGACTTAGGTACATGACAGGGAACACTGAACCGGAATCCTCCCTGGACACAGGACGTAGAGCCTGGACTCTTCTTGGACTCAGGGTAGTGGAAAACGGTCGGACCTACCCAGCGGAGGAGAGAACGAGGGGAACAAAACCACACAACGACAGAATATTCTTTAACTTGACATGAAAAGGCTCCAAGTAACAGCAAGCCCAGACGCGGCCAGGGAAACACAAACTTTACTGACGAGGACGGTCCAGCAAGGAATCACTGGACCACACAGCAATTTAGGTTGTCAGCCCGAAACGGGAATCAGGTGCCTCGGTTAAGGCGCCCAACGGAACAAGGGAGAAAAGGAATAGCCGGAATAAGGAATCCACGGACCGGACTGTGAAGCGGAATGCGGTCTTCACTGACCGGACCATGACATTTAGCTATTTCAGCCCTGGCAAAAAGCTTCTGAATATCCATACGATCAATGGCTCTCATCATCTTATACACCTCTATCAGGTCACCTCTCATCCTCCGGTGCTCCAAGGAGAAATGGTCGAGTTCACTTCAGAAATTCCCTTAAGGCTTGCTCCCCAATGCTAGCAACGTCCTTGGAAGTTTCCCCTGCACCTTTCTAACGTTTCCACGTCCTTCCTGCAGTGAGGTGACCGGAACTGAGCACAGCACCCCAAGCGGGGTCCGATCAGGGTCCTATACAGCTGCGGCGTTACCGTCAGGCTCCGAAACTTAATCCCACGGTTGTTGAAGGCCAATGCACTATATGCCTGCTTAATGCAGAGTCAAGTTTTGAGCAGCTGTGAAGCAGCTTTAATTGTCCTATGGACTAGAACACCGAGATCCCGCTGATCCTCCCCGCTGCCAAGTGTCTTAACATTAATTCGATATTCAGCCATCCTATTTTCCCTACGAAAATAAACCACCTCACACTTATCTGGGTTCAACTCCATTTGCCACCACTCAGCGAATATTTGCATCCTATCGATGACCCGCTTTTACGTCTCACATCCCTCCACAATATCCACAACACCCCCAACATTTGTGTCATCAGCAAATTTAAAAACTTATGAGTGTGCGGTGGTTTATTCTGTCAGTGCATCTATGATGGTAGAATTTCGTTTTAATTGTCAGACTCTTGGCAGTGTGGAGGATCTGAGTGATATTGGTGTCCGAGTCTATAGCAGACACAAAGCCGCTGCGTAGTTTAACTCTGTGGTTCAGAAGGCATGTGGTGCATTGGCCTTCATCAACCCTGGGACTGACTTCAAGAACCGAGATGTAATGTTACAGGTATATACGACCCTGTTCAGACACAACGTGGAGTACTGTGCTCAGTTCTGGGTACCTCACTAATCGAAGGATGTGGAAAATATAGGAAGTGTGCAGAAGAGATTTGCAAGGATGCTTCCTGGATTGAGGAGCATAACTTCTGAGAACAGGTTGAGTGAACTTAGCCTTTTCACCTTGGTGAGATGGTGGATGGGAGGTGACCAGATAGACGTGTATAACATGATGAGAGGAATTGATCGTGTGAGGCTTTTTTTCTCAGGGCTGAAATGGCTAGCACGAGAGCGCTCAGTTTTAAGGTCCTTGGAAGTAGGTGTCGAGGGGATGTCAGCGGTATGTTTTGATCTTTTACGCAGACAGTGGTGTGTACGTGGATAGGGCTGCCGGCGACGGTGTTGGAGGCGGATAGTGTAGGGTCTTTTAGAGGATTTAGATATGTACATGGACCTTTGTAAAATAGAGGGCTCTGTGTATCCCTAGGAATTTTCTGAAGTAAGTATATGTTTCGGACAGGACAGTTGCCCGAAGATATTGTGTATTACGCTGCAGATTCTCTATATTTCAATATTCTCGGTACATTCAATACAGCCAATACAGCATCCGTTCCTCCCACTATCATACTGTTGTATTTACTCCCGAGGTTTCTGTCTCTACGCTGAGAGGAGGTAAGCAGAGAGCGATGAAATTGGGCAAGTCCTCTTGCAGTTCTACTGGTTTGTTTCATAGGAAATGGAGGAAGTGGCTCAACAAAGGTAAATGAAAAAGGAAATAACAAACTCAACATCATTCGCTCTGATTTACATTGTGACAGAGAGTAACATGGCAGCCATTTTGAAATGATGAATCTAAAATCGCAAAGGCTGCTTTTAACCATGCCTCGTGTTGTATTGAATTAATCCTCCAGTAATTCTGGCTAATAAAACATGATTTCTACTCTTGTGATCAATAATATATTGGCATAAATGTACTAAATGAATGCCACAACCACCATCTGTTGCAACAAATTCCACTGAATGACCACTCTCTGGCTGACGAATTTTCTCTCATCTCAGGTTTAAGGCTTTTTCTTATTTTGAGGCTGTCCTCTCAGATAACAGACTCTCCGTCTGATGCAAACATCCTCTCCACATACACTGTCTCCATGCTGTTCAGTATTCGGTAGTTTTAAATAAGAACCCGTCACCTCTATCCTTCAGCAATCAACAGAGTACGGGCGCAGAGTCATCAAAGGCTTGTTAGACATAAACCCTCTCATTCTGAGGCAGTACATTCCAGACCCCCACAACTCTCTGGGAGAAGAAATTTTTCCTTAACTCTGTCCTAAATGACCTATCCCTTATTCTCAAACCATGCCCTCTGGTACTGGACTCTCCCAGCATCTGGAACAAATTTCCTGCCTCTATCTTGTCCAATCCCTTTATAATCTTAAATGTTGCAATTAGATTCCCTCTCAATCTCCTTAATTCCATTGTGTACAATCCTGCGTAAGATAGTCCGGACATCCCAAGAATTAACCTTGTGAATCTACGCTGCACTTCCTGTACAGGCAGGATGTCCTTCCTTAACCCTGGGGACCAAAACTGTACACAATACTCCAGGTGTACTCTCACCAGGGACCCGTACAAATACAAAAGGATTTCCTTGCTCTTGTACGCAATTCCCCTTGTAATAAAGGCCAATATTCCATTCGCCTTCCTCACTGCCTGCTGCACTTGCTCATTCAACTTCAGTGACTGATGAACAAGGACTCCTAGTTCTCTTTGTATTTCGCCCTTATCTAACTCTACACCGTTCAGATAAAAATCTGCCTTCCTGTTCTTTCTCCCAAAGTTGATAACCTCATACTTATTCACATTAAACGTTATCTGCCAAGTATCTGCCCGTCGCTCAGCCTATCCAAGTCACCCTGAATTCTCCTAACATCCTCATCGTATGTCACACTGCCACCCAGCTTAGTATCATCAGCAAACTTGCTGATGTTATTCTCAATGCCTTCATCGAAATAGTTGATGTTAATTAAGACCCTATCCACCTCTATACTTCTGAACTCAATAGAGTACAGGCCCAGTCATCAAATGCTTGTCACACATAAACCCTCTCATTCCTGAGATTACTCTTGTGAACCATGTGAGCAACAGTTGTACAGAACACATTTCCGTAAACAACAGGGAAAGAGGTACCAGGATAATTCACAGTGGAAAACTGTGGTTTCTTTATTGTTCCACTAAGTATCACTAAACAAGCGCCTGTGCACAGGTTCATTTCAAGAGGAAAATGTCAGCGATTTGAACTCACAGCCGTTCCTCAGAATGGTGTCAACTATTTCCATTTTCTGTGAAGATTTCCAGCCACTTGAGATTCTGCCTGTTTTCCACCGAGTGACAGGCAGGTGGCAGTGAGGGGCGATTGCCACACACAGTTTGAACCCCAAACTCACGGGTCCATTTCTGTTGCAAACACGGAACAGCCCATTTACTCACAGCCTCTCACTGAGGATGGTAACTCATCCACTCCTCAGAATGGCAGTCATTGTTCCAAAGGAACTCCCGAACCAGATACCTGAACACAGAACAGAAATACTTTCTCACACAACATAGCCCCAGGCATCTTGAGCCCCGAGTCTATTGTACTTGAATCTAACACTGCGATATCCCAGGATCCTACCACACAGAGTCACATAGCTGAAACTGCCACTCAGCGAACCTGGAATCCTCGTACGTCATACCTACATCTCACAGTGCGTGTTGTAATCAGGGATGCCCCAAAAATAACGCCCAGCGCCCCAAGAATTTAGATTCATTGTGAAAAGAGGACCACCCAGACCCCATCAGTGGAAGTACAGACCTGCACCAAGTCCCAGTTACTGACAAGTCCATATGCCCAATGTTTCCCATTGTTACAGCTCAAGCAGCAACTCGCCCATAATTCCTTTTTTCCTGTATCATTGTGCACTGTCTCGGCCATTTAGAGTTCTAAAGTTAACCGTCCGACATCAACCTGTGTCAAAACATGAATCTGATGATCCTCTAACTGAGGCAGATATTAGGCTGGAAAACCTGGGCGCGGGGCACCAGCAGGCGGGTATACGTTTCACATTCTCTCTACCACCGACACTGAACACAGTTTATCATTATCCTATTGTTAAATGAGATCTTGCCCAGCACAATTGGCCATCACATTTCCTATAGGCTAACAAGAATAAAACGAGTTTAATATCAAATTGATATTAAAGTGCTGGAAACTCGGTACATCAGATTGGATGTGTGGAGAGAGAAACTTTGGAAGACCCAATATCGGACCTGGGACTGTCCAGGAAGCTGCCCGATCTGCTGAACGTTTCCAGCATTTTCTCTTTTTACGTTAAATGATGCACAGCTTTAACTGATGACAAGACACTTGTGAAGGCCTGAACAAAGTTGCACAAATATAATACCAATACAGGCATTCAGTAGTTCTCTCTTCAATCCAATACAGTTATAAGCTGTTAATACACGCAACATCCTTCCCACCCCTCTATCAATCTGTTATTTCAGCTTCCCTTCCGACAAAGAATAACACAGCAGATATTTGGTACTGTTGAAGTTAAAACCGGAATGGCTGCCTTTACCCTACTCGAGGGTAATCAGTAAACCATCTAGTAGTTCCAGGTAACAAACATCAATTTCAGAAACAAATCGGTGAGGCAAAATACGTCAGAATGAAGACAACGACAGAAGAGAGATTGCTGATATATTTTCATTGATGGGATATAGGCTAGACAGAGGTTGTATATATATCATGTTTGATATATATCATTGAGGTGGTGGCATACAGTCTGGGCAGAAGTTGAACAAGATGTTTGATATTTATCGTTGAAGTGGTGGGCTACAGGCTGGTCAGAGGTTGAACAAAATGGTTGATATATATCATCCAGGAGGTGGGATATAGGTTGAACAGATGTTGAACAAGATGGTTGATAAATATCATTGAGGTGGTGGGATGCAGACTGGACAGAGATTGAAGAAGATGGTTGATATATATCATTGAGGTGGTGGGATACAGACTGGACAGAGGTTGAATAAGATGTTAGATATATATCATTGAGGTGGTGGGATATAGGTTGGACAAAGGTTGAACAAGATAGCTGATATGTATCATTCATGTGGTGGGATACAGGCTGGACAGAGGTTGAACAAGATGGTTGATATATATCATTGATGTGGTGTGATACAGGCTGGACAGAGGTTGAGCAAGATGGTTAATATATATCATTGAGGTGGTGGGATACAGTCTGGACAGAGGTTGAACAAGATTATTGATATATATCATTGATGTGGTGGGATCCAGACTGGATAGAGTTTGATCAAGATGGCTGATATATATCATTGGGGTAGTGGGATATAGACTGGACAGAGGTTGAACAAGATGGTTGATGTATATCATTGATGTGGTGGGATCCAGACTGGACAGAGTTTGATCAAGATGGCTGATATATATCATTGGGGTAGTGGGATATAGACTGGACAGAGGTTGAACAAGATGGTTGATGTATATCATTGATGTGGTGTGATACAGGCTGGACAGAGGTTGAGCAAGATGGTTAATATATATCATTGAGGTGGTGGGATACAGTCTGGACAGAGGTTGAACAAGATTATTGATATATATCATTGATGTGGTGGGATCCAGACTGGACAGAGTTTGATCAAGTTGGCTGATACATATCATTCAGGTGGTGGGATACAGGCCGGACAGAGTTTGAACTAGATGAGAGAGTCCACCTACTGTCTAATGGAGTGACACAACAGATCTGTGTGGCTGCAATTACTTCTTCCTTCTCCGGAGAATAAACATTGAAACTTACACTTTTATTTGTCGGGTCTTCGAGGGGAATAGTTGTTACTATGTCACAATCTTTAAGAAGTGGAAAGCAGCTTCCTGAATCCAGCAGTGGAAAGGGGAAAAAGTCCTAGGAAACATGAGCTTCGGTCGAACGTTTAGAAAATTCGCTTATACGTCTTAATAAGAAGATGGACAACTACACGGTAAAACTTGATGCTACCTAATCTGAGATGAAATCGTTACGAGCGAGTCTTCAATTTGTACAGGAAAGCATTATTTCTCTGAATTATGAACTTAAAGAGGCGAAGCGGCAAATTGCGGAAATGTCAGCGCGTTTGGAGAAGTCACATCAGAAGATTATCGATTTGGAGCAAGATCTCGTGGGAATAATATTCGAATTGTTGTATTGAAGGAAGGATCTGAGACTGGAGATTTATTAGACTATTTTACTAATCTGTTTCAATCTGTGATTTCGGATGTTTCATCTCAGCCCCCCGACATCGAAAGACCATTTAGAATTTCTACTGCTGCATCTCGCCAAGATAGTCCAAGGTCAGTTTTTGTCTCCTTTTTTCATTTTAAAGTTAAAGACCGAAACATAAAATATGCAAAGATTTTTTTTTAAATTTAAATGTTCCGAGCTTCGTTTTTATGAAGATTATCCACGGGAGGTTATAGCTCTGTGGTCTAAATTCGTTCCAACTATGAAGATAGCCCATGTTAAAGGATTATCCCCATCACTTCCATATCCAGCTAGATCAAAGTTATTGCCCAAAGAATCGACCGCACTTCTTTTTCAAGACCCCAACGAGGCGTTGGACTATGTTAACTCTATTGGTTGTAGCCAAGGTTTGAATTGTTTTAGGTCTGCTGAATAATCATTCTTTCGGAAATAACATAAGCTTTGAATACTTTTGATTTGCTTAAGATGTCCTTTGATTGATCGACCACTTAAAGAAGATGTGAACTTTTCGATGTGAAGTGGATGATAAATGACTTTTCGAAAGCTGTTTGGTCTACTGAGTGAATTAAGACAAGGGATAGACTGCTTGATTATCCTTTTTTTATTATTTTTTATTCTGCTTTTTTCATTAATTAAGTGATAGTTCCATAGTTCATAAGATTTTTTCCAAATATATATATATATATATATACATATTTTTAAAAAATATATAAATATATATATATATATATATAAATAGTTGGGAGTGCTTAGTCGATAGATAATTCATGTTTTCTAAAAAAAAGTTTTTCATTTGGGGTGTCAGCTAAATGGAAAATGGTGCTGATTTTTCTTCACTGGAGATTACATAGCTATTTCTATATTTGTTTAACTCTATAGTTTTGGCTTCCTTGGAGATTGTTTTGCATTCCCCAGTGTGTTTTTTAAGGATTAAGCATAAACATTATTTTTCTCTGATCTTTTATACTAGATACAGGGAGCTAGATGTTATAGAGAAAAATTGAACAGTGCTGGTCTTTTGGCCGATATTGTTCTGCTCACCTTTCAATTTACTTCATGCTTAATGTCATGCTTCTGTCCTGTAGAGAATTATATTCGTCTTTCACTATGAGCCTATTTAGGAGTTTTTTGAATTTCCTTGTGTTTGCCTCTATGACTACCCATGGTAGATCTTTCCATGTACCTACTGTTCTTTGAAAAAAAAATCTGAGATCCCTATACTTTCTTCTGATCACCGTAAAATTGTGTACTCTTGTATTAACAATTTCAACTGGGAATGTGTTTCATGTTGTAATGATTACCGAGCCTTACCGGTTTCGATGGTTTCAGTACAACACCACTCTGTGAAGTAATGGAAGGTATTAAAGTAAACTGATTTTCAAATTGCATATGTATATCAGTTAGAAGTAAGGCCTGTAAGTGGGCAGAAGAAACGGTTAACATGACTTGATATGGTGTTGTGTTGTTTTGTTGAGTTAGGCTTTTAATATATAGCATTTTTTTCCTTTGAAGGACTTTATATTTTAGGGCCGTATGTTGTCTATTTTTGTAACTGGGCGAAGGTATTAAGCAAAACTTTTAAAACCACTATTTTAAAATGGGCAACTCGCGGAGCTCCTCTCTTTTTTTATTCTTTGTTGAGGTATTTCGGCTTTTTTGCCGAATTTCGGGCTTTTTGGGGTGGTTGGAGGATTGGGGTTGGTTTTGATTTGCAGGATCAATTGTAAGATTAATTTTCATTTTATTTTGGTATTTTTTCCCATTATGGGGTTACGGAGCATGCATATTTTGTGTATGATTGTACTTATCACCGTCAGTTTTTGGTAGCCTGCGCTGGTATTTGTTTATTTATATGTTAAGTCAAATAATTTTATGGCAATTAAACGGATAAATGTTATTAGTTGGAATGTGCATGGTTGGAATCATCCAATTATGCGAAATAAGACCTTTAAAATCATTAATCGATTCCAACCCGATATAATTATTGTTCAAGAATCGCATTTCAAAACGGGTGATCAAAATTGATCTTCTGTAGATGTGGAAGGGCCTTCAATTTCACACTTCTTGTTAAAATAAAGCAAAGGGACTGTCTATTTTTATTAAAGCTAATATTTTATTTATACAAGAAGATATTGTGTCAGACATTAATGGCAGATTTTTAATTGTTAAAAGAGCAATTTGCAACATAAAAATTCTTCTGGTTAATCTGTATGGACCTAATGTAGATGATCCTTCTTTTAAAAAAAATGTATTTGCTTTATTGCTGGAGTTAAATGAATATATCTTTGTTAATGGGTGGTGATTTTAACTGTTGTTTAAATCCTTTGATTCACAAGAGTTTAACCAATCAGCGGCTTCCGAGTTGTTTTGCATCACTTCTTAACTCTTTTCTAATTGATTTCAGACTGGTTGAAATTTGGGGACATTTATATCCTAATGATAGAGATTATCCTTTTTTATTCACACGTTCACAAAAAAATATTCGAGAATCGATTAATTTATAGTTGATCCCCGATTTTTGTCTGAAGTCCAGATATGTGAATATGATGCTATAGATCTTTCGGATCATGCACTTTAATGTTATCTTTTGAGATGAATGATGTCGCTATTGCAAATTTGCCCTGGTGTTTTCCAGAAAATTTATTACAAAGTCCGGACTTTGTCAAATTTATTGAGGTTCAGATATTTTTTTTTCTTTTTAACAATACGGGAGATGTATGAAAATTGATTATATCGGACACATTTAAAGTATATTTGCGCGGTCAGATAATTTCCTGTTCAGCTAAGCTTAAGAAACAGACAAGATCAGACTGATAAGATTTCCAAACAAATTAAAGACTTGGACAATATTTATGCAATCTCTCCTAACATTGATTTATTTAAACAAAGAGTTGAACTCCAATCACAATCGAATTTATTATTAACTTATCCTATTCAAAGTAATTTGCTTAAATTGAAAAGTCAATTTTATGTGTTTGGAGATAAAAATAATAAACTATTAGCATCTCAATTAAAAGCAGCCAGAGCTAAAAGACAAATTTAAAAATTTCAAAAGGGAGATGGTACTTTAGAATGTAATTATATAGATATTCATAAAATTTTCCATGTCTTTTATATGGAACATTATAAATCTCAGTTTCCAGTTGATTCTTCCAAAATGAATGCCTTTTTACAAAAGATTGAATTTCCTCAAATTTCTGTTGCAGATCAACAAACTCTTGATGCTCCTATTACTGAAAACAAAATTCAGAAAGCTATTTTTTTTTCAATGCAATCTGGTAAAGCTCCTGGACTGGATTGTAATACTGGAGAATTCTATATAAAAAAAATAAAAAAATGCTCTCTTCACATATGTTGGAAACAATTAAATATTATATTTGATAGGAGAGTTACCGCCCACTTTCTATGAAGCTTCTATTTCTTTAATTCTTAAGAAAGATAAAGATGCTACTGACTGTGATTCATATAGACCTATTTCATTCTGAAATGTGGATAACAAAATTCTGTCAAAAATAATGGCTAATCGGCTATAGAAAGTTTCGCTGAAATTGTTTCTCAAGATCAAACAGATTTTTTTAAAGGGCCATTATTCCTTTTCTAATGTTCGGAGACTGTTAAATGTTAAATATTCATCCTTTTCCAAGGGTCCCCAATGTGTCGTGTCTCTTGATGCTGAAAAGTCCTTTGAGTGAGTAGAATGGAAATACTTATTTAATGTTTTACAGAAATTCGGCTTTGGTATTACTTTTAATAAGTAGATTAGAATGATGTATAAAATTCCTTTTGCTACTGTTATTACTAACAATTGCAGATCTCCCTTAAATCGGCTTTCGCGGAGTATGAGACAAGGATGTCCGTTAAGTCCTTTGTTATTTAATTTGGTGCTAGAACCCTTGGCTATTGCACTTCGTGAAGCTAAAGATATTCATAGAATTTTTATAAATGGGACTGTTCATAAGATCTCTCTTTATGCTGATGACTTCTTAGTTTATATTTCGAATCCTGAAGAAACCATTCCTAGTTTCTTGAAACTATTAAAAGATTTTGGAAAGTTTTCGGGATATATACTAAACCTTCATAAAAGTGCAAACAAGAGGTAATCTACAGATGTTGGAAATTCAAACAACACACACAATATGCCGGTGGAGCACAGCAGGCCAGGCAGTATCTATAAGGAGTAACACTGTCAACGTTTCGGGCCGAGACCCTTCGTCAGGACTAGCTAAAAGGAGAGGTACTAAGAGATTTGAAAGTAGTGGGGGGAACGGGAAATGCGAAATGATAGAAAACCGGAGGTGGTGGGATGAAGCCACGAGCTGGAAAGGTGATTGGCGAAAGTGATACAGAGCTGGAGAAGGAAAAGTATCATGGGACGGGAGGCCTCGGGAGAAGGAAAGCGGGGTGAGGGGGGAGCACCAGAGGGAGATGAAGAACAGGCAGCGTGATGGGCAGAGAAAGAGAGAAAAAAACAAACAACTATGTATGTCAGGGATGGGGTAAGAAGTGGAGGAGGGGCATTAACGGAAGTTAGAGAAATCAATGTTCATAAAAGTGTATTATTTCCCCTAAACGATTCTGACTCGATATAGGATGACATTCCCTTTAGAGGTACGGACTCATTTAAATATTTAGGTGTTATTATCACTAAGAAACATAAAAACCTTTATAAAGCTAATTTGGTTCCTTTAGAAGCTTTTATGAAGCAATTATTTTGTAGATGGAATCCACATACTCTTCCATTAGTTGGCCGAATTCATGCAGTTAAAATGATGGTTTTACGAA
The DNA here is from genome assembly GCF_030144855.1 of Hypanus sabinus. Classification (NCBI taxonomy): domain Eukaryota; kingdom Metazoa; phylum Chordata; class Chondrichthyes; order Myliobatiformes; family Dasyatidae; genus Hypanus; species Hypanus sabinus. Next base: position 618,848 of record NW_026780444.1, on the reverse strand, counting down.
AATTTATAGAAGTATTTCAAATTATCCCTATTTCTTTCACAAAGAAGTTCTTCGATAAGGTCGATTCCATTATTTCATCTTTTGTCTTGAATAATAAAAGATCAAGAATTGTTCAATATCATTTACAAAAATTATAAAAAAAGATGGTGGTCTTGCTTTGTCTGATTTAAGAATGTATTATTGGGCTGTTAATATACGTTATGTGTCTGTTTGGTTATATTGGGCCGATAGAGATGAACGACCTCCGTGGGCTGATTTGGAATTGAATGCTGTGAAACAGTTTCACTTAACCTCATTATTAGGAGCTTCTCTGCCTGTAAAACTGGACGAAATTACTAATTTAAATTTATATCCTGTGATTAAGCAGTCATTCAAAATTTCGTTTCTGTTTCGTAATTTACTTAATCTTAAAAAAAATTAAAATTTTTAGTTTAAACCTTCATTATGTGATCCTACGTTTCTTCTTTGGAGGAATAAAGGGAATTATTCCTTCATTGATTTGTTCCAAGATGGCCGACTGATGTCTTTTGAGAAATTATTAACAGAATACTCACTCTGATAATCACATTTCCTGCAATATCTTCAGGTCAGACACTTCTTACAAAAATACTTAAGTACTTTTGCATATATACAAGATTCTGACCTCTTTGATATTATTTTAAAATGAATCCTTTAGTGAAGGGTTTTATTGGGAAGATTTAGAATTTATTGTTGCAGCAGCCCAATTATCCTTCACTTAAGAATAAGCAAGATTGGGAGAGTGAGTTTAGCATGACCCTGATATCAGAAGATTGGTTGCGGATTTTGAAGTTGGACAATTCTTTTTCGATTTACGCCAATCACTATTTAATTCAATTTAAAATTGTAGATCGTTACTCTCTGACAAAGGTGAGACTGTCTAAAATGTTTCCTAATGTTGATAGTCGGTGTGACAGATGTAAAACTGAGACAGCCACATTGACAAATATATTTTGGTCATGTTCTGTATTGAAACATTTTTGGAAGTCTATTTTCTCAACAATTTCAAAAGCTTTAAAATTAAATTTACAACCTAATAAATTAACAGTTTTATTTGGTATAATCCTCAGTATATTCATGGAATTTCTCCATCAGACTAACATGTAGTTGCATTCGTTAAATTATTGGCCAGACGGCTGAAATGGAAAGATGCTTCTGCTCCTACTTTGATACAATGGTTATCTCAGGTGATGCTATGTCTTAGTTTGGGGAAAATCAGAAGTCGAACTTTTGATCCTCGATTCGATTTTGAGGAAAGGCGGGGTTCATTCGCCCGCTACTATCATCTGATTTGAGTTAATTAATATAGTTCCCTTCCAATTTTTCTTTAAGTGGATCTTGTATGATGTACAGCTCCGGGGTTGTGCTCCCAATGTTTTTTTTCTTTGGTTTTTTTTCCAGTTAGGGTTTTTTTTTAGTTGGTAAGGGTTCTTTTCCCACTTTTTTTTTCAAAAAAATATTCTTAACACTTTATTTTTTCTGATTATTATTGATAAATTGCTTAGCTTTTTTAATCAGTTATTTAATAATTTAATTCTTTATTGTACAGAATGATGTAGCCCTCTGGTAAGCCTCTGGCTCGCTGAGCTCGCTTCCGTCTAGGGGGAGCAGCCCTTGGCCCCGCCAAACTGGGTAATCAGCTTGTGTGGAAGCTAGTATTGTTGTTAGTATCCCCTCCTCACTCAAAAACAGACAGTACACCATCTGCGATTAAATGAGTTCACTTTATAGATCTTACTGGAACTATGTACTTTTTAGAGATACAATATAAAAGAGTTCAGTCGTTAGGTATTAATGCTGGAGTAATAAAATGGATTCAACAGTGGCTAGATGGGAGATGCCAGAGAGTACTGGTGGATAATTGTTTATCGGGATGGAGGCCGGTGACTAGCGGGGTGCCTCAGGGATCTGTTTTGGGCCCAATGTTGTTTGTAATATACATAAATGATCTGGATGATGGGGTGGTAAATTGGATTAGTAAGTATGCCGATGATACGAAGGTAGGAGGTGTTGTGGATAATGAGGTGGGTTTTCAAAGCTTGCAGGGAGATTTATGCCGGTTAGAAGAATGGGCTGAACGTTGGCAGATGGAGTTTAATGCTGAGAAGTGTGAGGTTCTACAATTTGGCAGGAATAATCCAAATAGAACATACAGGGTAAATGGTAGGGCATTGAGGAATGCAGAGGAACAGAGAGATCTAGGAATAACAGTGCATAGTTCCCTGAAGGTGGAGTCTCATGTCGGCACGGACTAGGAGGGCCGAGATTACCTGTTTCCGTGCTATGATTGTTATATGGTTATATGGTTATGGTTAAAAGAAAAAGTAAAAGGCGCCAAACTTATCAAAGTCCAAACCACTTCGTGCACAATCGTTGGAGCTCAATGAACGGTCTTCTGGCCACCATTCGATCCCCTCCGAACTCCTCATCTCGTAGCTCAGGACCAGCCGAAGTGATCAACCAAGAACCCCGGCACGACTGTCTTCGTCTCTTCTCCTCGCAGAAAACCCTGGCGTCGGACTCCCTCTCGGTGTCCGTTCCGTTCACAGCTTACAGCATCGCGTCCTCTCTCTCTCAACCCCTCGCGCCGACTGCCCAAAATCCCGCCAACAATAGTTTACAGACCCAGAGGAGAGAATAACATCTATCCCAATTGTTTAACAATTCCCGTTATCAGTAATTTTAACTCCAACAAGCTGCGAGAGTAAACACTCCCTCTCCAGTTATCATAACAAAGAAGCATTCTTACTTGCAATAAAACAAAGAAGATATTTTGATTAACATACACAGTAACATACAGAAGAGACCCCTTACAATGGCATATTGACTTAACGTATCATTTTTTGTTAATTTTCAATAATAATTAATAACAAAATTTAAAAAAATGATATATTTTCTAAATTATCTGTGTTGCTCATCTTCCCCTGGATCAATTGTTCGTAGTTGCTGGTGGAGCCCTGAGTTACGCCCTTCCCACACACCCCTCCCACCACCCCGCGCATACAACCATTTACTTTTTAACATCTGTGAGTGTCATTCAGCAATGCCAAACACTGAGTAGTAACCGCCCCCCACAAGCACCAACAAATTAGAAATGCAAAGCAGTTTTCATAGACAATCATATCAAGGAGACAAGAAAAAAAAAACCTGTTCAAATCCGTTAACCTATATAATTAAAACCATTCCCGTCCCAAATATATTATAGCACATAATCAAGACCCCAATAGCTCTCTTGCGGGAGACGGTCACTTTGCGAAGATGCCAGTGATGTCTTATGAGGCAGCAACTTTAACCAGTCTACGGGAGACATAACCCGAAATGAACATGTACAACTAAAGTTATTCAGAACAAGCTGCTGTTTTTCAGTTTCATTCTTGATGAAGTATGACATTTTAGGTGTGCTGAATATCACCATAGAAAGTAAAGGGTAAAAAGTATATTCTAGGCGGACTTACATGTGCCATCTTATTCCTGTACCTACAAGTTGACTGAGCCATTAACTTAAAACTCTGACCTGCAATACTCAGAAAAAAACTGGACTCATAATTAACTGAATACAAAAGTGCATCAAATGTCTTTCCAATAAAAAGAATAACCAGAAAACTTCACACCGAGCACGCTAACTTGCCCGTGCCTGTCAGATTGCGCACACAGGCAGGTCCGAACACTTAATGCAGTTCCGTCTCCTCCTGAGGGGCGTGTGGACTTTGCCCAGGGTCTTCCTCCATATCTCCCAGCACCGAAGATTTCAGGGCTTCCATCGCTTCCTCTGCCGAATTAAACGACATCTTCATGCCCTTGATATTCACTCTCAAAATCACCGGGTGTATGAGGAACGAGTCGATCCCCACCTATCGAAGTTTACCGTGAGTCTCCTTGTATCCGTGCCGTTCCAGCATCGGGCCGGGGCTGTAGACGGCGGATAACCGCAGCTTGGTGCCATCAGGGAGAGTAGGTTTGGCTTCCCTCACGCCTGCCGGTCGGTGTACCTTAGAAGCCTAAAGACCATGGTCCGCGGTCTTCAGGTGTTCGAAAAGACCTGTGTGCTCCATCGAGCTCCAAAGGAGTGCTGTAGGAGTTCTTGAGAGCTGGAATTCAATTAGGCAGCATCTCCTGGAGGTAACTCTTGGATCGTCGCCCTCAGCTCCTGTCGTTAGGATGACCAGCCGTACATTGTTTCTCGTGGATCTATCCCCCAAGTCGTTTAACGGGTTACGATCTTAGTCACCTCAGCGAGACGGGGGCTAGTAACCTAACCTGAATGATGTCTGCTATGTTGAAGACCGTGCTAATTATTGGCATGAATATCCGCTGGCTCCTCTAACGACCTGAGAATGTTGCCGTTCTCTGCCATATGCTTCTGTATGGGGTCGAGAGCTTTTTCCAGTGACTCCTTTAGCATGCGGGCTACCGTTTCTTGCAGCGATTCCACCTCCGTTACCATTGTTTGCTTAATTAGTTTAGCTATTTCCTCAGATGAATCGCCAGCACCGAGCCTTCTGCTGGTATCTTGTTTCTTCGTTGAATTTGGATTTTTTTTTTGAGGTCATTTCTTTAGTTAGATCTTTTTCCAACTCAAACTTGCAGTTGGACTGTCAGTGCTGGGCTGCCATCTTGCCTCGTGACTCACCGGAGGTTCGTGAGTCAACTTTTAGAACTAAATCATTTATGCGAAAGACTATATAAAACACTCCATCTACAGTTTCAAGGTTATATATTGCTATTGCTATCAAGAACACAATCGATCCCCGGATCCGATCCGTGGATACTGAATGTTCTTTCGTCAGCCATTTTGTGTTCAGCAGTAGCCACTGTAAGTGAGTGTCTCACCTGCATCCCTGACGCTGACGTTAACTAGGGATTCGCCCATTTTAAGTCAGTACGTCACTCTCGCCTTTGTTCTCGTTTCTACCATCACTCCTGAGCATCTGGGTTAGCGTACCAAGGAATGTGAAATGGCCTTCCAGGCAGATAAGTGAGAGCTGTAAATCTGTGCAAAATCGAACCGGTGCAGGAATTTTTCAGTCAAAGATTTGGTCCGCCAGCATCTTGCGTGTGTTCCACTGTCTTTTTCAGCTGTGGAAGTGGAAGGAACAGGAACACTTGAGTTGGCTCAAAACGGGGAGGTAGAGTAACGATACGACATAGGTCTGAGCGGGCGCAGTAACATAGAACATTGAACAGTGCAGCGCAGTACAGGTCCTTTCGCCCAGTGATGTTCTGTCGATGTTTTAACGTTGTCCAAGATCAATCTATCTCTTCATTGAAACATAACTCTACATTTCCTAACATCCATGTGCTTATCTACAGATGCGTAGCAGATGTGGACGATGATAATTGAGAGGTTACTCTTCATTCTTGTAAACCAGTAATCGGATTATTAATAACGTGAGAGTAACGCTCCGCAAGGTTTCACTGCTGATGTAATGTTTTCTCCGTAGCAGCAGAGTTTGGGTTAAGACTAGAAATAACGGGGGCTTTGGAATGTGTGCTATCCAATAAGCGACGTGTTGTTTTTTGTCTCCTGTGCGTCTGAGAAAAGGTATTCTTGTGGTTTTTGTCAGCAAGAGATGAAGGGAGATGATGGGAGTGGAGGGGGCCGATAGTCAGCAGGACGGAGTGGACTTAGAGTGAGAGTCCATGAGGCGACGACGCTCGTAGGTGGTCAATGGGGAACGAATGGACGGGCAACCGTGATGTCCAACATGCATATTAGACTGTTTCATTAAAAAGGGCCATTTTTCTTTTTTTTTAAATTTTCTTTATGAAACCTATAGTCAGATTAAGAATTATAAAACTAAATTGCATATGGTGATATATTGCAGTTCGGTTTTGTAACCCGGCAACACATCACGCACCGTCTACACAAACGAAATTTCTCAGTTTGCCTCGGCCAGAGGCTGACATCCCCTAGACAAAAGTATGCTGGAAGATAAATGGGTCTCGTTAAGGAAAGATGAAAGGGGACCCGCGTGACCGTGTACACGGAACAAAGATTCAAGTGACACAGGAGATTCTGCAGCTACTGGAAATTGAGAGTAACACGTATAACTTGCTGGATGAACCCAACCGGTCAGACAGCATCGATGGAAAGGAAGAAATTGTCAACTCCTTCGACCCTAATCCTTCCTCAGGGCTAAAAGGAACCTGAAGCGCGAGCAGTTTGGAAGATATGAGCTAAGCCATGCTTTATTCAAAGAGAGGGTAGGTGCAGGAGTGCCCCAATGCAGCGCACAGGACATTTATCAGTCTCTGCTGTGCCCATTTTATCCAAGGAGATGTGTTGATTTCACGTACAGAACGTCTGCAGGTGGGATATCCGCGGGGCGCAACGAAGGGAGGACAGCGACTGGGCTGATCGCTCAATGCTGTGCACACCGCCAGATGGGATCTCAATGGCCAGATACAATGGATGGATGGAAAAAGGCCCCGATGTGAAAACGGAGTGTTGATAGGTTCTTGATCAGCAAGAACTTCAAAGGGTAAGGGGGAGTGGCATTGAGATTAATCAAGCTCGATGGATTGGCGGAAATGAACTGATGGGACGAACGGCCTAATTCTATACCCATGTCTTATCGCCTGATGTGTTGGACTCCACACCCAGGGATTGCGCTATCAATGTATTTAGAAACATCACATACAAAGGAGATCAGGACTTATCTCGTCAGACAGCAGGCGGCAAAACCAGACTCCAAGGAGCATCAGAAATACGTTTATTATATGTATTAATTCTCAAAGAGTTAGCTGATATCGGGAGGTGTTGTTGTGTGGGTCGGAGGAACAGTGCACCGATGTTGAAAGGCAACAAGGAAATGCTGCAGCTCTTTAAAACCCTGGTTACTCAGATACCTGGAACAATAGAAAACCTACTGCACAATACAGGGCCTTCGGCCCACCAAATTGTGCCGAACATGTCCCTAACTCAGACTAGCTAGGCTTACCCATATCTCTCTATTTTTCGAAGCTCCATGTATTCAGCTAAGAGTCTCTTAAAAGACCCTATTGTTTCTGCCTCCACCATTGCCGCCGGCAGCCCATCCACTCACTCACCACTTTCTACGTAAGTTGTTATGTGCGTTACCTTTTCAAAAGTCTCTTGAAAATACAAGTGACCGACATCCACTGGGTCCCCTTTGTTTGTCCTACCTGCTATATCCTCAAAGAATCCTGACAGATTCTCTGCCAGGAAACTATGCGATCGTTCGCCTTCTTTATCCTGTGCTTCGAGGTGCCAGGAAAATTCTACTTAATAAAGAGCTCCCATATGTTTACAACTATGGAGGTTATGCCGGCTGACACATAAATTCCTTTTTTTTTTGCTTCCGTCCCGTCTTAAAGAATAGTTCACAGTCCCCCGTGTACAAAGTACTGTGTATGTAATCAAAATGGCTTCTTTGGTTTGCTAGAGTAGGAATGCCTTTATGTCTGATAAGTGTATTTTTTTTTTCTCGCAGTTGTTTAGCTTTTGGACTTGCTGATATGGGGATTGTATTCATTTGTTAACCAATGGGGAATGTTATTTTGTCTGGTGAGGTTGGGAGCTTGGGGATTTACGCGGTTTTTCCAGAGAGTCGGGAAGAAGACGCCGAGGAAGGTGGACGTGCGCTGCACTGCTTGGTCGACCACCGGGGGGGTCCCAGGTGCGAGGACGTGGAGGTCGGAGGAAAGTGACGAGGGGTCGAATGGTTCGATGGTTGAGCTCCATTCCAACGATGTGCACTAAACTGACTGAACTTTGATAAGTTGGCGCCTTTTGCTTTTTCTTTTCTTTCATATATATTGTATTGCCTTGTACTCGTTTAGTTTCAGTAAAATCTTTAAAGTGTATTCCGTAACGGTATCTGGCGTGAATTTGATACTGTGTGCGTGCGTGAGGCACAAACTTGATTCCCACAGCACCTGCGTGTACGGGAGGTGGGGGTGGTGTGTGGCTGGATCTCCTTTTCCCCTAGACACATACCTGCCTGTTCGGTGAGTGTTACACCCGGAACCAATCCAAAAGTCGGCGATTCTTGAAAGATCACCACTGATTCCTTTGACATTCTCATCATCGAACTCTTTCGGGAGTCTGCTGTGTATCGCATCTGATCCATTTGACCAATGTATCGTCAAAACATTCAATTTCCCAAACACCATCCCCTAATCATAACAACCACACTCAATTCCGTTGCTTAACAGGCTTGGCAGAACATGACCATACCATGGCAGTCAAAGCTGCTGAGTAGCTATTAGACAGGTGAAATGAGATGATCCACTTTAATACAGATGCAATAGACCCTCAGTTCCAACTGTTCTTGAAGTTGCTGATAATGTGAACTGCTTGTGTTGAGATCGCAATCGATTTTTCGATTCATCTTTCATGCGATATACTGTAATGCAAGTAAAATAAGTTACATGCGTAGAATGTTTGATATAGTTATAATTCAAGTCTTGAACCGAGTCTGAGTCTCACATGGACGCAAGCCCGCTTGTCCAGTTGTCCCGCCGAGTAACTGAGCCTCACTTGTCGGCCATTGATCTAGACACCGTTACCATTTCTTATCCATCTGTTGTCCACGTATGTTTTAAGTCTTGTTTAAGTCGCTGCCACAACCGCTTTCCTGGTGAGCTCTGTCCATTTACTTTCTGCCCTCTGTGCAACTGTTGCCAGTCAATATCCTGTGGAATATCTACGTTAATCGGATACATATTTCCTTTAGTTTATATATCAGCCTATGTCCAGACTTACCAGTCTGCACAGGCAAAACTTTCACAGTGGGTTCAGTCATGAATCCTATTTTGCTATGTGGCCGCCAGAGTGTTCAGCAGTGGTATGTTCAGTGTGTGTTGAGTAATTGTCCGCGTTGATGTACTCCTTAACACACAAAAGCTGATGGGAAAACTGAGCAGACCAGTCCTGATGAAGGACCTTGACCCGAAACGTCGATTGTTGACTCTTTGCCATAGATGCTGCCAGGCCTGCTGAGTTCCTTCAGCTATATCTGAGTGTGTTGCTTTGGTTTCCAGCATCTGCAGATTTCAATGCATTGCGTTTTAGCACGCCTCTGTTCACTTTGATGTTTAGAAGGAGGATAAAACTGACACTGTTTCCCTTATTGTCCAGATGTATCCTATTGAAGGGAAAAATGTCCGTGTTGTTCTCACGTCACAGCTTTGTAACCTTTTCTTTATCTGCGCCGAGTGCAAAGTCTGTGAATGTCAACCTGGCTTTCTGGTTCAGAACTCTACACACTTACAGAGCTCTCTTTATTCTGTGCATCGCAACGTCAAGACAAAGCATACTTCCTTTTGAGCTTGCAGAAATAATAATAATAATAATAATAATAGTAATAATAATAATAATAATAATAATAATAATAATAATAATAATAATAATAATAATAATAATAATAATAATATTAATAATAATAATAATAATAATAATAATAATAATAATAATAACAACAATAAACGTTTCGATAAATCTTTCGCACACCCTGGTTCACTCCATGGGTTAGGACGGCTAAATGTGATTTCACCATATGCAGATTTCTTCCCACACTGCCTCCGATCCACACGCCCTCAAAAAGTTTGGGTCACTCTTGGTGTCACTGCAGATTAATAAAAAAAATTCATCTTTAATGTCAAAAATATTAACTATTTGTTTAGTCACCAGTAGTTCCCTGGTCCGGAGATTTACAGCCGCTGATTATCTTCCATCAGTGAAATCAATTTCCTGATGATAAATTGCACGAGTCATCTGAGAGCGTATAGCGAATGTCTTTTATGCCGATGCTGTTGAGGTCCACAGCAAGACGTCCATTGAGACATAAGACATAGGAGCACAATTTAGCCATTTGACACATCGACTCTGCTCCGCCTTTCTGCCATTGGCGGATTTGGTATTCACGTCCTTGTTCCAAAAGGAGAATCTTATAAAATTGTAAGGCCATCATTTATTTGGATACATATCTGTCCTTTTTGGATGTGTCATACGAGGAATAATTGTACTAAAGGTATATGTGCAGGTACATTTCGGAATCAGCAAACTTACAGACCAAACCCTCGAATCTGATCGAGTGGAAAGAAAACCCCCTCCGGCTGCTTTCTCCCCGACGCTATTGATATCCCGATTAATAAAGAACCCAACAACCTCCGCTTTAAACATAGGCAAACTATATGACCTGCATAGCCTTCTCTGGCAATGAACTTCACAGCTTCTCCACCCTCTGGCTGCAGAAATATTTACGGATTTCTCTTCTTTATAAATATCCTTCCACGGTGAAGCATTGCACTCTGGTCCTGGACTACCTTCCTATAAGAAACACTCTGGCCATTTCCATTTTATTTAGGTCTTTTATTATGCGATAGTTTGAAATTAAATCCATCCACATTATTTTAAACACAAGCGAATAAACCAGTGCCATCAAATGATCCTCAGATGTTAATCTTTTAATTCATTGTATAATTATCGTCAATCTCTTCTGTAATCTTCGCAAGGTAAGGTCATTGTTTATTTTTAATTCATTATTATAAAGTGGGACGAAGCTTCTCACAATACTCTGGTGCTTTCCGACTACTGCCTTCAGGAAATACACATGACATCCTCGTTTTTAAATACTGGATCGTTGCTTTGGCCTTCCTTACCACCGACTCAAGTTGCCAGTTAGCATAGAAGATAGGACAGTGCATTGCGGGCGTGTCGACCCACAGTCTGGTGCCGACCATGCAACCTACTCTAGAAAATGACTAGTATTCACTTGGCATTACAATTTCCTCACCCTCCTGCATTCTACTCTCCGTGTACCTATCTACGGGTCTCCTGAAAGACCCATTTGTATCCGTGTCCACCAACGTCGCTGGCAGTGAATTCCACGCACCCTACACTCTGCGTGTGAACGCCCCCCGTATCTTCTACAAGGCACCTGACATCTAGGTCCCCTAATGTTTGAGATTTCAGCCCTCGGAAAAAAAACGCAAACAAACTCTGGCTATAGACACGATCAATATCTACAATCCACATGTTCAGTAATTCAGGGACAGTTAGGGAAGTTCCTTTGCATCATTATATTTTTTTTTCTGATTTTCCATACTCAGAAAATAGTCCACGCCAATATTCCTGCTATCAACGCGGCTGACCTTCTACTTCCATACTTTATATCCCACCTGCCAATTCTTTGTTCATTTTCCCAGTCTGATCGATTTCCCTGCAGACAGCCTGCATTCTCAACCCTACCTGCTTATTCGGCTATCTTCGTATCGTTTGCAGCGTGGCTACAGAACGATCAATCTGTCTATCCCGATCATTGAAATATAACGTTACGGAAGCAGCCTCAACACGGAACCCTCTGGCATGTAATCCAGAATCCCTTCCCCACCCCCACCTTTATTCCCAGACTTTGTCTCTTGCTTGTAAGCCAATCTTCTTTGAATCCTATGGAGATTTAACACCCCCACTTTTGGCAGCATGTGGTACAATATAGAGTCATACAGAATTACAGCACAGAAACAGATCCATATGACCTTATTCATGCCCAAACAACTTATATTTTCTGCTGCCATCGAACTGCACCTGGAACCAGACGCTTGATATCGATCTACCTGTCCACATTACTCTTAAAGGTTGAAATTCACCACTTGTACTGGCGGCTCACCTCACACACCCAAGATCCTCTGAATGATGAATGGTCCCCTCATGTTCCCCTTAAAATTTTCCTATCAGACTTAACCCATGACCTTTGTTTCCAGGGAAAAAAGCCTGTTTGAACTTTCGTGACCTATAACCTTCATTTGTTTGTATACATCAATGAAATCTCCTCTCAATATGCTATGTTTTCATGAGTACAGTCCTAACCTATTCAATCGCTCCCTCTAAACCAGTTCCTCCAGACCCAGCAACAAACTTCTCCGCAACAAGTGTCTTCTGCATTGGTTTCAAACTGACATTCCACTTTGCTGTCGGTAGATGATCTAGGCAGCACACATTACTCCAAATTAGACCTCACCAATATAAAGTCTTGTCTTAATAACACACAGAACAGTTCTGGACTTAATACATTGAATTATGATAGCCATGTGACAAAAACATTCTTTACATCCCTATCTACCCGTGACGCCACCTTCACAAGTTCACTGTATTCCCAGTCCCTTTTTTTCTCCCACACTCCTATGTGCCCCATGCAATCATGTACCGATGACGCTTTTACAGTATTCCCAGTCAATATACGGTAATATTAAAATCACCTGTTGTAACAACCTGAAGTTTCTTGAAACAGACTGTGATATTTTTTACAAATTTATTGTTTGAAATCCTTCGGACTGTTGGGTTGTCTGTGACGTAGCCATATTAACGTGGTCGAAAAATTCCCTGTTTCGCAGTTCCACCCATAACACCTCAATAATCGTTTTCTCCAGTTTGCTCTGAAGAAATTTCAGAAGATTCGTGAGTCAAGGTTTATCCTGAATGATAGCATACTGACTGAACTATCTTGCATGTGCCTGCGAGAATGCTGAAGGCTCATTCTTAGTAATGCATTTCAAAGCAAAATTATCGCTGCTTATACACAATGGCTCTTGGCGCACGCATTGATTCAAAGATTACCAGCCTGGAAGAGCACTCTTAAGGACCTGCTCCCTTTTCCTACCTGGACCAATTGCTGAATAATTTATTGTAACATCGAAATCTACTGCACATCACAGGCATTTCGGCCCACAGTATTGTTGCGACCAAGGACCATACTGCAGACACTGCCTAGAATTGTCCTACCTCATAGCCCTCCATTTTTCTGAACTGCAAGTTCCTATCGTAGAGTCTCGTAAAGGACCTTATTTGTAACCACCATTGCTAGCAGTGTATTCCACGCCCCCACCAGTATCTGTTTGAAAAACTTACTGCTGAAATCCCCTACTTCCAAGCTCGTTAAAACGATGCTACCTCGCTTTAGCCATTTCATCCCAAGGGGAATAAAAGGCCTCTGACTGTCGACACGATCGATGCCTCTCATCATCTTATACATGTGTTTCAGGTCTCCTCTCATCCTCCGTCGCTCCAAAGAGAAAAGGCCGAGTTCACTCAACCTATTCTCATAAGGCAAGCTCCCCAATCCACACAACATCCTTGTAAATCTCCTTTACACCCTCTCTATAGTATTCACATCCTTTCTGTAGTGATGTGACTGGAACTGAACACAGTTCTCTAAGTGGGGATCGGCCAAGGTCTTTAAAGCTGTAACATTACCTCATGGTTCAATTCCACGGTTGATGAAGCCCAGCACACCATACGAGATCCTTCAACATTGTCAACCTGCGCAGGTGTTTCGGGTGCCCGAAAGGCACGGAACCCAAGAACTCTCTGATCTTCCACACTGTCAAGTCTTATTCTATATTTTGTCTACAAATTTGACCTACGAAAATGAACTACTCCTTTATCTGTGTTGAATTTAATCAGTCACCTCTCAGCATATTCCTGCATCCTATCGATGTCCCGCTGTCATATCTGCCAACGCTTGAGTCTATCCACAACTCTGTGCAATCAGCAAACATACAAACCCAGCCTTCTACTTCTTCATCCAGGTCCTTTATAAAGTTCCCAGAACAGATCTCTATATAACATCACTGGTCACTCACCTCCATGCAAAATACGAAACTTCTACAACCACCCCTCTCCCTTTCTGGGAGCCAATTCTGGATAGACAAAATAAGGCCTCGTTGGATCCTATGCCTCCTCACGTTATGAATGAGCCTTGCATGAGGAACCCCATCAAATGCCTTACTGAAATCCATATACAATACAGTTGGTCAGAAGTTTACATACACCTTAGCCAAATACATTTAAGCACAGTTTTTGTCCTGGCATTTTTTGTAATTTTGTTTTTTATTGAAGATCATCATCCAACAAACATTTCCATAGGATGTATTTCAGACATTCTACATATATATCATATAATCATATATGTCACAAATCTCCACAAAGTATTTATCTGAGGTATGCACTTATAGAAAAGAGTGGGGAAAAAAGCAAAAGGAAAAACCTATGTACAAGTAGGGAGTGATCTTTTTTTTAACAACAGATTCATTGATTTGTGAGAATAAAATCAGGCCTACGAAACATTATGTAGTTAAACCATTTTTCCCAGTATGAATCAAATTGTTTCAGCTTATGATTAACAGATGCTGTAATCTTCTCCATTTTGTAAATGTCCATTGTAATTTCCGTCTGAATTCTGAATTCTGTTACTGGTTTATACTCCAAGTTGACAGAACGAAGGGGAGACTTCAGGTAGAGGAAGAGGGAAAAACAGTGTGTGAAGGAAGGACTCGACTATGCGGGAGCTGTAGCGCTCGTTACAGACGGAAATTAGATAAGGCAGTTTCATGAGATCCGTGTATTAGCGGCAACAGGTTCGCTTCAAACTTCAATTTAATCAGATCAGAAGGTGGTGGGGGTTGTGGGTGGGTGGTAGAGAAAGGGATGATAGTGTCCCTGATGTCGTCGGGATCGACTGTAAACAGTTGTTGCAAACTGTAAGCTAACACACACAGAATGCTGGAGAAATTCATCGGACCACGCAGCAGCTGTTGGAAGGAGAAGACAGTCGACGTTTCGGGTCGAGACGCTTCGTCTGGACTCGGACTTTGTGTGTGTTGTTTTGCGTTTCGAGCACCTGCACGTTTTCTCGTGTTTGTTTTGCAACGCTGTTCATCACATTGTTTACGTTTACTCACGTGGGAGTAGGTAGTGCAGACTAGGGAAAAGGGCAGCAGCTAAAACATTGTAACGTACAACATTTGCCTCTAATGTTTAATGATTGTCAAAATCCGATTTACTGGGTATTTCACAGCATTCTTTAGTTCCCCTCGGAATTTGCTCTGAGTCAGGGCGTAAATACACGTGTTGGTGCAGGAGCTGAGAACCTGCAGCATTCCCGATGTCTGTTCTGTGATGTACCGGGGATCGGTGACGGTATCAACGAAACTCTTTGAAATCCGTTGATAGATATAAAACACCACCTGTGTTACCCACAACAATATGAAACTACCGGTTATGCTGAAGAGCAAAACGATGGATTTCCGTCGGTTCTCCATCTCCTGGTCCTTGTCATTCTGTCCACTCTTTTGTCCCCGGAGCCTCCTGCGAGCTCGACTGGCCGCTAGAATCCGCCTGACAGTCAGAATATTGAACAGCAAAATCACAGAGAATGGGATACAAGGGGTTGAAATGCGGTGAAATATCTCAAATGCCGCCCACGAAGGAGAGTTTTTGAAGCTGGATGTAAGAGCACAATGCCAGGGAACACCATCAATTATTTCTCTAGGCTCGTACAGAAAGTACCTGTGGACACATTCCAAACAGACCAGCACACTCACTGTCCCGATGACCACAGCCGCCATTCTCTCGGTGCAATATTTTGTTTTCAGCTTCACACAGCAAATGGCCACAAACCGATCGAAGGTGAAAGCGACAGTCAGCCAGACGGAAGTCGCAGTGCTCACAAACACCAGCCATAAGCGGAGTCTGCACAATGGAGTGATGAACAGGAATGATCCCGGAAAATAGATACCAGCTGTCATCGTCAGCAGCGGATCCGAGATAACGACCAGGAGATCAGCCGCTGCCATTCCCACCAGGTAGCGAGTGACACATTTGGAGAGACCGCACTTTCCCCGGGAAAGAATAGCGATCGCCATCAAGTTCACTGGAAGAGACAGGGAGCAGCAAGTTGAGAAAATACAGAGCAAACGTCAATGCATCAATTCGAGCAGATCCAGTCAAATTCACACTCTGTTGTTGCCTTTAGTGGTGGAAGGGTGGAGAGAGATCGCAGAGCAAGCGGAGAAGGAAAAGGACACAGTAAAATACAATCAATAGGATCTGACTACAGATTGCTGACTGATGACCGAAATGTGCAGTGACTGTGAAAAGCTGGAACTCGGGAACTACTTCCTCAGGGTCGATGCTGGATGGAACATTTTCTGCAGGCGCCGCAACATCTCGTCTGGATGAAAAATAATAAATCCGGACGCTGAGGGCGGGATTCTTCCATCCGACAATCATCAACTTCATGGGTCAGCGACAGAACAGCCGGAGAACGAAACAAAAACAGGAAACGCTGGAATCACTCATCCGGACAAAACAAAACATATGGAAAAACAATTGAAGACTCCTTTATCAGAACTGTTTTCAGAGTTGCTCCTGACACGAGTGCTAAACAGCTTCTCTTTCCAAATAAGCTGCCTGGAAAGCAGTACTTCCAGAAATCCCCGTGTTTGATTTCTATACTCCCATTCAGCACCTCACTAACTTTACAACTCATTGACTGATCCCAACAGACACATCGCACTCTGACAGACATTGCACCTCCCACAGAATCCATCATAGTGAAGCTGGGGAGAGGAATTCTATGCCCAGCAGTAACAGGGTCAGACGTAAACTTAAGTGAATACATTTCACAGTACTAATAACTATGAGGCAACACGCCGATGGCGTTAATTGGTCAGAAACAACTTCTTTGTGTTATCCATCAACTACTTCACATTCAGTCTCAGCGCACACATTTATTAAATATCTACAAGGTTCATGCTGCAACATGGAACTCTTCACATTTGCTGAAGTGTCACTACCAGTCGATGGTTTCGTTGTCGCACCTACGTCAGACAATTGCTCACATACAAATGCAGACAATCAATTGTTATAATCCCTGCGGTTCAATATTTGCAAATGCAGTTCACCTGCTTTAAGACCAGAATCACAGAGACCCGATTATTACATCATTGAAATGGAACAGCAGGAAGAGAGCTGCCTGACCCTTTGAATGCCACAGGTGTCGGCGGAATCGGAACACTTCTGCAGCGGTCCATCAGACCCAGATCCCAGAATCCGCAGTCCCTGTGTTTACATTCCATTCCTGAACACTTCTGCAGCGGTCCATTAGACCCAGATCCCAGAATCCACAGTCCCTGTGTTTACATTCCATTCCTGAACACTTCTGCGGCGGTCCATTAGACCCAGATCCCAGAACCCACAGTCCCTGTGTTTACATTCCATTCCTGAACACTTCTACAGCGGTCCATTAGACCCAGATCCCAGAACCCACAGACCCTGTGTTTACATTCCATTCCTGAACACTTCTGCGGCGGTTCATTAGACCCAGATCCCAGAACCCACAGTCCCTGTGTTTACATTCCATTTCTGAACACTTCTGCGGCGGTCCATTAGACCCAGATCCCAGAACCCACAGTCCCTGTGTTTACATTCCATTCCTGAAGACGGAATATTAGGACTGGAAACGCGACAGTGGAAACCAGTGACAGAAACATTCGGGGCATTGGAATTAAGCTTCATTTTGCCACTAATAGCAGCTGACTCTGTGGCTTACCTGGAACTCCCAAGGCTGAAATAAAAGGGTAGTAGACATCCTCTATCCGCCAGATGACTGGATACACCAGTTCAGTGAGAATTGTGACTGCTGTTGCTCCTGAATCTGCAGCTTCGGCAGACTCTTCGATCAGATTCATTCCAAACCGCCCTGATTTATACCGAGGATCGGACTCTGGAGATACGATTATGCCCCTGACTTACTTGCTTCACTGAGTTACTTGAACGAACAATTTAATTCTATACCATTGACTCTGATGTAAACATGGGACCTATTGAAGGTAAACGCATCAACCATTTGGACATTACATCAGCAGAGACTCATCTGGTGGAAAAATGTCGGTGCTCTAATGTCAAAGACTGAGTATCGCCACGGAGCGGCCACATTCACAGATTTCACGTATTTGATGCGTGGTTATTCATCGCAACATCGAAACATAGAAAACCTACAGCACAGTACAAACCCTTCGGCCCACAAAACCGTATCGTATCCGCCTCTACCACCGTCGTCGGTGGCCCATTCCACGCATTCACCGCTTTCTGTGTAAAAAAAAACAAACTTACCCCTGACATCTCCTCTGCACCTACTTCCAAGCACCTTAAGACTATGCCCTCTCGTGCTAGCCATTTCAGCTCTGGGGAAAAGCCTCTGAATAACCACACGTTCAATGCCTCTCATCATCTTATACCTCTCTATTAGGTCACCTCTCATCGTCCTTGGCTCCAATGAAAAAAGGCCGAGTTCACTGTATCTATTCTTATCAGGCATGCTCCCCAAACCTCTCTGCACCTTTTCCATGGTTTCCACATCCTTCCTGTAGTGAAGCGACCAGAAATGAGGACAGCACTGCAAGTGGGGTCTGACCAGGGTCCGATATAGCTGCGACAATACCTCTCGACTCCTAAACTCAAGCCCACGATTGATGAAGGCCAATGCGTTTCTCAGCCCAATTTTGCAACCTTTAAGTATCCCGTTGTAACCACTGGCAGCACTCCACACTATCCACAACACCTTTGTGTCATCAGCAAATTTACTAACCCATTCCCACACTCTTCACCCAAGTCGATTAGAGAAATCACAAAGAATAGGGGTCCCAGCACATATCCCTGAGGCACACCACTGGTCGCCGACCTCCATGCAGAATATGACCTGTCTTTGCTTTCTGTGGGCAAGCCAGTTATGGATCCACAAAGCAATGTCCCCTTGGATCCCATGACTCCTTACTTTCTCAATAAGCCCTGCATGGGGTTCCTTGTCAAATGCCTTGCTGAAATCCTTATACACTACATATACTGCTCTACCTTCACCAATGTGTTTAGTCAAATCCTTAAAAAAAACATTCAGGCTCGTAAGGCACGACCTGCCTTTCACAAAGCCATGCTGACTATTCCTAATCATATTATGATGCTCGAGATGTTCATAAATCCTACCTATCCGGACCTTCTCGGTCAACTTACCAAACACTACTGTAAGACTCACTTCTGTATAATTTCCTGGACTATTTCTCCTCCCTTTTTTGAATAACGGAACAACATCCGCAATCTTCCAGTCCTCCGCAACCTCTCCCATCCTCATTGATGAATCAAAGATCATTGCCGTGGCTCAGCAATCTCCTCCCTTGCCACTCAGAGCAGCCTGGGTACATCTCGTCCGGTCCCGGTTTCTTATCAAACTTAATACTTTCCAAAAGCTCCAACACATCCTCTTTCTTAATAACTTTTCGTATGTATTCATCTGTAAGGAGTTCACCAGTACCGTTTCATCCCAAATTTCTCTCCTTGCGGTTTACCAAATTGAACACTCCTTCAGCGCTTCAGTTCCCTCCTGGCCACAAGCATAGACAGACAGACAGAAACAAACACACACACACACACACACACACACACACACACACACACACACACACACACACACACACACACACACACACACACACACACACGCACACACACACGCAGTCAATTTTCTGGATCCGATCCGAGACATTCCGTGCCCTGGCATCTGGGAGGCAACACACCATGCGACTAACTCTATCAGGCTCACAGGATCGCATGTCTGTTCTCCTGACTATGGAATCCCCCATTATTTCCGCATTCCTCTTCTCCCTCCTTCCCTCCTGCACAACAGCACCAGGCTCAGTGCCAGAGACCCGGTCACCGTGGCCGTCCACTGTCAGGTCATTCACCACAAAGCATCCAGAGCGATATACTTGTTGCTGAGGGGGGCAGCCACAGGGGTGCTCTCCACTATCAGGGCATTTCGCTTCCCTCTTCTGACAGTCACCCAGTTTTCTGAGCCCTGTAGCCGAGGGATGACTACCTCCCTGTAGCTGCTGTCCATCACCTCTTCACTTTCCCTAATAAGCAGACGGTCATCAAGCTGCAGCTCCAGATCTCCGAGGAGCTACATCTCGGTGCACCCGTCGCAGATGTGGCCATCAGGAAGGCTGGAGGTCTCCCAGGATTTCCACATCTGACACCCTGAAGAAAGCACTGACCCTGCAGACATGCGACCTACTTCTCCAGGAATGAAACAAGGAAAAATAAGTCTACTCAACCACTTACATAACCAAACACACGAACGTTTTAAACCGTTTGCTCGTACCGTTAGCTCTGTGAGCCCTGTTGTTCCTCCGTCTGTCTGGGCCGATTCGCCAAGGGGGAAGAAGAGTTGATCCCTCGCTCTCGCTTATTCCCGTTACCGCCTAAGCCCGTTAAGCCAAATCCCTACACTCCGCTGCCCGCTCCGACCGCTGCCTGCTGTATAGGGTGGTCTTCTTTTTAAACTCTCCGTGCTGTCCTGTTTACGTCACGCGCCTGCGCAGTCTCGCCGTTCTTGTACTCAAAGAAGTGCAAGGATATCTACCTAGGCCGGGGGTCGGCAACCTGCGGCTCCCGAGCCATTTGTGGCTCTTTCACCTCTGTGCTGCGGCTCCCTGTGGCTTTGGGAAATAATTGGTCAGTATTTAATTAAAATGTATTTTATGTTAGTTTGTTAGCTTTTGAAATGTAATTCTAAATTTGAAGATTATGGTGATCTTGTACAATCTAAATGTGGCGACACATTTCCTGGCACATCCGAAACGGCTCACAATTAGCCAGCATTCCGGCTAGGGGAGATAGCCTACGGGGGTTTGTGAGTACGCGTCTTTTGCAGCATCTGCGTCCATGGGGGCTGGGTTGAGGGAGGCTTAAAAGCAAGGCTGTTTAGTTCGAACAAAGTTATTCGACTGCAGTTTACTGACTGCGTGAGCACACCGCTACAACGTGTTTTTATCGCTATTAATATACGTCACCACTGCCAATACCTGACACCCGCCAGTGCGCGATTTCTTTAATTTTTCGATCCAAGGTAAGCCAACTATGGAGAATTCTAAAAAAAGAAAAGTGACTGAAGAAAACAGAACGTTTAATGATACGTGGACAGATTCATTTGCTTTCACTGTTGACGAGACTGGTTTACCGGTATGCTTAATATGCAATGAGAAACTAGCAAACAACAAAAAGTCAAATGTCGCAAGGCATTTCCAGAATAAACACGCAGCCTTTGCTCAAAAATATCCGGATGGAGATGAGAGAAAAAAAGCCGTTTCGGAACTGATGCGGAAGGTTGATCTGAGCAAAAATCATTTCCAGAAATGGATGAAGTCTGGAAAATCAACGACATACGCCAGTTATATTGCCGCTCAGGAAATAGTCAGGCACGGGAAGCAGTTTACAGATGGTGAATATATAAAAGAATCTTTCATTAAGATTTCAGAACATCTATTCACGGACTTTAAAAACAAGAGTGAAATTGTGCAGAAAATCAGGGATATGCCCCTCTCTGCAAAGACTGTCAAAGACAGAACCATAAAAATGGCAGAAGACATCACAAGACAGCAAATTAAAGACATCAATTCAGCTGTGGCCTACTCGATTGCCTGTGACGAGTCTCAAGACAAAGGTGATATTGAACAAATAGCGTTGTTCTGCCGGTATGTAAACTCTGCCGGGCCACAGGAAGAACTGATTGAGTTGATACCTCTAAAAGACCAAACACGGGGGGAGGACATCTGTGAGGCTGTCTTGAATTGTTTAAGAGCCAAAGGAATAAAGACCACCCATCTGGTGTCAGTAGCTACTGATGGGGCACCGAATATGACGGGAATGCACAAGGGAATTGTGGCTTTACTGCAGAAGTCGCTGGACAGAAAGCTGCTGACTTTTCACTGCATCTTGCACCAAGAGGCACTGTGCGCTCAAACATTTCCTCCGGAATGCACAGAAGTAATGGATGTTGTCATTCAGATTGTCAATAAAATAATGGCAAAAAGTTTAAATCACCGTCAATTCCGTTTGTTACTGGACGAGCTGGAAAGCGCATATTCTGATCTCCTGCTGCACAACAAAGTCCGGTGGCTGTCCAAAGGGGAGGTGCTGAAACACTTTGTCGCGTGTCTGGAAGAAGTGAAAACTTTCCTGGGCAGCAAAGGGCTCACCTTTCCTGAGCTGGAACAGCCAAAGTGGCTGGAAAAGCTACACTTCATGGTAGACATGACAGCGCACCTGAACACGCTGAACACAGCTCTTCAGGGGAAAGGACGCACAGCCCTGCACATGTTGGAGGATGTCTTGGCATTCGAGCGCAAGTTGACAGTGCTTGCCAGAGATTTACAGAAAGGCACTTTGTCTCACTTCCCCAATTTGAGAGAGTTCAAACAAGGTCACGACATGATAATTTCGGAGTATTTACATTCTGCAATCATCGCAATGCAAACATCGTTTGGGAAACGCTTCTGTGAGTTCAGAGAGGAAAAAAACACATTATCCTTCCCGGTCACTCCCTTAAGCATCGATCCTTCCCTACTGAATACGACTGCATTGGCAGGTGTGAGTCAACCTGATCTTGAGATGGAACTGGCCGACATAGCCGACAAAGACATATGGATGTCCAAGTTTAGACGCTTGACAGCAGACTTTGAAGATGTTGCTCGTCAGAAGGCCGTTCTTGCTCAGAATCACAAATGGAGTGATATTGAAAACCTTCCAAAACCGGACAAACTTGTGTTCGAAACATGGAATCCTATGCCCGACATTTATGTAAACATGAAAAAGTATGCGCTTGGAGTCCTGCCGATCTTTGGATCCACATATGTATGTGAGCAGGTGTTCTCCAACATGAACTTTATTAAAAACAAACATCGCGCACGCCTCACAGATGACAGCTTGCGATCCTGTGCAAAGATGAAGGTGACGTCATACAGCCCTGATGTGCAGACGCTGTGCGCTGAGGTCCAGGAGCAGAAATCCCATTAACCAAGTATGATAAATATTTTAATTGCCTATTGTTTTATGTATATTCATATTTTTTCATTGTTCAGTGAAATAGTCCTTTTATTTTTCAGGCTGACAGCTGGCTGATGTTATTTTTGGTTTGCTGCTGGCGGAAAATTTAAGTTCGGCGTTTTTCATAAATACAAGAAGGACTCAAATAGACATTGAGTATTTTACTTAAAAGTAACTTTCAACCCAACGTCTTTTTTTCGGAGTTCAAAATGTTTTTGTTGCATGCAGAAAAGTAATTTCGTTTTCTCTGCAGGAGTTCATCAATTTCATAAATGCAACACATTATAGTTTGTTTATACATAGCATAAAGGCAAAAAAAACGTTGTATGCAGTGTTATTTAATTTTAAATGTCAAACGGGTTTTGCGGCTCCCAGTGTTTTCTTTTCTGTGGGAAACGGGTCCAAGTGGCTCTTTCAGTGGTAAAGGTTGCTGACCCCTGACTAGGCTAAACGATTTAGTTATTTCAATCGTTCTTAGCTCATACACTATAGACATGGAATAATGATAGTTTCCTTTCTCTGAACTCTCCCCAGTGCCTTCACATCCCTCACTCAATATGGAGATGAAGTTTGTACACTGTACTCATAGTGTGCCCTTACAAGCGCATTATACAGATCCAGGTAAATGAACTCCACTGAACACATCGTCGAGCCCAACATTCTGTTAGCCTTAACCGCTTCTGTCCATTATCTAGATGTTGATAGTGCTGTCGAACACGACTGCCAATTCCTTCATATACTATTAACTCTATAACTGAAGACCCGCCATTGTATGTTTTTGTCTAATATTTCTCTTCATTAATGTAATACTTTATCTTGACTTATATGAAATGTTCTAATGTTTATCTGCTCAAATCTGGATTTTGTTTATATTTTATTGATTCTGCTGCCTGAATGTTATCAGCCAGTGGCCCTAATTCTGTGTGATCAGCTAACACTGCTCGTTTATTTGTTATGTTCTTAATCAAAATAGTAATCTTGTAAAAGCAGCAGACGTCCCAAAACCGATCCCTGCGGAGCCCTGTTTTTAACATCTTCTACGTTGAAAATTATCTTCTCACCATAACTCACTGTTTTATGCTTTTGAGCCAATTCTCCACCCATTCACACACCTTTCTCTGATTTTCTACCGCCTATGGTTTGATAATGAACATAATCTGAAAGTCTTGGTAAATGATGTAGAACGCTGTAATGTTTTCATAAATTTTATTTATCATAGAACTTCAGCATTTTAGTAAAACTTGATTTCCGTTTTCTGAGGCAATGCTGACATTCTACGAACATGCCGGATATTATCATCTGCTTCTGTTTCTCATTCTTATGTACAGGGACAAGTTTCGTCAATTTCCATTACGTAGGGGTCTTCCCCAGTCGTCAAAAACTTCTGAAAAATTCATAGTTGCGGTTTCTATATAGAATCACAGACCTCTACAAATACCCTTGGATATCTGTTGTCTGCTCCTGGAGATTTATTAGCTTTCAGTTTTTTAAGATGAAGATGACCTCACTTGCAAAGGTCTCTAGGTCACTTAAAACATTTTTTTTTCTCCACACCTGCTGGCATATCGCAGGCTTCTTCACGGGTGAATGCCTAAATTATTAAAAAAATGTCTTTGGGTTTATCTTCGGCAAAATGCTTCTCAACCTGAATTTTGGCAATATGAATTTCCCTCTTCACAAGCTCTCATATTTCCATATGTCCTACGGTTAACATCCTCAATATGTTTCTGTATTCCTTATCTAGCGATTTTTTCTTCAATGGTTTATGCATATCTTCATTCGTCCATGTCAACTTGATAGATTTGCTATGTATAACCATAGGATTGTGTGCGGTGTCATATGTGTACATTGATAATAAATTTTACTTTGAACATTGTTATATTGTTTTTTTATTTTTTCCCGACCTTAGGTACGAACTTTTCCTGCACTGCGAGTATTACCTCTTTAAATCAGCCCCATTGTTGCTTAACTGACTCAATGTCTGGAAAGGATTATCCTCTTGTTGGTGCTTTAACATATTGGGTTAAAAAAACAATTATTTAACATTTCAATGAACTCACCTTCTTTGTAATCCATTAGTCACTGGGCTTTTCCACTCAGCAGTTCTGAAATTAATGTCACCAATAACTGCAACACACCATCAGAACGTGATTTTTAAATATTCGGATGGAGAAAGACGTAACGAGGAATTGCCCTCATTGTGTAGAATACGCAGGTCATCGAGGTATGGTTGAAAATAATCAATCAATTATGTGATAAAAATATGGATGATCCCTACGGGAGGATGTGACGTGTGGTATTTAAACGAAGTAAGAGCAGAAGGATGCTTAATTGACAATTGGGGAGAATGTCGGGAGAATCTAAAGTACAGCGGCAATGATCAAAAAAATCAGGTATGCGTTGTATGAGGTGGTGGCACGGTTTGAGGAGAAAATATTCAGCTTAAGGAGAAGCCGAATAACTTACAAGGAGAGTGGATGCGAGGAGCGTGGATAATGACGCATTTGAATAGGTTTTAGAAACCTTATTATAGAAAAGAGAGAGTGAGTTTTATCTTGCAGCAAAGTGGAAGGATTTTGAAAAGATTGCAGTGATTTAAGCACGTTACGAATGTAATTCCTAAATCATTATTAGAAATGAAATATAACCCTAAAGATCAAAAGATATTTCCAAAACAGATAGAAAAGGTGCAGGACCAATCTGCCCATTTAGACAGAAATAATATGGGACTTTGAAATAGGAGGGTACGTAGTGACGCAGCTCCGTAAGGTTATGACGTTGATAGGCAGCCTCGTTCCAAACATCTCTTGCCAGCATGCAAACCATAGAACTCGACACTACTATCCACAGTTTCCACATGTGGGACCAGAGAGAAATGGCAATGTAACGAAACGAGCCAGGAAACTGAAACAAGAATATTATATGCACTACTTCCCTTGTGTTTAAGTATCTGAAAGATATTGCTCAAGAAAATGGGTCATTAGTGCCTGCGGATGATCATACTGAGCTGTTCCAGACAGCTGATCACCGGAGAACAGTACACGGTCTAGGTACCGCAGAGGAAACGAAATTGATTTGAATATGTTGCTATAAAAACATATCAGTAGGTCATAACATATAGCAGCCTTTTTAAGTCTCAGAATTGCATTCGGCTTCGCGGAAAATACAAGAATAAGGCAGAAACTGAATAATTAAAGTATCCCTTAAGTTATCTCTGGGTATGAACACAGTATTCCGTTAGACGTGCTACCCAAATGTAACCAGACGAGCGACAAGCACTCAACTACGCGTACGTCAGATCAATGAATGGTGTTCCAAAGGCCGCATTAAATAAACTATTTAGAGCCAATAGTCAGATATATTTGGTGACGACTTTTAGTGTCTCGCAGCACCGACGAATCTAGAAAGTCTTTGATATCGTTTGATCCTTCTGTCCTTACAGACAGTAAGGCATTGAGACTTAGTAAAAAAAAAAAAGGTTTTAGCGTGTGCGTAAGAAAGAGCATGTATGAGATTATAAGGGAGGTAAAGCACTAAAGGAATATACCTTCACTCCATCAGTAAGACGGTAAAGGCGATAGTTCCGGACAGAATTTTGTTAGGGCAATGTTCCCAGTACTGTGTCCAAACCTATTCATTCAGCGATGGTTGTGGGGATTATTAAGTTTGATACTATGCAACAAAATTTTCATTTACTCTGAATCCTGTCCTTGGTCAGAGTTTGGAGTTGAGAGAAGGTGGACGCCGCTGGGGATTTCATGACGCAGCGACGTTATATTTAAAGAGGTTGAATATTAATCTGCGGACAATACAAAACATCCAGCGTCCATTTCCTTTAGACGGTAAAAGATTTCTTAAATGTGTGATTCTAATTATAGATGATCTGTGAATTGTTCAACACTTAAATTTATGCCATGTTCTGCAAAAGTTTAAAATGTGAATGCATTGAGAACCTGAAATATTGCACAGGCACTGGACATTTTTGTTAAAAGAGAGGTAATTCGCGCGCGAATGAACGGAAGACAGTCGTGTGTTCGTTAGGTTTGTATTGACAGAATGTTTGAATTAATCCTCTATTTCACAGCAGGATATGACTACACGATATGACTATCTGTTACGTTGACTGAAATACATTTCTAGGAACAGATGTGAATTTCAGAGGGTGGGTTTCTTTCCGAAACTCTTACTGTAGCTGGGCCACTGCCACCCTCATCTACCTTCTCTGTGCACTTTAGAGTATTTGATAAGGAATTTCACCTTGGCAATTAACTGTTTATTCTTCATACTGTTAATTGGAACTATTTTGAAGATAGAGAAGTGAAACTTTGTATTGTTATTTTACCTTACCCGCGTATTTAGATTATATTCTATTATTTGTCTGTATTTTTATTGATTTGAAGAGGGAAACGCGGATTTCACACCGGCCAAGTGGAATCAGGGTTAAAGGGATCGCAATATGAATGTTTCTATTCCGGGTACGACAATCCCACTGTTCAGGGATGAGTTATTTTAAGGACAGATTCATGTATACTTGAAATTGGAATTGGAAATTCGCTTTTTTGGAGATTGGTTGATTTGGAGAGCACAAACAGATGCTGTTGAAGACTTTGAAATGTTGACTGTGAGGGCTTCATTGGAAAAATTTGCTTCAATATAATTCAAGCATCAGCCCTGTAACATGCAAACGGGAGGTCGGATTATATAGCGTGCAGTTCCATTCTGAAATTCAGCAGTAATTCGTCAGCAGTAATTCAATAAAATTTCAAAGTGCTGCAGAATGGTCTAATAACAGTCGGTCTTTCAGAAAACTGTAATAGCGGAGTGGAGACATAGTTGTAAAGTCTATTGAAGTGTATACCTTCCTTGCGGAACATCACTGGCCATTGTCGGCCAAGCAGAATTCCCTACTTTTATTATCTAATCTGCTTTCTGTTAATAAGCCAATTCTGAGTGTACGCAACCAGGTTTCGCTCGATCCAATTCCGTCTCAGGTTCTGAATGTGCCGACCAGGCATAACCCGGTCAAACACTTTACAAAATTAATACACACTGCATCAACTGTTCTGTCTTCATCTGTATATTATTTTCATTTTTTCAAGGAATTCAATCAGTCTCATTAGAGACGACCTGCTCCCACAACTCCATGCTGTCTGTTCCTATCCAGAATGCGTTTCACCAAATATTCATCAATCCCCTCTCTAATAATCCTCTCCAATTGCTTGCCCGCTACTGACGAAAGACTCACTGTCCTGTAATTCTCAGGAATATACCTGTTGCATTTCTTGAACAATGAATTAACATTTACCATCCTCCAATTCCCTGGTAGTATCGCTGTGGCGAGCAGAGACTCAAGTATCATGTCATAAAGTGCAATAATATCTTCGCCCGCTGTCTCTAATTGCCTAGGGTATATACCTTACGTCACTGGTGAATGGCTTTTTTTTAATGTTCTACAAGTTTCCAACGCAGAATTCTTAACGTAGGCATGTACGCGCCGTTTTACGCTGGATCCACATTCATCAAGGACGCGCTCACTGGTGAATACCGAAGCAAAGTGTCATTGAAGACCTTCACTGTCGCTTTGCAAGCCAGACACATGATTACATTTATTTTATCTCTGATATGTTCCACCCTATCTCACGTCACCCTTCTGTTCTTTATGTACCTTAATGCAACTCTCCATGTCATTCTCATGTCCCTATCTAATCTAACTTTAGTTAATTTCCTTCCTGGCTACTTTGTGACTTTCCATAGCCTTGCCTGATCTTTTCTTCCTGTACCTTAAGTATCTTTCTTTCTTCTTCTTGACGTGGTGTTCCATATCTTTTGTCAACCAGGGTTACTATGCACTGCATTCCGTTGCTCGCCTCAATAAGACAAGTCTATTCTGAACCCCAATCAACTGTTTCATTAACAATCACTTGTTGCTTATTTCAAGGAGACAGCATTTTCCAAATTCGAGTCCAAGTGCTTACCTAATAGCACCAATAAAATAAATTCCATACTGTCAGCCCCTACCCTAATGTAAGGTTATGGTAAATGTCGAACAGTTGACCCGCGAGGAGATCTGTGTCAATTTCTGGAACTAGATCCTGAATGGACTGTTCTCTAGTCCACCTGCCCGCTTATTGAGACATTCTGTCATGTAATCCCTTTTAACCTGAGGAGGTGCCAATGGCGATTAGGGAGGTTTAAGTTGCTGTGACAACAATCTTGTTACTATGGCACTTATCCAACATCTATCTCCCGATCAGGTCCTCGCTGTCTGTGATTTTTCTCTTTGTTTAGTTTTGGAGATAATGTGCGCAGTGTGAGGTCTCTACAGGATACTCCCAAAAAAGTGAATGCTCCCTTTCTACTTCCGAGTTCTAATCACAGTCTAGCGATAGACAGTCTGTCTTCTGTTTCTTCCCTTTCTTCAGCAGTGTCACTATCATACACTTCGTGTGTTTCAATGGCACTCAGTTTGCACTCTTTTACCCGACTCTGTCAGTTTTGAAACATCTGAACCCGGGCATGATCGGAAGCCATTCCTGCTCTTGTGTTTGTCAAGTTTCTGCGATAGTGTGGAGTAAATCAACCAATGTAACAATCACGCCAGCCCATTGAACGTTTGCCCAGTTTCCTACCTTATCTGCACGAAGTATACAACCTTCCGTGATTTTGCCATTTCAGGATGTCCAGGCAAACTATTGTTTGAATTCGTGAGCTACTCATTTGTAAAAGAGTTTTATTAGAAAACTCCGTTGAATTGCAATTGGACGTATAGCTTACTTACACAGACGGCCATTTAATGTAAACACGTTCTTCATTCCATTCTTCAGCTCTTCTCTGAATTTCCTCTGTGTCAGTGTATAGACACAAGTATTGGTGCACATACTCAGAATTTGAAACATGAACCCAAATTCTTGTAGTATATATACCGGGGAACTCAAATACCTGTCCTGATACATATAGTTTTCCGGTTGCCATTTCAGGGAATGGGCTACATAGGGCATCCAAAATAAAATGAAATTAGCTGATATAGCAAACAACAAAATCATTGATTTTCTGCGGGTTTCTATCTCGGTATCCCGCTGATTTTCACTGCTTTTCCGAAGTCCTCTGCGGACTCTATTTGCGGCAATGATATGTCTTACCGTTAACCCATTGAACACTAGAATTAAGCCGATTGGTAGCAATGGTGTTAAAATGCTATCCAGCAATTCGTATCCTCTCCACACGGGTGAAGTAATGTATTGATATGTGAGGGTGCAGCGCCACGGTATGTTGTCAATGATGACGTAAGGTTCAAAAATAAAGTAAAACGGAACACATCTCCCGCAGCTCACTATAACCACGGTCACGATAACCACCGTTGCTGTTCTCTCGGTGCAGTATCGCTCCCGCAGCTTTTGACAACATATTGCGATGAAGCGATCGAAGGTAAAACTGACCGTGAACCAAACAGAACAGTCTATCGTTACAACCCTGAATACAAGTGTCAGAGCGCATACAGGAGTGATAAGTAGAGATCTCGAATACATGTAGATGTTGTTAGTCTGCTCCACTAAAGAGTAAACGATAACCACCATCATATCAGCTGATGCCATTCCAACCAGGTAACGGGAGATACATTTGGAGAGTCCGCACTTTCCCCGAGATAGGATAGCAATCGCCGTTAAATTAACTACATTTGCAGAAAAAAACACAGAATTATCGTTAGCTGCAGCTGTCTGAATGTAGACCATTCCTCCAATGCTATGCAAGGCCTAGTATTTTTTTGGGAAATCAAAGGCAGAAATCCACCGGTGCGGACTCCGTCGGTGCACTCCGGCTGGAGGACAATGATGGACTGGAGTGGCAGTGGCTGGCGACCGTCCGACAGCTCAGAGTGAGGATCTGATTTCCACGGTGCACCAACTGCTGAACGGTAGATCGCTCCACAAATAACAAAATTTCAATTATTAGAGGTGCAACAGCAGAAGGGTTTATTTGTAGTGAAATTAATGAGGTTCAAAACATAACTTATACTTTACTGATTATAAAAGAACCGACCTGCGTGTCGATATTCGACTGGACGGTCATTTGTAAAAGATGCCGATTTGCAAAAAGAACCGCTGCCGCTTAAGAAAGCCGAGCAAGATCAAACTATGAAATATTGGCAACAGCGTACTTGACAAAAGAGAAAAAAAAGTCATCATGTCGGAAAGATATGGAAACTGAAATTGAGTGTAGCATTCGTGCTGAGTAAAAGTTCGAATAGCGCAGCAGAGCAAAAGCAAGAAGACGGCACCGTACATATTGTGGCCAGCTCCAGTGTCTTACCGGGGACACCAACCGCTACAATTGCAGGATAGAAAATGCTCGCGATTTGGTAAATCGCCGGATATCCCATATTCCGTCAGAAGCAGCGTTCAGTTGGACGGAACGTTCTAACTGTTCATATGGACCGGTGATCGGTTGTACAGAGTTTTATGCAATTCAGAGTAATTCCTCCGAGACAATTAGTGTGGTTATGACATCAGTCACATAAGGGACAACCAGCTACAAAACACTGATATTAAAATGTTTTTTTGTTCACTCAGAAACCGTGCCATAAATTCGTCTCCCAAGAGATGTTACAGGTTATTCACCTTACAACAAAAGATAATATGAACGTTAGCAGTATAATTTCCGAGACACCAGGCTTCAGCTGCTGAAATGGGATATCGGCCGTTCCGTATGAAGCATAGAACATCAACTCGTGAATAGCTTGATCACTTTACTCCATTGCCGTGACGTGTGGTGCAGTCTATTTAACTTTATAGACATTAGCCACAGCTGCCACAATTCCACCGCCATTTCTCAAGATACAAGATTCAAAAACTTTATTGTCATTCCAAACATACATCTGCATACATTCTGCAGGGCAGAATGTGACAGCGTTTTCCAGGGGCAAGTGTAATCATAACGTAGCAAACGCAACAATAAATAGTAAACACAACAATAAATAGTTAAACACAACAGCCACATGTCGGTTAAAATCAAGTTATAAGTGTCCAGTGCAAGTTAAAAGTGTCCAAAGCAGAGTCAGGTAGAGCAGCTATTTAGCAGTCTGACTGCCTGTGGGAGGAAGCTCTTTAGTAAACTTGTGGTTTTAGTTTTGATACTCTTGTAACGTTTGCCTGATGGCAGAACAAACAGTTTACGGAAGGGTGTGAGGGGTCTTTAATGATGTACCGTGTCTTCTGGAGGCATCGACTCCGAAAGAGGTCTTGGACAGAACGTAGGGAGACCCCGATAACCTTCTCTGCTCCCCTAATCACCCTCTGAAAGGCTTTTTTTTGTCAACAGCACTGCAGCTGGAGTAACAGGTTGTGATGCAAAAGGTCAGCACACTCTCACCCACACCTCTGCGTACCATATTCGGTTTGACCAAAAGTAGAAACTAAAATATATGATCTGTCAGCACGTTCCCAGGCTGGTCTATTATTTGTCACGAAGACTGAATTAAACACCACAGAATACAATGCATTATATCGGCACTGAATCCGAAAATCCAAAGTGCCGATTACGTCCCCATGAAACACTGACGTCGCCACCTGCTTTTGTTTCGTCAATTGTGGTTTTGTTTCGTAAGTTGTCCTTCAGTTTTCAGTCAGACACATCAAACTAAAACGACTGAATCCAACACGTTTTTAGCGTAAAAGGCCAGAGAGATGATGGTTGCTTCTTTGACTGTGACGAGTGTGCTCCAGGGATTGTTGTTGGGTCCGCTGTTCTTTATCATGCCTGTGATAGGATATTGCCCAAACACAAAGATTGCATACAGAATTGTTTTGGGTACATGCCTGTACAGTCACATAAAATGTACGGTCAGATATGCAATCAGATCAAAGTGTATTGATCAATCTGATGGCCTGGTGAAAGGGATTTCCAGGAGCCTGTTAATCCTGGCCTTCATGCTGCGGTACCGTTTGCCAGACGGAAGTACCTGATATAGTTTATGGTTGGCGTGGCTGAAGTCCTTGTTGATCTTTCGGGTCCATTTTGCGCATCTGCTGATGTACATATCCTGCAGAGAGGAAGGTTCACATCCACAGATGCGCTGGGCTGTCTGCACCACTCTCTGCGATTGATGGTAGAAACATCGAAAACCTATAGCTCAGTACAGGCCCTTCGGCCCACAAATCTGTGCCGAACATGTCCCTACCTAAGAACTACTTACGCTTTACCCATTGCCCTCTATTTTTCTAAGCTCCATGTATCCATCTAGGCATCTCATAAAAGACCTAATCGTTTCCATCTCCACGACCGCCAGCGGCAGCCCATTCCACGCACTCACCACTCTCTGCATAAAAAATAAAGCTGACAGCTGACTTCTCCTCTGTACCTACTTCCAAGTACCTTAAAACTGTGCCCTCTCGTGCTAGCCATTTCAGCCCTGGGGAAAAGCCTCCGACTGTCCACACAATCAATGCCTCTCATTATCTTGTACACCTCTATCAGGTCACCTCTCATCCTTCGTCGCTCCAAGGAGAAAAGGCCGAATTCACTCAACGTATTCTCTTAAGGCATGCTCCCCAATCGAAGCAACATCCTTGTAAGTCTCCTCTTCAACCTTTCTATGGTTTCCACGTCCTTCCTGCAGTGAGACGAGCATAATTGAGCACAGTCCTCCAGGTGGGGACTCACCAGGATGCTATGTAGCTGCAGCATTACCTCTCGGCTCTTAAACCCAATCCCACAGTTGATGATGGCTCTCTGAACCGCAGAGTCAACCTGCGTAGCAGCTCTTGAGTGTCCTATGGACTGCTACGCAAATATCCCTCAATTCTCAACACTGCCAAGAGTCTTCCCATTAATGCTATATTATGCCATCCTTATTGACCTACCAAAATAAACCACCTCACACTTATCTGGGTTGAACTCCATCTGCCACTTTTCAGCCCTGTTTTGCATCCTATCGATATCCCGCTGTAATCTCTGACAGCCTCCACAGCACCCCCAATCTTTCTGTCATCAGTAAGTTAACTAATCCATCCGTCAACTTCCTCATTCAGGTCGTTTATAAACATCTGGAAGAGAAGGGTTCTTAGAACAGACCGGTGAGCAACACCACTGATCACCGACCTCCATGCATCATATGACCCGTATACAACCACTCATTGCTTCTGTGGGCAAGTCAATTCTGAATGCACAAAGTAATAAGGTACACTTCGCAAGGCTTATTGGGAAAGTAAGCAGGCATTGGATCCAAGGGGGCCTTGCTTTGTGGAACCAGAACTGCCTTGCACCCAGAAAGTAAAGAGAGTTTGTCGATGGGTCATATTCTGCATGGAGGTCAGTCACAAGTGGAGACCCTCAGGGATCTGTTATGGGGCCTTTACTCTTCGTGATTTTTATAAATGACCGGATGAGGAAGTGGAGGAATGCGTTAGTAAATTTGCTGATGACACAAAGGTTGGAGGTGTAGTGGATAGTGTGGAGGGCTAACAGAGGCTACAGCGGGACAT
Organism: Hypanus sabinus; assembly: GCF_030144855.1. Taxonomy (NCBI): domain Eukaryota; kingdom Metazoa; phylum Chordata; class Chondrichthyes; order Myliobatiformes; family Dasyatidae; genus Hypanus; species Hypanus sabinus. Next base: position 584,672 of record NW_026780444.1, on the reverse strand, counting down.
TGATCGGATGCAAAACTGGACTGAGAAGTGGCAAATGGAGTTCAACCCAGATAAGTGTGAAGGGGCTCATTTTGGTAGGTCAAATATGATGGCAGAATATAGTATCAATGGTAAGACTCTTGGCAGTGTGGAGGATCAGAGGGCTCTTGAGGTCCTGGACCATAGGACGCTCGAAGCAGCTGCACAGGTTGACTCGAAGGTTAACAAGGCGTACGGTGCATTGGCCTTTATAAATCGTAGATTTGAATTTAGGAACCGAGAGGTAATGTTGCAAGCTATATAGGACCCCGGTCAGACCCCACCTTGAGTATTGTGCTCAGTTCTGGTCGCCTCACTACAGGAAGGACGTGGAAGCCATAGAAAGGGTGCTGAACAGATATACAAGGATGTTGCCTGGATATGGGAGCATGCCTTATGAGAATAGGATGAGTGAGTTCGCCTTTTCTCCTTGGAGTGAAGGAGAATGAGAGGTGGCCTGATAGAGGTGTACGCGATGCTGAGAGGCATTGATTGTGTGGATGGTCAGACGCTTTTTCCCAGGGCTGAAATAGTTGCTGCAAGAGGACACAGGTTTAAGGTGCCGGGAAGTAGGTACAGAGGAGATGTCAGGGGTAAGTTTTTTTACTCAGAGAGTGGCGAATGCGTGGAATGGGCTGCCGACAACGGTGGTGGAGGCGGATACGATACGGTCTTTTAGGAGGCTTTTATGTAGGTTCAAGGAGCTTAATAAAATAGAGGGCTATAGGTACGCCTAGTAATTTCTAAGGTAAGGACATGTTCTTACTTTGTGGGCCGAAGGACCTGTATTGTGCTGTAGGTTTTCTATGTTTCTAATGTCCATTTGAATCCCATGCCTCCTTACTTTACTAAAGTTCTTATACACTACATCTACAGGTCCAGCTTGAACAATGTGTTTAATCACGTCTTCAGAAAATTCAATCAGGCTCGTAAGGCACGACCTCCTTTCACAGAACCACGCTGATCATTACTAATCATATTATCTCTCTCCAAATGTTCATAAATCCTACCTCTCGGGATCTTCCCCATCAACTTACCAGAAACTGAAAAAGACTCTATGGCCTATAATATCCTGGCCTATTCCTAATCCCTTTCTTGAATAATGGAACAACATCTGCAATCTTCCAATTGTCCGGAACAGCTCCCGTCCTCATTGATGAATCAAAGTTTATAGCCAGAGGCTCAGCAATCTCCTCGCTCACTTCCCACTGTAGCCTGGGGTACATTCCGTCCGGTCCTGGCAACTTATCCAACTTGACGCTTTCCAAACGCTGCAGCACATTTTCCTCCTTAATATCTGCATGCTGAAGCTTTTCAGTCCGCTGCAAGTCATTCGTAAATTGGGCAAGATCCTTTTCCGTAGTGAATACTGAAGCAACGTATTCATGAAGTACGCCTGCTGTCTCCTGCGGTTCTATACACACTTTTCCACTGTCACACTTCGTTGGTCCTAATCGCTTACGTGTTATCCTCTTGCTCTTCACATACTTGTGAAATGCCTCGAGGTTTTCCTTAATCCTGCCCGCCCCTTCCTAATTTTCATTCTTAAATTTCTTCCTGCTATCCTCTTAATTTTCTAGATTTCTATCATTATCAAGTTTTTCAACTTGTGAAAGCTCTTCTTTTCTTCTGGACTAGATTTCCAACAGCCTTTTTTCACCATGGTTCCTGTACCCTACCATCCTTACCACGTTTCTTTGGAACATATCTACGGAGAACCCCACACAAATATCCCCTGAACACATGTTACATTTCTTCTGTACGTTTCCCTAAGAAGATTTGTTTCCAGTTTATGGTTCCAAGTTCCTGTCTGAGAGCCTCATATTTCCCCTTACTCTGATTAATCGTTTCCCTAACTTGTCCGTTCCTATCCCTCTCCAATGCCATTGTAAAGGGGATAACATTATGATCACTATCTGCAAAATGTTTTCCCCCTGCGAGATCTGACACCTGACCAGGTTCATTTCCCAATACCAGATGAAGTACAGCCTTTCCCCTTGTAGGGTTATCTACATATTATGTCAGGAAACCTTTCTGAACATACAGAGCAAACTCCACCTGATCTAAACGCCTCATTCTGGGGAGATGCCAATGAATATGTGGGAAATGAAAACCTCCCGCCACATCAACCCTGTTATTATTACACAAAATACACTGCAGATGCTGCGGTCAAAGCAATACGTACAACACGCTGGAGGAACTCATCAGGTCTTGCAGCATCCGTGGAAACCATCCGAAGTTCATCCAGCTCCAGCTCCAATTCCCTAACATGGTTTGTCAGGAGCTGCACCTGGATGCACCTTTTACAGGTGTAGTTATCAGGGATAATTGTGCTCGGCCTGACTTCCCACATACTGCAAACGGAGCACTCAACTGCCCTAACTGCAGCCCCCATTACCTACTCTAAAACTAATTAGATTAATTAAAGGAGATTACCTGGCCTTACCTCACCTGGAGTGAAGCTCGTCCTCAGCCTCTGCTCGCTTTTTTAATTCTTCCGCTGATCTCAGAGACCGACTTTCACGCGCTTGCACAGTCGTGCCCCGTTCAAACCTCGCATCTGCCTGTTCTTGCCGCATCCTGATTGAGCCAAAGCCGTCCCACTCTGCCTCAGTCCATTCCAACGATAGCCGCTGTATATGGTGGTCTTTTTTTAAACCTTTTGCGCGCTACGTCACGCGCATGCGCAGTCTAACCTCTTTGCCCCGATCAGTTAAAAAAAACGGCTGCTCTCCGAGTTGCCTTTACCTCTTCCCTCTCCGCCTCTTGTTTCGATTTAAAAGACCGCTTAAAAATTCCTCTCCTTTTTAAACCTTTAATATTGCAGGATAAACAAGTGAGAACAATTTATTTAACAGATATAGCCATTCTAAAAATTGAGAATATACGGAACACAATAAGTGAAAATTATCAGAAATTAAAAAAGGACATAGAAAAAATATAGCTGAACAGGATATATATTTTTAACATAACGTAGAAATTTAGCCCATTATAAGCTCTTCGACCCACAATGTTGTGCCGACCATGTAAAACACTCGAGAAACTGCCTAGAATTACCCTGCAACATAGCTCTCTATTTTTCTAAGCCAATCTCTGTGGCTCTTAAAAGACTCTATTGCATGCGCTTCCACCACCGCCGCCGTCAAGAGCATTCCACGAACCCACCATTCTCTTACCCCTGACATCTACCATGTACCTATGTGCAAGCACCTTAAGAATATGACCCCTTTGTTAGACTTTTCCACCCTGGGAAAAAAATGGCCTCTGGCTATCCAAACGATCAAAGCCCTGAATCATCTTATAAAGTTTTATCTGATCGCGTCTCATTCCCTGTCTTTCCAATGAGAAAAGGCCAAGTACATAAAACCTATTCTCATAAGGTACACCCTCAAATCCAGGCAACATTCTTGTAAATCTCCTCTGCACTCTCTCTCTCTCTCTCTCTCTCTATAGTATTCACATCCTTCCTGCAGTGCGGTGACCAGGAATTACTATTTCCAATAGTGATATCTGCAAACGGTGTCATCCTAAAGTCACTATGTAACAACATTAAACTATTCTGCTTACACAGCAATAATTATTTTAATCTGCAGAACGCCACGATACTAAACCACTAGAATAGTCCAAAAGCTCCCGGAAATTTATAAACGGGATGCATAGGTGCGTCTGAACCTCTGGTTTTACCAGCACCAAGTACAGAATTTCTAAAGTTGAAAGTACATTTTATTACCAGAGTACATAGTTGCCACCACACACAACCCTGAGATCCATTGTTCTCAGAACATACTCAGGCAATATAAAGAGCAGTAACTTATAGCAGGATCAGCCAGAGGATCACCTACTGTGCAGGTGCAAAAGTAAATAAATAGCAATAACTAACAAAAACATCTTTAAAGTGAGAAGGTTGGCAGTGGGAACATCTGAATCGATGAGCAGTTGAGTGTGGTTATCCCTTTATTTGCAAGAGTCTGATGTTTGATGGGTAGTAATTGTTCTTGAACCTGGTGCTGCGAGTCCTCTGGTGCAAGTGAGATTCTCGTTCCGATGAACGACAAGAAATTTGGTGCTCTTAACGATCTGAACGGAGGAGCCGTCAATGTTCAGCGGAGTGTGGTCGCTAAGTGTTCTCCTGAAGTTAACAGTCATCTTTTTTTGTTTTGTTTTGTTAACATTCGGAGACAGGTTGTTAGCTCTGCACCAGTCCGTTAGCCGCTGCACCTCCTCTCTGTAAGCTGACTCGTTGTTCTTGCTGATGAGACCCAACACGGCCGTGTCATTTGCGAACTTGATGATGTGGTTCGAGCTGTGTGTTGCAGCACAGTTGTGGATCAACAGAGTGAACAGCAGTGGACTGAGCACACAGCCCTGGGGGACGGGGTGCTCTGTGTGATGGTGTTGGAGATGCTGCTCCTGGTCCGGACTGACTGACGTCTCCCAGTCAGGAAGTCTAGGATGGCAGCAGCTAGAAAGGAACGTGAGCTGTGTGGTGGAAATGCCTGATGATGAATGCTGTTTTCAGGCGGCAGCGTTTCATGCCGATGTACTCAATGTTTGGTAGGGTTTTTCCTATGATACACTGGGCCGAAATCACAACACGTTCGAGTGCATTGGTGTTTACCCTGCACGCCGTGATGCAACCAGTCAATACACTATCTAGTGTACATCTGCAGAAATTTGTGAAATGTTTTCTTGCCTTGCAAACTTGTGCGGACACCAAAGGAAAAGTAGGCGCTGTCGTGCTGTCCTCGCAGTTGCATTTACGTGACGTGTCCATGACAGCTTCTCTGAAATCGTAACACCCATGAATTTATATTTGCTAATACACTCTACGTCTGATCCTCCGATGAGAACAGGCTCAGAGCTGCTTGGATTTGCTGGCATTGACTGAGAGCTCCCATCACAAAGAAGAGAAAACATGTAGGTGCTGGAAATCCAAGCAACACGGACAAAATTCTGGAGGAACTCAGCACTCTTGAGAGAGAGCTTGTCGATCCAACACAACTCAGACAGACTTTCAATCTCCCTCCTGTTTGTCGATTCATCACCAATTTTGATACAGCCAACCGCAGCCTGAACCGAGAGACTTCTATTGTTGTGAGTGCTCTCATTTATCAATGAAGCACGGGCATAACGAAACACATTCATTTGTCAATTGCCAGGAGTTTTCGGACTTTTCTCGTAGTGTTTAGTATTGTGGTTTTCTAATGATTTGCATTCATATGGCTGTGCGGTTCCAATTGATTAATGCTATTGTGTAGCGCCTCTGGGACGATACCAGTTGTAGATATTACTATTGGAACAATGTATACCTTGTTTATGTTCCATCGTCGTTCAATTTCCTCTTTTAATTCAGCCTATTTCTGATGTTTTTCATTTACTGATTTCTGTATGTTTCTGTGTTTGGAATTGCTGTATCTATTAAGCAAGCTGTTCTTGCTTGTTTATCCTATAATATTATATACGGACTTTTATTATAGATTGTTCTATCTGTAACAACAGACTGGTTATAATGTATTCATAGGGCTCCATATTGAAACGCAGGATTTTGGTGAATGACACGCCACTTGCTGCATAGCGCTTAAACTTCTCTGTGAAACAGAGAAGGCGAGAAAGACACATCTTCCGTTGATATCTGAAATGCTGCATTTTCAGCAAGTCCTGGTGGATTCCTTCTGCAGGAGCTCCACAACCATCACATCGTTTACTGATGGGGATCAGAAAGGTTACGATACTCTGATCTGACCGATATTATATATTATTGCATCATGATCTTTCCCGTCAATGGAAGCAGGTATTCGGAATATATTCAACACCACATTATCAATCCACATTCAGAACTCCACTGATATTTGAACTTCTATCTCCTTCTCTGTCTCTGCATCAGCGCCCTCGAGAACCCCGTCACTCTTTCTGAATATCCAAGCCCTACTCGTCCATGTAAGGGAACTAGCACGTACATCAATATTCACTCCGACCTGCCCTTCGCCGTCCATCTCACAAACTGACCAATTTCATCCCAAAACTGATAACCGAGTATCCAGACACAGCGAAAGGTATTCTTATGAGCCATTCAGTTCAGTCCATTCAAAACACCATTACATCGAGGAAGCACGCCAGGAAACAAAGTAATCAGGATATACAACGTCGTGTTATATTTACAATGGAAGTGCTGTTCAGATTCTCACACAAGTAAATACGACTCTCTGCCTCAGTGACAACAACGCTACCAAACCAGTGCATCTGTAAAACAATTGCTATTGTCGGTACAAATGTAATGAATGCTGATGCTCTGTCGGTTTAAGCATTTGCACCAATTTGATGGTCATGTGTACGGTGATTGAATTACATTGTTTCAAACTTGTTTGAAACTTCATGGCGGATGTTACATCAATAACGATCACGAAACTCAGTGGTGAACCTGAAAATATTTCGCAACAACACTCACTGACTTCTCTCAACGTCAGTTCTTTGTCTTTGAGATTTTGTCAAATTAACCATACCACATCACAAGTGGGATTTAACCTGAATGACATCTTGTTTATTTTTACCCCAGCTGTTGGAAGACACGTCAGTCTTGTGTAGTATTGAATACTCAGTGTGCTGGAGCGAGTATAAATGATTGGCCGTGGAGATTCATCAGCTCAGAGTTTCTTCAGCGAGATCTCGGGCAGCTGGAAGACAGGCTGCATCTCACACAACATGCTTGAAACGTTTTACCGTGTGAGAAAGATATGTCACTTGATCATTGCCACTATTGGTGTTCCTGGTAAGAACATCGGCGAACTGACGTTTGCAGTTTTATGTGCGCCGTCTTTGGACTCATTCTGTTACCGACAGCGTTGTGATGCCGGTGTATCAGTGAGTGCGGTGCAGACGTGGTGTCAATACCTTGTGTTCATTCAGAAGTTCCCTTGCAGTTTAATCCGTGACCTCGGCTGAATATAAATTGGCAGTTCCAACACGGGTAGTGTGGCACATCGGAGACAAGGATTAATTTCCCAGATTAATGGCAAGCAGTTTTGATTTATCAATGCAAAACCGCTGTTAAAGTGAATCCGATAATACAGAGCTCTGTGGGCTGGTTGATGTTATTCCGCATCAAGAGCGTAATATGCTTCAAAGTGAAATTTAAAGGTATTTCAATGTGTTTAAAGGACATTGTTGCAAGTTTGAAGGGAAGTCGTCAAGGGAATTGCCGGTGAGATTCCGGAAATCATTATAACTTGGACTTCACACCATCGGGAGTTACGAAAATTCAAGTCAGTGTCTGTGTGCGTTTTGGTGATCCAGGGTTTGTTTCCACGTTCCGTTATCAGATAAGTGAAGCTGGAGTTAAGAGATGACACATCGGTTTCCGTTGGAGGTGAGAAGGGGTAAAGTACATTTGATTTCCCGCTCTAGAGCAAGGAGCATTTAGAGTAACACTACAGTAATTTGCACACTCTCAAAGCGACAGATGTTCTGAAGTACAGTTTTTGAAAATCAGATTTTTTCAGCACTGTGCAAAATATCTGCAAAGTTCATCGAGTCAGTGAGAATATGTAAATGGAAGAATAGGACCATTTTGATCCGATAAATTAACGTAGTGTGAAAGGTCCCCGACGAAGAGTAGTTGCAGAATTCAAAAGAAACGAGAGAGTCAAGGACCCTGTTGGCGAGTTACAAATAGGAGCATAAGAGGAGACGAAGATAACGTAACGGGAGAAATAGATTTGCTTTGAAATTTGTAAATAGGCTGTGGTAGGGAGATCGGCGTTAGAGGTAAGCGGATAATAGGTGAACGCAGCAATTATCATGGCTGAGAGCATCGCTGACCCCACCAAGGATTACACTTGCGACGAGGACCAGATTGTGGAAGACTTCTCCACAGTACTCTCGGTGATCAGCTGAAAATGCCTCCTTCCCAAATCCTGCTCCTCTTCCAGTACTGAGCACCGTGCCGTTTTACACCGTTTACAATTCCAGAAATGATTTGTTTGCCAAGCTTAATTGTTCTCAATTTCCAACTTATCTCTTCCCTGACATCCAGGGAACGGCGAGAGAGTAATTCCCTCATTCTTTTGGTTTCTCCCCAGTGAATTTAGCGGCGATTGCGATCCTGTCCCGGGGAAAGTGCGGCCTCTCCACCTGCACGACTCGCTACCTTGTGGCCATGGCAACGGCGGATCTACTAACCATCATATTTCAGGTCATATTGTGGCGGATCAGTTATTACTACTTCCCCAGGACTTTCATAGACATCACCCCCGTGTGCAGTGTGATTTCTGCACTGGGACTGGCAGCTACAGACTGCTCTGTCTGGTTCACCGTCACTTTTACATTTGATCGGTCCCTCGCCATCTGTTGTCACAAACTGAAAACAAGTTATTGTACCAGAAAAACTGCAGCTGTGGTTTGGACCACAACCGGCGTTCTGTTCTGTTTTAAAAATGTGCCCTGCTTTTTCATATATCATCCTGCTAAAGTGATTGACAATATACCCTGGGACTGTATTCGAAACCCAAGCTACTACACGGATCCCGCGTGGGTGGGATACAGATGGTTTTCCACGATCCTAACGCCATTACTCCCGTTCGTGTTAATACTCCTGCTCAACGCTCTGACTGTCAGACACATTTTAGTGACTAGTCGCGTCCGTAAGGGGCTGAGGGGTCAGAGCAAGGCGGAGAACGGCAGAGACCCGGAGATGGAGAACAGGAGGAGGTCTGTGATCTTACTTCTCTCCATCACCGGAATCTTCATCATCCTGTGGTCGGTGAATGTCGCTAAATTTATTTACTACACCATTGCCGGATTGAACCAAAATATTTACAACTATTCGGAATACATATTTGGACACACTGCAGACATGCTGGTGATATTAAGTTGCTGCACAAACACGTTTATTTATGGGGTGACTCAGTCCAAGTTCAGGGAGCAGTTTATCAGCGCAGCGAAGTTTCCTTTCGGGACAGTTTTTAAAAATATATAATTAATAAACAAAATATTTAAGCTCTTCTCGGAGGCAGTCGCAGTGCTTTCTATCTCGACATTACCGAACAGCGGTCATCGTAGAACGTGGCAGAAGGGAGAATAAACACGGTTTAGTGTCCGAGAGAGAAAAAGCTCCGGAACAGCTCGGCAGCGGAAGCTCTCGACAACCACCACCGACCGTTAAACTCACTTTAACTTTCATACTTCATATCTTTCGCCATATTGCAACTCTCGTCACAGCCACACACTTTTCGATAATAAATCTCGCACTCCAGCGTAAATCTCCACCATTTAAGTGACCTAAAATTCCGTTTCCTCTCGGGGACGGAGAAAAAATTGGAGCAACGAGCGGAAATACAGTCGTCAAGACCAGAACGAGTGGAATTCACACTGAGCACCCCGGGGATCAGATCGGGTATGGTCCAGGGTCAGAGAGATCAGGAATTCACACTGAGCACCCCGGGGATCAGATCGGGTATGGTTCATGCTCTGACAGATCAGGAATTCACACTGAGCACCCCGGGGATCAGATCGGGTATGGTCCATGCTCTGATTGATCAGGAATTCACACGGAGCACCCCGGGGATCAGATCGGGTATGGTCCATGCTCTGAGTGATCAGGAATTCACAATGACCACCCGGGGATCAGATCGGGTATGGTCCATGCTCTGGGTGATCAGGAATTCACACTGAGCACCCCGGGGATCAGATCGGGTATGGCCCATGCTCTGGGAGATCAGGAATTCACACTGAGCACCCCGGGGATCAGATCGGGTATGGCCCACGCTCTGAATGATCAGGAATTCACACTGAGCACCCCGGGGATCAGATCGGGTATGGTCCACGCTCTGAGTGATCCGGAATTCACACAGAGCACCCCGGGGATCAGATCGGGTATGGTCCATGCTCTGAGTGATCAGGAATTCACACTGAGCACCCCGGGGATCAGATCGGGTATGGCCCACGCTCTGAGTGATCAGGAATTCACGCTGAGCACCCCGGGGATCAGATCGGGTATGGTCCACGCTCTGAATGATCAGGAATTCTCACTGAGCGCCGCGGGGATCAGATCGGGTATGGTCCATGCTCCGAGTGATCAGGAATTCACACTGAGCACCCCGGGGATCAGATCGGGTATGGCCCACGCTCTGAGTGATCAGGAATTCACACTGAGCACCCCGGGGATCAGCTCGAGTATGGTCCACGCTCTGAGTGATCAGGAATTCACACTGAGCACCCCGGGGATCAGATCGGGTATGGTCCACGCTCTGAATGATCAGGAATTCACACTGAGCGCCCCGGGGATCAGATCGCGTATGGTCCATGCTCTGAGAGATCAGGAATTCACACTGAGCACCCCGGGGATCAGATCGGGTATGGTCCACGCTCTGAATGATCAGGAATTCACACTGAGCACCCCCGGGATCAGATGGGGTATGGTCCACGCTCTGAGTGATCAGGAATTCACACTGAGCACCCCGGGGATCAGATCGGGTATGGTCCATGCTCTGAATGATCAGGAATTCACACTGAGCACCCCGGGGATCAGATCGGGTAAGGTCCACGCTCTGGGTGATCAGGAATTCACACTGAGCACCCCGGGGATCAGATCCGGTATGGTCCATGCTCTGAGTGATCAGTAATTCGCACTGAGCACCCCGGGGATCAGATCGGGTATGGTCCAAGCTCTGAATGATCAGGAATTCACACTGAGCGCCCCGGGGATCAGATCGGGTATGGTCCATGCTCTGAGTGATCAGGAATTCACACTGACACCCCGGGGATCGGATCGGGTATGGTCCATGCTGTGGGTGATCAGGAATTCGCACTGAGCACCCCGGGGATCAGATCGGGTATGGTCCATGCTCTGAGTCATCTGGAATTCACACTGAGCACCCCGGGGATCAGATCGTGTATGGTCCATGCTCTGAGTGATCAGGAATTCACACTGAGCACCCCGGGGATCAGATCGGGTATGGTCTATGCTCTGAGTGATCAGGAATTCACACTGAGCACCCCGGGGATCGGATCGGGTATGGTCCATGCTCTGAGTGATCTGGAATTCACACTGAGCACCCCGGGGATCAGATCGGGTATGGTCCATGCTCTGAATGATCAGGAATTCACACTGAGAACCCCGGGAATAAGATCGGGTATGGTCCATGGTCTGAGTGATCAGGAATTCACACTGAGCACCCCGTGGATCAGATCGGGTATGGTCCATGCTCTGAGTGATCAGGAATTCACACTGAGCACCTCTGGGATCTGATCGGGTATGGTCCATGCACTGAGTGAACAGGAATTCACACTGAGCACCCCGGGGATCAGATGGGGTATGGTCCATGATCTGAGTGATCAGGAATTCACACTGAGCACCCCGGGGATCAGATCGGGTATGGCCCACGCTCTGAATGATCAGGAATTCACACTGAGCACCCCGGGGATCAGATCGGGTATGGTCCACGCTCTGAGTGATCCGGAATTCACACAGAGCACCCCGGGGATCAGATCGGGTATGGTCCATGCTCTGAGTGATCAGGAATTCACACTGAGCACCCCGGGGATCAGATCGGGTATGGCCCACGCTCTGAGTGATCAGGAATTCACGCTGAGCACCCCGGGGATCAGATCGGGTATGGTCCACGCTCTGAATGATCAGGAATTCTCACTGAGCGCCGCGGGGATCAGATCGGGTATGGTCCATGCTCCGAGTGATCAGGAATTCACACTGAGCACCCCGGGGATCAGATCGGGTATGGCCCACGCTCTGAGTGATCAGGAATTCACACTGAGCACCCCGGGGATCAGCTCGAGTATGGTCCACGCTCTGAGTGATCAGGAATTCACACTGAGCACCCCGGGGATCAGATCGGGTATGGTCCACGCTCTGAATGATCAGGAATTCACACTGAGCGCCCCGGGGATCAGATCGCGTATGGTCCATGCTCTGAGAGATCAGGAATTCACACTGAGCACCCCGGGGATCAGATCGGGTATGGTCCACGCTCTGAATGATCAGGAATTCACACTGAGCACCCCGGGGATCAGATCGGGTAAGGTCCACGCTCTGGGTGATCAGGAATTCACACTGAGCACCCCGGGGATCAGATCCGGTATGGTCCATGCTCTGAGTGATCAGTAATTCGCACTGAGCACCCCGGGGATCAGATCGGGTATGGTCCAAGCTCTGAATGATCAGGAATTCACACTGAGCGCCCCGGGGATCAGATCGGGTATGGTCCATGCTCTGAGTGATCAGGAATTCACACTGACACCCCGGGGATCGGATCGGGTATGGTCCATGCTGTGGGTGATCAGGAATTCGCACTGAGCACCCCGGGGATCAGATCGGGTATGGTCCATGCTCTGAGTCATCTGGAATTCACACTGAGCACCCCGGGGATCAGATCGTGTATGGTCCATGCTCTGAGTGATCAGGAATTCACACTGAGCACCCCGGGGATCAGATCGGGTATGGTCTATGCTCTGAGTGATCAGGAATTCACAATGAGCACCCCGTGGATCAGATCGGGTATGGTCCATGACCTGAGTGATCAGGAATTCACACTGAGCACCCCGGGGATCGGATCGGGTATGGTCCATGCTCTGAGTGATCTGGAATTCACACTGAGCACCCCGGGGATCAGATCGGGTATGGTCCATGCTCTGAATGATCAGGAATTCACACTGAGAACCCCGGGAATAAGATCGGGTATGGTCCATGGTCTGAGTGATCAGGAATTCACACTGAGCACCCCGTGGATCAGATCGGGTATGGTCCATGCTCTGAGTGATCAGGAATTCACACTGAGCACCACTGGGATCTGATCGGGTATGGTCCATGCACTGAGTGAACAGGAATTCACACTGAGCACCCCGGGGATCAGATGGGGTATGGTCCATGATCTGAGTGATCAGGAATTCACACTGAGCACCCCGGGGATCTGATCGGGTATGGTCCATGCTCTGGGTGATCAGGAATTCACACTGAGCACCCCGGGGATCAGATCGGGTATGGTCCACGCTCTGAGTGATCAGGAATTCACACTGAGCACCCCGGGGATCAGATCGGGTATGGACCACGCTCTGGGTGATCAGGAATTCACACTGAGCACCCCGGGGATCAGATCGGGAATGGTCCATGCTCTGACAGATCAGGAATTCACACTGAGCACCCCGGGGATCAGATCGGGTATGGACCATGGTCTGACAGATCAGGAATTCACACTGAGCACCCCGGGGATCTGATCGGGTATGGTCCATGCTCTGAGTGATCAGGAATTCACACTGAGCACCCCGGGGATCAGATCGGGTATGGTCCACGCTCTGGGTGATCAGGAATTCACACTGAGCACCCCGTGGATCAGATCGGGTATGGTCCATGCTCTGAGTGATCAGGAATTCACACTGAGCACCTCGGGGATCAGATCGGGTATGGTCCATGCTCTGAGTGAACAGGAATTCACACTGAGCACCCCGGGGATCAGATCGGGTATGGTCCATGATCTGAGTGATCAGGAATTCACACTGAGCACCCCGGGGATCTGATCGGGTATGGTCCATGCTCTGGGTGATCAGGAATTCACACTGAGCACCCCGGGGATCAGATCGGGTATGGTCCACGCTCTGAGTGATCAGGAATTCACACTGAGCACCCCAGGGATCAGATCGGGTATGGTCCACGCTCTGGGTGATCAGGAATTCACACTGAGCACCCCGGGGATCAGATCTGGAATGGTCCATGCTCTGACAGATCAGGAATTCACACTGAGCACCCCGGGGATCAGATCGGGTATGGACCATGGTCTGACAGATCAGGAATTCACACTGAGCACCCCGGGGATCAGATCGGGTATGGTCCATGCTCTGAGTGATCAGGAATTCACACTGAGCACCCCGGGGATCAGATCGGGTATGGTCCATGCTCTGGGTGATCAGGAATTCACACTGAGCACCCCGGGGATCAGATCGGGAATGGTCCATGCTCTGAGAGATCAGGAATTCACACTGAGCACCCCGGGGATCAGATCGGGTATGGACCATGGTCTGACAGATCAGGAATTCACACTGAGCACCCCGGGGATCAGATTGGGTATGGTCCATGCTCTGAGTGATCAGGATTTCACACTGAGCACCCCGGGATCAGATCGGGTATGGTCCATCCTCTGAGAGATCAGCAATTCACACTGAGAACCCCGGATATCAGTTCGGGTATGGTCCACGCTCTGAGTGATCAGGAAATCACACTGAGCTCCCCGGGGATCAGATCAGGTATGATCCACGCTCTGAGTGATCAGGAATTCACACTGAGCACCCCGGGGATCATATCCGGTATGGTCCACGCTCTGAGTGATCAGGAATTCACACTGAGCACCCCGGGGATCATATCCGGTATGGTCCATGCTCTGAGTGATCAGGAATTCACATTGAGCACCCCGGGGATCAGATCGGGTATGGTCTATGCTCTGAGTGATCAGGAATTCACACTGAGCACCCCGGTAATCAGATCGGGTATGATCCACGCTCTGAGTGATCAGGAATTCACACTGAGCACCCCGGGGATCAGATCGTGTATGGTCCATGCTCTGAGTGATCCGGAATTCACACTGAGCACACCGGGGATCAGATTCGGTATGGTCTATGCTCTGAGAGATCAGGTATTCACACTGAGCACCCCGGGGATCAGATCGGGTATGGTTCATGCTCTGAGTGATCAGGAATTCACACGGAGAACTCCGGGGATCAGATCGGGTATGGTCCACGCTCTGAGTGATCAGGAATTCACACTGAGCACCCCGGGGATCAGATCGGTTATGGTCCATGTTCTGAATGATCAGGAATTTACGCTGAGCACTCCGGGGATCAGATCGGGTATGGTCCATGCTCTGAGTGATCAGGAATTTACACTGAGCACCCCGGGGATCAGATCGGGTATGGTCCATGCTCTGAGAGATCAGGAATTCACACTGAGCACCCCGGGGATCAGATCGGGTATGGTCCATGTTCTGAATGATCAGGAATTTACGCTGAGCACCCCGGGGATCAGATCGGGAATGGTCCATGTTCTGAATGATCAGGAATTTACGCTGAGCACCCCGGGGATCAGATCGGGTATGGTCCACGCTCTGAGAGAACAGGAATTCACACTGAGCACCCCGGGGATCAGATCGGGTATGGTCCATGCTCTGAGAGATCAGGAATTCACACTGAGCACCCCGGGGATCAGATCGGGTATGGTCCACGCTCTGAGAGAACAGGAATTCACACTGAGCACCCCGGGGATCAGATCGGGTATGGTCCATGCTCTGAGAGATCAGGAATTCACACTGAGCACCCCGGGGATCAGATCGGGTATGGTCCACGCTCTGAATGATCAGGAATTCACACTGAGCACCCCCGGGATCAGATGGGGTATGGTCCACGCTCTGAGTGATCAGGAATTCACACTGAGCACCCCGGGGATCAGATCGGGTATGGTCCATGCTCTGAATGATCAGGAATTCACACTGAGCTCCCCGGGGATCAGATCGGGTAAGGTCCACGCTCTGGGTGATCAGGAATTCACACTGAGCACCCCGGGGATCAGATCCGGTATGGTCCATGCTCTGAGTGATCAGTAATTCGCACTGAGCACCCCGGGGATCAGATCGTGTATGGTCCAAGCTCTGAATGATCAGGAATTCACACTGAGCGCCCCGGGGATCAGATCGGGTATGGTCCATGCTCTGAGTGATCAGGAATTCACACTGACACCCCGGGGATCGGATCGGGTATGGTCCATGCTGTGGGTGATCAGGAATTCGCACTGAGCACCCCGGGGATCAGATCGGGTATGGTCCATGCTCTGAGTCATCTGGAATTCACACTGAGCACCCCGGGGATCAGATCGTGTATGGTCCATGCTCTGAGTGATCAGGAATTCACACTGAGCACCCCGGGGATCAGATCGGGTATGGTCTCTGCTCTGAGTGATCAGGAATTCACAATGAGCACCCCGTGGATCAGATCGGGTATGGTCCATGACCTGAGTGATCAGGAATTCACACTGAGCACCCCGGGGATCGGATCGGGTATGGTCCATGCTCTGAGTGATCTGGAATTCACACTGAGCACCCCGGGGATCAGATCGGGTATGGTCCATGCTCTGAATGATCAGGAATTCACACTGAGAACCCCGGGAATAAGATCGGGTATGGTCCATGGTCTGAGTGATCAGGAATTCACACTGAGCACCCCGTGGATCAGATCGGGTATGGTCCATGCTCTGAGTGATCAGGAATTCACACTGAGCACCTCTGGGATCTGATCGGGTATGGTCCATGCACTGAGTGAACAGGAATTCACACTGAGCACCCCGGGGATCAGATGGGGTATGGTCCATGATCTGAGTGATCAGGAATTCACACTGAGCACCCCGGGGATCTGATCGGGTATGGTCCATGCTCTGGGTGATCAGGAATTCACACTGAGCACCCCGGGGATCAGATCGGGTATGGTCCACGCTCTGAGTGATCAGGAATTCACACTGAGCACACCGGGGATCAGATCGGGTATGGACCACGCTCTGGGTGATCAGGAATTCACACTGAGCACCCCGGGGATCAGATCGGGAATGGTCCATGCTCTGACAGATCAGGAATTCACACTGAGCACCCCGGGGATCAGATCGGGTATGGACCATGGTCTGACAGATCAGGAATTCACACTGAGCACCCCGGGGATCTGATCGGGTATGCTCCATGCTCTGAGTGATCAGGAATTCACACTGAGCACCCCGGGGATCAGATCGGGTATGGTCCACGCTCTGGGTGATCAGGAATTCACACTGAGCACCCCGTGGATCAGATCGGGTATGGTCCATGCTCTGAGTGATCAGGAATTCACACTGAGCACCTCGGGGATCAGATCGGGTATGGTCCATGCTCTGAGTGAACAGGAATTCACACTGAGCACCCCGGGGATCAGATCGGGTATGGTCCATGATCTGAGTGATCAGGAATTCACACTGAGCACCCCGGGGATCTGATCGGGTATGGTCCATGCTCTGGGTGATCAGGAATTCACACTGAGCACCCCGGGGATCAGATCGGGTATGGTCCACGCTCTGAGTGATCAGGAATTCACACTGAGCACCCCAGGGATCAGATCGGGTATGGTCCACGCTCTGGGTGATCAGGAATTCACACTGAGCACCCCGGGGATCAGATCTGGAATGGTCCATGCTCTGACAGATCAGTAATTCACACTGAGCACCCCGGGGATCAGATCGGGTATGGACCATGGTCTGACAGATCAGGAATTCACACTGAGCACCCCGGGGATCAGATCGGGTATGGTCCATGCTCTGAGTGATCAGGAATTCACACTGAGCACCCCGGGGATCAGATCGGGTATGGTCCATGCTCTGGGTGATCAGGAATTCACACTGAGCACCCCGGGGATCAGATCGGGAATGGTCCATGCTCTGAGAGATCAGGAATTCACACTGAGCACCCCGGGGATCAGATCGGGTATGGACCATGGTCTGACAGATCAGGAATTCACACTGAGCACCCCGGGGATCAGATTGGGTATGGTCCATGCTCTGAGTGATCAGGATTTCACACTGAGCACCCCGGGATCAGATCGGGTATGGTCCATGCTCTGAGAGATCAGCAATTCACACTGAGAACCCCGGATATCAGTTCGGGTATGGTCCACGCTCTGAGTGATCAGGAAATCACACTGAGCTCCCCGGGGATCAGATCAGGTATGATCCACGCTCTGAGTGATCAGGAATTCACACTGAGCACCCCGGGGATCATATCCGGTATGGTCCACGCTCTGAGTGATCAGGAATTCACACTGAGCACCCCGGCATCATATCCGGTATGGTCCATGCTCTGAGTGATCAGGAATTCACATTGAGCACCCCGGGGATCAGATCGGGTATGGTCTATGCTCTGAGTGATCAGGAATTCACACTGAGCACCCCGGTAATCAGATCGGGTATGATCCACGCTCTGAGTGATCAGGAATTCACACTGAGCACCCCGGGGATCAGATCGTGTATGGTCCATGCTCTGAGTGATCCGGAATTCACACTGAGCACACCGGGGATCAGATTCGGTATGGTCTATGCTCTGAGAGATCAGGTATTCACACTGAGCACCCCGGGGATCTGATCGGGTATGGTCCATGCTCTGGGTGATCAGGAATTCACACTGAGCACCCCGGGGATCAGATCGGGTATGGTCCACGCTCTGAGTGATCAGGAATTCACACTGAGCACCCCAGGGATCAGATCGGGTATGGTCCACGCTCTGGGTGATCAGGAATTCACACTGAGCACCCCGGGGATCAGATCTGGAATGGTCCATGCTCTGACAGATCAGGAATTCACACTGAGCACCCCGGGGATCAGATCGGGTATGGACCATGGTCTGACAGATCAGGAATTCACACTGAGCACCCCGGGGATCAGATCGGGTATGGTCCATGCTCTGAGTGATCAGGAATTCACACTGAGCACCCCGGGGATCAGATCGGGTATGGTCCATGCTCTGGGTGATCAGGAATTCACACTGAGCACCCCGGGGATCAGATCGGGAATGGTCCATGCTCTGAGAGATCAGGAATTCACACTGAGCACCCCGGGGATCAGATCGGGTATGGACCATGGTCTGACAGATCAGGAATTCACACTGAGCACCCCGGGGATCAGATTGGGTATGGTCCATGCTCTGAGTGATCAGGATTTCACACTGAGCACCCCGGGATCAGATCGGGTATGGTCCATCATCTGAGAGATCAGCAATTCACACTGAGAACCCCGGATATCAGTTCGGGTATGGTCCACGCTCTGAGTGATCAGGAAATCACACTGAGCTCCCCGGGGATCAGATCAGGTATGATCCACGCTCTGAGTGATCAGGAATTCACACTGAGCACCCCGGGGATCATATCCGGTATGGTCCACGCTCTGAGTGATCAGGAATTCACACTGAGCACCCCGGGGATCATATCCGGTATGGTCCATGCTCTGAGTGATCAGGAATTCACATTGAGCACCCCGGGGATCAGATCGGGTATGGTCTATGCTCTGAGTGATCAGGAATTCACACTGAGCACCCCGGTAATCAGATCGGGTATGATCCACGCTCTGAGTGATCAGGAATTCACACTGAGCACCCCGGGGATCAGATCGTGTATGGTCCATGCTCTGAGTGATCCGGAATTCACACTGAGCACACCGGGGATCAGATTCGGTATGGTCTATGCTCTGAGAGATCAGGTATTCACACTGAGCACCCCGGGGATCAGATCGGGTATGGTTCATGCTCTGAGTGATCAGGAATTCACACGGAGAACTCCGGGGATCAGATCGGGTATGGTCCACGCTCTGAGTGATCAGGAATTCACACTGAGCACCCCGGGGATCAGATCGTTTATGGTCCATGTTCTGAATGATCAGGAATTTACGCTGAGCACTCCGGGGATCAGATCGGGTATGGTCCATGCTCTGAGTGATCAGGAATTTACACTGAGCACCCCGGGGATCAGATCGGGTATGGTCCATGCTCTGAGAGATCAGGAATTCACACTGAGCACCCCGGGGATCAGATCGGGTATGGTCCATGTTCTGAATGATCAGGAATTTACGCTGAGCACCCCGGGGATCAGATCGGGAATGGTCCATGTTCTGAATGATCAGGAATTTACGCTGAGCACCCCGGGGATCAGATCGGGTATGGTCCACGCTCTGAGAGAACAGGAATTCACACTGAGCACCCCGGGGATCAGATCGGGTATGGTCCATGCTCTGAGAGATCAGGAATTCACACTGAGCACCCCGGGGATCAGATCGGGTATGGTCCACGCTCTGAGAGAACAGGAATTCACACTGAGCACCCCGGGGATCAGAACGGGTATGGTCCATGCTCTGAGAGATCAGGAATTCACACTGAGCACCCCGGGGATCAGATCGGGTATGGTCCACGCTCTGAATGATCAGGAATTCACACTGAGCACCCCCGGGATCAGATGGGGTATGGTCCACGCTCTGAGTGATCAGGAATTCACACTGAGCACCCCGGGGATCAGATCGGGTATGGTCCATGCTCTGAATGATCAGGAATTCACACTGAGCACCCCGGGGATCAGATCGGGTAAGGTCCACGCTCTGGGTGATCAGGAATTCACACTGAGCACCCCGGGGATCAGATCCGGTATGGTCCATGCTCTGAGTGATCAGTAATTCGCACTGAGCACCCCGGGGATCAGATCGGGTATGGTCCAAGCTCTGAATGATCAGGAATTCACACTGAGCGCCCCGGGGATCAGATCGGGTATGGTCCATGCTCTGAGTGATCAGGAATTCACACTGACACCCCGGGGATCGGATCGGGTATGGTCCATGCTGTGGGTGATCAGGAATTCGCACTGAGCACCCCGGGGATCAGATCGGGTATGGTCCATGCTCTGAGTCATCTGGAATTCACACTGAGCACCCCGGGGATCAGATCGTGTATGGTCCATGCTCTGAGTGATCAGGAATTCACACTGAGCACCCCGGGGATCAGATCGGGTATGGTCTATGCTCTGAGTGATCAGGAATTCACAATGAGCACCCCGTGGATCAGATCGGGTATGGTCCATGACCTGAGTGATCAGGAATTCACACTGAGCACCCCGGGGATCGGATCGGGTATGGTCCATGCTCTGAGTGATCTGGAATTCACACTGAGCACCCCGGGGATCAGATCGGGTATGGTCCATGCTCTGAATGATCAGGAATTCACACTGAGAACCCCGGGAATAAGATCGGGTATGGTCCATGGTCTGAGTGATCAGGAATTCACACTGAGCACCCCGTGGATCAGATCGGGTATGGTCCATGCTCTGAGTGATCAGGAATTCACACTGAGCACCTCTGGGATCTGATCGGGTATGGTCCATGCACTGAGTGAACAGGAATTCACACTGAGCACCCCGGGGATCAGATGGGGTATGGTCCATGATCTGAGTGATCAGGAATTCACACTGAGCACCCCGGGGATCTGATCGGGTATGGTCCATGCTCTGGGTGATCAGGAATTCACACTGAGCACCCCGGGGATCAGATCGGGTATGGTCCACGCTCTGAGTGATCAGGAATTCACACTGAGCACCCCGGGGATCAGATCGGGTATGGACCACGCTCTGGGTGATCAGGAATTCACACTGAGCACCCCGGGGATCAGATCGGGAATGGTCCATGCTCTGACAGATCAGGAATTCACACTGAGCACCCCGGGGATCAGATCGGGTATGGACCATGGTCTGACAGATCAGGAATTCACACTGAGCACCCCGGGGATCTGATCGGGTATGCTCCATGCTCTGAGTGATCAGGAATTCACACTGAGCACCCCGGGGATCAGATCGGGTATGGTCCACGCTCTGGGTGATCAGGAATTCACACTGAGCACCCCGTGGATCAGATCGGGTATGGTCCATGCTCTGAGTGATCAGGAATTCACACTGAGCACCTCGGGGATCAGATCGGGTATGGTCCATGCTCTGAGTGAACAGGAATTCACACTGAGCACCCCGGGGATCAGATCGGGTATGGTCCATGATCTGAGTGATCAGGAATTCACACTGAGCACCCCGGGGATCTGATCGGGTATGGTCCATGCTCTGGGTGATCAGGAATTCACACTGAGCACCCCGGGGATCAGATCGGGTATGGTCCACGCTCTGAGTGATCAGGAATTCACACTGAGCACCCCAGGGATCAGATCGGGTATGGTCCACGCTCTGGGTGATCAGGAATTCACACTGAGCACCCCGGGGATCAGATCTGGAATGGTCCATGCTCTGACAGATCAGGAATTCACACTGAGCACCCCGGGGATCAGATCGGGTATGGACCATGGTCTGACAGATCAGGAATTCACACTGAGCACCCCGGGGATCAGATCGGGTATGGTCCATGCTCTGAGTGATCAGGAATTCACACTGAGCACCCCGGGGATCAGATCGGGTATGGTCCATGCTCTGGGTGATCAGGAATTCACACTGAGCACCCCGGGGATCAGATCGGGAATGGTCCATGCTCTGAGAGATCAGGAATTCACACTGAGCACCCCGGGGATCAGATCGGGTATGGACCATGGTCTGACAGATCAGGAATTCACACTGAGCACCCCGGGGATCAGATTGGGTATGGTCCATGCTCTGAGTGATCAGGATTTCACACTGAGCACCCCGGGATCAGATCGGGTATGGTCCATGCTCTGAGAGATCAGCAATTCACACTGAGAACCCCGGATATCAGTTCGGGTATGGTCCACGCTCTGAGTGATCAGGAAATCACACTGAGCTCCCCGGGGATCAGATCAGGTATGATCCACGCTCTGAGTGATCAGGAATTCACACTGAGCACCCCGGGGATCATATCCGGTATGGTCCACGCTCTGAGTGATCAGGAATTCACACTGAGCACCCCGGGGATCATATCCGGTATGGTCCATGCTCTGAGTGATCAGGAATTCACATTGAGCACCCCGGGGATCAGATCGGGTATGGTCTATGCTCTGAGTGATCAGGAATTCACACTGAGCACCCCGGTAATCAGATCGGGTATGATCCACGCTCTGAGTGATCAGGAATTCACACTGAGCACCCCGGGGATCAGATCGTGTATGGTCCATGCTCTGAGTGATCCGGAATTCACACTGAGCACACCGGGGATCAGATTCGGTATGGTCTATGCTCTGAGAGATCAGGTATTCACACTGAGCACCCCGGGGATCAGATCGGGTATGGTTCATGCTCTGAGTGATCAGGAATTCACACGGAGAACTCCGGGGATCAGATCGGGTATGGTCCACGCTCTGAGTGATCAGGAATTCACACTGAGCACCCCGGGGATCAGATCGGTTATGGTCCATGTTCTGAATGATCAGGAATTTACGCTGAGCACTCCGGGGATCAGATCGGGTATGGTCCATGCTCTGAGTGATCAGGAATTTACACTGAGCACCCCGGGGATCAGATCGGGTATGGTCCATGCTCTGAGAGATCAGGAATTCACACTGAGCACCCCGGGTATCAGATCGGGTATGGTCCATGTTCTGAATGATCAGGAATTTACGCTGAGCACCCCGGGGATCAGATCGGGAATGGTCCATGTTCTGAATGATCAGGAATTTACGCTGAGCACCCCGGGGATCAGATCGGGTATGGTCCACGCTCTGAGAGAACAGGAATTCACACTGAGCACCCCGGGGATCAGATCGGGTATGGTCCATGCTCTGAGTGATCAGGAATTCACACTGAGCACCCCGGGGATCAGATCGGGTATGGTCCATGCTCTGAGTGATCAGGGTTTCACACTGAGCACACCGGGGATCAGATCGGGTATGGTCCACGCTCTGAGAGAACAGGAATTCACACTGAGCACCCCGGGGATCAGATCGTGTATGGTCCACGCTCTGAGAGAACAGGAATTCTCACTGAGCACCCCGGGGATCAGATCGGGTATGGTCCATGCTCTGAGTGATCAGGAATTCACACTGAGCACCCCGGGGATCAGATCGGGTATGGTCCATGCTCTGAGTGATCAGGGTTTCACACTGAGCACCCCGGGGATCAGATCGGGTATGGTCCACGCTCTGAGAGATCAGGAATTCACACTGAGCACCCCGGGGATCAGATCGGGTATGGTCCATGCTCTGAGTGATCAGGAATTCGGACTGAGCACCCCGGGGATCAGATCGTGTATGCTCCATGGTCAGAGTGATCAGGAATTCACACTGAGCACCCCGGGGATCAGATCGGGTATGGTCCACGCTCTGAGTGATCAGGAATTCACACTGAGCACCCCGGGGATCAGATCGGGTATGGTCCATCCTCTGAGTGATCAGGAATTCACACTGAGCACCCCGGGGATCAGATCGGATATGGTCCATGCTCTGAGAGATCAGGAATTCACACTGAGCACCCCGGGGATCAGATCGGGTATGGTCCATGCTCTGGGTGATCAGGAATTCACACTGAGCACCCCGGGGATCAGATCGGGTATGGTCCATGATCTGAGTGATCAGGAATTCACACTGAGCACCCCGGGGATCAGATCGGGAATGGTCCATGATCTGAGTGATCAGGAATTCACACTGAGCACGCCAGTGATCGGATCGGGTATCGTCCATGCTCTGAGAGATCAGGAATTCACACGGAGCACACCGGGGATCAGATCGGGTATGATCCATGCTCTGAATGATCAGGAATTCACACTGAGGTCCCCGGGGATCAGATCGGGTATGATCCATGCTCTGAGTGATCAGGAATTCACACTGAGTTCCCCGGGGATCAGATCGGCTATGGTCCCCGCTCCGGGTGATCAGGGTTTCACACTGAGCACCCCGGGGATCAGATCGGGTATGGTCCACGCTCTGAGAGATCAGGAATTCACACTGAGCGCCCCGGGGATCAGATCGGGTATGGTCCATGCTCTGAGTGATCAGGAATTCGGACTGAGCACCCCGGGGATCAGATCGTGTATGCTCCATGGTCAGAGTGATCAGGAATTCACACTGAGCACCCCGGGGATCAGATCGGGTATGGTCCACGCTCTGAGTGATCAGGAATTCACACTGAGCACCCCGGGGATCAGATCGGGTATGGTCCATCCTCTGAGTGATCAGGAATTCACACTGAGCACCCCGGGGATCAGATCGGATATGGTCCATGCTCTGAGAGATCAGGAATTCACACTGAGCACCCCGGGGATCAGATCGGGTATGGTCCATGCTCTGGGTGATCAGGAATTCACACTGAGCACCCCGGGGATCAGATCGGGTATGGTCCATGATCTGAGTGATCAGGAATTCACACTGAGCACCCCGGGGATCAGATCGGGAATGGTCCATGATCTGAGTGATCAGGAATTCACACTGAGCACGCCAGTGATCGGATCGGGTATCGTCCATGCTCTGAGAGATCAGGAATTCACACGGAGCACACCGGGGATCAGATCGGGTATGATCCATGCTCTGAATGATCAGGAATTCACACTGAGGTCCCCGGGGATCAGATCGGGTATGATCCATGCTCTGAGTGATCAGGAATTCACACTGAGTTCCCCGGGGATCAGATCGGCAATGGTCCCCGCTCCGGGTGATCAGGAATTCACACTGAGCACCCCGGGGATCAGATCGGGTATGGACCATGGTCTGACAGATCAGGAATTCACACTCAGCACCCCGGGGATCAGATTGGGTATGGTCCATGCTCTGAGTGATCAGGATTTCACACTGAGCACCCCGGGATCAGATCGGGTATGGTCCATGCTCTGAGAGATCAGCAATTCACACTGAGAACCCCGGATATCAGTTCGGGTATGGTCCACGCTCTGAGTGATCAGGAAATCACACTGAGCTCCCCGGGGATCAGATCAGGTATGATCCACGCTCTGAGTGATCAGGAATTCACACTGAGCACCCCGGGGATCATATCCGGTATGGTCCACGCTCTGAGTGATCAGGAATTCACACTGAGCACCCCGGGGATCATATCCGGTATGGTCCATGCTCTGAGTGATCAGGAATTCACATTGAGCACCCCGGGGATCAGATCGGGTATGGTCTATGCTCTGAGTGATCAGGAATTCACACTGAGCACCCCGGTAATCAGATCGGGTATGATCCACGCTCTGAGTGATCAGGAATTCACACTGAGCACCCCGGGGATCAGATCGTGTATGGTCCATGCTCTGAGTGATCCGGAATTCACACTGAGCACACCGGGGATCAGATTCGGTATGGTCTATGCTCTGAGAGATCAGGTATTCACACTGAGCACCCCGGGGATCAGATCGGGTATGGTTCATGCTCTGAGTGATCAGGAATTCACACGGAGAACTCCGGGGATCAGATCGGGTATGGTCCACGCTCTGAGTGATCAGGAATTCACACTGAGCACCCCAGGGATCAGATCGGTTATGGTCCATGTTCTGAATGATCAGGAATTTACGCTGAGCACTCCGGGGATCAGATCGGGTATGGTCCATGCTCTGAGTGATCAGGAATTTACACTGAGCACCCCGGGGATCAGATCGGGTATGGTCCATGCTCTGAGAGATCAGGAATTCGGACTGAGCACCCCGGGGATCAGATCGTGTATGCTCCATGGTCAGAGTGATCAGGAATTCACACTGAGCACCCCGGGGATCAGATCGGGTATGGTCCACGCTCTGAGTGATCAGGAATTCACACTGAGCACCCCGGGGATCAGATCGGGTATGGTCCATCCTCTGAGTGATCAGGAATTCACACTGAGCACCCCGGGGATCAGATCGGATATGGTCCATGCTCTGAGAGATCAGGAATTCACACTGAGCACCCCGGGGATCAGATCGGGTATGGTCCATGCTCTGGGTGATCAGGAATTCACACTGAGCACCCCGGGGATCAGATCGGGTATGGTCCATGATCTGAGTGATCAGGAATTCACACTGAGCACGCCAGTGATCGGATCGGGTATCGTCCATGCTCTGAGAGATCAGGAATTCACACGGAGCACACCGGGGATCAGATCGGGTATGATCCATGCTCTGAATGATCAGGAATTCACACTGAGGTCCCCGGGGATCAGATCGGGTATGATCCATGCTCTGAGTGATCAGGAATTCACACTGAGTTCCCCGGGGATCAGATCGGCTATGGTCCCCGCTCCGGGTGATCAGGGTTTCACACTGAGCACCCCGGGGATCAGATCGGGTATGGTCCACGCTCTGAGAGATCAGGAATTCACACTGAGCGCCCCGGGGATCAGATCGGGTATGGTCCATGCTCTGAGTGATCAGGAATTCGGACTGAGCACCCCGGGGATCAGATCGTGTATGCTCCATGGTCAGAGTGATCAGGAATTCACACTGAGCACCCCGGGGATCAGATCGGGTATGGTCCACGCTCTGAGTGATCAGGAATTCACACTGAGCACCCCGGGGATCAGATCGGGTATGGTCCATCCTCTGAGTGATCAGGAATTCACACTGAGCACCCCGGGGATCAGATCGGATATGGTCCATGCTCTGAGAGATCAGGAATTCACACTGAGCACCCCGGGGATCAGATCGGGTATGGTCCATGCTCTGGGTGATCAGGAATTCACACTGAGCACCCCGGGGATCAGATCGGGTATGGTCCATGATCTGAGTGATCAGGAATTCACACTGAGCACCCCGGGGATCAGATCGGGAATGGTCCATGATCTGAGTGATCAGGAATTCACACTGAGCACGCCAGTGATCGGATCGGGTATCGTCCATGCTCTGAGAGATCAGGAATTCACACGGAGCACACCGGGGATCAGATCGGGTATGATCCATGCTCTGAATGATCAGGAATTCACACTGAGGTCCCCGGGGATCAGATCGGGTATGATCCATGCTCTGAGTGATCAGGAATTCACACTGAGTTCCCCGGGGATCAGATCGGCAATGGTCCCCGCTCCGGGTGATCAGGAATTCACACTGAGCACCCCGGGGATCAGATCGGGTATGGACCATGGTCTGACAGATCAGGAATTCACACTCAGCACCCCGGGGATCAGATTGGGTATGGTCCATGCTCTGAGTGATCAGGATTTCACACTGAGCACCCCGGGATCAGATCGGGTATGGTCCATGCTCTGAGAGATCAGCAATTCACACTGAGAACCCCGGATATCAGTTCGGGTATGGTCCACGCTCTGAGTGATCAGGAAATCACACTGAGCTCCCCGGGGATCAGATCAGGTATGATCCACGCTCTGAGTGATCAGGAATTCACACTGAGCACCCCAGGGATCATATCCGGTATGGTCCACGCTCTGAGTGATCAGGAATTCACACTGAGCACCCCGGGGATCATATCCGGTATGGTCCATGCTCTGAGTGATCAGGAATTCACATTGAGCACCCCGGGGATCAGATCGGGTATGGTCTATGCTCTGAGTGATCAGGAATTCACACTGAGCACCCCGGTAATCAGATCGGGTATGATCCACGCTCTGAGTGATCAGGAATTCACACTGAGCACCCCGGGGATCAGATCGTGTATGGTCCATGCTCTGAGTGATCCGGAATTCACACTGAGCACACCGGGGATCAGATTCGGTATGGTCTATGCTCTGAGAGATCAGGTATTCACACTGAGCACCCCGGGGATCAGATCGGGTATGGTTCATGCTCTGAGTGATCAGGAATTCACACGGAGAACTCCGGGGATCAGATCGGGTATGGTCCACGCTCTGAGTGATCAGGAATTCACACTGAGCACCCCGGGGATCAGATCGGGTATGGTCCATGCTCTGAGAGATCAGGAATTCACACTGAGCACCCCGGGGATCAGATCGGGTATGGTCCATGTTCTGAATGATCAGGAATTTACGCTGAGCACCCCGGGGATCAGATCGGGAATGGTCCATGTTCTGAATGATCAGGAATTTACGCTGAGCACCCCGGGGATCAGATCGGGTATGGTCCACGCTCTGAGAGAACAGGAATTCACACTGAGCACCCCGGGGATCAGATCGGGTATGGTCCATGCTCTGAGTGATCAGGAATTCACACTGAGCACCCCGGGGATCAGATCGGGTATGGTCCATGCTCTGAGTGATCAGGGTTTCACACTGAGCACACCGGGGATCAGATCGGGTATGGTCCACGCTCTGAGAGAACAGGAATTCACACTGAGCACCCCGGGGATCAGATCGTGTATGGTCCACGCTCTGAGAGAACAGGAATTCTCACTGAGCACCCCGGGGATCAGATCGGGTATGGTCCATGCTCTGAGTGATCAGGAATTCACACTGAGCACCCCGGGGATCAGATCGGGTATAGTCCATGCTCTGAGTGATCAGGGTTTCACACTGAGCACCCCGGGGATCAGATCGGGTATGGTCCACGCTCTGAGAGATCAGGAATTCACACTGAGCGCCCCGGGGATCAGATCGGGTATGGTCCATGCTCTGAGTGATCAGGAATTCGGACTGAGCACCCCGGGGATCAGATCGTGTATGCTCCATGGTCAGAGTGATCAGGAATTCACACTGAGCACCCCGGGGATCAGATCGGGTATGGTCCACGCTCTGAGTGATCAGGAATTCACACTGAGCACCCCGGGGATCAGATCGGGTATGGTCCATTCTCTGAGTGATCAGGAATTCACACTGAGCACCCCGGGGATCAGATCGGATATGGTCCATGCTCTGAGAGATCAGGAATTCACACTGAGCACCCCGGGGATCAGATCGGGTATGGTCCATGCTCTGGGTGATCAGGAATTCACACTGAGCACCCCGGGGATCAGATCGGGTATGGTCCATGATCTGAGTGATCAGGAATTCACACTGAGCACCCCGGGGATCAGATCGGGAATGGTCCCTGATCTGAGTGATCAGGAATTCACACTGAGCACGCCAGTGATCGGATCGGGTATCGTCCATGCTCTGAGAGATCAGGAATTCACACGGAGCACACCGGGGATCAGATCGGGTATGATCCATGCTCGGAATGATCAGGAATTCACACTGAGGTCCCCGGGGATCAGATCGGGTATGATCCATGCTCTGAGTGATCAGGAATTCACACTGAGTTCCCCGGGGATCAGATCGGCTATGGTCCCCGCTCCGGGTGATCAGGGTTTCACACTGAGCACCCCGGGGATCAGATCGGGTATGGTCCACGCTCTGAGAGATCAGGAATTCACACTGAGCGCCCCGGGGATCAGATCGGGTATGGTCCATACTCTGAGTGATCAGGAATTCGGACTGAGCACCCCGGGGATCAGATCGTGTATGCTCCATGGTCAGAGTGATCAGGAATTCACACTGAGCACCCCGGGGATCAGATCGGGTATGGTCCACGCTCTGAGTGATCAGGAATTCACACTGAGCACCCCGGGGATCAGATCGGGTATGGTCCATCCTCTGAGTGATCAGGAATTCACACTGAGCACCCCGGGGATCAGATCGGATATGGTCCATGCTCTGAGAGATCAGGAATTCACACTGAGCACCCCGGGGATCAGATCGGGTATGGTCCATGCTCTGGGTGATCAGGAATTCACACTGAGCACCCCGGGGATCAGATCGGGTATGGTCCATGATCTGAGTGATCAGGAATTCACACTGAGCACCCCGGGGATCAGATCGGGAATGGTCCATGATCTGAGTGATCAGGAATTCACACTGAGCACGCCAGTGATCGGATCGGGTATCGTCCATGCTCTGAGAGATCAGGAATTCACACGGAGCACACCGGGGATCAGATCGGGTATGATCCATGCTCTGAATGATCAGGAATTCACACTGAGGTCCCCGGGGATCAGATCGGGTATGATCCATGCTCTGAGTGATCAGGAATTCACACTGAGTTCCCCGGGGATCAGATCGGCAATGGTCCCCGCTCCGGGTGATCAGGAATTCACACTGAGCACCCCGGGGTTCAGACCGGGTATGGTCCATGCTCTGAGTGAACAGGAATTCACACTGAGCACCCCGGGGATCAGATCGGGTATGGTCCATGATCTGAGTGATCAGGAATTCACACTGAGCACCCCGGGGATCTGATCGGGTATGGTCCATGCTCTGGGTGATCAGGAATTCACACTGAGCACCCCGGGGATCAGATCGGGTATGGTCCACCCTCTGAGTGATCAGGAATTCACACTGAGCACCCCGGGGATCAGATCGGGTATGGACCATGGTCTGACAGATCAGGAATTCACTCTGAGCACCCCGGGGATCAGATCGGGTATGGCCCACGCTCTGAGTGATCAGGAATTCACACTGAGCACCCCGGGGATCAGATCGGTTATGGTCCATGCTCTGAATGATCAGGAATTCACACTGAGAACCCCGGGAATAAGATCGGGTATGGTCCATGGTCTGAGTGATCAGGAATTCACACTGAGCACCCCGTGGATCAGATCGGGTATGGTCCATGCTCTGAGTGATCAGGAATTCACACTGAGCACCTCGGGGATCAGATCGGGTATGGTCCATGCACTGAGTGAACAGGAATTCACACTGAGCACCCCGGGGATCAGATGGGGTATGGTCCATGATCTGAGTGATCAGGAATTCACACTGAGCACCCCGGGGATCTGATCGAGTATGGTCCATGCTCTGGGTGATCAGGAATTCACACTGAGCACCCCGGGGATCAGATCGGGTATGGTCCACGCTCTGGGTGATCAGGAATTCACACTGAGCACCCCGGGGATCAGATCGGGAATGGTCCATGCTCTGACAGATCAGGAATTCACACTGAGCACCCCGGGGATCAGATCGGGTATGGTCCATGCTCTGAGTGATCAGGAATTCACACTGAGCACCCCGGGGATCAGATCGGGTATGGTCCACGCTCTGGGTGATCAGGAATTCACACTGAGCACCCCGGGGATCAGATCGGGAATGGTCCATGCTCTGAGAGATCAGGAATTCACACTGTGCACCCCGGGGATCAGATCGGGTATGGACCATGGTCTGACAGAATAGGAATTCACACTGAGCACCCCGGGGATCAGAACGGGTATGGTCCATGCTCTGAATGATCAGGAATTCACACTGAGAACCCCGGGAATAAGATCGGGTATGGTCCATGGTCTGAGTGATCAGGAATTCACACTGAGCACCCCGTGGATCAGATCGGGTATGGTCCATGCTCTGAGTGATCAGGAATTCACAATGAGCACCTCGGGGATCAGATCGGGTATGGTCCATGCTCTGAGTGAACAGGAATTCACACTGAGCACCCCGGGGATCAGATCGGGTATGGTCCATGATCTGAGTGATCAGGAATTCACACTGAGCACCCCGGGGATCTGATCGGGTATGGTCCATGCTCTGGGTGATCAGGAATTCACACTGAGCACCCCGGGGATCAGATCGGGTATGGTCCACGCTCTGAGTGATCAGGAATTCACACTGAGCACCCCAGGGATCAGATCGGGTATGGTCCACGCTCTGGGTGATCAGGAATTCACACTGAGCACCCCGGGGATCAGATCTGGAATGGTCCATGCTCTGACAGATCAGGAATTCACACTGAGCACCCCGGGGATCAGATCGGGTATGGACCATGGTCTGACAGATCAGGAATTCACACTGAGCACCCCGGGGATCAGATCGGGTATGGTCCATGCTCTGAGTGATCAGGAATTCACACTGAGCACCCCGGGGATCAGATCGGGTATGGTCCATGCTCTGGGTGATCAGGAATTCACACTGAGCACCCCGGGGATCAGATCGGGAATGGTCCATGCTCTGAGAGATCAGGAATTCACACTGAGCACCCCGGGGATCAGATCGGGTATGGACCATGGTCTGACAGATCAGGAATTCACACTGAGCACCCCGGGGATCAGATTGGGTATGGTCCATGCTCTGAGTGATCAGGATTTCACACTGAGCACCCCGGGATCAGATCGGGTATGGTCCATGCTCTGAGAGATCAGCAATTCACACTGAGAACCCCGGATATCAGTTCGGGTATGGTCCACGCTCTGAGTGATTAGGAAATCACACTGAGCTCCCCGGGGATCAGATCAGGTATGATCCACGCTCTGAGTGATCAGGAATTCACACTGAGCACCCGGGGATCATATCCGGTATGGTCCACGCTCTGAGTGATCAGGAATTCACACTGAGCACCCCGGGGATCATATCCGGTATGGTCCATGCTCTGAGTGATCAGGAATTCACATTGAGCACCCCGGGGATCAGATCGGGTATGGTCTATGCTCTGAGTGATCAGGAATTCACACTGAGCACCCCGGTAATCAGATCGGGTATGATCCACGCTCTGAGTGATCAGGAATTCACACTGAGCACCCCGGGGATCAGATCGTGTATGGTCCATGCTCTGAGTGATCCGGAATTCACACTGAGCACACCGGGGATCAGATTCGGTATGGTCTATGCTCTGAGAGATCAGGTATTCACACTGAGCACCCCGGGGATCAGATCGGGTATGGTTCATGCTCTGAGTGATCAGGAATTCACACGGAGAACTCCGGGGATCAGATCGGGTATGGTCCACGCTCTGAGTGATCAGGAATTCACACTGAGCACCCCGGGGATCAGATCGGTTATGGTCCATGTTCTGAATGATCAGGAATTTACGCTGAGCACTCCGGGGATCAGATCGGGTATGGTCCATGCTCTGAGTGATCAGGAATTTACACTGAGCACCCCGGGGATCAGATCGGGTATGGTCCATGCTCTGAGAGATCAGGAATTCACACTGAGCACCCCGGGGATCAGATCGGGTATGGTCCATGTTCTGAATGATCAGGAATTTACGCTGAGCACCCCGGGGATCAGATCGGGAATGGTCCATGTTCTGAATGATCAGGAATTTACGCTGAGCACCCCGGGGATCAGATCGGGTATGGTCCACGCTCTGAGAGAACAGGAATTCACACTGAGCACCCCGGGGATCAGATCGGGTATGGTCCATGCTCTGAGTGATCAGGAATTCACACTGAGCACCCCGGGGATCAGATCGGGTATGGTCCATGCTCTGAGTGATCAGGGTTTCACACTGAGCACACCGGGGATCAGATCGGGTATGGTCCACGCTCTGAGAGAACAGGAATTCACACTGAGCACCCCGGGGATCAGATCGTGTATGGTCCACGCTCTGAGAGAACAGGAATTCTCACTGAGCACCCCGGGGATCAGATCGGGTATGGTCCATGCTCTGAGTGATCAGGAATTCACACTGAGCACCCCGGGGATCAGATCGGGTATGGTCCATGCTCTGAGTGATCAGGGTTTCACACTGAGCACCCCGGGGATCAGATCGGGTATGGTCCACGCTCTGAGAGATCAGGAATTCACACTGAGCGCCCCGGGGATCAGATCGGGTATGGTCCATGCTCTGAGTGATCAGGAATTCGGACTGAGCACCCCGGGGATCAGATCGTGTATGCTCCATGGTCAGAGTGATCAGGAATTCACACTGAGCACCCCGGGGATCAGATCGGGTATGGTCCACGCTCTGAGTGATCAGGAATTCACACTGAGCACCCCGGGGATCAGATCGGATATGGTCCATGCTCTGAGAGATCAGGAATTCACACTGAGCACCCCGGGGATCAGATCGGGTATGGTCCATGCTCTGGGTGATCAGGAATTCACACTGAGCACCCGGGGATCAGATCGGGTATGGTCCATGATCTGAGTGATCAGGAATTCACACTGAGCACCCCGGGGATCAGATCGGGAATGGTCCATGATCTGAGTGATCAGGAATTCACACTGAGCACGCCAGTGATCGGATCGGGTATCGTCCATGCTCTGAGAGATCAGGAATTCACACGGAGCACACCGGGGATCAGATCGGGTATGATCCATGCTCTGAATGATCAGGAATTCACACTGATGTCCCCGGGGATCAGATCGGGTATGATCCATGCTCTGAGTGATCAGGAATTCACACTGAGTTCCCCGGGGATCAGATCGGCTATGGTCCCCGCTCCGGGTGATCAGGGTTTCACACTGAGCACCCCGGGGATCAGATCGGGTATGGTCCACGCTCTGAGAGATCAGGAATTCACACTGAGCGCCCCGGGGATCAGATCGGGTATGGTCCATGCTCTGAGTGATCAGGAATTCGGACTGAGCACCCCGGGGATCAGATCGTGTATGCTCCATGGTCAGAGTGATCAGGAATTCACACTGAGCACCCCGGGGATCAGATCGGGTATGGTCCACGCTCTGAGTGATCAGGAATTCACACTGAGCACCCCGGGGATCAGATCGGGTATGGTCCATCCTCTGAGTGATCAGGAATTCACACTGAGCACCCCGGGGATCAGATCGGATATGGTCCATGCTCTGAGAGATCAGGAATTCACACTGAGCACCCCGGGGATCAGATCGGGTATGGTCCATGCTCTGGGTGATCAGGAATTCACACTGAGCACCCCGGGGATCAGATCGGGTATGGTCCATGATCTGAGTGATCAGGAATTCACACTGAGCACCCCGGGGATCAGATCGGGAATGGTCCATGATCTGAGTGATCAGGAATTCACACTGAGCACGCCAGTGATCGGATCGGGTATCGTCCATGCTCTGAGAGATCAGGAATTCAAACGGAGCACACCGGGGATCAGATCGGGTATGATCCATGCTCTGAATGATCAGGAATTCACACTGATGTCCCCGGGGATCAGATCGGGTATGATCCATGCTCTGAGTGATCAGGAATTCACACTGAGTTCCCCGGGGATCAAATCGGCTATGGTCCCCGCTCCGGGTGATCAGGGTTTCACACTGAGCACCCCGGGGATCAGATCGGGTATGGTCCACGCTCTGAGAGATCAGGAATTCACACTGAGCGCCCCGGGGATCAGATCGGGTATGGTCCATGCTCTGAGTGATCAGGAATTCGGACTGAGCACCCCGGGGATCAGATCGTGTATGCTCCATGGTCAGAGTGATCAGGAATTCACACTGAGCACCCCGGGGATCAGATCGGGTATGGTCCACGCTCTTAGTGATCAGGAATTCACACTGAGCACCCCGGGGATCAGATCGGGTATGGTCCATCCTCTGAGTGATCAGGAATTCACACTGAGCACCCCGGGGATCAGATCGGATATGGTCCATGCTCTGAGAGATCAGGAATTCACACTGAGCACCCCGGGGATCAGATCGGGTATGGTCCATGCTCTGGGTGATCAGGAATTCACACTGAGCACCCCGGGGATCAGATCGGGTATGGTCCATGATCTGAGTGATCAGGAATTCACACTGAGCACCCCGGGGATCAGATCGGGAATGGTCCATGATCTGAGTGATCAGGAATTCACACTGAGCACGCCAGTGATCGGATCGGGTATCGTCCATGCTCTGAGAGATCAGGAATTCACACGGAGCACACCGGGGATCAGATCGGGTATGATCCATGCTCTGAATGATCAGGAATTCACACTGAGGTCCCCGGGGATCAGATCGGGTATGATCCATGCTCTGAGTGATCAGGAATTCACACTGAGTTCCCCGGGGATCAGATCGGCAATGGTCCCCGCTCCGGGTGATCAGGAATTCACACTGAGCACCCCGGGGTTCAGACCGGGTATGGTCCATGCTCTGAGTGAACAGGAATTCACACTGAGCACCCCGGGGATCAGATCGGGTATGGTCCATGATCTGAGTGATCAGGAATTCACACTGAGCACCCCGGGGATCTGATCGGGTATGGTCCATGCTCTGGGTGATCAGGAATTCACACTGAGCACCCCGGGGATCAGATCGGGTATGGTCCACCCTCTGAGTGATCAGGAATTCACACTGAGCACCCCGGGGATCAGATCGGGTATGGTCCACGCTCTGGGTGATCAGGAATTCACACTGAGCACCCCGGGGATCAGATCGGGAATGGTCCATGCTCTGACAGATCAGGAATTCACACTGAGCACCCCGGGGATCAGATCGGGTATGGACCATGGTCTGACAGATCAGGAATTCACTCTGAGCACCCCGGGGATCAGATCGGGTATGGCCCACGCTCTGAGTGATCAGGAATTCACACTGAGCACCCCGGGGATCAGATCGGTTATGGTCCATGTTCTGAATGATCAGGAATTTACGCTGAGCACACCGGGGATCAGATCGGTTATGGTCCACGCTCTGAGAGATAAGGAATTCACACTGAGAACCCCGGGGATCAGATCGGGTATGGTCCATGCTCTGAGAGAACAGGAATTCTCACTGAGCACCCCGGGGATCAGATCGGGTATGGTCCATGCTCTGAGTGATCAGGAATTCACACTGAGCACCCCGGGGATCATATCCGGTATGGTCCATGCTCTGAGTGATCAGGAATTCACACTGAGCACCCCGGGGATCAGATCGGGTATGGTCTATGCTCTGAGTGATCAGGAATTCACACTGAGCACCCCGGTGATCAGATCGGGTATGATCCACGCTCTGAGTGATCAGGAATTCACACTGAGCACCCCGGGGATCAGATCGGGTATGGTCCATGCTCTGAGTGATCCGGAATTCACACTGAGCACACCGGGGATCAGATTCGGTATGGTCTATGCTCTGAGAGATCAGGTATTCACACTGAGCACCCCGGGGATCAGATCGTGTATGCTCCATGGTCAGAGTGATCAGGAATTCACACTGAGCACCCCGGGGATCAGATCGGGTATGGTCCACGCTCTGAGTGATCAGGAATTCACACTGAGCACCCCGGGGATCAGACCGGGTATGGTCCATGCTCTGAGTGATCAGGAATTCACACTGAGCACCCCGGGGATCAGATCGGATATGCTCCATGCTCTGAGAGATCTGGAATTCACACTGAGCACCCCGGGGATCAGATCGGGTATGGTCCATGATCTGGGTGATCAGGAATTCACACTGAGCACCCCGGGGATCAGACCGGGTATGGTCCATGCTCTGAGTGATCAGGAATTCACACTGAGCACCCCGGGGATCAGATCGGATATGCTCCATGCTCTGAGAGATCAGGAATTCACACTGAGCACCCCGGGGATCAGATCGGGTATGATCCATGCTCTGAGTGATCAGGAATTCACACTGAGTTCCCCGGGGATCAGATCGGGTATGGTCCCCGCTCCGGGTGATCAGGAATTCACACTGAGCACCCCGTGGTTCAGACCGGGTATGGTCCATGCTCTGAGTGATCAGGGTTTCACACTGAGCACCCCGGGGATCAGATCGGGTATGGTCCATGATCTGAGTGATCAGGAATTCACACTGAGCACCCCGGGGATCTGATCGGCTATGGTCCATGGTCTGAGTGATCAGGAATTCACACTGAGCACCCCGGGGATCAGATCGGGTATGGTCCATGCTCTGAGTGATCAGGAATTCACACTGAGCACCCCGGGGATCAGATCGGGAATGGTCCATGCTCTGAGTGATCAGGAATTCACACTGAGCACCCCGGGGATCAGATCGGGTATGGTCCATGCTCTGAGTGATCAGGAATTCACACTGAGCACCACGGGGATCAGATCGGGTATGGTCCACGCTCTGAGTGATCAGGACTTCACACTGAGCACCCCGGGGATCAGATCGGGTATGGTCCACGCTCTGAGTGATCAGGAATTCACACTGAGCACCCCGGGGATCAGTTCGGGTATGGTCCACGCTCTGAGTGATCAGGAATTCACACTGAGCACCCCGGGGATCATATTAGGTATGGTCCATGCTCGGAGTGATCAGGAATTCACACTGAGCACCCCTGGGATCATATCCGGTATGGTCCATGCTCTGAGTGATCAGGAATTCACACTGAGCACCCCGGGGATCGGATCGGGTTTGGTCCATGCTCTGAGAGATCAGGAATTCACACTGAGCACCCCGGGGATCAGATCGGGTATGGTCCATGGTCTGAGTGATCAGGAATTCACACTGAGCACCCCGGGGATCAGATCGGGTATGGTCCATGGTCTGAGTGATCAGGAATTCACAATGACCACCCGGGGATCAGATCGGGCATGGTCCATGCTCTGGGTGATCAGGAATTCACACTGAGCACCCCGGGGATCAGATCGGGTATGGCCCATGCTCTGGGAGATCAGGAATTCACACTGAGCACCCCGGGGATCAGATCGGGTATGGCCCACGCTCTGAGTGATCAGGAATTCACACTGAGCACCCCGGGGATCAGATCGGGTATGGTCCACGCTCTGAGTGATCAGGAATTCACACTGAGCACCCCGGGGATCAGATCGGGTATGGTCCATGCTCTGAGTGATCAGGAATTCACACTGAGCACCCCGGGGATCAGATCGGGTATGGCCCACGCTCTGAGTCATCAGGAATTCACACTGAGCACCCCGGGGATCAGATCGGGTATGGTCCACGCTCTGAGTGATCAGGAATTCACACTGAGCACCCCGGGGATCAGATCGGGTATGGTCCATGCTCTGAGTGATCAGGAATTCACACTGAGCACCCCGGGGATCAGATCGGGTATGGTCTATGCTCTGAGTGATCAGGAATTCACACTGAGCACCCCGGGGATCAGATCGGGTAAGGTCCACGCACTGGGTGATCAGGAATTCACACTGAGCACCCCGGGGATCAGATCCGGTATGGTCCATACTCTGATTGATCAGTAATTCACACTGAGCACCCCGGGGATCAGATCGGGTATGGTCCACGTTCTGAATGATCAGGAATTCACACTGAGCGCCCCGGGGATCAGATCGGGTATGGTCCATGCTCTGAGTGATCAGGAATTCACACTGAGCACCCCGGGGATCAGATCGGGTATGGCCCACGCTCTGAGTGATCAGGAATTCACACTGAGCACCCCGGGGATCAGATCGGTTATGGTCCATGTTCTGAATGATCAGGAATTTACGCTGAGCACCCCGGGGATCAGACCGGGTATGGTCCACGCTCTGAGTGATCAGGAATTCACACTGAGCACCCCGGGGATCGGATCGGGTATGGTCCATGATCTGAGTGATCAGGTATTCACACTGAGCACACCGGGGATCAGATCGGGTATGGTCCACGCTCTGAGAGAACAGGAATTCACACTGAGCACCCCGGGGATCAGATCGTGTATGGTCCACGCTCTGAGAGAACAGGAATTCTCACTGAGCACCCCGGGGATCAGATCGGGTATGGTCCATGCTCTGAGTGATCAGGAATTCACACTGAGCACCCCGGGGATCAGATCGGGTATGGTCCATGCTCTGAGTGATCAGGGTTTCACACTGAGCACCCCGGGGATCAGATCGGGTATGGTCCACGCTCTGAGAGATCAGGAATTCACATTGAGCGCCCCGGTGATCAGATCGGGTATGGTCCATGCTCTGAGTGATCAGGAATTCGGACTGAGCACCCCGGGGATCAGATCGTGTATGCTCCATGGTCAGAGTGATCAGGAATTCACACTGAGCACCCCGGGGATCAGATCGGGTATGGTCCACGCTCTGAGTGATCAGGAATTCACACTGAGCACCCCGGGGGTCAGATCGGGTATGGTCCATGCTCTGAGTGATCAGGAATTCACACTGAGCACCCCGGGGATCAGATCGGATATGGTCCATGCTCTGAGAGATCAGGAATTCACACTGAGCACCCCGGGGATCAGATCGGGTATGGTCCATGCTCTGGGTGATCAGGAATTCACACTGAGCACCCCGGGGATCAGATCGGGTATGGTCCATGATCTGAGTGATCAGGAATTCACACTGAGCACCCCGGCGATCAGATCGGGAATGGTCCATGATCTGAGTGATCAGGAATTCACACTGAGCACGCCAGTGATCGGATCGGGTATCGGCCATGCTCTGAGAGATCAGGAATTCACACGGAGCACCCCGGGGATCAGATCGGGTATGATCCATGCTCTGAATGATCAGGAATTCACACTGAGGTCCCCGGGGATCAGATCGGGTATGATCCATGCTCTGAGTGATCAGGAATTCACTCTGAGCACCCCGGGGATCATATCGTGTATGGTCCACGCTCTGAGAGATCAGGAATTCACACTGAGCACCCCGGGGATCAGATCGTGTATGGTCCATGCTCTGAGTGATCGGGAATTCACATTGAACACCCCGGGGATCAGATCGGGTACGGTCCATGCTCTGAGTGATCAGGAATTCACACTGAGCACCCCGTTTATCAGATCGGGTATGGTCCATGGTCTAAATGATCAGGAATTCACACTGAGCACCCCGGGGATCAGATGGGGTATAGTCCTTGCTCTGAGTGATCAGGAATTCACACTGAGCACACCGGGGATCAGATCGGGTATGGTCCATGCTCTGAGTGATCAGGAATTCACACTGAGCACCCCGGGGATCAGATCGGGAATGGTCCATGCTCTGAGTGATCAGTAATTCACACTGAGCACCCCGGGGATCAGATCGGGTATGGTCCATGCTCTGAGTGATCAGGAATTCACACTGAGCACCACGGGGTTCAGATCGGGTATGGTCCATGCTCTGAGTGATCAGGAATTCACACTGAGCACCCCGGGGATCGGATCGGGTATGGTCCACGCTCTGAGTGATCAGGAATTCACACTGAGCACCCCGGGGATCAGATCGGGTATGGTCCACGCTCTGAGTGATCAGGAATTCACACTGAGCACCCCGGGGATCATATCAGGTATGGTCCATGCTCTGAGTGATCAGGAATTCACACTGAGCACACCGGGGATCATATCCGGTATGGTCCATGCTCTGAGTGATCAGGAATTCACACTGAGCACCCCGGGGATCAGATCGGGTATGGTCTATGCTCTGAGTGATCAGGAATTCACACTGAGAACCCCGGAGATCAGATCGGGTATGGTCCACGCTCTGAGTGATCAGGAATTCACACTGAGCACCCCGGGGATCGGATCGGGTTTGGTCCATGCTCTCAGAGATCAGGAATTCACACTGAGCACCCCGGGGATCAGATCGGGTATGGTCCATGGTCTGAGTGATCAGGAATTCACACTGAGCACCCCGGGGATCAGATCGGGTATGGTCCATGGTCTGAGTGATCAGGAATTCACAATGACCACCCGGGGATCAGATCGGGTATGGTCCATGCGCTGGGTGATCAGGAATTCACACTGAGCACCCCGGGGATCAGATCGGGTATGGCCCATGCTCTGGGAGATCAGGAATTCACACTGAGCGCCCCGGGGATCAGATCGGGTATGGTCCATGCTCTGAGTGATCAGGAATTCACACTGAGCACCCCGGGGATCAGATCGGGTATGGCCCACGCTCTGAGTGATCAGGAATTCACACTGAGCACCCCGGGGATCAGATCGAGTATGGTCCAGGCTCTGAGTGATCAGGAATTCACACTGAGCACCCCGGGGATCAGATCGGGTATGGTCCACGCTCAGAATGATCAGGAATTCACACTGAGCGCCCCGGGGATCAGATCGCGTATGGTCCACGCTCTGAGAGATCAGGAATTCACACTGAGCACCCCGGGGATCAGATCGGGTATGGTCCACGCTCTGAATGATCAGGAATTCACACTGAGCACCCCGGGG
The DNA here is from genome assembly GCF_030144855.1 of Hypanus sabinus. Lineage (NCBI taxonomy): Eukaryota > Metazoa > Chordata > Chondrichthyes > Myliobatiformes > Dasyatidae > Hypanus > Hypanus sabinus. The sequence goes on along the minus strand of NW_026780444.1, from coordinate 542,653 downwards.
ATCAGATCGGGTATGGCCCACGCTCTGAGTGATCAGGAATTCACACTGAGCACCCCGGGGATCAGATCGGGTATGGTCCACGCTCTGAGTGATCAGGAATTCACACTGAGCACCCCGGGGATCAGATCCGGTATGGTCCATGCTCTGAGAGATCATGAATTCACACTGAGCACCCCGGGGATCAGATCGGGTATGGTCCATGCTCTGAGTGATCAGGAATTCACACTGAGCACCCCGGGGATCAGATCGGGTAATGTCCACGCTCTGGGTGATCAGGAATTCACACTGAGCACCCCGGGGATCAGATCCGGTATGGTCCATGCTCTGAGTGATCAGGAATTCACACTGAGCGCCCCGGGGATCAGATCGGGTATGGTCCATGCTCTGAGTGATCAGGAATTCACACTGAGCAGCCCGGGGATCAGATCCGGTATGGTCCATCCTCTGAGTGATCAGGAATTCACACTGACACCCCGGGGATCGGATCGGGTATGGTCCACGCTCTGAGTGATCAGGAATTCACACTGAGCACCCCGGGGATCGGATCGGGTATGGTCCATGCTCTTGGTGATCAGGAATTCGCACTGAGCACCCCGGGGATCAGATCGGGTATGGTCCATGCTCTGAGTGATCAGGAATTCACACTGAGCACCCCGGGGATCAGATCGTGTATGGTCCATGCTCTGAGTGATCAGGATTTCACACTGAGCACCCCGGGGATCAGATCGGGTATGGTCTATGCTCTGAGTGATCAGGAATTCAGAATGAGCACCACGTGGATCAGATCGGGTATGGTCCATGACCTGAGTGATCAGGAATTCACACTGAGCACCCCGGGGATCGGATCGGGAATGGTCCATGCTCTGAGTGATCTGGAATTCACACTGAGCACCCCGGGGATCAGATCGGGTATGGTCAATGCTCTGAATGATCAGGAATTCACACTGAGAACCCCGGGAATAAGATCGGGTATGGTCCATGGTCTGAGTGATCAGGAATTCACACTGAGCACCCCGGGGATCAGATCGGGTATGGTCCATGCTCCGAGTGATCAGGAATTCACACTGAGCACCTCGGGGATCAGATCGTGTATGGTCCACGCTCTGAGTGAACATGAATTCACACTGAGCACCCCGGGGATCAGATCGGGTATGGTCCATGATCTGAGTGATCAGGAATTCACACTGAGCACCCCGGGGATCTGATCGGGTATGGTCCATGCTCTGCGTGATCAGGAATTCACACTGAGCACCCCGGGGATCATATCGGGTATGGTCCACGCTCTGAGTGATCAGGAATTCACACTGAGCAACCCGGGGATCAGATCGGGTATGGTCCACGCTCTGGGTGATCAGGAATTCACACTGAGAACCCCGGGGATCAGATCGGGTATGGTCCACGCTCTGAGTGATCAGGAATTCACACTGAGCACCCCGGGGATCGGATCGGGTTTGTTCAATGATCTGAGAGATCAGGAATTCACACTGAGCAACCCGGGGATCAGATCGGGTATGGTCCATGGTCTGAGTGATCAGGAATTCACACTGAGCACCCCGGGGATCAGATCGGGTATGATCCATGCTCTGAGTGATCAGGAATTCACACTGAGTTCCCCGGGGATCAGATCGGGTATGGTCCCCGCTCCGGGTGATCAGGAATTCACACTGAGCACCCCGGGGTTCAGACCGGGTATGGTCCATGCTCTGAGTGATCAGGGTTTCACACTGAGCACCCCGGGGATCAGATCGGGTATGGTCCATGATCTGAGTGATCAGGAATTCACACTGAGCACCGCGGGGATCTGATCGGCTATGGTCCATGGTCTGAGTGATCAGGAATTCACACTGAGCACCCCGGGGATCAGATCGGGTATGGTCCATGCTCTGAGTGATCAGGAATTCACTCTGAGCACCCCGGGGATCATATCGGGTATGGTCCACGCTCTGAGAGATCAGGAATTCACACTGAGCACCCCGGGGATCAGATCGGGTACGGTCCATGCTCTGAGTGATCAGGAATTCACACTGAGCACCCCGTGGATCAGATCGGGTATGGTCCATGGTCTAAATGATCAGGAATTCACACTGAGCACCCCGGGGATCAGATCGGGTATAGTCCTTGCTCTGAATGATCAGGAATTCACACTGAGCACACCGGGGATCAGATCGGGTATGGTCCATGCTCTGAGTGATCAGGAATTCACACTGAGCACCCCGGGGATCAGATCGGGAATGGTCCATGCTCTGAGTGATCAGGAATTCACACTGAGCACCCCGGGGATCAGATCGGGTATGGTCCATGCTCTGAGTGATCAGGAATTCACACTGAGCACCCCGGGGATCGGATCGGGTATGGTCCACGCTCTGATTGATCAGGAATTCACACTGAGCACCCCGGGGATCGGATCGGGTTTGTTCCATGCTCTGAGAGATCAGGAATTCACACTGAGCAACCCGGGGATCAGATCGGGTATGGTCCATGGTCTGAGTGATCAGGAATTCACACTGAGCACCCCGGGGATCAGATCGGGTATGATCCATGCTCTGAGTGATCAGGAATTCACACTGAGTTCCCCGGGGATCAGATCGGGTATGGTCCCCGCTCCGGGTGATCAGGAATTCACACTGAGCACCCCGGGGTTCAGACCGGGTATGGTCCATGCTCTGAGTGATCAGGGTTTCACACTGAGCACCCCGGGGATCAGATCGGGTATGGTCCATGATCTGAGTGATCAGGAATTCACACTGAGCACCGCGGGGATCTGATCGGCTATGGTCCATGGTCTGAGTGATCAGGAATTCACACTGAGCACCCCGGGGATCAGATCGGGTATGGTCCATGCTCTGAGTGATCAGGAATTCACTCTGAGCACCCCGGGGATCATATCGGGTATGGTCCACGCTCTGAGAGATCAGGAATTCACACTGAGCACCCCGGGGATCAGATCGGGTACGGTCCATGCTCTGAGTGATCAGGAATTCACACTGAGCACCCCGTGGATCAGATCGGGTATGGTCCATGGTCTAAATGATCAGGAATTCACACTGAGCACCCCGGGGATCAGATCGGGTATAGTCCTTGCTCTGAATGATCAGGAATTCACACTTAGCACACCGGGGATCAGATCGGGTATGGTCCATGCTCTGAGTGATCAGGAATTCACACTGAGCACCCCGGGGATCAGATCGGGAATGGTCCATGCTCTGAGTGATCAGGAATTCACACTGAGCACCCCGGGGATCAGATCGGGTATGGTCCATGCTCTGAGTGATCAGGAATTCACACTGAGCACCACGGGGTTCAGATCGGGTATGGTCCATGCTCTGAGTGATCAGGAATTCACACTGAGCACCCCGGGGATCGGATCGGGTATGGTCCACGCTCTGATTGATCAGGAATTCACACTGAGCACCCCGGGGATCAGATCGGGTATGGTCCACGCTCTGAGTGATCAGGAATTCACACTGAGCACCCCGGGGATCATATCAGGTATGGTCCATGCTCTGAGTGATCAGGAATTCACACTGAGCACACCGGGGATCATATCCGGTATGGTCCATGCTCTGAGTGATCAGGAATTCACACTGAGCACCCCGGGGATCAGATCGGGTATAGTCCTTGCTCTGAGTGATCAGGAATTCACACTGAGCACACCGGGGATCAGATCGGGTATGGTCCATGCTCTGAGTGATCAGGAATTCACACTGAGCACCCCGGGGATCAGATCGGGTATGGTCCATGATCTGAGTGATCAGGAATTCACACTGAGCACCCCGGGGATCTGATCGGGTATGGTCCATGCTCTGCGTGATCAGGAATTCACACTGAGCACCCCGGGGATCAGATCGGGTATGGTCCACGCTCTGAGTGATCAGGAATTCACACTGAGCACCCCGGGGATCAGATCGGGTATGGTCCACGCTCTGGGTGATCAGGAATTCACACTGAGAACCCCGGGGATCAGATCGGGTATGGTCCACGCTCTGAGTGATCAGGAATTCACACTGAGCACCCCGGGGATCGGATCGGGTTTGTTCCATGCTCTGAGAGATCAGGAATTCACACTGAGCAACCCGGGGATCAGATCGGGTATGGTCCATGGTCTGAGTGATCAGGAATTCACACTGAGCACCCCGGGGATCAGATCGGGTATGGTCCATGATCTGAGTGATCAGGAATTCACACTGAGCACCCCGGGGATCTGATCGGGTATGGTCCATGCTCTGCGTGATCAGGAATTCACACTGAGCACCCCGGGGATCAGATCGGGTATGGTCCACGCTCTGAGTGATCAGGAATTCACACTGAGCACCCCGGGGATCAGATCGGGTATGGTCCACGCTCTGGGTGATCAGGAATTCACACTGAGAACCCCGGGGATCAGATCGGGTATGGTCCACGCTCTGAGTGATCAGGAATTCACACTGAGCACCCCGGGGATCGGATCGGGTTTGTTCCATGCTCTGAGAGATCAGGAATTCACACTGAGCAACCCGGGGATCAGATCGGGTATGGTCCATGGTCTGAGTGATCAGGAATTCACACTGAGCACCCCGGGGATCAGATCGGGTATGATCCATGCTCTGAGTGATCAGGAATTCACACTGAGTTCCCCGGGGATCAGATCGGGTATGGTCCCCGCTCCGGGTGATCAGGAATTCACACTGAGCACCCCGGGGTTCAGACCGGGTATGGTCCATGCTCTGAGTGATCAGGGTTTCACACTGAGCACCCCGGGGATCAGATCGGGTATGGTCCATGATCTGAGTGATCAGGAATTCACACTGAGCACCGCGGGGATCTGATCGGCTATGGTCCATGGTCTGAGTGATCAGGAATTCACACTGAGCACCCCGGGGATCAGATCGGGTATGGTCCATGCTCTGAGTGATCAGGAATTCACTCTGAGCACCCCGGGGATCATATCGGGTATGGTCCACGCTCTGAGAGATCAGGAATTCACACTGAGCACCTCGGGGATCAGATCGTGTATGGTCCATGCTCTGAGTGATCGGGAATTCACATTGAACACCCCGGGGATCAGATCGGGTACGGTCCATGCTCTGAGTGATCAGGAATTCACACTGAGCACCCCGTGGATCAGATCGGGTATGGTCCATGGTCTAAATGATCAGGAATTCACACTGAGCACCCCGGGGATCAGATCGGGTATAGTCCTTGCTCTGAGTGATCAGGAATTCACACTGAGCACACCGGGGATCAGATCGGGTATGGTCCATGCTCTGAGTGATCAGGAATTCACACTGAGCACCCCGGGGATCAGATCGGGAATGGTCCATGCTCTGAGTGATCAGGAATTCACACTGAGCACCCCGGGGATCAGATCGGGTATGGTCCATGCTCTGAGTGATCAGGAATTCACACTGAGCACAACGGGGTTCAGATCGGGTATGGTCCATGCTCTGAGTGATCAGGAATTCACACTGAGCACCCCGGGGATCGGATCGGGTATGGTCCACGCTCTGAGTGATCAGGAATTCACACTGAGCACCCCGGGGATCAGATCGGGTATGGTCCACGCTCTGAGTGATCAGGAATTCACACTGAGCACCCCGGGGATCATATCAGGTATGGTCCATGCTCTGAGTGATCAGGAATTCACACTGAGCACACCGGGGATCATATCCGGTATGGTCCATGCTCTGAGAGATCAGGAATTCACACTGAGCACCCCGGGGATCAGATCGGGTATGGTCCATGGTCTGAGTGATCAGGAATTCACACTGAGCACCCCGGGGATCAGATCGGGTATGGTCCATGGTCTGAGTGATCAGGAATTCACAATGACCACCCGGGGATCAGATCGGGTATGGTCCATGCTCTGGGTGATCAGGAATTCACACTGAGCACCCCGGGGATCAGATCGGGTGTGGCCCACGCTCTGAGTGATCAGGAATTCACACTGAGCACCCCGGGGATCAGATCGAGTATGGTCCAGGCTCTGAGTGATCAGGAATTCACACTGAGCACCCCGGGGATCAGATCGGGTATGGTCCACGCTCTGAATGATCAGGAATTCACACTGAGCGCCCCGGGGATCAGATCGCGTATGGTCCATGCTCTGAGAGATCAGGAATTCACACTGAGCACCCCGGGGATCAGATCGGGAATGGTCCATGCTCTGAGTGATCAGTAATTCACACTGAGCACCCCGGTGATCAGATCGGGTATGGTCCATGCTCTGAGTGATCAGGAATTCACACTGAGCACCACGGGGTTCAGATCGGGTATGGTCCATGCTCTGAGTGATCAGGAATTCACACTGAGCACCCCGGGGATCGGATCGGGTATGGTCCACGCTCTGAGTGATCAGGAATTCACACTGAGCACCCCGGGGATCAGATCGGGTATGGTCCACGCTCTGAGTGATCAGGAATTCACACTGAGCACCCCGGGGATCATATCAGGTATGGTCCATGATCTGAGTGATCCGGAATTCACACTGAGCACACCGCGGATCATATCCGGTATGGTCCATGCTCTGAGTGATCAGGAATTCACACTGAGCACCCCGGGGATCAGATCGGGTATGGTCTATGCTCTGAGTGATCAGGAATTCACACTGAGAACCCCGGGGATCAGATCGGGTATGGTCCACGCTCTGAGTGATCAGGAATTCACACTGAGCACCCCGGGGATCGGATCGGGTTTGGTCCATGCTCTGAGAGATCAGGAATTCACACTGAGCACCCCGGGGATCAGATCGGGTATGGTCCATGGTCTGAGTGATCAGGAATTCACACTGAGCACCCCGGGGATCAGATCGGGTATGGTCCATGGTCTGAGTGATCAGGAATTCACAATGACCACCCGGGGATCAGATCGGGTATAGTCCATGCTCTGGGTGATCAGGAATTCACACTGAGCACCCCGGGGATCAGATCGGGTATGGTCCATGCTCTGAGTGATCAGGAATTCACACTGAGCACCCCGGGGATCAGATCGGGTATGGCCCACGCTCTGAGTGATCAGGAATTCACACTGAGCACCCCGGGGATCAGATCGAGTATGGTCCAGGCTCTGAGTGATCAGGAATTCACACTGAGCACCCCGGGGATCAGATCGGGTATGGTCCACGCTCTGAATGATCAGGAATTCACACTGAGCGCCCCGGGGATCAGATCGCGTATGGTCCATGCTCTGAGAGATCAGGAATTCACACTGAGCACCCCGGGGATCAGATCGGGTATGGTCCACGCTCTGAATGATCAGGAATTCACACAGAGCACCCCGGGGATCAGATCGGGTATGGCCCACGCTCTGAGTGATCAGGAATTCACACTGAGCACCCCGGGGATCAGATCGGGTATGGTCCACGCTCTGAGTGATCAGGAGTTCACACTGAGCACCCCGGGGATCAGATCCGGTATGGTCCATGCTCTGAGTGATCAGGAATTCACACTGAGCACCCCGGGGATCAGATCGGGTATGGTCCATGCTCTGAGAGATCAGGAATTCACACTGAGCACCCCGGGGATCAGATCGGGTAATGTCCACGCTCTGGGTGATCAGGAATTCACACTGAGCACCCCGGGGATCAGATCCGGTATGGTCCATGCTCTGAGTGATCAGTAATTCACACTGAGCACCCCGGGGATCAGATCGGGTATGGTCCACGCTCTGAATGATCAGGAATTCACACTGAGCGCCCCGGGGATCAGATCGGGTATGGTCCATGCTCTGAGTGATCAGGAATTCACACTGAGCAGCCCGGGGATCAGATCCGGTATGGTCCATCCTCTGAGTGATCAGGAATTCACACTGACACCCCGGGGATCGGATCGGGTATGGTCCACGCTCTGAGTGATCAGGAATTCACACTGAGCAGCCCGGGGATCGGATCGGGTATGGTCCATGCTCTTGGTGATCAGGAATTCGCACTGAGCACCCCGGGGATCAGATCGGGTATGGTCCATGCTCTGAGTGATCAGGAATTCACACTGAGCACCCCGGGGATCAGATCGTGTATGGTCCATGCTCTGAGTGATCAGGATTTCACACTGAGCACCCCGGGGATCAGATCGGGTATGGTCTATGCTCTGAGTGATCAGGAATTCAGAATGAGCACCACGTGGATCAGATCGGGTATGGTCCATGACCTGAGTGATCAGGAATTCACACTGAGCACCCCGGGGATCGGATCGGGTATGGTCCATGCTCTGAGTGATTGGAATTCACACTGAGCACCCCGGGGATCAGATCGGGTATGGTCAATGCTCTGAATGATCAGGAATTCTCACTGAGAACCCCGGGAATAAGATCGGGTATGGTCCATGCTCTGCGTGATCAGGAATTCACACTGAGCACCCCGGGGATCAGATCGGGTATGGTCCACGCTCTGAGTGATCAGGAATTCACACTGAGCACCCCGGGGATCAGATCGGGTATGGTCCACGCTCTGAGTGATCAGGAATTCACACTGAGAACCCCGGGGATCAGATCGGGTATGGTCCACGCTCTGAGGTATCAGGAATTCACACTGAGCACCCCGGGGATCGGATCGGGTTTGTTCCATGCTCTGAGAGATCAGGAATTCACACTGAGCAACCCGGGGATCAGATCGGGTATGGTCCATGGTCTGAGTGATCAGGAATTCACACTGAGCACCCCGGGGATCAGATCGGGTATGATCCATGCTCTGAGTGATCAGGAATTCACACTGAGTTCCCCGGGGATCAGATCGGGTATGGTCCCCGCTCCGGGTGATCAGGAATTCACACTGAGCACCCCGGGGTTTAGACCGGGTATGGTCCATGCTCTGAGTGATCAGGGTTTCACACTGAGCACCCCGGGGATCAGATCGGGTATGGTCCATGATCTGAGTGATCAGGAATTCACACTGAGCACCGCGGGGATCTGATCGGCTATGGTCCATGGTCTGAGTGATCAGGAATTCACACTGAGCACCCCGGGGATCAGATCGGGTATGGTCCATGCTCTGAGTGATCAGGAATTCACTCTGAGCACCCCGGGGATCATATCGGGTATGGTCCACGCTCTGAGAGATCAGGAATTCACACTGAGCACCCCGGGGATCAGATCGTGTATGGTCCATGCTCTGTGTGATCGGGAATTCACATTGAACACCCCGGGGATCAGATCGGGTACGGTCCATGCTCTGAGTGATCAGGAATTCACACTGAGCACCCCGTGGATCAGATCGGGTATGGTCCATTGTCTAAATGATCAGGAATTCACACTGAGCACCCCGGGGATCAGATCGGGTATAGTCCTTGCTCTGAGTGATCAGGAATTCACACTGAGCACACCGGGGATCAGATCGGGTATGGTTCATGCTCTGAGTGATCAGGAATTCACACTGAGCACCCCGGGGATCAGATCGGGAATGGTCCATGCTCTGAGTGATCAGGAATTCACACTGAGCACCCCGGGGATCAGATCGGGTATGGTCCCTGCTCTGAGTGATCAGGAATTCACACTGAGCACCACGGGGTTCAGATCGGGTATGGTCCATGCTCTGAGTGATCAGGAATTCACACTGAGCACCCCGGGGATCGGATCGGGTATGGTCCACGCTCTGAGTGATCAGGAATTCACACTGAGCACCCCGGGGATCAGATCGGGTATGGTCCACGCTCTGAGTGATCAGGAATTCACACTGAGCACCCCGGGGATCATATCAGGTATGGTCCATGCTCTGAGTGATCAGGAATTCACACTGAGCACACCGGGGATCATATCCGGTATGGTCCATGCTCTGAGTGATCAGGAATTCACACTGAGCACCCCGGGGATCAGATCGGGTATAGTCCTTGCTCTGAGTGATCAGGAATTCACACTGAGCACACCGGGGATCAGATCGGGTATGGTCCATGCTCTGAGTGATCAGGAATTCACACTGAGCACCCCGGGGATCCGATCGGGTATGGTCCATGATCTGAGTGATCAGGAATTCACACTGAGCACCCCGGGGATCTGATCGGGTATGGTCCATGCTCTGCGTGATCAGGAATTCACACTGAGCACCCCGGGGATCAGATCGGGTATGGTCCACGCTCTGAGTGATCAGGAATTCACACTGAGCACCCCGGGGATCAGATCGGGTATGGTCCACGCTCTGGGTGATCAGGAATTCACACTGAGAACCCCGGGGATCAGATCGGGAATGGTCCACGCTCTGAGTGATCAGGAATTCACACTGAGCACCCCGGGGATCGGATCGGGTTTGTTCCATGCTCTGAGAGATCAGGAATTCACACTGAGCAACCCGGGGATCAGATCGGGTATGGTCCATGTTCTGAGTGATCAGGGTTTCACACTGAGCACCCCGGGGATCAGATCGGGTATGGTCCATGATCTGAGTGATCAGGAATTCACACTGAGCACCGCAGGGATCTGATCGGCTATGGTCCATGGTCTGAGTGATCAGGAATTCACACTGAGCACCCCGGGGATCAGATCGGGTATGGTCCATGCTCTGAGTGATCAGGAATTCACTCTGAGCACCCCGGGGATCATATCGGGTATGGTCCACGCTCTGAGAGATCAGGAATTCACACTGAGCACCCCGGGGATCAGATCGTGTATGGTCCATGCTCTGAGTGATCGGGAATTCACATTGAACACCCCGGGGATCAGATCGGGTACGGTCCATGCTCTGAGTGATCAGGAATTCACACTGAGCACCCCGTGGATCAGATCGGGTATGGTCCATGGTCTAAATGATCAGGAATTCACACTGAGCACCCCGGGGATCAGATCGGGTATAGTCCTTGCTCTGAGTGATCCGGAATTCACACTGAGCACACCGGGGATCAGATCGGGTATGGTCCATGCTCTGAGTGATCAGGAATTCACACTGAGCACCCCGGGGATCAGATCGGGAATGGTCCATGCTCTGAGTGATCAGGAATTCACACTGAGCACCCCGGGGATCAGATCGGGTATGGTCCATGCTCTGAGTGATCAGGAATTCACACTGAGCACCACGGGGTTCAGATCGGGTTTGGTCCATGCTCTGAGTGATCAGGAATTCACACTGAGCACCCCGGGGATCGGATCGGGTATGGTCCACGCTCTGAGTGATCAGGAATTCACACTGAGCACCCCGGGGATCAGATCGGGTATGGTCCACGCTCTGAGTGATCAGGAATTCACACTGAGCACCCCGGGGATCATATCAGGTATGGTCCATGCTCTGAGTGATCAGGAATTCACACTGAGCACACCGGGGATCATATCCGGTATGGTCCATGCTCTGAGTGATCAGGAATTCACACTGAGCACCCCGGGGATCAGATCGGGTATGGTCTATGCTCTGAGTGATCAGGAATTCACACTGAGAACCCCGGGGATCAGATCGGGTATGGTCCACGCTCTGAGTGATCAGGAATTCACACTGAGCACCCCGGGGATCGGATCGGGTTTGGTCCATGCTCTGAGAGATCAGGAATTCACACTGAGCACCCCGGGGATCAGATCGTGTATGGTCCATGGTCTGAGTGATCAGGAATTCACACTGAGCACCCCGGGGATCAGATCGGGTATGGTCCATGGTCTGAGTGATCAGGAATTCACAATGACCACCCGGGTATCAGATCGGGTATGGTCCATGCTCTGGGTGATCAGGAATTCACACTGAGCACCCCGGGGATCCGATCGGGTATGGCCCATGCTCTGGGAGATTAGGAATTCACACTGAGCGCCCCGGGGATCAGATCGGGTATGGTCCATGCTCTGAGTGATCAGGAATTCACACTGAGCACCCCGGGGATCAGATCGGGTATGGCCCACGCTCTGAGTGATCAGGAATTCACACTGAGCACCCCGGGGATCAGATCGAGTATGGTCCAGGCTCTGAGTGATCAGGAATTCACACTGAGCACCCCGGGGATCAGATCGGGTATGGTCCACGCTCTGAATGATCAGGAATTCACACTGTGCGCCCCGGGGATCAGATCGCGTATGGTCCATGCTCTGAGAGATCAGGAATTCACACTGAGCACCCCGGGGATCAGATCGGGTATGGTCCACGCTCTGAATGATCAGGAATTCACACTGAGCACCCCGGGGATCAGATCGGGTATGGCCCACGCTCTGAGTGATCAGGAATTCACACTGAGCACCCCGGGGATCAGATCGGGTATGGTCCACGCTCTGAGTGATCAGGAATTCACACTGAGCACCCCGGGGATCAGATCCGGTATGGTCCATGCTCTGAGTGATCAGGAATTCACACTGAGCACCCCGGGGATCAGATCGGGTAATGTCCACGCTCTGGGTGATCAGGAATTCACACTGAGCACCCCGGGGATCAGATCCGGTATGGTCCATGCTCTGAGTGATCAGTAATTCACACTGAGCACCCCGGGGATCAGATCGGGTATGGTCCACGCTCTGAATGATCAGGAATTCACACTGAGCGCCCCGGGGATCAGATCGGGTATGGTCCATGCTCTGAGTGATCAGGAATTCACACTGAGCAGCCCGGGGATCAGATCCGGTATGGTCCATCCTCTGAGTGATCAGGAATTCACACTGACACCCCGGGGATCGGATCGGGTATGGTCCACGCTCTGAGTGATCAGGAATTCACACTGAGCTCCCCGGGGATCGGATCGGGTATGGTCCATGCTCTTGGTGATCAGGAATTCGCACTGAGCACCCCGGGGATCAGATCGTGTATGGTCCATGCTCTGAGTGATCAGGAATTCACACTGAGCACCCCGGGGATCAGAACGTGTATGGTCCATGCTCTGAGTGATCAGGATTTCACACTGAGCACCCCGGGGATCAGATCGGGTATGGTCTATGCTCTGAGTGATCAGGAATTCAGAATGAGCACCACGTGGATCAGATCGGGTATGGTCCATGACCTGAGTGATCAGGAATTCACACTGAGCACCCCGGGGATCGGATCGGGTATGGTCCATGCTCTGAGTGATCTGGAATTCACACTGAGCACCCCGGGGATCAGATCGGGTATGGTCAATGCTCTGAATGATCAGGAATTCACACTGAGAACCCCGGGAATAAGATCGGGTATGGTCCATGGTCTGAGTGATCAGGAATTCACACTGAGCACCCCGGGGATCAGATCGGGTATGGTCCATATTCCGAGTGATCAGGAATTCACACTGAGCACCTCGGGGATCAGATCGGGTATGGTCCTTGCTCTGAGTGAACATGAATTCACACTGAGCACCCCGGGGTTCAGATCGGGTATGGTCCATGATCTGAGTGATCAGGAATTCACACTGAGCACCCCGGGGATCTGATCGGGTATGGTCCATGCTCTGCGTGATCAGGAATTCACACTGAGCACCCCGGGGATCAGATCGGGTATTGTCCACGCTCTGAGTGATCAGGAATTCACACTGAGCACCCCGGGGATCAGATCGGGTATGGTCCACGCTCTGGGTGATCAGGAATTCACACTGAGAACCCCGGGGATCAGATCGGGTATGGTCCACGCTCTGAGTGATCAGGAATTCACACTGAGAACCCCGGGGATCGGATCGGGTTTGTTCCATGCTCTGAGAGATCAGGAATTCACACTGAGCAACCCGGGGATCAGATCGGGTATGGTCCATGGTCTGAGTGATCAGGAATTCACACTGAGCACCCCGGGGATCAGATCGGGTATGGTCCATGCTCTGAGTGATCAGGAATTCACTCTGAGCACCCCGGGGATCAGATCGGGTATGGTCCATGCTCTGAGTGATCAGGAATTCACACTGAGCACCACGGGGATCAGATCGGGTATGGTCCATGCTCTGAGTGATCAGGAATTCACACTGAGCACCCCGGGGATCAGATCGTGTAAGGTCCACGCTCTGGGTGATCAGGAATTCACCCTGAGCACCCCGGGGATCAGATCCGGTATGGTCCATGCTCTGAGTGATCAGTAATTCACACTGAGCACCCCGGGGATCAGATCGGGTATGGTCCACGCTCTGAATGATCAGGAATTCACAGTGAGCGCCCCGGGGATCAGATCGGGTATGGTCAATGCTCTGAGTGATCAGGAATTCACACTGAGCACCCCGGGGATCAGATCGGGTATGGCCCACGCTCTGAGTGATCAGGAATTCACACTGAGCACCCCGGGGATCAGATCGAGTATGGTCCACGCTCTGAGTGATCAGGAATTCACACTGAGCACCCCGGGGATCAGATCGGGTATGGTCCACGCTCTGAATGATCAGGAATTCACACTGAGCGCCCCGGGGATCAGATCGCGGATGGTCCATGCTCTGAGGGATCAGGAATTCACACTGAGCACCCCGGGGATCGGATCGGGTATGGTCCACGCTCTGAATGATCAGGAATTCACACTGAGCACCCCGGGGATCAGATCGTGTATGGCCTACGCTCTGAGTGATCAGGAATTCACACTGAGCACCCCGGGGATCGGATCGGGTTTGGTCCATGCTCTGAGAGATCAGGAATTCACACTGAGCAACCCGGGGATCAGATCGGGTATGGTCCATGGTCTGAGTGATCAGGAATTCACACTGAGCACCCCGGGGATCAGATCGGGTATGGTCCATGGTCTGAGTGATCAGGAATTCACAATGACCACCCGGGGATCAGATCGGGTATGGTCCATGCTCTGGGTGATCAGGAATTCACACTGAGCACCCCGGGGATCAGATCGGGTATGGCCCATGCTCTGGGAGATCAGGAATTCACACTGAGCACCCCGGGGATCAGATCGGGTATGGCCCACGCTCTGAGTGATCAGGAATTCACACTGAGCACCCCGGGGATCAGATCGGGTATGGTCCACGCTCTGAGTGATCAGGAATTCACACTGAGCACCCCGGGGATCAGATCGGGTATGGTCCATGCTCTGTGATCAGGAATTCACACTGAGCACCCCGGGGATCAGATCGGGTAAGGCCCACGCTCTGAGTGATCAGGAATTCACACTGAGCACCCCAGGGATCAGATCGGCTATGGTCCACGCTCTGAGTGATCAGGAATTCACACTGAGCACCCCGGGGATCAGATCGGGTATGGTCCATGCTCTGAGTGATCAGGAATTCACACTGAGCACCCCGGGGATCAGATCGGGTATGGTCCATGCTCTGAGTGATCAGGAATTCACACTGAGCACCCCGGGGATCAGATCGGGTAAGGTCCACGCTCTGGGTGATCAGGAATTCACACTGAGCACCCCGGGGATCAGATCCGGTATGGTAAATGCTCTGAGCGATCAGTAATTCACACTGAGCACCCCGGGGATCAGATCGGTTATGGTCCACGCTCTGCATGATCAGGAATTCACACTGAGCGCCCCGGGGATCAGATCGGGTATGGTCCATGCTCTGAGTGATCAGGAATTCACACTGAGCACCCCGGGGATCAGATCGGGTATGGCCCACGCTCTGAGTGATCAGGAATTCACACTGAGCACCCCGGGGATCAGATCGAGTATGGTCCACTCTCTGAGTGATCAGGAATTCACACTGAGCACCCCGGGGATCAGATCGGATATGGTCCATGCTCTGAGAGATCAGGAATTCACACTGAGCACCCCGGGGATCAGATCGGGTATGGTCCATGCTCTTGGTGATCAGGAATTCACGCTGAGCACCCCGGGGATCAGATCGGGTATGGTCCATGATCTGAGTGATCAGGAATTCACACTGAGCACCCCGGGGATCAGATCGGGTAAGGTCCACGCTCTGGGTGATCAGGAATTCACACTGAGCACCCCGGGGATCAGATCCGGTATGGTAAATGCTCTGAGCGATCAGTAATTCACACTGAGCACCCCGGGGATCAGATCGGTTATGGTCCACGCTCTGCATGATCAGGAATTCACACTGAGCGCCCCGGGGATCAGATCGGGTATGGTCCATGCTCTGAGGGATCAGGAATTCACACTGAGCACCCCGGGGATCGGATCGGGTATGGTCCACGCTCTGAATGATCAGGAATTCACACTGAGCACCCCGGGGATCAGATCGTGTATGGCCTACGCTCTGAGTGATCAGGAATTCACACTGAGCACCCCGGGGATCGGATCGGGTTTGGTCCATGCTCTGAGAGATCAGGAATTCACACTGAGCAACCCGGGGATCAGATCGGGTATGGTCCATGGTCTGAGTGATCAGGAATTCACACTGAGCACCCCGGGGATCAGATCGGGTATGGTCCATGGTCTGAGTGATCAGGAAATCACAATGACCACCCGGGGATCAGATCGGGTATGGTCCATGCTCTGGGTGATCAGGAATTCACACTGAGCACCCCGGGGATCAGATCGGGTATGGCCCATGCTCTGGGAGATCAGGAATTCACACTGAGCACCCCGGGGATCAGATCGGGTATGGCCCACGCTCTGAGTGATCAGGAATTCACACTGAGCACCCCGGGGATCAGATCGGGTATGGTCCATGCTCTGTGATCAGGAATTCACACTGAGCACCCCGGGGATCAGATCGGGTAAGGCCCACGCTCTGAGTGATCAGGAATTCACACTGAGCACCCCAGGGATCAGATCGGCTATGGTCCACGCTCTGAGTGATCAGGAATTCACACTGAGCACCCCGGGGATCAGATCGGGTATGGTCCATGCTCTGAGTGATCAGGAATTCACACTGAGCACCCCGGGGATCAGATCGGGTATGGTCCATGCTCTGAGTGATCAGGAATTCACACTGAGCACCCCGGGGATCAGATCGGGTAAGGTCCACGCTCTGGGTGATCAGGAATTCACACTGAGCACCCCGGGGATCAGATCCGGTATGGTAAATGCTCTGAGCGATCAGTAATTCACACTGAGCACCCCGGGGATCAGATCGGTTATGGTCCACGCTCTGCATGATCAGGAATTCACACTGAGCGCCCCGGGGATCAGATCGGGTATGGTCCATGCTCTGAGTGATCAGGAATTCACACTGAGCACCCCGGGGATCAGATCGGGTATGGCCCACGCTCTGAGTGATCAGGAATTCACACTGAGCACCCCGGGGATCAGATCGAGTATGGTCCACTCTCTGAGTGATCAGGAATTCACACTGAGCACCCCGGGGATCAGATCGGATATGGTCCATGCTCTGAGAGATCAGGAATTCACACTGAGCACCCCGGGGATCAGATCGGGTATGGTCCATGCTCTTGGTGATCAGGAATTCACACTGAGCACCCCGGGGATCAGATCGGGTATGGTCCATGATCTGAGTGATCAGGAATTCACACTGAGCACCCCGGGGATCAGATCGGGTAAGGTCCACGCTCTGGGTGATCAGGAATTCACACTGAGCACCCCGGGGATCAGATCCGGTATGGTAAATGCTCTGAGCGATCAGTAATTCACACTGAGCACCCCGGGGATCAGATCGGTTATGGTCCACGCTCTGCATGATCAGGAATTCACACTGAGCGCCCCGGGGATCAGATCGTGTATGGTCCATGCTCTGAGTGATCAGGAATTCACACTGAGCACCCCGGGGATCAGATCGGGTATGGCCCACGCTCTGAGTGATCAGGAATTCACACTGAGCACCCCGGGGATCAGATCGAGTATGGTCCACTCTCTGAGTGATCAGGAATTCACACTGAGCACCCCGGGGATCAGATCGGATATGGTCCATGCTCTGAGAGATCAGGAATTCACACTGAGCACCCCGGGGATCAGATCGGGTATGGTCCATGCTCTTGGTGATCAGGAATTCACACTGAGCACCCCGGGGATCAGATCGGGTATGGTCCATGATCTGAGTGATCAGGAATTCACACTGAGCACCCCGGGGATCAGATCGGGTAAGGTCCACGCTCTGGGTGATCAGGAATTCACACTGAGCACCCCGGGGATCAGATCGGGTATGGTCCACGCTCTGAGTGATCAGGAATTCACACTGAGCACCCCAGGGATCAGATCGGGTATGGTCCACGCTCTGAGTGATCAGGAATTCACACTGAGCACCCCGGGGATCAGATCGGGTATGGTCCATGCTCTGAGTGATCAGGAATTCACACTGAGCACCCCGGGGATCAGATCGGGTATGGTCCATGCTCTGAGAGATCAGGAATTCACACGGAGCACCCCGGGGATCAGATCGGGTATGATCCATGCTATGAATGATCAGGAATTCACACTGAGGTCCCCGGGGATCAGATCGGGTATGATCCATGCTCTGAGTGATCAGGAATTCACACTGAGTTCCCCGGGGATCAGATCGGGTATGGTCCCCGCTCCGGGTGATCAGGAATTCACACTGAGCACCCCGGGATTCAGACCGGGTATGGTCCATGCTCTGAGTGATCAGGGTTTCACACTGAGCAACCCGGGGATCAGATCGAGTATGGTCCATGATCTGAGTGATCAGGAATTCACACTGAGCACCCCGGGGATCTGATCGGCTATGGTCCATGGTCTGAGTGATCAGGAATTCACACTGAGCACCCCGGGGATCAGATCGTGTATGGTCCATGCTCTGAGTGATCAGGAATTCACTCTGAGCACCCCGGGGATCATATCGGGTATGGTCCACGCTCTGAGAGATCAGGAATTCACACTGAGCACCCCGGGGATCAGATCGTGTATGGTCCATGCTCTGAGTGATCGGGAATTCACATTGAACACCCCGGGGATCAGATCGGGTACGGTCCATGCTCTGAGTGATCAGGAATTCACACTGAGCACCCCGGGGATCAGATCGGGTATGGTCCATGGTCTAAATGATCAGGAATTCACACTGAGCAACCCGGGGATCAGATCGGGTATGGTCCATGGTCTGAGTGATCAGGAATTCACACTGAGCACCCCGGGGATCAGATCGGGTATGGTCCATGGTCTGAGTGATCAGGAATTCACAATGACCACCCCGGGATCAGATGGGGTATGGTCCATGCTCTGGGTGATCAGGAATTCACACTGAGCACCCCGGGGATCAGATCGAGTATGGTCCACGCTCTGAGTGATCAGGAATTCACACTGAGCACCCCGGGGATCTGATCGGGTATGGTCCACGCTCTGAATGATCAGGAATTCACACTGAGCGCCCCGGGGATCAGATCGAGAATGGTCCATGCTCTGAGGGATCAGGAATTCACACTGAGCACCCCGGGGATCGGATCTGGTATGGTCCACGCTCTGAATGATCAGGAATTCACACTGAGCACCCCGGGGATCAGATCGTGTATGGCCTACGCTCTGAGTGATCAGGAATTCACACTGAGCACCCCGGGATCGGATCGGGTTTGGTCCATGCTCTGAGAGATCAGGAATTCACACTGAGCAACCCGGGGATCAGATCGGGTATGGTCCATGGTCTGAGTGATCAGGAATTCACACTGAGCACCCCGGGGATCAGATCGGGTATGGTCCATGGTCTGAGTGATCAGGAATTCACAATGACCACCCGGGGATCAGATCGGGTATGGTCCATGCTCTGGGTGATCCGGAATTCACACTGAGCACCCCGGGGATCAGATCGGATATGGTCCATGCTCTGAGAGATCAGGAATTCACACTGAGCACCCCGGGGATCAGATCGGGTATGGTCCATGCTCTTGGTGATCAGGAATTCACACTGAGCACCCCGGGGATCAGATCGGGTATGGTCCATGATCTGAGTGATCAGGAATTCACACTGAGCACCCCGGGGATCAGATCGGGTAAGGTCCACGCTCTGGGTGATCAGGAATTCACACTGAGCACCCCGGGGATCAGATCGGGTATGGTCCACGCTCTGAGTGATCAGGAATTCACACTGAGCACCCCAGGGATCAGATCGGGTATGGTCCACGCTCTGAGTGATCAGGAATTCACACTGAGCACCCCGGGGATCAGATCGGGTATGGTCCATGCTCTGAGTGATCAGGAATTCACACTGAGCACCCCGGGGATCAGATCGGGTATGGTCCATGCTCTGAGAGATCAGGAATTCACACGGAGCACCCCGGGGATCAGATCGGGTATGATCCATGCTATGAATGATCAGGAATTCACACTGAGGTCCCCGGGGATCAGATCGGGTATGATCCATGCTCTGAGTGATCAGGAATTCACACTGAGTTCCCCGGGGATCAGATCGGGTATGGTCCCCGCTCCGGGTGATCAGGAATTCACACTGAGCACCCCGGGATTCAGACCGGGTATGGTCCATGCTCTGAGTGATCAGGGTTTCACACTGAGCAACCCGGGGATCAGATCGAGTATGGTCCATGATCTGAGTGATCAGGAATTCACACTGAGCACCCCGGGGATCTGATCGGCTATGGTCCATGGTCTGAGTGATCAGGAATTCACACTGAGCACCCCGGGGATCAGATCGTGTATGGTCCATGCTCTGAGTGATCAGGAATTCACTCTGAGCACCCCGGGGATCATATCGGGTATGGTCCACGCTCTGAGAGATCAGGAATTCACACTGAGCACCCCGGGGATCAGATCGTGTATGGTCCATGCTCTGAGTGATCGGGAATTCACATTGAACACCCCGGGGATCAGATCGGGTACGGTCCATGCTCTGAGTGATCAGGAATTCACACTGAGCACCCCGGGGATCAGATCGGGTATGGTCCATGGTCTAAATGATCAGGAATTCACACTGAGCAACCCGGGGATCAGATCGGGTATGGTCCATGGTCTGAGTGATCAGGAATTCACACTGAGCACCCCGGGGATCAGATCGGGTATGGTCCATGGTCTGAGTGATCAGGAATTCACAATGACCACCCCGGGATCAGATGGGGTATGGTCCATGCTCTGGGTGATCAGGAATTCACACTGAGCACCCCGGGGATCAGATCGAGTATGGTCCACGCTCTGAGTGATCAGGAATTCACACTGAGCACCCCGGGGATCTGATCGGGTATGGTCCACGCTCTGAATGATCAGGAATTCACACTGAGCGCCCCGGGGATCAGATCGAGAATGGTCCATGCTCTGAGGGATCAGGAATTCACACTGAGCACCCCGGGGATCGGATCTGGTATGGTCCACGCTCTGAATGATCAGGAATTCACACTGAGCACCCCGGGGATCAGATCGTGTATGGCCTACGCTCTGAGTGATCAGGAATTCACACTGAGCACCCCGGGATCGGATCGGGTTTGGTCCATGCTCTGAGAGATCAGGAATTCACACTGAGCAACCCGGGGATCAGATCGGGTATGGTCCATGGTCTGAGTGATCAGGAATTCACACTGAGCACCCCGGGGATCAGATCGGGTATGGTCCATGGTCTGAGTGATCAGGAATTCACAATGACCACCCGGGGATCAGATCGGGTATGGTCCATGCTCTGGGTGATCCGGAATTCACACTGAGCACCCCGGGGATCAGATCGGATATGGTCCATGCTCTGAGAGATCAGGAATTCACACTGAGCACCCCGGGGATCAGATCGGGTATGGTCCATGGTCTGAGTGATCAGGAATTCACAATGACCACCCGGGGATCAGATCGGGTATGGTCCATGCTCTGGGTGATCCGGAATTCACACTGAGCACCCCGGGGATCAGATCGGGTATGGTCCATGCTCTGAGTGATCAGGAATTCACACTGAGCACCCCGGGGATCAGATCGGGTATGGTCCATGCTCTGAGAGATCAGGAATTCACACGGAGCACCCCGGGGATCAGATCGGGTATGATCCATGCTATGAATGATCAGGAATTCACACTGAGGTCCCCGGGGATCAGATCGGGTATGATCCATGCTCTGAGTGATCAGGAATTCACACTGAGTTCCCCGGGGATCAGATCGGGTATGGTCCCCGCTCCGGGTGATCAGGAATTCACACTGAGCACCCCGGGATTCAGACCGGGTATGGTCCATGCTCTGAGTGATCAGGGTTTCACACTGAGCAACCCGGGGATCAGATCGAGTATGGTCCATGATCTGAGTGATCAGGAATTCACACTGAGCACCCCGGGGATCTGATCGGCTATGGTCCATGGTCTGAGTGATCAGGAATTCACACTGAGCACCCCGGGGATCAGATCGTGTATGGTCCATGCTCTGAGTGATCAGGAATTCACTCTGAGCACCCCGGGGATCATATCGGGTATGGTCCACGCTCTGAGAGATCAGGAATTCACACTGAGCACCCCGGGGATCAGATCGTGTATGGTCCATGCTCTGAGTGATCGGGAATTCACATTGAACACCCCGGGGATCAGATCGGGTACGGTCCATGCTCTGAGTGATCAGGAATTCACACTGAGCACCCCGGGGATCAGATCGGGTATGGTCCATGGTCTAAATGATCAGGAATTCACACTGAGCAACCCGGGGATCAGATCGGGTATGGTCCATGGTCTGAGTGATCAGGAATTCACACTGAGCACCCCGGGGATCAGATCGGGTATGGTCCATGGTCTGAGTGATCAGGAATTCACAATGACCACCCCGGGATCAGATGGGGTATGGTCCATGCTCTGGGTGATCAGGAATTCACACTGAGCACCCCGGGGATCAGATCGAGTATGGTCCACGCTCTGAGTGATCAGGAATTCACACTGAGCACCCCGGGGATCTGATCGGGTATGGTCCACGCTCTGAATGATCAGGAATTCACACTGAGCGCCCCGGGGATCAGATCGAGAATGGTCCATGCTCTGAGGGATCAGGAATTCACACTGAGCACCCCGGGGATCGGATCTGGTATGGTCCACGCTCTGAATGATCAGGAATTCACACTGAGCACCCCGGGGATCAGATCGTGTATGGCCTACGCTCTGAGTGATCAGGAATTCACACTGAGCACCCCGGGATCGGATCGGGTTTGGTCCATGCTCTGAGAGATCAGGAATTCACACTGAGCAACCCGGGGATCAGATCGGGTATGGTCCATGGTCTGAGTGATCAGGAATTCACACTGAGCACCCCGGGGATCAGATCGGGTATGGTCCATGGTCTGAGTGATCAGGAATTCACAATGACCACCCGGGGATCAGATCGGGTATGGTCCATGCTCTGGGTGATCCGGAATTCACACTGAGCACCCCGGGGATCAGATCGGATATGGTCCATGCTCTGAGAGATCAGGAATTCACACTGAGCACCCCGGGGATCAGATCGGGTATGGTCCATGCTCTTGGTGATCAGGAATTCACACTGAGCACCCCGGGGATCAGATCGGGTATGGTCCATGATCTGAGTGATCAGGAATTCACACTGAGCACCCCGGGGATCAGATCGGGTAAGGTCCACGCTCTGGGTGATCAGTAATTCACACTGAGCACCCCGGGGATCAGATCGGGTATGGTCCACGCTCTGAGTGATCAGGAATTCACACTGAGCACCCCAGGGATCAGATCGGGTATGGTCCACGCTCTGAGTGATCAGGAATTCACACTGAGCACCCCGGGGATCAGATCGGGTATGGTCCATGCTCTGAGTGATCAGGAATTCACACTGAGCACCCCGGGGATCAGATCGGGTATGGTCCATGCTCTGAGAGATCAGGAATTCACACGGAGCACCCCGGGGATCAGATCGGGTATGATCCATGCTATGAATGATCAGGAATTCACACTGAGGTCCCCGGGGATCAGATCGGGTATGATCCATGCTCTGAGTGATCAGGAATTCACACTGAGTTCCCCGGGGATCAGATCGGGTATGGTCCCCGCTCCGGGTGATCAGGAATTCACACTGAGCACCCCGGGATTCAGACCGGGTATGGTCCATGCTCTGAGTGATCAGGGTTTCACACTGAGCAACCCGGGGATCAGATCGAGTATGGTCCATGATCTGAGTGATCAGGAATTCACACTGAGCACCCCGGGGATCTGATCGGCTATGGTCCATGGTCTGAGTGATCAGGAATTCACACTGAGCACCCCGGGGATCAGATCGTGTATGGTCCATGCTCTGAGTGATCAGGAATTCACTCTGAGCACCCCGGGGATCATATCGGGTATGGTCCACGCTCTGAGAGATCAGGAATTCACACTGAGCACCCCGGGGATCAGATCGTGTATGGTCCATGCTCTGAGTGATCGGGAATTCACATTGAACACCCCGGGGATCAGATCGGGTACGGTCCATGCTCTGAGTGATCAGGAATTCACACTGAGCACCCCGGGGATCAGATCGGGTATGGTCCATGGTCTAAATGATCAGGAATTCACACTGAGCAACCCGGGGATCAGATCGGGTATGGTCCATGGTCTGAGTGATCAGGAATTCACACTGAGCACCCCGGGGATCAGATCGGGTATGGTCCATGGTCTGAGTGATCAGGAATTCACAATGACCACCCCGGGATCAGATGGGGTATGGTCCATGCTCTGGGTGATCAGGAATTCACACTGAGCACCCCGGGGATCAGATCGAGTATGGTCCACGCTCTGAGTGATCAGGAATTCACACTGAGCACCCCGGGGATCTGATCGGGTATGGTCCACGCTCTGAATGATCAGGAATTCACACTGAGCGCCCCGGGGATCAGATCGAGAATGGTCCATGCTCTGAGGGATCAGGAATTCACACTGAGCACTCCGGGGATCGGATCTGGTATGGTCCACGCTCTGAATGATCAGGAATTCACACTGAGCACCCCGGGGATCAGATCGTGTATGGCCTACGCTCTGAGTGATCAGGAATTCACACTGAGCACCCCGGGATCGGATCGGGTTTGGTCCATGCTCTGAGAGATCAGGAATTCACACTGAGCAACCCGGGGATCAGATCGGGTATGGTCCATGGTCTGAGTGATCAGGAATTCACACTGAGCACCCCGGGGATCAGATCGGGTATGGTCCATGGTCTGAGTGATCAGGAATTCACAATGACCACCCGGGGATCAGATCGGGTATGGTCCATGCTCTGGGTGATCCGGAATTCACACTGAGCACCCCGGGGATCAGATCGGGTATGGCCCATGCTCTGGGTGATCAGGAATTCACACTGAGCACCCCGGGGATCAGATCGGGTATGGCCCACGCTCTGAGTGTTCAGGAATTCACACTGAGCACCCCGGGGATCAGATCGGGTATGGTCCACGCTCTGAGTGATCAGGAATTCACACTGAGCACCCCGGGGATCAGATCGGGTATGGTCCACGCTCTGAGTGATAAGGAATTCACACTGAGCACCCCGGGGATCAGATCGGGTATGGTCCATGCTCTGAGTGATCAGGAATTCACACTGAGCACCCCGGGGATCAGATCGGGTATGGCCCACGCTCTGAGTGATCAGGAATTCACACTGAGCACCCCAGGGATCAGATCGGGTATGGTCCACGCTCTGAGTGATCAGGAATTCACACTGAGCACCCCGGGGATCAGATCGGGTATGGTCCATGCTCTGAGTGATCAGGAATTCACACTGAGCACCCCGGGGATCAGATCGGGTATGGTCCACGCTCTGGGTGATCAGGAATTCACACTGAGCACCCCGGGGATCAGATCGGGTATGGTCCACGCTCTGCATGATCAGGAATTCACACTGAGCGCCCCGGGGATCAGATCGGGTATGGTCCATGCTCTGAGTGATCAGGAATTCACACTGAGCACCCCGGGGATCAGATCGGGTATGGCCCACGCTCTGAGTGATCAGGAATTCACACTGAGCACCCCGGGGATCAGATCGAGTATGGTCCGCTCTCTGAGTGATCAGGAATTCACACTGAGCACCCCGGGGATCAGATCGGATATGGTCCATGCTCTGAGAGATCAGGAATTCACACTGAGCACCCCGGGGATCAGATCGGATATGGTCCATGCTCTTGGTGATCAGGAATTCACACTGAGCACCCCGGGGATCAGATCGGGTATGGTCCATGATCTGAGTGATCAGGAATTCACACTGAGCACCCCGGGGATCAGATCGGGAATGGTCCATGATCTGAGTGATCAGGAATTCACACTGAGCACGCCAGTGATCGGATCGGGTATCGTCCATGCTCTGAGAGATCAGGAATTCACACGGAGCACCCCGGGGATCAGATCGGGTATGATCCATGCTCTGAATGTTCAGGAATTCACACTGAGGTCCCCGGGGATCAGATCGGGTATGATCCATGCTCTGAGTGATCAGGAATTCACACTGAGTTCCCCGGGGATCAGATCGGGTATGGTCCCCGCTCCGGGTGATCAGGAATTCACACTGAGCACCCCGGGATTCAGACCGGGTATGGTCCATGCTCTGAGTGATCAGGGTTTCACACTGAGCACCCCGGGGATCAGATCGAGTATGGTCCATGATCTGAGTGATCAGGAATTCACACTGAGCACCCCGGGGATCTGATCGTGTATGGTCCATGCTCTGAGTGATCGGGAATTCACATTGAACACCCCGGGGATCAGATCGGGTACGGTCCATGCTCTGAGTGATCAGGAATTCACACTGAGCACCCCGGGGATCAGATCGGGTATGGTCCATGGTCTAAATGATCAGGAATTCACACTGAGCAACCCGGGGATCAGATCGGGTATGGTCCATGGTCTGAGTGATCAGGAATTCACACTGAGCACCCCGGGGATCAGATCGGGTATGGTCCATGGTCTGAGTGATCAGGAATTCACAATGACCACCCCGGGATCAGATCGGGTATGGTCCATGCTCTGGGTGATCAGGAATTCACACTGAGCACCCCGGGGATCAGATCGGGTATGGCCCATGCTCTGGGAGATCAGGAATTCACACTGAGCACCCCGGGGATCAGATCGGGTATGGCCCACGCTCTGAGTGATCAGGAATTCACACTGAGCACCCCGGGGATCAGATCGGGTATCGTCCACGCTCTGAGTGATCAGGAATTCACACTGAGCACCCCGGGGATCAGATCGGGTATGGTCCGTGCTCTGAGTGATCAGGAATTCACACTGAGCACCCCGGGGATCAGATCGGGTATGGCCCACGCTCTGAGTGATCAGGAATTCACACTGAGCACCCCTGGGATCAGATCGGGTATGGTCCACGCTCTGAGTGATCAGGAATTCACACTGAGCACCCCGGGGATCAGATCGGGTATGGTCCATGCTCTGAGTGATCAGGAATTCACACTGAGCACCCCGGGGATCAGATCGGGTATGGTCCATGCTCTGAGTGATCAGGAATTCACACTGAGCACCCCGGGGATCAGATCGGGTAAGGTCCACGCTCTGGGTGATCAGGAATTCACACTGAGCACCCCGGGGATCAGATCCGGTATGGTCCATGCTCTGAGTGATCAGTAATTCACACTGAGCACCCCGGGGATCAGATCGGGTATGGTCCACGCTCTGAATGATCAGGAATTCACACTGAGCGCCCCGGGGATCAGATCGGGTATGGTCCATGCTCTGAGTGATCAGGAATTCACACTGAGCACCCCGGGGATCAGATCGGGTATGGCCCACGCTCTGAGTGATCAGGAATTCACACTGAGCACCCCGGGGATCAAATCGAGTATGGTCCACTCTCTGAGTGATCAGGAATTCACACTGAGCCCCCCGGGGATCAGATCGGATATGGTCCATGCTCTGAGAGATCAGGAATTCACACTGAGCACCCCGGGGATCAGACCGGGTATGGTCCATGCTCTGGGTTATCAGGAATTCACACTGAGCACCCCGGGGATCAGATCGGGTATGGTCCATGATCTGAGTGATCAGGAATTCACACTGAGCACCCCGGGGATCAGATCGGGAATGGTCCATGATCTGAGTGATCAGGAATTCACACTGAGCACGCCAGTGATCGGATCGGATATCGTCCATGCTCTGAGAGATCAGGAATTCACACGGAGCACCCCGGGGATCAGATCGGGTATGATCCATGCTCTGAAAGATCAGGAATTCACACTGAGGTCCCCGGGGATCAGATCGGGTATGATCCATGCTCTGAGTGATCAGGAATTCACACTGAGTTCCCCGGGGATCAGATCGGGTATGGTCCCCGCTCCGGGTGATCAGGAATTCACACTGAGCACCCCAGGATTCAGACCGGGTATGGTCCATGCTCTGAGTGATCAGGGTTTCACACTGAGCACCCCGGGGATCAGATCGAGTATGGTCCATGATCTGAGTGATCAGGAATTCACACTGAGCACCCCGGGGATCTGATCGGCTATGGTCCATGGTCTGAGTGATCAGGAATTCACACTGAGCACCCCGGGGATCAGATCGGGTATGGTCCTTGCTCTGAGTGATCGGGAATTCACACTGAGCACCCCGGGGATCAGATCGGGTATGGTCCATGCTCTGAGTGATCAGGAATTCACACTGAGCACCCCGGGGATCAGATCGGGTATGGTCCACGCTCTGAGTGATCAGGAATTCACACTGAGCACCCCGGGGATCAGATCGGGTATGGTCCACGCTCTGAGTGATCAGGAATTCACACTGAGCACCCCGGGGATCATATCCGGTATGGTCCATGCTCTGAGTGATCAGGAATTCACACTGAGCACCCCGGGGATCAGATCGGGTATGGTCTATGATCTGAGTGATCAGGAATTCACACTGAGAACCCCGGGGATCAGATCGGGTATGGTCCACGCTCTGAGTGATCAGGAATTCACACTGAGCACCCCGGGGATCAGATCGGGTATGGCCCACGCTCTGAGTGATCAGGAATTCACACTGAGCACCCCGGGGATCAGATCGAGTATGGTCCACGCTCTGAGTGATCAGGAATTCACACTGAGCACCCCGGGGATCAGATCGGGTATGGTCCACGCTCTGAATGATCAGGAATTCACACTGAGCGCCCCGGGGATCAGATCGCGGATGGTCCATGCTCTGAGGGATCAGGAATTCACACTGAGCACCCCGGGGATCGGATCGGGTATGGTCCACGCTCTGAATGATCAGGAATTCACACTGAGCACCCCGGGGATCAGATCGTGTATGGCCTACGCTCTGAGTGATCAGGAATTCACACTGAGCACCCCGGGGATCGGATCGGGTTTGGTCCATGCTCTGAGAGATCAGGAATTCACACTGAGCAACCCGGGGATCAGATCGGGTATGGTCCATGGTCTGAGTGATCAGGAATTCACACTGAGCACCCCGGGGATCAGATCGGGTATGGTCCATGGTCTGAGTGATCAGGAATTCACAATGACCACCCGGGGATCAGATCGGGTATGGTCCATGCTCTGGGTGATCAGGAATTCACACTGAGCAACCCGGGGATCAGATCGGGTATGGCCCATGCTCTGGGAGATCAGGAATTCACACTGAGCACCCCGGGGATCAGATCGGGTATGGCCCACGCTCTGAGTGATCAGGAATTCACACTGAGCACCCCGGGGATCAGATCGGGTATGGTCCACGCTCTGAGTGATCAGGAATTCACACTGAGCACCCCGGGGATCAGATCGGGTATGGTCCATGCTCTGAGTGATCAGGAATTCACACTGAGCACCCCGGGGATCAGATCGGGTATGGCCCACGCTCTGAGTGATCAGGAATTCACACTGAGCACCCCAGGAATCAGATCGGGTATGGTCCACGCTCTGAGTGATCAGGAATTCACACTGAGCACCCCGGGGATCAGATCGGGTATGGTCCATGCTCTGAGTGATCAGGAATTCACACTGAGCACCCCGGGGATCAGATCGGGTATGGTCCATGCTCTGAGTGATCAGGAATTCACACTGAGCACCCCGGGGATCAGATCGGGTAAGGTCCACGCTCTGGGTGATCAGGAATTCACACTGAGCACCCCGGGGATCAGATCCGGTATGGTAAATGCTCTGAGCGATCAGTAATTCACACTGAGCACCCCGGGGATCAGATCGGTTATGGTCCACGCTCTGCATGATCAGGAATTCACACTGAACGCCCCGGGGATCAGATCGGGTATGGTCCATGCTCTGAGTGATCAGGAATTCACACTGAGCACCCCGGGGATCAGATCGGGTATGGCCCACGCTCTGAGTGATCAGGAATTCACACTGAGCACCCCGGGGATCAGATCGAGTATGGTCCACTCTCTGAGTGATCAGGAATTCACACTGAGCACCCCGGGGATCAGATCGGGTATGGTCCACGCTCTGAGAGATCACGAATTCACACTGAGCACCCCGGGGATCAGATCGGATATGGTCCATGCTCTGAGAGATCAGGAATTCACACTGAGCACCCCGGTGATTAGATCGGGTATGGTCCATGCTCTTGGTGATCAGGAATTCACACTGAGCACCCCGGGGATCAGATCGGGTATGGTCCATGATCTGAGTGATCAGGAATTCACACTGAGCACCCCGGGGATCAGATCGGGAATGGTCCATGATCTGAGTGATCAGGAATTCACACTGAGCACGCCAGTGATCGGATCGGGTATCGTCCATGCTCTGAGAGATCAGGAATTCACACGGAGCACCCCGGGGATCAGATCGGGTATGATCCATGCTCTGAATGATCAGGAATTCACACTGAGGTCCCCGGGGATCAGATCGGGTATGATCCATGCTCTGAGTGATCAGGAATTCACACTGAGTTCCCCGGGGATCAGATCGGGTATGGTCCCCGCTCCGGGTGATCAGGAATTCACACTGAGCACCCCGGGATTCAGACCGGGTATGGTCCATGCTCTGAGTGATCAGGGTTTCACACTGAGCACCCCGGGGATCAGATCGAGTATGGTCCATGATCTGAGTGATCAGGAATTCACACTGAGCACCCCGGGGATCAGATCGGATATGGTCCACGCTCTGAATGATCAGGAATTCACACTGAGCGCCCCGGGGATCAGATCGGGTATGGTCCATGCTCTGAGTGATCAGGAATTCACACTGAGCACCCCGGGGATCAGATCGGGTATGGCCCACGCTCTGAGTGATCAGGAATTCACACTGAGCACCCCGGGGATCAAATCGAGTATGGTCCACTCTCTGAGTGATCAGGAATTCACACTGAGCACCCCGGGGATCAGATCCGGTATGGTAAATGCTCTGAGCGATCAGTAATTCACACTGAGCACCCCGGGGATCAGATCGGTTATGGTCCACGCTCTGCATGATCAGGAATTCACACTGAGCGCCCCGGGGATCAGATCGGGTATGGTCCATGCTCTGAGTGATCAGGAATTCACACTGAGCACCCCGGGGATCAGATCGGGTATGGCCCACGCTCTGAGTGATCAGGAATTCACACTGAGCACCCCGGGGATCAGATCGAGTATGGTCCACTCTCTGAGTGATCAGGAATTCACACTGAGCACCCCGGGGATCAGATCGGATATGGTCCATGCTCTGAGAGATCAGGAATTCACACTGAGCACCCCGGTGATTAGATCGGGTATGGTCCATGCTCTTGGTGATCAGGAATTCACACTGAGCACCCCGGGGATCAGATCGGGTATGGTCCATGATCTGAGTGATCAGGAATTCACACTGAGCACCCCGGGGATCAGATCGGGAATGGTCCATGATCTGAGTGATCAGGAATTCACACTGAGCACGCCAGTGATCGGATCGGGTATCGTCCATGCTCTGAGAGATCAGGAATTCACACGGAGCACCCCGGGGATCAGATCGGGTATGATCCATGCTCTGAATGATCAGGAATTCACACTGAGGTCCCCGGGGATCAGATCGGGTATGATCCATGCTCTGAGTGATCAGGAATTCACACTGAGTTCCCCGGGGATCAGATCGGGTATGGTCCCCGCTCCGGGTGATCAGGAATTCACACTGAGCACCCCGGGATTCAGACCGGGTATGGTCCATGCTCTGAGTGATCAGGGTTTCACACTGAGCACCCCGGGGATCAGATCGAGTATGGTCCATGATCTGAGTGATCAGGAATTCACACTGAGCACCCCGGGGATCTGATCGGCTATGGTCCATGGTCTGAGTGATCAGGAATTCACACTGAGCACCCCGGGGATCAGATCGGGTATGGTCCATGTTCTGAGTGATCAGGAATTCACTCTGAGCACCCCGGGGATCATATCGGGTATGGTCCACGCTCTGAGAGATCAGGAATTCACACTGAGCACCCCGGGGATCAGATCGTGTATGGTCCATGCTCTGAGTGATCGGGAATTCACATTGAACACCCCGGGGATCAGATCGGGTACGGTCCATGCTCTGAGTGATCAGGAATTCACACTGAGCACCCCGGGGATCAGATCGGGTATGGTCCATGGTCTAAATGATCAGGAATTCACACTGAGCAACCCGGGGATCAGATCGGGTATGGTCCATGGTCTGAGTGATCAGGAATTCACACTGAGCACCCCGGCGATCAGATCGGGTATGGTCCATGGTCTGAGTGATCAGGAATTCACAATGACCACCCCGGGATCAGATCGGGTATGGTCCATGCTCTGGGTGATCAGGAATTCACACTGAGCACCCCGGGGATCAGATCGGGTATTGCCCATGCTCTGGGAGATCAGGAATTCACACTGAGCACCCAGGGGATCAGATCGGGTATGGCCCACGCTCTGAGTGATCAGGAATTCACACTGAGCACCCCGGGGATCAGATCGGGTATGGTCCACGCTCTGAGTGATCAGGAATTCACACTGAGCACCCCGGGGATCAGATCGGGTATGGTCCGTGCTCTGAGTGATCAGGAATTCACACTGAGCACCCCGGGGATCAGATCGGGTATGGCCCGCGCTCTGAGTGATCAGGAATTCACACTGAGCACCCCTGGGATCAGATCGGGTATGGTCCACGCTCTGAGTGATCAGGAATTCACACTGAGCACCCCGGGGATCAGATCGGGTATGGTCCATGCTCTGAGAGATCAGGAATTCACACTGAGCACCCCGGGGATCAGATCGGGTATGGTCCATGCTCTGAGTGATCAGGAATTCACACTGAGCACCCCGGGGATCAGATCGGGTAAGGTCCACGCTCTGGGTGATCAGGAATTCACACTGAGCACCCCGGGATCAGATCCGGTATGGTCCATGCTCTGAGTGATCAGTAATTCACACTGAGCACCCCGGGGATCAGATCGGGTATGGTCCACGCTCTGAATGATCAGGAATTCACACTGAGCGCCCCGGGGATCAGATCGGGTATGGTCCATGCTCTGAGTGATCAGGAATTCACACTGAGCACCCCGGGGATCAGATCGGGTATGGCCCACGCTCTGAGTGATCAGGAATTCACACTGAGCACCCCGGGGATCAAATCGAGTATGGTCCACTCTCTGAGTGATCAGGAATTCACACTGAGCACCCCGGGGATCAGATCCGGTATGGTAAATGCTCTGAGCGATCAGTAATTCACACTGAGCACCCCGGGGATCAGATCGGTTATGGTCCACGCTCTGCATGATCAGGAATTCACACTGAGCGCCCCGGGGATCAGATCGGGTATGGTCCATGCTCTGAGTGATCAGGAATTCACACTGAGCACCCCGGGGATCAGATCGGGTATGGCCCACGCTCTGAGTGATCAGGAATTCACACTGAGCACCCCGGGGATGAGATCGAGTATGGTCCACTCTCTGAGTGATCAGGAATTCACACTGAGCACCCCGGGGATCAGATCGGATATGGTCCATGCTCTGAGAGATCAGGAATTCACACTGAGCACCCCGGGGATCAGATCGGGTATGGTCCATGCTCTTGGTGATCAGGAATTCACACTGAGCACCCCGGGGATCAGATCGGGTATGGTCCATGATCTGAGTGATCAGGAATTCACACTGAGCACCCCGGGGATCAGATCGGGAATGGTCCATGATCTGAGTGATCAGGAATTCACACTGAGCACGCCAGTGATCGGATCGGGTATCGTCCATGCTCTGAGAGATCAGGAATTCACACGGAGCACCCCGGGGATCAGATCGGGTATGATCCATGCTCTGAATGATCAGGAATTCACACTGAGGTCCCCGGGGATCAGATCGGGTATGATCCATGCTCTGAGTGATCAGGAATTCACACTGAGTTCCCCGGGGATCAGATCGGTTATGGTCCCCGCTCCGGGTGATCAGGAATTCACACTGAGCACCCCGGGATTCAGACCGGGTATGGTCCATGCTCTGAGTGATCAGGGTTTCACACTGAGCACCCCGGGGATCAGATCGGGTATGGCCCACGCTCTGAGTGATCAGGAATTCACAATGACCACCCGGGGATCAGATCGGGTATGGTCCATGCACTGGGTGACCAGGAATTCACACTGAGCACCCCGGGGATCAGATCGGGTATGGCCCATGCTCTGGGAGATCAGGAATTCACACTGAGCACCCCGGGGATCAGATCGGGTATGGCCCACGCTCTGAGTGATCAGGAATTCACACTGAGCACCCCGGGGATCAGATCGGGTATGGTCCACGCTCCGAGTGATCAGGAATTCACCCTGAGCACCCCGGGGATCAGATCGGGTATGGTCCATGCTCTGAGTGATCAGGAATTCACACTGAGCACCCGGGGATCAGATCGGGTATGGTCCATGCTCTGGGTGACCAGGAATTCACACTGAGCACCCGGGGATCAGATCGGGTATGGCCCACGCTCTGAGTGATCAGGAATTCACACTGAGCACCCCGGGGATCAGATCGGGTATGGTCCACGCTCTGAGTGATCAGGAATTCACCCTGAGCACCCCGGGGATCAGATCGGGTATGGTCCATGCTCTGAGTGATCAGGAATTCACACTGAGCACCCCGGGGATCATATCCGGTATGGTCCATGCTCTGAGTGATCAGGAATTGACACTGAGCACCCCGGGGATCAGATCGGGTATGGTCTATGCTCTGAGTGATCAGGAATTCACACTGAGAACCGCGGGGATCAGATCGGGTATGGTCCACGCTCTGAGTGATCAGGAATTCACACTGAGCACCCCGGGGATCGGATCGGGTTTGGTCCATGCTCTGAGAGATCAGGAATTCACACTGAGCACCCCGGGGATCAGATAGGGTATGGTCCATGGTCTGAGTGATCAGGAATTCACACTGAGCACCCCGGGGATCAGATCGCGTATGGTCCATGGTCTGAGTGATCAGGAATTCACAATGACCACCCGGGGATCGGATCGGGTATGGTCCATGCTCTGGGTGATCAGGAATTCACACTGAGCACCCCGGGGATCAGATCGGGTATGGCCCAAGCTCTGGGAGATCAGGAATTCACACTGAGCACCCCGGGGATCAGATCGGGTATGGCCCACGCTCTGAGTGATCAGGAATTCACACTGAGCACCCCGGGGATCAGATCGGGTATGGTCCACGCTCTGAGTGATCAGGAATTCACACTGAGCACCCCGGGGATCAGATCGGGTATGGTCCATGCTCTGAGTGATCAGGAATTCACACTGAGCACCCCGGGGATCAGATCGTGTATGGCCCACGCTCTGAGTGATCAGGAATTCACACTGAGCACCCCGGGGATCAGATCGGGTATGGTCCACGCTCTGAGTGATCAGGAATTCACACTGAGCACCCCGGGGATCAGATCGGGTATGGTCCAGGCTCTGAGTGATCAGGAATTTACACTGAGCACCCCGGGGATCAGATCGGGTATGGTCCACGCTCTGAGTGATCAGGAATTCACACTGAGCACCCCGGGGATCAGATCGGGTATGGTCCACGCTCTGAGAGATCAGGAATTCACACTGAGCACCCCGGGGATCAGATCGGGTATGGTCCATGCTCTGAGAGATCAGGAATTCACACTGAGCACACCGGGGATCAGATCGGGTGTGGTCCACGCTCTGATTGATCAGGAATTTACACTGAACACCCCGGGGATCAGATCGGGTATGGTCCATGCTCTGAGTGATCAGGAATTTACACTGAGCACCCCGGCGATCAGATCGGGTATGGTCCATGCTCTGAGAGATCAGGAATTCACACTGAGCACCCTGGGGATCAGATCGGGTATGGTCCATGCTCTGAGTGATCAGGAATTCACACTGAGCACCCCGGGGATCAGATCGGGTATGGTCCATGCTCTGAGAGATCAGTAATTCCCACTGAGCACCCCGGGGATCAGATCGGGTATGGTCCATGCTCTGAGAGATCAGGAATTCACACTGAGCACTCCGGGGATCAGATCGGGTATGGTCCATGCTCTGAGAGATCAGGAATTCACACTGAGCACCCCGGGGATCAGATCGGGTATGGTCCATGCTCTGAGTGATCAGGAATTCACACTGAGGTCCCCGGGGATCAGATCGGGTGTGGTCCACGCTCTGAGAGATCAGGAATTCACACAGAGCACCCCGGGGATCAGATCGGGTATGGTCCATGCTCTGAGTGATCAGGAATTCACACTGAGCACCCCGGGGATCAGATCGGATATGGTCCATGCTCTGAGAGATCAGTAATTCCCACTGAGCACCCCGGGGATCAGATCGGGTATGGTCCATGCTCTGAGAGATCAGGAATTCACACTGAGCACTCCGGGGATCAGATCGGGTATGGTCCATGCTCTGGGTGACCAGGAATTCACACTGAGCACCCGGGGATCAGATCGGGTATGGCCCACGCTCTGAGTGATCAGGAATTCACACTGAGCACCCCGGGGATCAGATCGGGTATGGTCCACGCTCTGAGTGATCAGGAATTCACCCTGAGCACCCCGGGGATCAGATCGGGTATGGTCCATGCTCTGAGTGATCAGGAATTCACACTGAGCACCCCGGGGATCATATCCGGTATGGTCCATGCTCTGAGTGATCAGGAATTGACACTGAGCACCCCGGGGATCAGATCGGGTATGGTCTATGCTCTGAGTGATCAGGAATTCACACTGAGAACCGCGGGGATCAGATCGGGTATGGTCCACGCTCTGAGTGATCAGGAATTCACACTGAGCACCCCGGGGATCGGATCGGGTTTGGTCCATGCTCTGAGAGATCAGGAATTCACACTGAGCACCCCGGGGATCAGATAGGGTATGGTCCATGGTCTGAGTGATCAGGAATTCACACTGAGCACCCCGGGGATCAGATCGCGTATGGTCCATGGTCTGAGTGATCAGGAATTCACAATGACCACCCGGGGATCGGATCGGGTATGGTCCATGCTCTGGGTGATCAGGAATTCACACTGAGCACCCCGGGGATCAGATCGGGTATGGCCCAAGCTCTGGGAGATCAGGAATTCACACTGAGCACCCCGGGGATCAGATCGGGTATGGCCCACGCTCTGAGTGATCAGGAATTCACACTGAGCACCCCGGGGATCAGATCGGGTATGGTCCACGCTCTGAGTGATCAGGAATTCACACTGAGCACCCCGGGGATCAGATCGGGTATGGTCCATGCTCTGAGTGATCAGGAATTCACACTGAGCACCCCGGGGATCAGATCGTGTATGGCCCACGCTCTGAGTGATCAGGAATTCACACTGAGCACCCCGGGGATCAGATCGGGTATGGTCCACGCTCTGAGTGATCAGGAATTCACACTGAGCACCCCGGGGATCAGATCGGGTATGGTCCAGGCTCTGAGTGATCAGGAATTTACACTGAGCACCCCGGGGATCAGATCGGGTATGGTCCACGCTCTGAGTGATCAGGAATTCACACTGAGCACCCCGGGGATCAGATCGGGTATGGTCCACGCTCTGAGAGATCAGGAATTCACACTGAGCACCCCGGGGATCAGATCGGGTATGGTCCATGCTCTGAGAGATCAGGAATTCACACTGAGCACACCGGGGATCAGATCGGGTGTGGTCCACGCTCTGATTGATCAGGAATTTACACTGAACACCCCGGGGATCAGATCGGGTATGGTCCATGCTCTGAGTGATCAGGAATTTACACTGAGCACCCCGGCGATCAGATCGGGTATGGTCCATGCTCTGAGAGATCAGGAATTCACACTGAGCACCCTGGGGATCAGATCGGGTATGGTCCATGCTCTGAGTGATCAGGAATTCACACTGAGCACCCCGGGGATCAGATCGGGTATGGTCCATGCTCTGAGAGATCAGTAATTCCTACTGAGCACCCCGGGGATCAGATCGGGTATGGTCCATGCTCTGAGAGATCAGGAATTCACACTGAGCACTCCGGGGATCAGATCGGGTATGGTCCATGCTCTGAGAGATCAGGAATTCACACTGAGCACCCCGGGGATCAGATCGGGTATGGTCCATGCTCTGAGTGATCAGGAATTCACACTGAGGTCCCCGGGGATCAGATCGGGTGTGGTCCACGCTCTGAGAGATCAGGAATTCACACAGAGCACCCCGGGGATCAGATCGGGTATGGTCCATGCTCTGAGTGATCAGGAATTCACACTGAGCACCCCGGGGATCAGATCGGATATGGTCCATGCTCTGAGAGATCAGTAATTCCCACTGAGCACCCCGGGGATCAGATCGGGTATGGTCCATGCTCTGAGAGATCAGGAATTCACACTGAGCACTCCGGGGATCAGATCGGGTATGGTCCATGCTCTGAGAGATCAGGAATTCACACTGAGCACCCCGGGGATCAGATCGGGTATGGTCCATGCTCTGAGTGATCAGGAATTCACACTGAGGTCCCCGGGGATCAGATCGGGTGTGGTCCACGCTCTGAGAGATCAGGAATTCACACAGAGCACCCCGGGGATCAGATCGGGTATGGTCCACGCTCTGAGAGATCAGGAATTCACACTGAGCACCCCGGGGATCAGATCGGGTATGGTCCATGCTCTGAGAGATCAGGAATTCACACTGAGCACCCCGGGGATCAGATCGGGTATGGTCCATGCTCTGAGAGATCAGGAATTCACACTGAGCACCCCGGGGATCAGATCGGGTATGGTCCATGCTCTGAGAGATCAGGAATTCACACTGAGCACCCCGGGGATCAGATCGGGTATGGTCCATGCTCTGAGAGATCAGGAATTCACACTGAGCACCCCGGGGATCAGATAGGGTATGGTCCATGCTCTGAGTGATCAGGAATTCACACTGAGCACCCCGGGGATCAGATCGGGTATGGTCCACGCTCTGAGTGATTAGGAATTCACACTGAGCACCCCGGGGATCAGATCCGGATGGTCCACGCTCTGAGTGATCGGGAATTCACATTGAGCACCCCGTGGATCAGATCGGTATGGTCCATTCTTTGAATGATCGGGAATTCACACTGAGCACCCCGGGGATCAGATCGGATATGGTCCACGCTCTGAGTGATCAGGAATTCACAGTGAGCACCCCGGGGATCAGATCGGTTATGGTGCATGCTCAGAGTGATCAGGAATTCACACTGAGCACCCCGGGGATCAGATCGGGTATGGTCCATGATCTAATTGATCAGGAATTTACACTGAACACCCCGGGGATCAGATCGGGTATGGTCCATGATCTGAGTGATCAGGAATTTACACTGAGCACCCCGGGGATCAGATCGGGTATGGTCCATGCTCTGAGTGATCAGGAATTTACACTGAGCACCCCGGGGATCAGATCGGGTATGGTCCACGCTCTGAGTGATCAGGAATTCACACTGAGCACCCCGGGGATCGGATCGGGTATGGACCATGCTCTGAGAGATCAGGAATTCACACTGAGCACCCCGGCGATCAGATCGGGTATGGTCCATGCTCTGAGTGATCAGGAATTCACACTGAGCACCCCGGGGATCAGATCGGGTATGGTCCATGCTCTGAGTGATCAGGAATTCACACTGAGCACCCCGGCGATCAGATCGGGTATGGTCCATGCTCTGAGAGATCAGGAATTCACACTGAGCACCCCGGGGATCAGATCGGGTATGGTCCATGCTCTGAGAGATCAGGAATTCACACTGAGCACACCGGGGATCAGATCGGGTATGGTCCATGATCTGAGAGATCAGGAATTAACACTGAGCACCCCGGGGATCAGATCGGGTATGGTCCATGCTCTGAGTGATCAGGAATTCACACTGAGGTCCCCGGGGATCAGATCGGGTGTGGTCCACGCTCTGAGAGATCAGGAATTCACACTGAGCACCCCGGGGATCAGATCGGGTATGGTCCACGCTCTGAGAGATCAGGAATTCACACTGAGCACGCCGGGGATCAGATCGGGTATGGTCCATGCTCTGAGAGATCAGGAATTCACACTGAGCACCCCGGGGATCAGATCGGGTATGGTCCATGCTCTGAGAGATCAGGAATTCACACTGAGCACCCCAGGGATCCGATCGGGTATGGTCCATGCTCTGAGTGATCAGGAATTCACACTGAGCACCCCGGGGATCAGATCGGGTATGGTCCATGCTCTGAGTGATCAGGAATTCACACTGAGCACCCCGGCGATCAGATCGGGTATGGTCCATGCTCTGAGAGATCAGGAATTCACACTGAGCACCCTGGGGATCAGATCTGGTATGGTCCATGCATGCTCTGAGTGATCAGGAATTCACACTGAGCACCCCGGGGATCAGATCGGGTATGGTCCATGCTCTGAGTGATCAGGAATTCACACTGAGCACCCCGGGGATCAGATCGGGTATGGTCCACGCTCTGAGAGATCAGGAATTCACACTGAGCACCCCGGGGATCAGATCGGGTATGGTCCTTGCTCTGAGAGATCAGGAATTCACACTGAGCACCCCGGGGATCAGATCGGGTATGGTCCATGCTCTGAGAGATCAGGAATTCACACTGAGCACCCCGGGGATCAGATCGGGTATGGTCCATGCTCTGAGAGATCAGTAATTCCCACTGAGCACCCCGGGGATCAGATCGGGTATGGTCCATCCTCTGAGAGATCAGGAATTCACACTGAGCACACCGGGGATCAGATCGGGTATGGTCCATGCTCTGAGAGATCAGGAATTCACACTGAGCACCCCGGGGATCAGATCGGGTATGGTCCATGCTCTGAGTGATCAGGAATTCACACTGAGGTCCCCAGGGATCAGATCGGGTGTGGTCCACGCTCTGAGAGATCAGGAATTCACACTGAGCACCCCGGGGATCAGATCGGGTATGGTCCACGCTCTGAGAGATCAGGAATTCACACTGAGCACCCTGGGGATCAGATCGGGTATGGTCCATGCATGCTCTGAGTGATCAGGAATTCACACTGAGCACCCCGGGGATCAGATCGGATATGGTCCACGCTCTGAGTGATCAGGAATTCACAGTGAGCACCCCGGGGATCAGATCGGTTGTGGTCCATGCTCAGAGTGATCAGGATTTCACACTGAGCACCCCGGGGATCAGATCGGGTATGGTCCATGATCTGATTGATCAGGAATTTACACTGAACACCCCGGGGATCAGATCGGGTATGGTCCATGATCTGAGTGATCAGGAATTTACACTGAGCACCCCGGGGATCAGATCGGGTATGGTCCATGCTCTGAGTGATCAGGAATTTACACTGAGCACCCCGGGGATCAGATCGGGTATGGTCCACGCTCTGAGTGATCAGGAATTCACACTGAGCACCCCGGGGATCGGATCGGGTATGGACCATGCTCTGAGAGATCAGGAATTCACACTGAGCACCCCGGCGATCAGATCGGGTATGGTCCATGCTCTGAGAGATCAGGAATTCACACTGAGCACCCTGGGGATCAGATCGGGAATGGTCCATGCTCTGAGTGATCAGGAATTCACACTGAGCACCCCGGGGATCAGATCGGGTATGGTCCATGCTCTGAGTGATCAGGAATTCACACTGAGCACCCCGGCGATCAGATCGGGTATGGTCCATGCTCTGAGAGATCAGGAATTCACACTGAGCACCCCGGGGATCAGATCGGGTATGGTCCATGCTCTGAGAGATCAGGAATTCACACTGAGCACACCGGGGATCAGATCGGGTATGGTCCATGATCTGAGAGATCAGGAATTAACACTGAGCACCCCGGGGATCAGATCGGGTATGGTCCATGCTCTGAGTGATCAGGAATTCACACTGAGGTCCCCGGGGATCAGATCGGGTGTGGTCCACGCTCTGAGAGATCAGGAATTCACACTGAGCACCCCGGGGATCAGATCGGGTATGGTCCACGCTCTGAGAGATCAGGAATTCACACTGAGCACGCCGGGGATCAGATCGGGTATGGTCCATGCTCTGAGAGATCAGGAATTCACACTGAGCACCCCGGGGATCAGATCGGGTATGGTCCATGCTCTGAGAGATCAGGAATTCACACTGAGCACCCCAGGGATCCGATCGGGTATGGTCCATGCTCTGAGTGATCAGGAATTCACACTGAGCACCCCGGGGATCAGATCGGGTATGGTCCATGCTCTGAGTGATCAGGAATTCACACTGAGCACCCCGGCGATCAGATCGGGTATGGTCCATGCTCTGAGAGATCAGGAATTCACACTGAGCACCCTGGGGATCAGATCTGGTATGGTCCATGCATGCTCTGAGTGATCAGGAATTCACACTGAGCACCCCGGGAATCAGATCGGGTATGGTCCATGCTCTGAGTGATCAGGAATTCACACTGAGCACCCCGGGGATCAGATCGGGTATGGTCCACGCTCTGAGAGATCAGGAATTCACACTGAGCACCCCGGGGATCAGATCGGGTATGGTCCTTGCTCTGAGAGATCAGGAATTCACACTGAGCACCCCGGGGATCAGATCGGGTATGGTCCATGCTCTGAGAGATCAGGAATTCACACTGAGCACCCCGGGGATCAGATCGGGTATGGTCCATGCTCTGAGAGATCAGTAATTCCCACTGAGCACCCCGGGGATCAGATCGGGTATGGTCCATCCTCTGAGAGATCAGGAATTCACACTGAGCACACCGGGGATCAGATCGGGTATGGTCCATGCTCTGAGAGATCAGGAATTCACACTGAGCACCCCGGGGATCAGATCGGGTATGGTCCATGCTCTGAGTGATCAGGAATTCACACTGAGGTCCCCAGGGATCAGATCGGGTGTGGTCCACGCTCTGAGAGATCAGGAATTCACACTGAGCACCCCGGGGATCAGATCGGGTATGGTCCACGCTCTGAGAGATCAGGAATTCACACTGAGCACCCTGGGGATCAGATCGGGTATGGTCCATGCATGCTCTGAGTGATCAGGAATTCACACTGAGCACCCCGGGGATCAGATCGGATATGGTCCACGCTCTGAGTGATCAGGAATTCACAGTGAGCACCCCGGGGATCAGATCGGTTGTGGTCCATGCTCAGAGTGATCAGGATTTCACACTGAGCACCCCGGGGATCAGATCGGGTATGGTCCATGATCTGATTGATCAGGAATTTACACTGAACACCCCGGGGATCAGATCGGGTATGGTCCATGATCTGAGTGATCAGGAATTTACACTGAGCACCCCGGGGATCAGATCGGGTATGGTCCATGCTCTGAGTGATCAGGAATTTACACTGAGCACCCCGGGGATCAGATCGGGTATGGTCCACGCTCTGAGTGATCAGGAATTCACACTGAGCACCCCGGGGATCGGATCGGGTATGGACCATGCTCTGAGAGATCAGGAATTCACACTGAGCACCCCGGCGATCAGATCGGGTATGGTCCATGCTCTGAGAGATCAGGAATTCACACTGAGCACCCTGGGGATCAGATCGGGTATGGTCCATGCTCTGAGT
Organism: Hypanus sabinus; assembly: GCF_030144855.1. Classification (NCBI taxonomy): domain Eukaryota; kingdom Metazoa; phylum Chordata; class Chondrichthyes; order Myliobatiformes; family Dasyatidae; genus Hypanus; species Hypanus sabinus. The sequence goes on along the minus strand of NW_026780444.1, from coordinate 499,265 downwards.
GATCAGGAATTCACACTGAGCACCCCGGGGATCAGATCGGGTATGGTCCATGCTCTGAGTGATCAGGAATTCACACTGAGCACCCCGGCGTTCAGATCGGGTATGGTCCATGCTCTGAGAGATCAGGAATTCACACTGAGCACCCCGGGGATCAGATCGGGTATGGTCCATGCTCTGAGAGATCAGGAATTCACACTGAGCACACCGGGGATCAGATCGGGTATGGTCCATGATCTGAGAGATCAGGAATTAACACTGAGCACCCCGGGGATCAGATCGGGTATGGTCCATGCTCTGAGTGATCAGGAATTCACACTGAGGTCCCCGGGGATCAGATCGGGTGTGGTCCACGCTCTGAGAGATCAGGAATTCACACTGAGCACCCCGGGGATCAGATCGGGTATGGTCCACGCTCTGAGAGATCAGGAATTCACACTGAGCACGCCGGGGATCAGATCGGGTATGGTCCATGCTCTGAGAGATCAGGAATTCACACTGAGCACCCCGGGGATCAGATCGGGTATGGTCCATGCTCTGAGAGATCAGGAATTCACACTGAGCACCCCAGGGATCCGATCGGGTATGGTCCATGCTCTGAGTGATCAGGAATTCACACTGAGCACCCCGGGGATCAGATCGGGTATGGTCCATGCTCTGAGTGATCAGGAATTCACACTGAGCACCCCGGCGATCAGATCGGGTATGGTCCATGCTCTGAGAGATCAGGAATTCACACTGAGCACCCTGGGGATCAGATCTGGTATGGTCCATGCATGCTCTGAGTGATCAGGAATTCACACTGAGCACCCCGGGGATCAGATCGGGTATGGTCCATGCTCTGAGTGATCAGGAATTCACACTGAGCACCCCGGGGATCAGATCGGGTATGGTCCACGCTCTGAGAGATCAGGAATTCACACTGAGCACCCCGGGGATCAGATCGGGTATGGTCCTTGCTCTGAGAGATCAGGAATTCACACTGAGCACCCCGGGGATCAGATCGGGTATGGTCCATGCTCTGAGAGATCAGGAATTCACACTGAGCACCCCGGGGATCAGATCGGGTATGGTCCATGCTCTGAGAGATCAGTAATTCCCACTGAGCACCCCGGGGATCAGATCGGGTATGGTCCATCCTCTGAGAGATCAGGAATTCACACTGAGTACACCGGGGATCAGATCGGGTATGGTCCATGCTCTGAGAGATCAGGAATTCACACTGAGCACCCCGGGGATCAGATCGGGTATGGTCCATGCTCTGAGTGATCAGGAATTCACACTGAGGTCCCCAGGGATCAGATCGGGTGTGGTCCACGCTCTGAGAGATCAGGAATTCACACTGAGCACCCCGGGGATCAGATCGGGTATGGTCCACGCTCTGAGAGATCAGGAATTCACACTGAGCACCCTGGGGATCAGATCGGGTATGGTCCATGCATGCTCTGAGTGATCAGGAATTCACACTGAGCACGCCGGGGATCAGATCGGGTATGGTCCATGCTCTGAGAGATCAGGAATTCACACTGACCACCCCGGGGATCAGATCGGGTATGGTCCATGCTCTGAGAGATCAGGAATTCACACTGAGCACCCCAGGGATCCGATCGGGTATGGTCCATGCTCTGAGTGATCAGGAATTCACACTGAGCACCCCGGGGATCAGATCGGGTATGGTCCATGCTCTGAGTGATCAGGAATTCACACTGAGCACCCCGGCGATCAGATCGGGTATGGTCCATGCTCTGAGAGATCAGGAATTCACACTGAGCACCCTGGGGATCAGATCTGGTATGGTCCATGCATGCTCTGAGTGATCAGGAATTCACACTGAGCACCCCGGGGATCAGATCGGGTATGGTCCATGCTCTGAGTGATCAGGAATTCACACTGAGCACCCCGGGGATCAGATCGGGTATGGTCCACGCTCTGAGAGATCAGGAATTCACACTGAGCACCCCGGGGATCAGATCGGGTATGGTCCTTGCTCTGAGAGATCAGGAATTCACACTGAGCACCCCGGGGATCAGATCGGGTATGGTCCATGCTCTGAGAGATCAGGAATTCACACTGAGCACCCCGGGGATCAGATCGGGTATGGTCCATGCTCTGAGAGATCAGTAATTCCCACTGAGCACCCCGGGGATCAGATCGGGTATGGTCCATCCTCTGAGAGATCAGGAATTCACACTGAGCACACCGGGGATCAGATCGGGTATGGTCCATGCTCTGAGAGATCAGGAATTCACACTGAGCACCCCGGGGATCAGATCGGGTATGGTCCATGCTCTGAGTGATCAGGAATTCACACTGAGGTCCCCAGGGATCAGATCGGGTGTGGTCCACGCTCTGAGAGATCAGGAATTCACACTGAGCACCCCGGGGATCAGATCGGGTATGGTCCACGCTCTGAGAGATCAGGAATTCACACTGAGCACCCTGGGGATCAGATCGGGTATGGTCCATGCATGCTCTGAGTGATCAGGAATTCACACTGAGCACCCCGGGGATCAGATCGGATATGGTCCACGCTCTGAGTGATCAGGAATTCACAGTGAGCACCCCGGGGATCAGATCGGTTGTGGTCCATGCTCAGAGTGATCAGGATTTCACACTGAGGTCCCCGGGGATCAGATCGTGTATGGTCCATGATCTGATTGATCAGGAATTTACACTGAACACCCCGGGGATCAGATCGGGTATGGTCCATGCTCTGAGTGATCAGGAATTCACACTGAGCACCCCGGCGATCAGATCGGGTATGGTCCATGCTCTGAGAGATCAGGAATTCACACTGAGCACCCCGGGGATCAGATCGGGTATGGTCCATGCTCTGAGAGATCAGTAATTCCCACTGAGCACCCCGGGGATCAGATCGGGTATGGTCCATGCTCTGAGAGATCAGGAATTCACACTGAGCACACCGGGGATCAGATCGGGTATGGTCCATGCTCTGAGAGATCAGGAATTCACACTGAGCACCCCGGGGATCAGATCGGGTATGGTCCATGCTCTGAGTGATCAGGAATTCACACTGAGGTCCCCGGGGATCAGATCGGGTGTGGTCCACGCTCATGAGAGATCAGGAATTCACACTGAGCACCCCGGGGATCAGATCGGGTATGGTCCACGCTCTGAGAGATCAGGAATTCACACTGAGCACCCCGGGGATCAGATCGGGTATGGTCCATGCTCTGAGAGATCAGGAATTCACACTGAGCACACCGGGGATCAGATCGGGTGTGGTCCACGCTCTGATTGATCAGGAATTTACACTGAACACCCCGGGGATCAGATCGGGTATGGTCCATGCTCTGAGTGATCAGGAATTTACACTGAGCACCCCGGCGATCAGATCGGGTATGGTCCATGCTCTGAGAGATCAGGAATTCACACTGAGCACCCTGGGGATCAGATCGGGTATGGTCCATGCTCTGAGTGATCAGGAATTCACACTGAGCACCCCGGGGATCAGATCGGGTATGGTCCATGCTCTGAGAGATCAGTAATTCCCACTGAGCACCCCGGGGATCAGATCGGGTATGGTCCATGCTCTGAGAGATCAGGAATTCACACTGAGCACTCCGAGGATCAGATCGGGTATGGTCCATGCTCTGAGAGATCAGGAATTCACACTGAGCACCCCGGGGATCAGATCGGGTATGGTCCATGCTCTGAGAGATCAGGAATTCACACTGAGGTCCCCGGGGATCAGATCGGGTGTGGTCCACGCTCCGAGAGATCAGGAATTCACACAGAGCACCCCGGGGATCAGATCGGGTATGGTCCATGCTCTGAGTGATCAGGAATTCACACTGAGCACCCCGGGGATCAGATCGGATATGGTCCATGCTCTGAGAGATCAGTAATTCCCACTGAGCACCCCGGGGATCAGATCGGGTATGGTCCATGCTCTGAGAGATCAGGAATTCACACTGAGCACTCCGGGGATCAGATCGGGTATGGTCCATGCTCTGAGAGATCAGGAATTCACACTGAGCACCCCGGGGATCAGATCGGGTATGGTCCATGCTCTGAGTGATCAGGAATTCACACTGAGGTCCCCGGGGATCAGATCGGGTGTGGTCCACGCTCTGAGAGATCAGGAATTCACACAGAGCACCGCGGGGATCAGATCGGGTATGGTCCACGCTCTGAGAGATCAGGAATTCACACTGAGCACCCCGGGGATCAGATCGGGTATGGTCCATGCTCTGAGAGATCAGGAATTCACACTGAGCACCCCGGGGATCAGATCGGGTATGGTCCATGCTCTGAGAGATCAGGAATTCACACTGAGCACCCCGGGGATCAGATCGGGTATGGTCCATGCTCTGAGAGATCAGGAATTCACACTGAGCACCCCGGGGATCAGATCGGGTATGGTCCATGCTCTGAGAGATCAGGAATTCACACTGAGCACCCCGTGGATCAGATAGGGTATGGTCCATGCTCTGAGTGATCAGGAATTCACACTGAGCACCCCGGGGATCAGATCGGGTATGGTCCACGCTCTGAGTGATTAGGAATTCACACTGAGCACCCCGGGGATCAGATCCGGATGGTCCACGCTCTGAGTGATCGGGAATTCACATTGAGCACCCCGTGGATCAGATCGGGTATGGTCCATTCTTTGAATGATCGGGAATTCACACTGAGCACCCCGGGGATCAGATCGGATATGGTCCACGCTCTGAGTGATCAGGAATTCACAGTGAGCACCCCGGGGATCAGATCGGTTATGGTGCATGCTCAGAGTGATCAGGAATTCACACTGAGCACCCCGGGGATCAGATCGGGTATGGTCCATGATCTGATTGATCAGGAATTTACACTGAACACCCCGGGGATCAGATCGGGTATGGTCCATGATCTGAGTGATCAGGAATTTACACTGAGCACCCCGGGGATCAGATCGGGTATGGTCCATGCTCTGAGTGATCAGGAATTTACACTGAGCACCCCGGGGATCAGATCGGGTATGGTCCACGCTCTGAGTGATCAGGAATTCACACTGAGCACCCCGGGGATCGGATCGGGTATGGACCATGCTCTGAGAGATCAGGAATTCACACTGAGCACCCCGGCGATCAGATCGGGTATGGTCCATGCTCTGAGAGATCAGGAATTCACACTGAGCACCCTGGGGATCAGATCGGGTATGGTCCATGCTCTGAGTGATCAGGAATTCACACTGAGCACCCCGGGGATCAGATCGGGTATGGTCCATGCTCTGAGTGATCAGGAATTCACACTGAGCACCCCGGCGATCAGATCGGGTATGGTCCATGCTCTGAGAGATCAGGAATTCACACTGAGCACCCCGGGGATCAGATCGGGTATGGTCCATGCTCTGAGAGATCAGGAATTCACACTGAGCACACCGGGGATCAGATCGGGTATGGTCCATGATCTGAGAGATCAGGAATTAACACTGAGCACCCCGGGGATCAGATCGGGTATGGTCCATGCTCTGAGTGATAAGGAATTCACACTGAGGTCCCCGGGGATCAGATCGGGTGTGGTCCACGCTCTGAGAGATCAGGAATTCACACTGAGCACCCCGGGGATCAGATCGGGTATGGTCCACGCTCTGAGAGATCAGGAATTCACACTGAGCACGCCGGGGATCAGATCGGGTATGGTCCATGCTCTGAGAGATCAGGAATTCACACTGAGCACCCCGGGGATCAGATCGGGTATGGTCCATGCTCTGAGAGATCAGGAATTCACACTGAGCACCCCGGGGATCCGATCGGGTATGGTCCATGCTCTGAGTGATCAGGAATTCACACTGAGCACCCCGGCGATCAGATCGGGTATGGTCCATGCTCTGAGAGATCAGGAATTCACACTGAGCACCCTGGGGATCAGATCTGGTATGGTCCATGCATGCTCTGAGTGATCAGGAATTCACACTGAGCACCCCGGGGATCAGATCGGGTATGGTCCATGCTCTGAGTGATCAGGAATTCACACTGAGCACCCCGGGGATCAGATCGGGTATGGTCCACGCTCTGAGAGATCAGGAATTCACACTGAGCACCCCGGGGATCAGATCGGGTATGGTCCTTGCTCTGAGAGATCAGGAATTCACACTGAGCACCCCGGGGATCAGATCGGGTATGGTCCATGCTCTGAGAGATCAGGAATTCACACTGAGCACCCCGGGGATCAGATCGGGTATGGTCCATGCTCTGAGAGATCAGTAATTCCCACTGAGCACCCCGGGGATCAGATCGGGTATGGTCCATCCTCTGAGAGATCAGGAATTCACACTGAGCACACCGGGGATCAGATCGGGTATGGTCCATGCTCTGAGAGATCAGGAATTCACACTGAGCACCCCGGGGATCAGATCGGGTATGGTCCATGCTCTGAGAGATCAGGAATTCACACTGAGGTCCCCAGGGATCAGATCGGGTGTGGTCCACGCTCTGAGAGATCAGGAATTCACACTGAGCTCCCCGGGGATCAGATCGGGTATGGTCCACGCTCTGAGAGATCAGGAATTCACACTGAGCACCCTGGGGATCAGATCGGGTATGGTCCATGCATGCTCTGAGTGATCAGGAATTCACACTGAGCACCCCGGGGATCAGATCGGATATGGTCCACGCTCTGAGTGATCAGGAATTCACAGTGAGCACCCCGGGGATCAGATCGGTTGTGGTCCATGCTCAGAGTGATCAGGATTTCACACTGAGCACCCCGGGGATCAGATCGGGTATGGTCCATGATCTGATTGATCAGGAATTTACACTGAACACCCCGGGGATCAGATCGGGTATGGTCCATGCTCTGAGTGATCAGGAATTCACACTGAGCACCCCGGGGATCAGATCGGGTATGGTCCATGCTCTGAGAGATCAGGAATTCACACTGAGCACCCTGGGGATCAGATCGGGTATGGTCCATGCTCTGAGTGATCAGGAATTCACACTGAGCACCCCGGGGATCATATCGGGTATGGTCCATGCTCTGAGAGATCAGTAATTCCCACTGAGCACCCCGGGGATCAGATCGGGTATGGTCCATGCTCTGAGAGATCAGGAATTCACACTGAGCACACCGGGGATCAGATCGGGTATGGTCCATGCTCTGAGAGATCAGGAATTCACACTGAGCACCCCGGGGATCAGATCGGGTATGGCCCATGCTCTGAGTGATCAGGAATTCACACTGAGGTCCCCGGGGATCAGATCGGGTGTGGTCCACGCTCATGAGAGATCAGGAATTCACACTGAGCACCCCGGGGATCAGATCGGGTATGGTCCACGCTCTGAGAGATCAGGAATTCACACTGAGCACCCCGGGGATCAGATCGGGTATGGTCCATGCTCTGAGAGATCAGGAATTCACACTGAGCACACCGGGGATCAGATCGGGTGTGGTCCACGCTCTGATTGATCAGGAATTTACACTGAACACCCCGGGGATCAGATCGGGTATGGTCCATGCTCTGAGTGATCAGGAATTTACACTGAGCACCCCGGCGATCAGATCGGGTATGGTCCATGCTCTGAGAGATCAGGAATTCACACTGAGCACCCTGGGGATCAGATCGGGTATGGTCCATGCTCTGAGTGATCAGGAATTCACACTGAGCACCCCGGGGATCAGATCGGGTATGGTCCATGCTCTGAGAGATCAGTAATTCCCACTGAGCACCCCGGGGATCAGATCGGGTACGGTCCATGCTCTGAGAGATCAGGAATTCACACTGAGCACACCGGGGATCAGATCGGGTACGGTCCATGCTCTGAGAGATCAGGAATTTACACTGAGCACCCCGGGGATCAGATCGGGTATGGTCCATGCTCTGAATGATCAGGAATTTACAGTGAGCACCCCGGCGATCAGACCTGGTATGGTCCACGCTCTGAGTGATCAGGAATTCACACTGAGCACACCGGGGATCAGATCGGGTATGGTCCATGCTCTGAGTGATCAGGAATTCACTCTGAGCGCCCCGGGGATCAGATCGGGTATGGACCATGCTGTGAGAGATCAGGAATTCACACTGAGCGCCCCGGGGATCAGATCGGGTATGGACCATGCTCTGAGAGATCAGGAATTCACACTGAGCAACCCGGGGATCAGATCGGGTATGGTCCATGCTCTGAGTGATCAGGAATTTACACTGAGCACCCCGGGGATCAGATCGGGTATGGTCCATGCTCTGAGAGATCAGGAATTCACACTGAGCAACCCGGGGATCAGATCGGGTATGGTCCATGCTCTGAGTGATCAGGAATTCACACTGAGCACCCCGGGGATCAGATCGGGTATGGTCCATGCTCTGAGTGATCAGGAATTCACACTGAGCACCCCGGGGATCAGATCGGGTATGGTCCATCGTCTGAGTGATCAGGAATTCACATTGAGCACCCCGGGGATCAGATCGGGTATGGTCCATCGTCTGAGAGATCAGGAATTCACATTGAGCACCCCGGGGATCAGATCGGGTATGGACCATGTTCTGAGAGATCAGGAATTCACACTGAGCACCCCGGGGATCAGATCGGGTATGGTCCACGCTCTGAGTGATCAGGAATTCACACTGAGCAACCCGGGGATCAGATCGGGTATGGTCCATGATCTGAGTGATCAGGAATTCACATTGAGCACCCCTCGGATCAGATCGGGTATGGTCCATGCTCTGAGTGATCAGGAATTCACACTGAGAACCCGCGGATCAGATCGGGTATGGACCATGTACTGAGAGATCAGGAATTCACACTGAGCACCCCGGGGATCAGATCGGGTATGGTCCACGCTCTGAGAGATCAGGAATTCACACTGAGCACCCCGGGGATCTGATCGGGTATGGTCCATGCTCTGAGAGATCAGGAATTCACACTGAGCACCCCGGGGAACAGATCGGGTGTGGTCCACGCTCTGATTGATCAGAAATTTACACTGAACACCCCGGGGATCAGATCGGGTATGGTCCATGCTCTGAGAGATCAGGAATTCACACTGAGCACACCGGGGATCAGATCGGGTACGGTCCATGCTCTGAGAGATCAGGAATTCACACTGAGCACCCCGGGGATCAGATCGGGTATGGTCCATGCTCTGAGTGATCAGGAATTCACACTGAGGTCCCCGGGGATCAGATCGGGTGTGGTCCACGCTCTGAGAGATCAGGAATTCACACTGAGCACCCCGGGGATCAGATCGGGTATGGTCCACGCTCTGAGAGATCAGGAATTCACACTGAGCACCCCGGGGATCAGATCGGGTATGGTCCATGCTCTGAGAGATCAGGAATTCACACTGAGCACACCGGGGATCAGATCGGGTATGGTCCATGCTCTGAGTGATCGGGAATTCACATTGAGCACCCCGGGGATCAGATCGGATATGGTCCACGCTCTGAGTGATCAGGAATTTACACTGAGCACCCCGGGGATCAGATCGGGTATGGTCCATGCTCTGAATGATCAGGAATTTACAGTGAGCACCCCGGCGATCAGACCGGGTATGGTCCACGCTCTGAGTGATCAGGAATTCACACTGAGCACACCGGGGATCAGATCGGGTATGGTCCATGCTCTGAGTGATCAGGAATTCACTCTGAGCGCCCCGGGGATCAGATCGGGTATGGACCATGCTGTGAGAGATCAGGAATTCACACTGAGCGCCCCGGGGATCAGATCGGGTATGGACCATGCTCTGAGAGATCAGGAATTCACACTGAGCAACCCGGGGATCAGATCGGGTATGGTCCATGCTCTGAGTGATCAGGAATTTACACTGAGCACCCCGGGGATCAGATCGGGTATGGTCCATGCTCTGAGAGATCAGGAATTCACACTGAGCAACCCGGGGATCAGATCGGGTATGGTCCATGCTCTGAGTGATCAGGAATTTACACTGAGCACCCCGGGGATCAGATCGGGTATGGTCCATGCTCTGAGTGATCAGGAATTCACACTGAGCACCCCGGGATCAGATCGGGTATGGTCCATCGTCTGAGTGATCAGGAATTCACATTGAGCACCCCGGGGATCAGATCGGGTATGGTCCATCGTCTGAGAGATCAGGAATTCACATTGAGCACCCCGGGGATCAGATCGGGTATGGTCCATCGTCTGAGTGATCAGGAATTCACACTCAGCAACCCGTGGATCAGATCGGGTATGGTCCATGCTCTGAGTGATCAGGAATTCACACTGAGAACCCGGGGATCAGATCGGGTATGGACCATGTACTGAGAGATCAGGAATTCACACTGAGCACCCCGAGGATCAGATCGGGTATGGTCCACGCTCTGAGTGATCAGGAATTCACACTGAGCATACCGGGGTTCAGATCGGGTATGGTCCACGCTCCGATTGATCACGAATTCACACTGAGCACCCCGGGGATCAGATCGGGTATGGTCCATGCTCTGAGAGATCAGGAATTCACACTGAGCACCCCGGGGATCAGATCGGGTATGGTCCATGCTCTGAGTGATCAGGAATTCACATTGAGCACCCCGGGGATCAGATCGGGTATGGTCCATGCTCTGTGTGATCAGGAATTCACACTGAGCACCCCGGGGATCAGATCGGGTATGGTCCACGGTCTGAGTGATCAGGAATTCACACTGAGCACCCCGGGGATCAGATCGGGTATGGTCCACGCTCTGAGTGATTAGGGATTCACACTGAGCACCCCGGGGATCAGATCCGGATGGTCCACGCTCTGAGTGATCGGGAATTCACATTGAGCACCCCGTGGATCAGATCGGGTATGGTCCATTCTTTGAATGATCGGGAATTCACACTGAGCACCCCGGGGATCAGATCGGATATGGTCCACGCTCTGAGTGATCAGGAATTCACAGTGAGCACCCCGGGGATCAGATCGGTTGTGGTGCATGCTCAGAGTGATCAGGAATTCACACTGAGCACCCCGGGGATCAGATCGGGTATGGTCCATGATCTGATTGATCAGGAATTTACACTGAACACCCCGGAGATCAGATCGGGTATGGTCCATGATCTGAGTGATCAGCAATTTACACTGAGCACCCCGGGGATCAGATCGGGTATGGTCCACGCTCTGAGTGATCAGGAATTCACACTGAGCACACCGGGGATCAGATCGGGTATGGTCCATGCTCTGAGTGATCAGGAATTCACTCTGAGCGCCCCGGGGATCAGATCGGATATGGACCATGCTGTGAGAGATCAGGAATTCACACTGAGCGCCCCGGGGATCAGATCGGGTATGGACCATGCTCTGAGAGATCAGGAATTCACACTGAGCAACCCGGGGATCAGATCGGGTATGGTCCATGCTCTGAGTGATCAGGAATTTACACTGAGCACCCCGGGGATCAGATCGGGTATGGTCCATGCTCTGAGAGATCAGGAATTCACACTGAGCAACCCGGGGATCAGATCGGGTATGGTCCATGCTCTGAGTGATCAGGAATTTACACTGAGCACCCCGGGGATCAGATCGGGTATGGTCCATGCTCTGAGTGATCAGGAATTCACACTGAGCACCCCGGGGATCAGATCGGGTATGGTCCATCGTCTGAGTGATCAGGAATTCACATTGAGCACCCCGGGGATCAGATCGGGTATGGTCCATCGTCTGAGAGATCAGGAATTCACATTGAGCACCCCGGGGATCAGATCGGGTATGGACCATGTTCTGAGAGATCAGGAATTCACACTGAGCACCCCGGGGATCAGATCGGGTATGGTCCACGCTCTGAGTGATCAGGAATTCACACTGAGCAACCCGGGGATCAGATCGGGTATGGTCCATGATCTGAGTGATCAGGAATTCACATTGAGCACCCCTCGGATCAGATCGGGTATGGTCCATCGTCTGAGTGATCAGGAATTCACACTCAGCAACCCATGGATCAGATCGGGTATGGTCCATGCTCTGAGTGATCAGGAATTCACACTGAGAACCCGGGGATCAGATCGGGTATGGACCATGTACTGAGAGATCAGGAATTCACACTGAGCACCCCGGGGATCAGATCGGGTATGGTCCACGCTCTGAGTGATCAGGAATTCACACTGAGCATACCGGGGTTCAGATCGGGTATGGTCCACGCTCCGATTGATCACGAATTCACACTGAGCACCCCGGGGATCAGATCGGGTATGGTCCATGCTCTGAGAGATCAGGAATTCACACTGAGCACCCCGGGGATCAGATCGGGTATGGTCCATGCTCTGAGTGATCAGGAATTCACATTGAGCACCCCGGGGATCAGATCGGGTATGGTCCATGCTCTGTGTGATCAGGAATTCACACTGAGCACCCCGGGGATCAGATCGGGTATGGTCCACGGTCTGAGTGATCAGGAATTCACACTGAGCACCCCGGGGATCAGATCGGGTATGGTCCACGCTCTGAGTGATTAGGGATTCACACTGAGCACCCCGGGGATCAGATCCGGATGGTCCACGCTCTGAGTGATCGGGAATTCACATTGAGCACCCCGTGGATCAGATCGGGTATGGTCCATTCTTTGAATGATCGGGAATTCACACTGAGCACCCCGGGGATCAGATCGGATATGGTCCACGCTCTGAGTGATCAGGAATTCACAGTGAGCACCCCGGGGATCAGATCGGTTGTGGTGCATGCTCAGAGTGATCAGGAATTCACACTGAGCACCCCGGGGATCAGATCGGGTATGGTCCATGATCTGATTGATCAGGAATTTACACTGAACACCCCGGGGATCAGATCGGGTATGGTCCATGATCTGAGTGATCAGGAATTCACACTGAGCACCCCGGGGATCGGATCGGGTATGGACCATGCTCTGAGAGATCAGGAATTCACACTGAGCACCCCGGCGATCAGATCGGGTATGGTCCTTGCTCTGAGAGATCAGGAATTCACACTGAGCACCCTGGGGATCAGATCGGGTATGGTCCATGCTCTGAGTGATCAGGAATTCACACTGAGCACCCCGGGGATCAGATCGGGTATGGTCCATGCTCTGAGTGATCAGGAATTCACACTGAGCACCCCGGCGATCAGGTCGGTTATGGTCCATGCTCTGAGAGATCAGGAATTCACACTGAGCACCCTGGGGATCAGATCGGGTATGGTCCATGCATTCTCTGAGTGATCAGGAATTCACACTGAGCACCCCGGGGATCAGATCGGGTATGGTCCATGCTCTGAGTGATCAGGAATTCACACTGAGCACCCTGGGGATCAGATCGGGTATGGTCCATGCTCTGAGTGATCAGGAATTCACACTGAGCACCCCGGGGATCAGATCGGGTATGGTCCATGCTCTGAGAGATCAGGAATTCACACTGAGCACACCGGGGATCAGATCGGGTATGGTCCATGATCTGAGAGATCAGGAATTCACACTGAGCACCCCGGGGATCGGATCGGGTATGGTCCATGCTCTGAGTGATCAGGAATTCACACTGAGGTCCCCGGGGATCAGATCGGGTGTGGTCCACGCTCTGAGAGATCAGGAATTCACACTGAGCACCCCGGGGATCAGATCGGGTATGGTCCACGCTCTGAGAGATCAGGAATTCACACTGAGCACCCCGGGGATCAGATCGGGTATGGTCCATGCTCTGAGAGATCAGGAATTCACACTGAGAACCCCGGGGATCAGATCGGGTATGGTCCATGCTCTGAGAGATCAGGAATTCACACTGAGCACCCCAGGGATCAGATCGGGTATGGTCCATGCTCTGAGTGATCAGGAATTCACACTGAGCACCCCGGGGATCAGATCGGGTATGGTCCATGCTCTGAGTGATCAGGAATTCACACTGAGCACCCCGGCGATCAGATCGGGTATGGTCCATGCTCTGAGAGATCAGGAATTCACACTGAGCACCCAGAGGATCAGATCGGGTATGGTCCATGCATGCTCTGAGTGATCAGGAATTCACACTGAGCACCCCGGGGATCAGATCGGGTATGGTCCATGCTCTGAGTGATCAGGAATTCACACTGAGCACCCCGGGGATCAGATCGTGTATGGTCCACGCTCTGAGAGATCAGGAATTCACACTGAGCACCCCGGGGATCAGATCGGGTATGGTCCATGCTCTGAGAGATCAGGAATTCACACTGAGCACCCCGGGGATCAGATCGGGTATGGTCCATGCTCTGTGATATCAGGAATTCACACTGAGCACCCCGGGGATCAGATCGGGTATGGTCCATGCTCTGAGAGATCAGTAATTCCCACTGAGCACCCCGGGGATCAGATCGGGTATGGTCCATCCTCTGAGAGATCAGGAATTCACACTGAGCACACCGGGGATCAGATCGGGTATGGTCCATGCTCTGAGAGATCAGGAATTCACACTGAGCACCCCGGGGATCAGATCGGGTATGGTCCATGCTCTGAGTGATCAGGAATTCACACTGAGGTCCCCGGGGATCAGATCGGGTGTGGTCCACGCTCTGAGAGATCAGGAATTCACACTGAGCACCCCGGGGATCAGATCGGGTATGGTCCACGCTCTGAGAGATCAGGAATTCACACTGAGCACCCTGGGGATCAGATCGGGTATGGTCCATGCATGCTCTGAGTGATCAGGAATTCACACTGAGCACCCCGGGGATCAGATCGGATATGGTCCACGCTCTGAGTGATCAGGAATTCACAGTGAGCACCCCGGGGATCAGATCGGTTGTGGTCCATGCTCAGAGTGATCAGGATTTCACACTGAGCACCCCGGGGATCAGATCGTGTATGGTCCATGATCTGATTGATCAGGAATTTACACTGAACACCCCGGGGATCAGATCGGGTATGGGCCATGCTCTGAGTGATCAGGAATTCACACTGAGCACCCCGGCGATCAGATCGGGTATGGTCCATGCTCTGAGAGATCAGGAATTCACACTGAGCACCCTGGGGATCAGATCGGGTATGGTCCATGCTCTGAGTGATCAGGAATTCACACTGAGCACCCCGGGGATCAGATCGGGTATGGTCCATGCTCTGAGAGATCAGTAATTCCCACTGAGCACCCCGGGGATCAGAACGGGTATGGTCCATGCTCTGAGAGATCAGGAATTCACACTGAGCACACCGGGGATCAGATCGGGTATGGTCCATGCTCTGAGAGATCAGGAATTCACACTGAGCACCCCGGGGATCAGATCGGGTATGGTCCATGCTCTGAGTGATCAGGAATTCACACTGAGGTCCCCGGGGATCAGATCGGGTGTGGTCCACGCTCTGAGAGATCAGGAATTCACACTGAGCACCCCGGGGATCAGATCGGGTATGGTCCACGCTCTGAGAGATCAGGAATTCACACTGAGCACCCCGGGGATCAGATCGGGTATGGTCCATGCTCTGAGAGATCAGGAATTCACACTGAGCACCCCGGGGATCAGATCGGGTATGGTCCATGCTCTGAGAGATCAGGAATTCACACTGAGCACCCCGGGGATCAGATCGGGTATGGTCCATGCTCTGAGTGATCAGGAATTCACACTGAGGTCCCCGGGGATCAGATCGGGTGTGGTCCACGCTCTGAGAGATCAGGAATTCACACTGAGCACCCCGGGGATCAGATCGGGTATGGTCCACGCTCTGAGAGATCAGGAATTCACACTGAGCACCCCGGGGATCAGATCGGGTATGGTCCATGCTCTGAGAGATCAGGAATTCACACTGAGCACACCGGGGATCAGATCGGGTATGGTCCATGCTCTGAGTGATCGGGAATTCACATTGAGCACCCCGGGGATCAGATCGGATATGGTCCACGCTCTGAGTGATCAGGAATTTACACTGAGCACCCCGGGGATCAGATCGGGTATGGTCCATGCTCTGAATGATCAGGAATTTACAGTGAGCACCCCGGCGATCAGACCGGGTATGGTCCACGCTCTGAGTGATCAGGAATTCACACTGAGCACACCGGGGATCAGATCGGGTATGGTCCATGCTCTGAGAGATCAGGAATTCACACTGAGCACCCCGGGGATCAGATCGGGTATGGTCCATGCTCTGAGTGATCAGGAATTCACACTGAGGTCCCCGGGGATCAGATCGGGTGTGGTCCACGCTCTGAGAGATCAGGAATTCACACTGAGCGCCCCGGGGATCAGATCGGGTATGGACCATGCTGTGAGAGATCAGGAATTCACACTGAGCGCCCCGGGGATCAGATCGGGTATGGACCATGCTCTGAAAGATCAGGAATTCACACTGAGCAACCCGGGGATCAGATCGGGTATGGTCCATGCTCTGAGTGATCAGGAATTTACACTGAGCACCCCGGGGATCAGATCGGGTATGGTCCATGCTCTGAGAGATCAGGAATTCACACTGAGCAACCCGGGGATCAGATCGGGTATGGTCCATGCTCTGAGTGATCAGGAATTTACACTGAGCACTCCGGGGATCAGATCGGGTATGGTCCATGCTCTGAGTGATCAGGAATTCACACTGAGCACCCCGGGGATCAGATCGGGTATGGTCCATCGTCTGAGTGATCAGGAATTCACATTGAGCACCCCGGGAATCAGATCGGGTATGGTCCATCGTCTGAGAGATCAGGAATTCACATTGAGCACCCCGGGGATCAGATCGGGTATGGACCATGTTCTGAGAGATCAGGAATTCACACTGAGCACCCCGGGGATCAGATCGGGTATGGTACACGCTCTGAGTGATCAGGAATTCACACTGAGCAACCCGGGGATCAGATCGGGTATGGTCCATGATCTGAGTGATCAGGAATTCACATTGAGCACCCCTCGGATCAGATCGGGTATGGTCCATCGTCTGAGTGATCAGGAATTCACACTCAGCAACCCGGGGATCAGATCGGGTATGGTCCATGCTCTGAGTGATCAGGAATTCACACTGAGAACCCGGGGATCAGATCGGGTATGGACCATGTACTGAGAGATCAGGAATTCACACTGAGCACCCCGGGGATCAGATCGGGTATGGTCCACGCTCTGAGTGATCAGGAATTCACACTGAGCATACCGGGGTTCAGATCGGGTATGGTCCACGCTCCGATTGATCACGAATTCACACTGAGCACCCCGGGGATCAGATCGGGTATGGTCCATACTCTGAGTGATCAGGAATTCACACTGAGCACCCCGGGGATCAGATCGGGTATGGTCCACGCTCTGAGTGATCAGGAATTCACACTGTCACCCCGGGGATCAGATCGGGTATGGTCCATGTTCTGAGAGATCAGGAATTCACACTGAGCACCCCGGGGATCAGATCGGGTATGGTCCACGCTCTGAGTGATCAGGAATTCACACTCAGCAACCCGGGGATCAGATCGGGTATGGTCCATGCTCTGAGAGATCAGGAATTCACACTGAGCAACCCGGGGATCAGATCGGGTATGGTCCATGCTCTGAGTGATCAGGAATTTACACTGAGCACCCCGGGGATCAGATCGGGTATGGTCCATGCTCTGAGAGATCAGGAATTCACACTGAGCAACCCGGGGATCAGATCGGGTATGGTCCATGCTCTGAGTGATCAGGAATTTACACTGAGCACCCCGGGGATCAGATCGGGTATGGTCCATGCTCTGAGTGATCAGGAATTCACACTGAGCACCCCGGGGATCAGATCGGGTATGGTCCATCGTCTGAGTGATCAGGAATTCACATTGAGCACCCCGGGAATCAGATCGGGTATGGTCCATCGTCTGAGAGATCAGGAATTCACATTGAGCACCCCGGGGATCAGATCGGGTATGGACCATGTTCTGAGAGATCAGGAATTCACACTGAGCACCCCGGGGATCAGATCGGGTATGGTACACGCTGTGAGTGATCAGGAATTCACACTGAGCAACCCGGGGATCAGATCGGGTATGGTCCATGATCTGAGTGATCAGGAATTCACATTGAGCACCCCTCGGATCAGATCGGGTATGGTCCATCGTCTGAGTGATCAGGAATTCACACTCAGCAACCCGGGGATCAGATCGGGTATGGTCCATGCTCTGAGTGATCAGGAATTCACACTGAGAACCCGGGGATCAGATCGGGTATGGACCATGTACTGAGAGATCAGGAATTCACACTGAGCACCCCGGGGATCAGATCGGGTATGGTCCACGCTCTGAGTGATCAGGAATTCACACTGAGCATACCGGGGTTCAGATCGGGTATGGTCCACGCTCCGATTGATCACGAATTCACACTGAGCACCCCGGGGATCAGATCGGGTATGGTCCATACTCTGAGTGATCAGGAATTCACACTGAGCACCCCGGGGATCAGATCGGGTATGGTCCACGCTCTGAGTGATCAGGAATTCACACTGTCACCCCGGGGATCAGATCGGGTATGGTCCATGTTCTGAGAGATCAGGAATTCACACTGAGCACCCCGGGGATCAGATCGGGTATGGTCCACGCTCTGAGTGATCAGGAATTCACACTCAGCAACCCGGGGATCAGATGGGGTATGGTCCATGCTCTGAGTGATCAGGAATTCACACTGAGCACCCGGGGATCAGATCGGGTATGGACCATGTACTGAGAGATCAGGAATTCACACTGAGCACCCCGGGGATCAGATCGGGTATGGTCCACGCTCTGAGTGATCAGGAATTCACACTGAGCATACCGGGGATCAGATCGGGTATGGTCCACGCTCAGATTGATCACGAATTCACACTGAGCACCCCGGGGATCAGATCGGGTATGGTCCATGCTCTGAGAGATCAGGAATTCACACTGAGCACCCCGGGGATCAGATCGTGTATGGTCCATGCTCTGTGTGATCAGGAATTCACACTGAGCACCCCGGGGATCAGATCGGGTATGGTCCACGGTCTGAGTGATCAGGAATTCACACTGAGCACCCCGGGGATCAGATCGGGTATGGTCCATGCTCTGAGTGATCAGGAATTCACACTGAGCACCCCGGCGATCAGATCAGGTATGGTCCGTGCTCTGAGAGATCAGGAATTCACACTGAGCACCCTGGGGATCAGATCGGGTATGGTCCATGCTCTGAGTGATCAGGAATTCACACTGAGCACCCCGGGGATCAAATCGGGTATGGTCCATGCTCTGAGAGATCAGTAATTCACACTGAGCACCCCGGGGATCAGATCGGGTATGGTCCATGCTCTGAGAGATCGGGAATTCACACTGAGCACACCCGGGATCAGATCGGGTATGGTCCATGCTCTGAGAGATCAGGAATTCACACTGAGCACCCCGGGGATCAGATCGGGTATGGTCCATGCTCTGAGAGATCAGGAATTCACACTGAGCACCCCGGGGATCAGATGGGTATGGTCCATGCTCTGAGAGATGAGGAATTCACACTGAGCACCCCGGGGTTCAGATCGGGTATGGTCCATGCTCTGAGTGATCAGGAATTCACACTGAGCACCCCGGGGATCAGATCGGGTATGGTCCACGCTCTGAGTGATTAGGAATTCACACTGAGCACACCGGGGATCAGATCGGGTATGGTCCACGCTCTGAGTGATCAGGAATTCACACTGAGCACACCGGGGATCAGATCGGGTATGGTCCATGCTCTGAGTGATCGGGAATTCACATTGAGCACCCCGGGGATCAAATCGGATATGGTCCACGCTCTGAGTGATCAGGAATTTACACTGAGCACCCCGGGGATCAGATCGGGTATGGTCCATGCTCTGAATGATCAGGAATTTACAGTGAGCACCCCGGGGATCAGTCCGGGTATGGTCCACGCTCTGAGTGATCAGGAATTCACACTGAGCACACCGGGGATCAGATCGGGTATGGTCCATGCTCTGAGTGATCAGGAATTCACTCTGTGCGCCCCGGGGATCAGATCGGGTATGGACCATGCTGTGAGAGATCAGGAATTCACACTGAGCACCCCGGGGATCAGATCGGGTATGGTCCATGCTCTGAGAGATCGGGAATTCACACTGAGCACACCCGGGATCAGATCGGGTATGGTCCATGCTCTGAGAGATCAGGAATTCACACTGAGCACCCCGGGGATCAGATCGGGTATGGTCCATGCTCTGAGAGATCAGGAATTCACACTGAGCACCCCGGGGATCAGATCGGGTATGGTCCATGCTCTGAGAGATGAGGAATTCACACTGAGCACCCCGGGGTTCAGATCGGGTATGGTCCATGCTCTGAGTGATCAGGAATTCACACTGAGCACCCCGGGGATCAGATCGGGTATGGTCCACGCTCTGAGTGATTAGGAATTCACACTGAGCACACCGGGGATCAGATCGGGTATGGTCCATGTTCTGAGTGATCAGGAATTCACACTGAGCACACCGGGGATCAGATCGGGTATGGTCCATGCTCTGAGAGATCAGGAATTCACACTGTGCACCCCGGGGATCAGATCGGGTATGGTCCACGCTCTGAGAGATCAGGAATTCACACTGAGCACCCCGGGGATCAGATCGGGTATGGTCTATGCTCTGAGTGATCAGGAATTCACACTGAGCACACCGGGGATCAGATCGGGTATGGTCCATGCTCTGAGTGATCGGGAATTCACATTGAGCACCCCGGGGATCAGATCGGATATGGTCCACGCTCTGAGTGATCAGGAATTTACACTGAGCACCCCGGGGATCAGATCGGGTATGGTCCATGCATTGAATGATCAGGAATTTACAGTGAGCACCCCGGGGATCAGTCCGGGTATGGTCCACGCTCTGAGTGATCAGGAATTCACACTGAGCACACCGGGGATCAGATCGGGTATGGTCCATGCTCTGAGTGATCAGGAATTCACTCTGAGCGCCCCGGGGATCAGATCGGGTATGGACCATGCTGTGAGAGATCAGGAATTCACACTGAGCGCCGCGGGGATCAGATCGGGTATGGACCATGCTCTGAGAGCTCAGGAATTCACACTGAGCAACCCGGGGATCAGATCGTGTATGGTCCATGCTCTGAGAGATGAGGAATTCACACTGAGCACCCCGGGGTTCAGATCGGGTATGGTCCATGCTCTGAGTGATCAGGAATTCACACTGAGCACCCCGGGGATCAGATCGGGTATGGTCCACGCTCTGAGTGATTAGGAATTCACACTGAGCACACCGGGGATCAGATCGGGTATGGTCCACGCTCTGAGTGATCAGGAATTCACACTGAGCACACCGGGGATCAGATCGGGTATGGTCCATGCTCTGAGTGATCGGGAATTCACATTGAGCACCCCGGGGATCAGATCGGATATGGTCCACGCTCTGAGTGATCAGGAATTTACACTGAGCACCCCGGGGATCAGATCGCGTATGGTCCATGCTCTGAATGATCAGGAATTTACAGTGAGCACCCCGGGGATCAGACCGGGTATGGTCCACGCTCTGAGTGATCAGGAATTCACACTGAGCACACCGGGGATCTGATCGGGTATGGTCCATGCTCTGAGTGATCAGGAATTCACTCTGAGCGCCCCGGGGATCAGATCGGGTATGGACCATGCTGTGAGAGATCAGGAATTCACACTGAGCGCCCCGGGGATCAGATCGGGTATGGACCATGCTCTGAGAGATCAGGAATTCACACTGAGCAGCCCGGGGATCAGATCGTGTATGGTACATGCTCTGAGAGATCAGGAATTCACACTGAGCAACCCGGGGATCAGATCGGGTATGGTCCATGCTCTGAGTGATCAGGAATTTACACTGAGCACCCCGGGGATCAGATCGGGTATGGTCCATGCTCTGAGTGATCAGGAATTCACACTGAGCACCCCGGGGATCAGATCGGGTATGGTCCATCGTCTGAGTGATCAGGAATTCACATTGAGCACCCCGGGGATCAGATCGGGTATGGTCCATCGTCTGAGAGATCAGGAATTCACATTGAGCACCCCGGGGATCAGATCGGGTATGGACCATGTTCTGAGAGATCAGGAATTCACACTGAGCACCCCTGGGATCTGATCGGGTATGGTCCACGCTCTGAGTGATCAGGAATTCACACTGAGCACCCCGGGGATCAGATCGGGTATGGTCCATGATCTGAGTGATCAGGAATTCACATTGAGCACCCCGCGGATCAGATCGGGTATGGTCCATCGTCTGAGTGATCAGGAATTCACACTCAGCAACCCGGGGATCAGATCGGGTATGGTCCATGCTCTGAGTGATCAGGAATTCACACTGAGAACCCGGGGATCAGATCGGGTATGGACCATGTACTGAGAGATCAGGAATTCACACTGAGCACCCCGGGGATCAGATCGGGTATGGTCCACGCTCTGAGTGATCAGGAATTCACACTGAGCATACCGGGGATCAGATCGGGTATGGTCCACGCTCAGATTCATCACGAATTCACACTGAGCACCCCGGGGATCAGATCGGGTATGGTCCATGCTCTGAGAGATCAGGAATTCACACTGAGCACCCCGGGGATCAGATCGGGTATGGTCCATGCTCTGAGTGATCAGGAAATCACATTGAGCACCCCGGGGATCAGATCGGGTATGGTCCATGCTCTGTGTGATCAGGAATTCACACTGAGCACCCCGGGGATCAGATCGGGTATGGTCCACGGTCTGAGTGATCAGGAATTCACACTGAGCACCCCGGGGATCAGATCGGGTATGGTCCATGCTCTGAATGATCAGGAATTCACACTGAGGACCCCGGGGATCAGATCGGGTATGGTCCACGCTCTGAGTGATCAGGAATTCACACTGAGCACCCCGGGGATCAGATCGGGTATGGTCCATACTCTGAGTGATCAGGAATTCACACTGAGCACCCCGGGGATCAGATCGGGTATGGTCCACGCTCTGAGTGATCAGGAATTCACACTGAGCACCCCGGGGATCAGATCGGGTATGGTCCATGTTCTGAGAGATCAGGAATTCACACTGAGCACCCCGGGGATCAGATCGGGTATGGTCCACGCTCTGAGTGATCAGAAATTCACACTGAGCACCCCGGGGATCAGATCGGGTATGGTCCATGATCTGAGTGATCAGGAATTCACATTGAGCACCCCGCGGATCAGATCGGGTATGGTCCACGCTCTGAGTGATCAGGAATTCACACTGAGCATACCGGGGATCAGATCGGGTATGGTCCACGCTCAGATTGATCACGAATTCACACTGAGCACCCCGGGGATCAGATCGGGTATGGTCCATGCTCTGAGAGATCAGGAATTCACACTGAGCACCCCGGGGATCAGATCGTGTATGGTCCATGCTCTGTGTGATCAGGAATTCACACTGAGCACCCCGGGGATCAGATCGGGTATGGTCCACGGTCTGAGTGATCAGGAATTCACACTGAGCACCCCGGGGATCAGATCGGGTATGGTCCATGCTCTGAATGATCAGGAATTCACACTGAGAACCCCGGGGATCAGATCGGGTATGGTCCACGCTCTGAGTGATCAGGAATTTACACTGAGCACCCCGGGGATCAGATCGGGTATGGTCCATGCTCTGAATGATCAGGAATTTACAGTGAGCACCCCGGGGATCAAATCGGGTATGGTCCATGCTCTGAGTGATCAGGAATTCACACTGAGCACCCGGGGATCAGATCGGGCATGGACCATGTACTGAGAGATCAGGAATTCACACTGAACACCCCGGGGATCAGATCGGGTATGGTCCACGCTCAGAGTGATCAGGAATTCACACTGAGCATACCGGGGATCAGATCGGGTATGGTCCACGCTCAGATTGATCACGAATTCACACTGAGCACCCCGGGGATCAGATCGGGTATGGTCCATGCTCTGAGAGATCAGGAATTCACACTGAGCACCCCGGGGATCAGATCGTGTATGGTCCATGCTCTGTGTGGTCAGGAATTCACACTGAGCACACCGGGGATCAGATCGGGTATGGTCCACGGTCTGAGTGATCAGGAATTCACACTGAGCACCCCGGGGATCAGATCGGGTATGGTCCATGCTCTGAGTGATCAGGAATTCACACTGAGCACCCTGGGGATCAGATCGGGTATGGTCCATGCTCTGAGTGATCAGGAATTCACACTGAGCACCCCGGGGATCAGATCGGGTATGGTCCATGCTCTGAGAGATCAGTAATTCACACTGAGCACCCCGGGGATCAGATCGGGTATGGTCCATGCTCTGAGAGATCGGGAATTCACACTGAGCACACCCGGGATCAGATCGGGTATGGTCCATGCTCTGAGAGATCAGGAATTCACACTGAGCACCCCGGGGATCAGATCGGGTATGGTCCATGCTCTGAGAGATCAGGAATTCACACTGAGCACCCCGGGGATCAGATCGTGTATGGTCCATGCTCTGTGTGATCAGGAATTCACACTGAGCACCCCGGGGATCAGATCGGGTATGGTCCACGGTCTGAGTGATCAGGAACTCACACTGAGCACCCCGGGGATCAGATCGGGTATGGTCCATGCTCTGAATGATCAGGAATTCACACTGAGAACCCCGGGGATCAGATCGGGTATGGTCCACGCTCTGAGTGATCAGGAATTCACACTGAGCACCCCGGGGATCAGATCGGGTATGGTCCATACTCTGAGTGATCAGGAATTCACACTGAGCACCCCGGGGATCAGATCGGGTATGGTCCACGCTCTGAGTGATCAGGAATTCACACTGAGCACCCCGGGGATCAGATCGGGTATGGTCCATGTTCGGAGAGATCAGGAATTCACACTGAGCACCCCGGGGATCAGATCGGGTATGGACCATGTTCTGAGAGATCAGGAATTCACACTGAGCACCCCGGGGATTAGATCGGGTATGGTCCAAGCTCTGAGTGATCAGGAATTCACACTGAGCACCCCGGGGATCAGATCGGATATGGTCCATGCTCTGAATGATCAGGAATTTACAGTGAGCACCCCGGGGATCAAATCGGGTATGGTCCATGCTCTGAGTGATCAGGAATTCACACTGAGCACCCGGGGATCAGATCGGGTATGGACCATGTACTGAGAGATCAGGAATTCACACTGAGCACCCCGGGGATCAGATCGGGTATGGTCCACGCTCAGAGTGATCAGGAATTCACACTGAGCATACCGGGGATCAGATCGGGTATGGTCCACGCTCAGATTGATCACGAATTCACACTGAGCACCCCGGGGATCAGATCGGGTAAGGTCCATGCTCTGAGAGATCAGGAATTCACACTGAGCACCCCGGGGATCAGATCGTGTATGGTCCATGCTCTGTGTGATCAGGAATTCACACTGAGCACCCCGGGGATCAGATCGGGTATGGTCCACGGTCTGAGTGATCAGGAATTCACACTGATCACCCCGGGGATCAGATCGTGTATGGTCCATGCTCTGAGTGATCAGGAATTCACACTGAGCACCCTGGGGATCAGATCGGGTATGGTCCATGCTCTGAGTGATCAGGAATTCACACTGAGCACCCCGGGGATCAGATCGGGTATGGTCCATGCTCTGAGAGATCAGTAATTCACACTGAGCACCCCGGGGATCAGATCGGGTATGGTCCATGCTCTGAGAGATCGGGAATTCACACTGAGCACACCCGGGATCAGATCGGGTATGGTCCATGCTCTGAGAGATCAGGAATTCACACTGAGCACCCCGGGGATCAGATCGGGTATGGTCCATGCTCTGAGAGATCAGGAATTCACACTGAGCACCCCGGGGATCAGATCGGGTATGGTCCATGCTCTGAGAGATGAGGAATTCACACTGAGCACCCCGGGGATCAGATCGGTTATGGTCCATGCTCTGAGTGATCAGGAATTCACACTGAGCACCCCGGGGATCAGATCGGGTATGGTCCACGCTCTGAGTGATTAGGAATTCACACTGAGCACACCGGGGATCAGATCGGGTATGGTCCACGCTCTGAGTGATCAGGAATTCACACTGAGCACCCCGCGGTTCAGATCGGGTATGGTCCATGCTCTGAGTGATCAGGAATTCACACTGAGCACCCCGGGGATCAGATCGTGTATGGTCCATGCTCTGAGTGATCGGGAATTCACATTGAGCACCCCGGGGATCAGATCGGATATGGTCCACGCTCTGAGTGATCAGGAATTTACACTGAGCACCCCGGGGATCAGATCGGGTATGGTCCATGCTCCGAATGATCAGGAATTTACAGTGAGCACCCCGGGGATCAGACCGGGTATGGTCCACGCTCTGAGTGATCAGGAATTCACACTGAGCACACCGGGGATCAGATCGGGTATGGTCCATGCTCTGAGTGATCAGGAATTCACTCTGAGCGCCCCGGGGATCAGATCGGGTATGGACCATGCTGTGAGAGATCAGGAATTCACACTGAGCGCCCCGGGGATCAGATCGGGTATGGACCATGCTCTGAGAGATCAGGAATTCACACTGAGCAACCCGGGGATCAGATCGGGTATGGTCCATGCTCTGAGTGATCAGGAATTTACACTGAGCACCCCGGGGATCAGATCGGGTATGGTCCATGCTCTGAGAGATCAGGAATTCACACTGAGCAACCCGGGGATCAGATCGGGTATGGTCCATGCTCTGAGTGATCAGGAATTTACACTGAGCACCCCGGGGATCAGATCGGGTATGGTCCATGCTCTGAGTGATCAGGAATTCACACTGAGCACCCCGGGGATCAGATCGGGTATGGTCCATCGTCTGAGTGATCAGGAATTCACATTGAGCACCCCGGGGATCAGATCGGGTATGGTCCATCGTCTGAGAGATCAGGAATTCACATTGAGCACCCCGGGGATCAGATCGGGTATGGACCATGTTCTGAGAGATCAGGAATTCACACTGAGCACCCCGGGGATCAGATCGGGTATGGTCCACGCTCTGAGTGATCAGGAATTCACACTGAGCAACCCGGGGATCAGATCGGGTATGGTCCATGATCTGAGTGATCAGGAATTCACATTGAGCACCCCTCGGATCAGATCGGGTATGGTCCATCGTCTGAGTGATCAGGAATTCACACTCAGCAACCCGGGGATCAGATCGGGTATGGTCCATGCTCTGAGTGATCAGGAATTCACACTGAGAACCCGGGGATCAGATCGGGTATGGACCATGTACTGAGAGATCAGGAATTCACACTGAGCACCCCGGGGATCAGATCGGGTATGGTCCACGCTCTGAGTGATCAGGAATTCACACTGAGCATACCGGGGTTCAGATCGGGTATGGTCCACGCTCAGATTGATCACGAATTCACACTGAGCACCCCGGGGATCAGATCGGGTATGGTCCATGCTCTGAGAGATCAGGAATTCACACTGAGCACCCCGGGGATCAGATCGGGTATGGTCCATGCTCTGAGTGATCAGGAATTCACATTGAGCACCCCGGGGATCAGATCGGGTATGGTCCATGCTCTGTGTGATCAGGAATTCACACTGAGCACCCCGGGGA
Source organism: Hypanus sabinus (assembly GCF_030144855.1). Taxonomy (NCBI): domain Eukaryota; kingdom Metazoa; phylum Chordata; class Chondrichthyes; order Myliobatiformes; family Dasyatidae; genus Hypanus; species Hypanus sabinus. The sequence continues at coordinate 471,913 of NW_026780444.1, read as the reverse complement.
TCAGATCGGGTATGGTCCACGGTCTGGGTGATCAGGAATTCACACTGAGCACCCCGGGGATCAGATCGGGTATGGTCCATGCTCTGAATGATCAGGAATTCACACTGAGAACCCCGGGGATCAGATCGGGTATGGTCCACGCTCTGAGTGATCAGGAATTCACACTGAGCACCCGGGGATCAGATCGGGTATGGACCATGTACTGAGAGATCAGGAATTCCCACTGAGCACCCCGGGGATCAGATCGGGTATGGTCCACGCTCAGAGTGATCAGGAATTCACAGTGAGCATACCGGGGATCAGATCGGGTATGGTCCACGCTCAGATTGATCACGAATTCACACTGAGCACCCCGGGGATCAGATCGGGTATGGTCCATGCTCTGAGAGATCAGGAATTCACACTGAGCACCCCGGGGATCAGATCGTGTATGGTCCTTGCTCTGTGTGATCAGGAATTCACACTGAGCACCCCGGGGATCAGATCGGGTATGGTCCACTGTCTGAGTGATCAGGAATTCACACTGAGCACCCCGGGGATCAGATCGGGTATGGTCCATGCTCTGAGTGATCAGGAATTCACACTGAGCACCCCGGCGATCAGATCGTGTATGGTCCATGCTCTGAGAGATCAGGAATTCACACTGAGCACCCCGGGGATCAGATCGGGTATGGACCATGTTCTGAGTGATCAGGAATTCACACTGAGCACCCCGGGGATCAGATCGGATATGGTCCATGCTCTGAGTGATCAGGAATTCACACTGAGCACCCCGGGGATCAGATCGGGTATGGTCCATGCTCTGAATGATCAGGAATTTACAGTGAGCACCCCGGGGATCAAATCGGGTATGGTCCATGCTCTGAGTGATCAGGAATTCACACTGAGCACCCGGGGATCAGATCGGGTATGGACCATGTACTGAGAGATCAGGAATTCACACTGAGCACCCCGGGGATCAGATCGGGTATGGTCCACGCTCAGAGTGATCAGGAATTCACACTGAGCATACCGGGGATCAGATCGGGTATGGTCCACGCTCAGATTGATCACGAATTCACACTGAGCACCCCGGGGATCAGATCGGGTATGGTCCATGCTCTGAGAGATCAGGAATTCACACTGAGCACCCCGGGGATCAGATCGTGTATGGTCCATGCTCTGTGTGATCAGGAATTCACACTGAGCACACCGGGGATCAGATCGGGTATGGTCCACGGTCTGAGTGATCAGGAATTCACACTGAGCACCCCGGGGATCAGATCGGGTATGGTCCATGCTCTGAGTGATCAGGAATTCACACTGAGCACCCTGGGGATCAGATCGGGTATGGTCCATGCTCTGAGTGATCAGGAATTCACACTGAGCACCCCGGGGATCAGATCGGGTATGGTCCATGCTCTGAGAGATCAGTAATTCACACTGAGCACCCCGGGGATCAGATCGGGTATGGTCCATGCTCTGAGAGATCAGGAATTCACACTGAGCACCCCGGGGATCAGATCGGGTATGGTCCATGCTCTGAGAGATGAGGAATTCACACTGAGCACCCCGGGGATCAGATCGGTTATGGTCCATGCTCTGAGTGATCAGGAATTCACACTGAGCACCCCGGGGATCAGATCGGGTATGGTCCACGCTCTGAGTGATTAGGAATTCACACTGAGCACACCGGGGATCAGATCGGGTATGGTCCACGCTCTGAGTGATCAGGAATTCACACTGAGCACACCGGGGATCAGATCGGGTATGGTCCATGCTCTGAGTGATCGGGAATTCACATTGAGCACCCCGGGGATCAGATCGGATATGGTCCACGCTCTGAGTGATCAGGAATTTACACTGAGCACCCCGGGGATCAGATCGGGTATGGTCCATGCTCTGAGTGATCAGGAATTCACACTGAGCACCCCGGGGATCAGATCGGGTATGGTCCATGCTCTGAGAGATCAGTAATTCACACTGAGCACCCCGGGGATCAGATCGGGTATGGTCCATGCTCTGAGAGATCGGGAATTCACACTGAGCACACCCGGGATCAGATCGGGTATGGTCCATGCTCTGAGAGATCAGGAATTCACACTGAGCACCCCGGGGATCAGATCGGGTATGGTCCATGCTCTGAGAGATCAGGAATTCACACTGAGCACCCCGGGGATCAGATCGGGTATGGTCCATGCTCTGAGAGATGAGGAATTCACACTGAGCACCCCGGGGATCAGATCGGTTATGGTCCATGCTCTGAGTGATCAGGAATTCACACTGAGCACCCCGGGGATCAGATCGGGTATGGTCCACGCTCTGAGTGATTAGGAATTCACACTGAGCACACCGGGGATCAGATCGGGTATGGTCCACGCTCTGAGTGATCAGGAATTCACACTGAGCACCCCAGGGATCAGATCGGGTATGGTCCACGCTCTGAGTGATCAGGAATTCACACTGAGCACACCGGGGATCAGATCGGGTATGGTCCATGCTCTGAGTGATCGGGAATTCACATTGAGCACCCCGGGGATCAGATCGGATATGGTCCATGCTCTGAGAGATCAGGAATTCACACTGAGCACCCCGGGGATCAGATCGGGTATGGTCCATGCTCTGAGAGATGAGGAATTCACACTGAGCACCCCGGGGATCAGATCGGTTATGGTCCATGCTCTGAATGATCAGGAATTTACAGTGAGCACCCCGGGGATCAGACCGGGTATGGTCCACGCTCTGAGTGATCAGGAATTCACACTGAGCACACCGGGGATCAGATCGGGTATGGTCCATGCTCTGAGTGATCAGGAATTCACTCTGAGCGCCCCGGGGATCAGATCGGGTATGGACCATGCTGTGAGAGATCAGGAATTCACACTGAGCGCCCCGGGGATCAGATCGGGTATGGACCATGCTCTGAGAGATCAGGAATTCACACTGAGCAACCCGGGGATCAGATCGGGTATGGTCCATGCTCTGAGTGATCAGGAATTTACACTGAGCACCCCGGGGATCAGATCGGGTATGGTCCATGCTCTGAGAGATCAGGAATTCACACTGAGCAACCCGGGGATCAGATCGGGTATGGTCCATGCTCTGAGCGATCAGGAATTTACACTGAGCACCCCGGGGATCAGATCGGGTATGGTCCATGCTCTGAGTGATCAGGAATTCACACTGAGCACCCCGGGGATCAGATCGGGTATGGTCCATCGTCTGAGTGATCAGGAATTCACATTGAGCACCCCGGGGATCAGATCGGGTATGGTCCATCGTCTGAGAGATCAGGAATTCACATTGAGCACCCCGGGGATCAGATCGGGTATGGACCATGTTCTGAGAGATCAGGAATTCACACTGAGCACCCCGGGGATCAGATCGGGTATGGTCCACGCTCTGAGTGATCAGGAATTCACACTGAGCACCCCAGGGATCAGATCGGGTATGGTCCACGCTCTGAGTGATCAGGAATTCACACTGAGCACACCGGGGATCAGATCGGGTATGGTCCATGCTCTGAGTGATCAGGAATTTACACTGAGCACCCCGGGGATCAGATCGGGTATGGTCCATGCTCTGAATGATCAGGAATTTACAGTGAGCACCCCGGGGATCAGACCGGGTATGGTCCACGCTCTGAGTGATCAGGAATTCACACTGAGCACACCGGGGATCAGATCGGGTATGGTCCATGCTCTGAGTGATCAGGAATTCACTCTGAGCGCCCCGGGGATCAGATCGGGTATGGACCATGCTGTGAGAGATCAGGAATTCACACTGAGCGCCCCGGGGATCAGATCGGGTATGGACCATGCTCTGAGAGATCAGGAATTCACACTGAGCAACCCGGGGATCAGATCGGGTATGGTCCATGCTCTGAGTGATCAGGAATTTACACTGAGCACCCCGGGGATCAGATCGGGTATGGTCCATGCTCTGAGAGATCAGGAATTCACACTGAGCAACCCGGGGATCAGATCGGGTATGGTCCATGCTCTGAGCGATCAGGAATTTACACTGAGCACCCCGGGGATCAGATCGGGTATGGTCCATGCTCTGAGTGATCAGGAATTCACACTGAGCACCCCGGGGATCAGATCGGGTATGGTCCATCGTCTGAGTGATCAGGAATTCACATTGAGCACCCCGGGGATCAGATCGGGTATGGTCCATCGTCTGAGAGATCAGGAATTCACATTGAGCACCCCGGGGATCAGATCGGGTATGGACCATGTTCTGAGAGATCAGGAATTCACACTGAGCACCCCGGGGATCAGATCGGGTATGGTCCACGCTCTGAGTGATCAGGAATTCACACTGAGCAACCCGGGGATCAGATCGGGTATGGTCCATGATCTGAGTGATCAGGAATTCACATTGAGCACCCCTCGGATCAGATCGGGTATGGACCATGTACTGAGAGATCAGGAATTCACACTGAGCACCCCGGGGATCAGATCGGGTATGGTCCACGCTCTGAGTGATCAGGAATTCACACTGAGCATACCGGGGTTCAGATCGGGTATGGTCCACGCTCAGATTGATCACGAATTCACACTGAGCACCCCGGGGATCAGATCGGGTATGGTCCATGCTCTGAGAGATCAGGAATTCACACTGAGCACCCCGGGGATCAGATCGGGTATGGTCCATGCTCTGAGTGATCAGGAATTCACATTGAGCACCCCGGGGATCAGATCGGGTATGGTCCATGCTCTGTGTGATCAGGAATTCACACTGAGCACCCCGGGGATCAGATCGGGTATGGTCCACGGTCTGAGTGATCAGGAATTCACACTGAGCACCCCGGGGATCAGATCGGGTATGGTCCATGCTCTGAATGATCAGGAATTCACACTGAGGACCCCGGGGATCAGATCGGGTATGGTCCACGCTCTGAGTGATCAGGAATTCACACTGAGCACCCGGGGATCAGATCGGGTATGGACCATGTACTGAGAGATCAGGAATTCACACTGAGCACCCCGGGGATCAGATCGGGTATGGTCCACGCTCAGAGTGATCAGGAATTCACACTGAGCACCCCGGGGATCAGATCGGGTATGGTCCATGCTCTGAGAGATGAGGAATTCACACTGAGCACCCCGGGGATCAGATCGCTTATGGTCCATGCTCTGAGTGATCAGGAATTCACACTGAGCACCCCGGGGAACAGATCGGGTATGGTCCACGCTCTGAGTGATTAGGAATTCACACTGTGCACACCGGGGATCAGATCGGGTATGGTCCACGCTCTGAGTGATCAGGAATTCACACTGAGCACACCGGGGATCAGATCGGGTATGGTCCATGCTCTGAGTGATCGGGAATTCACATTGAGCACCCCGGGGATCAGATCGGATATGGTCCACGCTCTGAGTGATCAGGAATTTACACTGAGCACCCCGGGGATCAGATCGGGTATGGTCCATGCTCTGAATGATCAGGAATTTACAGTGAGCACCCCGGGGATCAGACCGGGTATGGTCCACGCTCTGAGTGATCAGGAATTCACACTGAGCACACGGGGGATCAGATCGGGTATGGTCCATTCTCTGAGTGATCAGGAATTCACTCTGAGCGCCCCGGGGATCAGATCGGGTATGGACCATGCTGTGAGAGATCAGGAATTCACACTGAGCGCCCCGGGGATCAGATCGGGTATGGACCATGCTCTGAGAGATCAGGAATTCACACTGAGCAACCCGGGGATCAGATCGGGTATGGTCCTTGCTCTGAGTGATCAGGAATTTACACTGAGCACCCCGGGGATCAGATCGGGTATGGTCCATGCTCTGAGAGATCAGGAATTCACACTGAGCAACCCGGGGATCAGATCGGGTATGGTCCATGCTCTGAGTGATCAGGAATTTACACTGAGCACCCCGGGGATCAGATCGGGTATGGTCCATGCTCTGAGTGATCAGGAATTCACACTGAGAACCCGGGGATCAGATCGGGTATGGACCACGTACTGAGTGATCAGGAATTCACACTGAGCACCCCGGGGATCAGATCGGGTATGGTCCACGCTCTGAGTGATCAGGAATTCACACTGAGCATACCGGGGTTCAGATCGGGTATGGTCCACGCTCAGATTGATCACGAATTCACACTGAGCACCCCGGGGATCAGATCGGGTATGGTCCATGCTCTGAGAGATCAGGAATTCACACTGAGCACCCCGGGGATCAGATCGGGTATGGTCCATGCTCTGAGTGATCAGGAATTCACATTGAGCACCCCGGGGATCAGATCGGGTTTGGTCCATGCTCTGTGTGATCAGGAATTCACACTGAGCACCCCGGGGATCAGATCGGGTATGGTCCACGGTCTGAGTGATCAGGAATTCACACTGAGCACCCCGGGGATCAGATCGGGTATGGTCCATGCTCTGAATGATCAGGAATTCACACTGAGGACCCCGGGGATCAGATCGGGTATGGTCCACGCTCTGAGTGATCAGGAATTCACACTGAGCACCCCGGGGATCAGATCGGGTATGGTCCATACTCTGAGTGATCAGGAATTCACACTGAGCACCCCGGGGATCAGATCAGGTATGGTCCACGCTTTGAGTGATCAGGAATTCACACTGAGCACCCCGGGGATCAGATCGGGTATGTTCCATGTTCTGAGAGATCAGGAATTCACACTGAGCACCCCGGGGATCAGATCGTGTATGGTCCACGCTCTGAGTGATCAGGAATTCACACTCAGCAACCCGGGGATCAGATGGGGTATGGTCCATGCTCTGAGTGATCAGGAATTCACACTGAGCACCCGGGGATCAGATCGGGTATGGACCATGTACTGAGAGATCAGGAATTCACACTGAGCACCCCGGGGATCAGATCGGGTATGGTCCACGCTCTGAGTGATCAGGAATTCACACTGAGCATACCGGGGATCAGATCGGGTATGGTCCACGCTCAGATTGATCACGAATTCACACTGAGCACCCCGGGGATCAGATCGGGTATGGTCCATGCTCTGAGAGATCAGGAATTCACACTGAGCACCCCGGGGATCAGATCGGGTATGGTCCATGCTCTGAATGATCAGGAATTCACACTGAGGACCCCGGGGATCAGATCGGGTATGGTCCACGCTCTGAGTGATCAGGAATTCACACTGAGCACCCGGGGATCAGATCGGGTATGGACCATGTACTGAGAGATCAGGAATTCACACTGAGCACCCCGGGGATCAGATCGGGTATGGTCCACGCTCAGAGTGATCAGGAATTCACACTGAGCATACCGGGGATCAGATCGTGTATGGTCCACGCTCAGATTGATCACGAATTCACACTGAGCACCCCGGGGATCAGATCGGGTATGGTCCATGCTCTGAGAGATCAGGAATTCACACTGAGCACCCCGGGGATCAGATCGTGTATGGTCCATGCTCTGTGTGATCAGGAATTCACACTGAGCACCCCGGGGATCAGATCGGGTATGGTCCACGGTCTGAGTGAACAGGAATTCACACTGAGCACCCCGGGGATCAGATCGGGTATGGTCCATGCTCTGAGTGATCAGGAATTCACACTGAGCACCCTGGGGATCAGATCGGGTATGGTCCATGCTCTGAGTGATCAGGAATTCACACTGAGCACCCCGGGGATCAGATCGGGTATGGTCCATGCTCTGAGAGATCAGTAATTCACACTGAGCACCCCGGGGATCAGATCGGGTATGGTCCATGCTCTGAGAGATCGGGAATTCACACTGAGCACACCCGGGATCAGATCGGGTATGGTCCATGCTCTGAGAGATCCGGAATTCACACTGAGCACCCCGGGGATCAGATCGGGTATGGTCCATGCTCTGAGAGATCAGGAATTCACACTGAGCACCCCGGGGATCAGATCGGGTATGGTCCATGCTCTGAGAGATGAGGAATTCACACTGAGCACCCCGGGGATCAGATCGCGTATGGTCCATGCTCTGAGTGATCAGGAATTCACACTGAGCACCCCGGGGAACAGATCGGGTATGGTCCACGCTCTGAGTGATTAGGAATTCACACTGAGCACACCGGGGATCAGATCGGGTATGGTCCACGCTCTGAGTGATCAGGAATTCACACTGAGCACACCGGGGATCAGATCGGGTATGGTCCATGCTCTGAGTGATCGGGAATTCACATTGAGCACCCCGGGGATCAGATCGGATATGGTCCACGCTCTGAGTGATCAGGAATTTACACTGAGCACACGGGTGATCAGATCGGGTATGGTCCATGCTCTGAGTGATCAGGAATTCACTCTGAGCGCCCCGGGGATCAGATCGGGTATGGACCATGCTGTGAGAGATCAGGAATTCACACTGAGCGCCCCGGGGATCAGATCGGGTATGGACCATGCTCTGAGAGATCAGGAATTCACACTGAGCAACCCGGGGATCAGATCGGGTATGGTCCATGCTCTGAGTGATCAGGAATTTACACTGAGCACCCCGGGGATCAGATCGGGTATGGTCCATGCTCTGAGAGATCAGGAATTCACACTGAGCAACCCGGGGATCAGATCGGGTATGGTCCATGCTCTGAGTGATCAGGAATTTACACTGAGCACCCCGGGGATCAGATCGGGTATGGTCCATGCTCTGAGTGATCAGGAATTCACACTGAGCACCCCGGGGATCAGATCGGGTATGGTCCATCGTCTGAGTGATCAGGAATTCACATTGAGCACCCCGGGGATCAGATCGGGTATGGTCCATCGTCTGAGAGATCAGGAATTCACATTGAGCACCCCGGGGATCAGATCGGGTATGGACCATGTTCTGAGAGATCAGGAATTCACACTGAGCACCCCGGGGATCAGATCGGGTATGGTCCATCGTCTGAGTGATCAGGAATTCACACTCAGCAACCCGGGGATCAGATCGGGTATGGTCCATGCTCTGAGTGATCAGGAATTCACACTGAGAACCCGGGGATCAGATCTGGTATGGACCATGTACTGAGAGATCAGGAATTCACACTGAGCACCCCGGGGATCAGATCGGGTATGGTCCACGCTCTGAGTGATCAGGAATTCACACTGAGCATACCGGGGTTCAGATCGGGTATGGTCCACGCTCAGATTGATCACGAATTCACACTGAGCACCCCGGGGATCAGATCGGGTATGGTCCATGCTCTGAGAGATCAGGAATTCACACTGAGCACCCCGGGGATCAGATCGGGTATGGTCCATGCTCTGAGTGATCAGGAATTCACATTGAGCACCCCGGGGATCAGATCGGGTTTGGTCCATGCTCTGTGTGATCAGGAATTCACACTGAGCACCCCGGGGATCAGATCGGGTATGGTCCACGGTCTGAGTGATCAGGAATTCACACTGAGCACCCCGGGGATCAGATCATGTATGGTCCATGCTCTGAATGATCAGGAATTCACACTGAGGACCCCGGGGATCAGATCGGGTATGGTCCACGCTCTGAGTGATCAGGAATTCACACTGAGCACCCCGGGGATCAGATCAGGTATGGTCCACGCTCTGAGTGATCAGGAATTCACACTGAGCACCCCGGGGATCAGATCGGGTATGGTCCATGTTCTGAGAGATCAGGAATTCACACTGAGCACCCCGGGGATCAGATCGGGTATGGTCCACGCTCTGAGTGATCAGGAATTCACACTCAGCAACCCGGGGATCAGATGGGGTATGGTCCATGCTCTGAGTGATCAGGAATTCACACTGAGCACCCGGGGATCAGATCGGGTATGGACCATGTACTGAGAGATCAGGAATTCACACTGAGCACCCCGGGGATCAGATCGGGTATGGTCCACGCTCTGAGTGATCAGGAATTCACACTGAGCATACCGGGGATCAGATCGGGTATGGTCCACGCTCAGATTGATCACGAATTCACACTGAGCAACTCGGGGGATCAGATCGGGTATGGTCCATGCTCTGAGAGATCAGGAATTCACACTGAGCACCCCGGGGATCAGATCGTGTATGGTCCATGCTCTGTGTGATCAGGAATTCACACTGAGCACCCCGGGGATCAGATCGGGTATGGTCCACTGTCTGAGTGATCAGGAATTCACACTGAGCGCCCCGGGGATCAGATCGGTTATGGTCCATGCTCTGAGTGATCAGGAATTCACACTGAGCACCCCGGCGATCAGATCGGGTATGGTCCATGCTCTGAGAGATCAGGAATTCACACTGAGCACCCTGGGGATCAGATCGGGTATGGTCCATGCTCTGAGTGATCAGGAATTCACATTGAGCACCCCGGGGATCAAATCGGGTATGGTCCATGCTCTGAGAGATCAGTAATTCACACTGAGCACCCCGGGGATCAGATCGGGTATGGTCCTTGCTCTGAGAGATCGGGAATTCACACTGAGCACACCCGGGATCAGATCGGGTATGGTCCATGCTCTGAGAGATCAGGAATTCACACTGAGCACCCCGGGGATCAGATCGGGTATGGTCCATGCTCTGAGAGATCAGGAATTCACACTGAGCACCCCGGGGATCAGATCGGGTATGGTCCATGCTCTGAGAGATGAGGAATTCACACTGAGCACCCCGGGGTTCAGATCGGGTATGGTCCATGCTCTGAGTGATCAGGAATTCACACTGAGCACCCCGGGGATCAGATCGGGTATGGTCCACGCTCTGAGTGATTAGGAATTCACACTGAGCACCCCGGGGTTCAGATCGGGTATGGTCCATGCTCTGAGTGATCAGGAATTCACACTGAGCACCCCGGGGATCAGATCGGGTATGGTCCACGCTCTGAGAGATCAGGAATTCACACTGAGCACCCCGGGGATCAGATCGGGTATGGTCCACGCTCTGAGTGATCAGGAATTCACACTGAGCACACCGGGGATCAGATCCGGTACGGTCCATGCTCTGAGTGATCGGGAATTCACATTGAGCACCCCGGGGATCAGATCGGATATGGTCCACGCTCTGAGTGATCAGGAATTTACACTGAGCACCCCGGGGATCAGATCGGGTATGGTCCATGCTCTGAATGATCAGGAATTTACAGTGAGCACCCCGGGGATCAGACCGGGTATGGTCCACGCTCTGAGTGATCAGGAATTCACACTGAGCACACCGGGGATCAGATCGGGTATGGTCCATGCTCTGAGTGATCAGGAATTCACTCTGAGCGCCCCGGGGATCAGATCGGGTATGGACCATGCTGTGAGAGATCAGGAATTCACACTGAGCGCCCCGGGGATCAGATCGGGTATGGACCATGCTCTGAGAGATCAGGAATTCACACTGAGCAACCCGGGGATCAGATCGGGTATGGTCCATGCTCTGAGTGATCAGGAATTTACACTGAGCACCCCGGGGATCAGATCGGGTATGGTCCATGCTCTGAGAGATCAGGAATTCACACTGAGCAACCCGGGGATCAGATCGGGTATGGTCCATGCTCTGAGTGATCAGGAATTTACACTGAGCACCCCGGGGATCAGATCGGGTATGGTCCATGCTCTGAGTGATCAGGAATTCACACTGAGCACCCCGGGGATCAGATCGGGTATGGTCCATCGTCTGAGTGATCAGGAATTCACATTGAGCACCCCGGGGATCAGATCGGGTATGGTCCATCGTCTGAGAGATCAGGAATTCACATTGAGCACCCCGGGGATCAGATCGCCTATGGACCATGTTCTGAGAGATCAGGAATTCACACTGAGCACCCCGGGGATCAGATCGGGTATGGTCCACGCTCTGAGTGATCAGGAATTCACACTGAGCAACCCGGGGATCAGATCGGGTATGGTCCATGATCTGAGTGATCAGGAATTCACATTGAGCACCCCTCGGATCAGATCGGGTATGGTCCATCGTCTGAGTGATCAGGAATTCACACTGAGAACCCGGGGATCAGATCGGGTATGGTCCATGCTCTGAGTGATCAGGAATTCACACTGAGAACCCGGGGATCAGATCGGGTATGGACCATGTACTGAGAGATCAGGAATTCACACTGAGCACCCCGGGGATTAGATCGGGTATGGTCCACGCTCTGAGTGATCAGGAATTCACACTGAGCATACCGGGGTTCAGATCGGGTATGGTCCACGCTCAGATTGATCACGAATTCACACTGAGCACCCCGGGGATCAGATCGGGTATGGTCCATGCTCTGAGAGATCAGGAATTCACACTGAGCACCCCGGGGATCAGATCGGGAATGGTCCATGCTCTCAGTGATCAGGAATTCACATTGAGCACCCCGGGGATCAGATCGGGTATGGTCCATGCTCTGTGTGATCAGGAATTCACACTGAGCACCCCGGGGATCAGATCGGGTATGGTCCACGGTCTGAGTGATCAGGAATTCACACTGAGCACACCGGGGATCAGATCGGGTATGGTCCATGCTCTGAATGATCAGGAATTCACACTGAGGACCCCGGGGATCAGATCGGGTATGGTCCACGCTCTGAGTGATCAGGAATTCACACTGAGCACCCGGGGATCAGATCGGGTATGGACCATGTACTGAGAGATCAGGAATTCTCACTGAGCACCCCGGGGATCAGATCGGGTATGGTCCACGCTCAGAGTGATCAGGAATTCACACTGAACATACCGGGGATCAGATCGGGTATGGTCCACGCTCAGATTGATCACGAATTCACACTGAGCACCCCGGGGATCAGATCGGGAATGGTCCATGCTCTGAGAGATCAGGAATTCACACTGAGCACCCCGGGGATCAGATCGTGTATGGTCCATGCTCTGTGTGATCAGGAATTCACACTGAGCACCCCGGGGATCAGATCGGGTATGGTCCACGGTCTGAGTGATCAGGAATTCACACTGAGCACCCCGGGGATCAGATCGGGTATGGTCCATGCTCTGAGTGATCAGGAATTCACACTGAGCACCCCGGCGATCAGATCGTGTATGGTCCATGCTCTGAGAGATCAGGAATTCACACTGAGCACCCTGGGGATCAGTTCGGGTATGGTCCATGCTCTGAGTGATCAGGAATTCACACTGAGCACCCCGGGGATCAGATCGGGTATGGTCCATGCTCTGAGAGATCAGTAATTCACACTGAGCACCCCGGGGATCAGATCGGGTATGGTCCATGCTCTGAGAGATCGGGAATTCACACTGAGCACACCCGGGATCAGATCGGGTATGGTCCATGCTCTGAGAGATCAGGAATTCACACTGAGCACCCCGGGGATCAGATCGGGTATGGTCCATGCTCTGAGAGATCAGGAATTCACACTGAGCACCCCGGGGATCAGATCGGGTATGGTCCATGCTCTGAGAGATGGGGAATTCACACTGAGCACCCCGGGGATCAGATCGGGTATGGTCCACGCTCTGAGTGATCAGGAATTCACACTGAGCACACCGGGGATCAGATCGGGTATGGTCCATGCTCTGAGTGATCGGGAATTCACATTGAGCACCCCGGGGATCAGATCGGATATGGTCCACGCTCTGAGTGATCAGGAATTTACACTGAGCACCCCGGGGATCAGATCGGGTATGGTCCATGCTCTGAATGATCAGGAATTTACAGTGAGCACCCCGGGGATCAGACCGGGTATGGTCCACGCTCTGAGTGATCAGGAATTCACACTGAGCACACCGGGGATCAGATCGGGTATGGTCCATGCTCTGAGTGATCAGGAATTCACTCTGAGCGCCCCGGGGATCAGATCGGGTATGGACCATGCTGTGAGAGATCAGGAATTCACACTGAGCGCCCCGGGGATCAGATCGGGTATGGACCATGCTCTGAGAGATCAGGAATTCACACTGAGCAACCCGGGGATCAGATCGAGTATGGTCCATGCTCTGAGTGATCAGGAATTTACACTGAGCACCCCGGGGATCAGATCGGGTATGGTCCATGCTCTGAGAGATCAGGAATTCACACTGAGCAACCCGGGGATCAGATCGGGTATGGTCCATGCTCTGAGTGATCAGGAATTTACACTGAGCACCCCGGGGATCAGATCGGGTATGGTCCATGCTCTGAGTGATCAGGAATTCACACTGAGCACCCCGGGGATCAGATCGGGTATGGTCCATCGTCTGAGTGATCAGGAATTCACATTGAGCACCCCGGGGATCAGATCGGGTATGGTCCATCGTCTGAGAGATCAGGAATTCACATTGAGCACCCCGGGGATCAGATCGGGTATGGACCATGTTCTGAGAGATCAGGAATTCACACTGAGCACCCCGTGGATCAGATCGGGTATGGTCCACGCTCTGAGTGATCAGGAATTCACACTGAGCAACCCGGGGATCAGATCTGGTATGGTCCATGATCTGAGTGATCAGGAATTCACATTGAGCACCCCTCGGATCAGATCGGGTATGGTCCATCGTCTGAGTGATCAGGAATTCACACTCAGCAACCCGGGGATCAGATCGGGTATGGTCCATGCTCTGAGTGATCAGGAATTCACACTGAGAACCCGGGAATCAGATCGGGTATGGACCATGTACTGAGAGATCAGGAATTCACACTGAGCACCCCGGGGATCAGATCGGGTATGGTCCACGCTCTGAGTGATCAGGAATTCACACTGAGCATACCGGGGTTCAGATCGGGTATGGTCCACGCTCAGATTGATCACGAATTCACACTGAGCACCCCGGGGATCAGATCGGGTATGGTCCATGCTCTGAGAGATCAGGAATTCACACTGAGCACCCCGGGGATCAGATCGGGTATGGTCCATGCTCTGAGTGATCAGGAATTCACATTGAGCACCCCGGGGATCAGATCGGGTATGGTCCATGCTCTGTGTGATCAGGAATTCACACTGAGCACCCCGGGGATCAGATCGGGTATGGTCCACGGTCTGAGTGATCAGGAATTCACACTGAGCACCCCGGGGATCAGATCGGGTATGGTCCATGCTCTGAATGATCAGGAATTCACACTGAGGACCCCGGGGATCAGATCGGGTATGGTCCACGCTCTGAGTGATCAGGAATTCACACTGAGCACCCCGGGGATCAGATCGGGTATGGTCCATACTCTGAGTGATCAGGAATTCACACTGAGCACCCCGGGGATCAGATCAGGTATGGTCCACGCTTTGAGTGATCAGGAATTCACACTGAGCACCCCGGGGATCAGATCGGGTATGGTCCATGTTCTGAGAGATCAGGAATTCACACTGAGCACCCCGGGGATCAGATCGGGTATGGTCCACGCTCTGAGTGATCAGGAATTCACACTCAGCAACCCGGGGATCAGATGGGGTATGGTCCATGCTCTGAGTGATCAGGAATTCACACTGAGCACCCGGGGATCAGATCGGGTATGGACCATGTACTGAGAGATCAGGAATTCACACTGAGCACTCCGGGGATCAGATCGGGTATGGTCCACGCTCTGAGTGATCAGGAATTCACACTGAGCATACCGGGGATCAGATCGGGTATGGTCCACGCTCAGATTGATCACGAATTCACACTGAGCACCCCGGGGATCAGATCGGGTATGGTCCATGCTCTGAGAGATCAGGAATTCACACTGAGCACCCCGGGGATCAGATCGTGTATGGTCCATGCTCTGTGTGATCAGGAATTCACACTGAGCACCCCGGGGATCAGATCGGGTATGGTCCACTGTCTGAGTGATCAGGAATTCACACTGAGCACCCCGGGGATCAGATCGGGTATGGTCCATGCTCTGAGTGATCAGGAATTCACACTGAGCACCCCGGCGATCAGATCGGGTATGGTCCATGCTCTGAGAGATCAGGAATTCACACTGAGCACCCTGGGGATCAGATCGGGTATGGTCCATGCTCTGAGTGATCAGGAATTCACACTGAGCACCCCGGGGATCAAATCGGGTATGGTCCATGCTCTGAGAGATCAGTAATTCACACTGAGCACCCCGGGGATCAGATCGGGTATGGTCCATGCTCTGAGAGATCGGGAATTCACACTGAGCACACCCGGGATCAGATCGGGTATGGTCCATGATCTGAGAGACCAGGAATTCACACTGAGCACCCCGGGGATCAGATCGGGTATGGTCCATGCTCTGAGAGATCAGGAATTCACACTGAGCACCCCGGGGATCAGATCGGGTATGGTCCATGCTCTGAGAGATGAGGAATTCACACTGAGCACCCCGGGGTTCAGATCGGGTATGGTCCATGCTCTGAGTGATCAGGAATTCACACTGAGCACCCCGGGGATCAGATCGGGTATGGTCCACGCTCTGAGTGATTAGGAATTCACACTGAGCACACCGGGGATCAGATCGGGTATGGTCCATGCTCTGAGTGATCAGGAATTCACACTGAGCACCCCGGGGATCAGATCGGATATGGTCCATGCTCTGAGTGATCAGGAATTCACACTGAGCACACCGGGGATCAGATCGTGTATGGTCCATGCTCTGAGTGATCGGGAATTCACATTGAGCACCCCGGGGATCAGATCGGATATGGTCCACGCGCTGAGTGATCAGGAATTTACACTGAGCACCCCGGGGATCAGATCGGGTAAGGTCCATGCTCTGAATGATCAGGAATTCACACTGAGCACACCGGGGATCAGATCGGGTATGGTCCATGCTCTGAGTGATCAGGAATTCACTCTGAGCGCCCCGGGGATCAGATCGGGTATGGACCATGCTGTGATAGATCAGGAATTCACACTGAGAGCCCCGGGGATCAGATCGGGTATGGACCATGCTCTGAGAGATCAGGAATTCACACTGAGCAACCCGGGGATCAGATCGGGTATGGTCCATGCTCTGAGTGATCAGGAATTTACACTGAGCACCCCGGGGATCAAATCGTGTATGGTACATGCTCTGAGAGATCAGGAATTCACACTGAGCAACCCGGGGATCAGATCGGGTATGGTCCATGCTCTGAGTGATCAGGAATTTACACTGAGCACCCCGGGGATCAGATCGGGTATGGTCCATGCTCTGAGTGATCAGGAATTCACACTGAGCACCCCGGGGATCAGATCGGGTATGGTCCATCGTCTGAGTGATCAGGAATTCACATTGAGCACCCCGGGGATCAGATCGGGTATGGTCCATCGTCTGAGAGATCAGGAATTCACATTGAGCACCCCGGGGATCAGATCGGGTATGGACCACGTTCTGAGAGATCAGGAATTCACACTGAGCACCCCGGGGATCAGATCGGGTATGGTCCACGCTCTGAGTGATCAGGAATTCACACTGAGCACCCCGGGGATCAGATCGGGTATGGTCCACTGTCTGAGTGATCAGGAATTCACATTGAGCACCCCGCGGATCAGATCGGGTATGGTCCATCGTCTGAGTGATCAGGAATTCACACCCAGCAACCCGGGGATCAGATCGGGTAAGGTCCATGCTCTGAGTGATCAGGAATTCACACTGAGAACCCTGGGATCAGATCGGGTATGGACCATGTACTGAGAGATCAGGAATTCACACTGAGCACCCCGGGGATCAGATCGGGTATGGTCCACGCTCTGAGTGATCAGGAATTCACACTGAGCATACCGGGGATCAGATCGGGTAAGGTCCACGCTCAGATTGATCACGAATTCACACTGAGCACCCCGGGGATCAGATCGGGTATGGTCCATGCTCTGAGAGATCAGGAATTGACACTGAGCACCCCGGGGATCAGATCGGGTATGGTCCATGCTCTGAGTGATCAGAAATTCACATTGAGCACCCCGGGGATCAGATCGGGTATGGTCCATGCTCTGTGTGATCAGGAATTCACACTGAGCACCCCGGGGATCAGATCGGGTATGGTCCACGGTCTGAGTGATCAGGAATTCACACTAAGCACCACGGGGATCAGATCGGGTATGATCCATGCTCTGAATGATCAGGAATTCACACTGAGGACCCCGGGGATCAGATCGGGCATGGTCCACGCTCTGAGTGATCAGGAATTCACACTGAGCACCCCGGGGATCAGATCGGGTATGGTCCATACTCTGAGTGATCAGGAATTCACACTGAGCACCCCGGGGATCAGATCGGGTATGGTCCACGCTCTGAGTGATCAGGAATTCACACTGAGCACCCCGGGGATCAGATCGGGTATGGTCCATGTTCTGAGAGATCAGGAATTCACACTGAGCACCCCGGGGATCAGATCGGGTATGGTCCACGCTCTGAGTGATCAGAAATTCACACTGAGCACCCCGGGGATCAGATCGGGTATGGTCCATGATCTGAGTGATCAGGAATTCACATTGAGCACCCCGCGGATCAGATCGGGTATGGTCCACGCTCTGAGTGATCAGGAATTCACACTGAGCATACCGGGGATCAGATCGGGTATGGTCCACGCTCAGATTGATCACGAATTCACACTGAGCACCCCGGGGATCAGATCGGGTATGGTCCATGCTCTGAGAGATCAGGAATTCACACTGAGCACCCCGGGGATCGGATCGTGTATGGTCCATGCTCTGTGTGATCAGGAATTCACACTGTGCACCCCGGGGATCAGATCGGGTATGGTCCACGGTCTGAGTGATCAGGAATTCACACTGAGCACACCGGGGATCAGATCGGGTATGGACCATGTTCTGAGAGATCAGGAATTCACACTGAGCACCCCGGGGATTAGATCGGGTATGGTCCAAGCTCTGAGTGATCAGGAATTCACACTGAGCACCCCGGGGATCAGATCGGGTATGGTCCATGCTCTGAATGATCAGGAATTTACAGTGAGCACGCCGGGGATCAAATCGGGTATGGTCCACGCTCTGAGTGATCAGGAATTCACACTGAGCACACCGGGGATCAGATCGGGTATGGTCCATGCTCTGAGTGATCAGGAATTCACTCTGAGCGCCCCGGGGATCAGATCGGGTATGGACCATGCTGTGAGAGATCAGGAATTCACACTGAGCGCCCCGGGGATCAGATCGGGTATGGACCATGCTCTGAGAGAGCAGGAATTCACACTGAGCAACCCGGGGATTAGATCGGGTATGGTCCATGCTCTGAGTGATCAGGAATTTACACTGAGCACCCCGGGGATCAGATCGGGTATGGTCCATGCTCTGAGAGATCAGGAATTCACACTGAGCAACCCGGGGATCAGATCGGGTATGGTCCACGCTCTGAGTGATCAGGAATTCACACTGAGCATACCGGGGATCAGATCGGGTATGGTCCACGCTCAGATTGATCACGAATTCACACTGAGCACCCCGGGGATCAGATCGGGTATGGTCCATGCTCTGAGAGATCAGGAATTCACACTGAGCACCCCGGGGATCGGATCGTGTATGGTCCATGCTCTGTGTGATCAGGAATTCACACTGTGCACCCCGGGGATCAGATCGGGTATGGTCCACGGTCTGAGTGATCAGGAATTCACACTGAGCACCCCGGGGATCAGATCGGGTATGGTCCATGCTCTGAATGATCAGGAATTCACACTGAGCACCCCGGGGATCAGATCGGGTATGGTCCATGTTCGGAGAGATCAGGAATTCACACTGAGCACACCGGGGATCAGATCGGGTATGGACCATGTTCAGAGAGATCAGGAATTCACACTGAGCACCCCGGGGATTAGATCGGGTAGGGTCCAAGCTCTGAGTGATCAGGAATTCACACTGAGCACCCCGGGGATCAGATCGGATATGGTCCATGCTCTGAGTGATCAGGAATTCACACTGAGCACCCCGGGGATCAGATCGGGTATGGTCCATGCTCTGAATGATCAGGAATTTACAGTGAGCACGCCGGGGATCAAATCGGGTATGGTCCACGCTCTGAGTGATCAGGAATTCACACTGAGCACACCGGGGATCAGATCGGGTATGGTCCATGCTCTGAGTGATCAGGAATTCACTCTGAGCGCCCCGGGGATCAGATCGGGTATGGACCATGCTGTGAGAGAACAGGAATTCACACTGAGCGCCCCGGGGATCAGATCGGGTATGGACCATGCTCTGAGAGAGCAGGAATTCACACTGAGCAACCCGGGGATTAGATCGGGTATGGTCCATGCTCTGAGTGATCAGGAATTTACACTGAGCACCCCGGGGATCAGATCGGGTATGGTCCATGCTCTGAGAGATCAGGAATTCACACTGAGCAACCCGGGGATCAGATCGGGTATGGTCCATGCTCTGAGTGATCAGGAATTTACACTGAGCACCCCGGGGATCAGATCGGGTATGGTCCACGCTCTGAGTGATCAGGAATTCACACTGAGCACCCCGGGGATCAGATCGGGTATGGTCCATGATCTGGGTGATCAGGAATTCACATTGAGCACCCCGCGGATCAGATCGGGTATGGTCCACGCACTGACTGATCAGGAATTCACACTCAGCAACCCGGGGATCAGATCGGGTATGGTCCATGCTCTGAGTGATCAGGAATTCACACTGAGAACCCGGGGATCAGATCGGGTATGGACCATGTACTGAGAGATCAGGAATTCACACTGAGCACCCCGGGGATCAGATCGGGTATGGTCCACGGTCTGAGTGATCAGGAATTCACACTGAGCACCCCGGGGATCAGATCGGGTATGGTCCATGCTCTGAATGATCAGGAATTCACACTGAGGACCCCGGGGATCAGATCGGGTATGGTCCACGCTCTGAGTGATCAGGAATTCACACTGAGCACCCCGGGGATCAGAACGGGTATGGTCCATACTCTGAGTGATCAGGAATTCACACTGAGGACCCCGGTGATCAGATCGGGTATGGTCCACGCTCTGAGTGATCAGGAATTCACACTGAGCACCCCGGGGATCAGATCGGGTATGGTCCATACTCTGCGTGATCAGGAATTCACACTGAGCACCCCGGGGATCAGATCGGGTATGGTCCACGCTCTGAGTGATCAGGAATTCACACTGAGCACCCCGGGGATCAGATCGGGTATGGTCCATGTTCTGAGAGATCAGGAATTCACACTGAGCACCCCGGGGATCAGATCGTGTATGGTCCACGCTCTGAGCGATCAGAAATTCACACTGAGCACCCCGGGGATCAGATGGGGTATGGTCCATGCTCTGAGTGATCAGGAATTCACACTGAGCACCCGGGGATCAGATCGGGTATGGACCATGTACTGAGAGATCAGGAATTCACACTGAGCACCCCGGGGATCAGATCGGGTATGGTCCACGCACTGAGTGATCAGGAATTCACACTGAGCATACCGGGGATCAGATCGGGTATGGTCCACGCTCAGATTGATCACGAATTCACACTGAGCACCCCGGGGATCAGATCGGGTATGGTCCATGCTCTGAGAGATCAGGAATTCACACTGAGCACCCCGGGGATCAGATCGTGTATGGTCCATGCTCTGTGTGATCAGGAATTCTCACTGAGCACCCCGGGGATCAGATCGGGTATGGTCCACGGTCTGAGTGATCAGGAATTCACACTGAGCACCCCGGGGATCGGATCGGGTATGGTCCATGCTCTGAATGATCAGGAATTCACACTGAGGACCCCGGGGATCAGATCGGGTATGGTCCACGCTCTGAGTGATCAGGAATTCACACTGAGCACCCCGGGGATCAGATCGGGTATGGTCCATACTCTGAGTGATCAGGAATTCACACTGAGCACCCCGGGAATCAGATCGGGTATGGTCCACGCTCTGAGTGATCAGGAATTCACACTGAGCAACCCGGGGATCAGATCGGGTATGGTCCATGTTCGGAGAGATCAGGAATTCACACTGAGCACCCCGGGGATCAGATCGGTTATGGACCATGTCCTGAGAGATCAGGTATTCACACTGAGCACCCCGGGGATTAGATCGGGTATGGTCCAGGCTCTGAGTGATCAGGAATTTACACTGAGCACCCCGGGGATCAGATCGGATATGGTCCATGCTCTGAGTGATCAGGAATTCACACTGAGCACCCCGGGGATCAGATCGGGTATGGTCCATGCTCTGAATGATCAGGAATTTACAGTGAGCACCCCGGGGATCAGATCGGGTATGGTCCACGCTCTGAGTGATCAGGAATTCACACTGAGCACACCGGGGATCAGATCGGGTATGGTCCATGCTCTGAGTGATCAGGAATTCACTCTGAGCGCCCCGGCGATCAGATCGGGTATGGACCATGCTGTGAGAGATCAGGAATTCACACTGAGCGGCCCGGGGATCAGATCGGGTATGGACCATGCTCTGAGAGAGCAGGAATTCACACTGAGCAACCCGGGGATCAGATCGGGTATGGTCCATGCTCTGAGTGATCAGGAATTTACACTGAGCACCCCGGGGATCAGATCGGGTATGGTCCATGCTCTGAGAGATCAGGAATTCACACTGAGCAACCCGGGGATCAGATCGGGTATGGTCCATGCTCTGAGTGATCAGGAATTTACACTGAGCACCCCGGGGATCAGATCGGGTATGGTCCACGCTCTGAGTGATCAGGAATTCACACTGAGCACCCCGGGGATCAGATCGGGTATGGTCCATGATCTGAGTGATCAGGAATTCACATTGAGCACCCCGCGGATCAGATCGGGTATGGTCCACGCTCTGAGTGATCAGGAATTCACACTCAGCAACCCGGGGATCAGATCGGGTATGGTCCATGCTCTGAGTGATCAGGAATTCACACTGAGAACCCGGGGATCAGATCGGGTATGGTCCATGCTCTGAATGATCAGGAATTTACAGTGAGCACGCCGGGGATCAAATCGGGTATGGTCCACGCTCTGAGTGATCAGGAATTCACACTGAGCACACCGGGGATCAGATCGGGTATGGTCCATGCTCTGAGTGATCAGGAATTCACTCTGAGCGCCCCGGGGATCAGATCGGGTATGGACCATGCTGTCAGAGATCAGGAATTCACACTGAGCGCCCCGGGGATCAGATCGGGTATGGACCATGCTCTGAGAGAGCAGGAATTCACACTGAGCAACCCGGGGATTAGATCGGGTATGATCCATGCTCTGAGTGATCAGGAATTTACACTGAGCACCCCGGGGATCAGATCGGGTATGGTACATGCTCTGAGAGATCAGGAATTCACACTGAGCAACCCGGGGATCAGATCGGGTATGGTCCATGCTCTGAGTGATCAGGAATTTACACTGAGCACCCCGGGGATCAGATCGGGTATGGTCCACGCTCTGAGTGATCAGGAATTCACACTGAGCACCCCGGGGATCAGATCGGGTATGGTCCATGATCTGAGTGATCAGGAATTCACATTGAGCACCCCGCGGATCAGATCGGGTATGGTCCACGCACTGACTGATCAGGAATTCACACTCAGCAACCCGGGGATCAGATCGGGTATGGTCCATGCTCTGAGTGATCAGGAATTCACACTGAGAACCCGGGGATCAGATCGGGTATGGACCATGTACTGAGAGATCAGGAATTCACACTGAGCACCCCGGGGATCAGATCGGGTATGGTCCACGGTCTGAGTGATCAGGAATTCACACTGAGCACCCCGGGGATCAGATCGGGTATGGTCCATGCTCTGAATGATCAGGAATTCACACTGAGGACCCCGTTGATCAGATCGGGTATGGTCCACGCTCTGAGTGATCAGGAATTCACACTGAGCACCCCGGGGATCAGAACGGGTATGGTCCATACTCTGAGTGATCAGGAATTCACACTGAGGACCCCGGGGATCAGATCGGGTATGGTCCACGCTCTGAGTGATCAGGAATTCACACTGAGCACCCCGGGGATCAGATCGGGTATGGTCCATACTCTGCGTGATCAGGAATTCACACTGAGCACCCCGGGGATCAGATCGGGTATGGTCCACGCTCTGAGTGATCAGGAATTCACACTGAGCACCCCGGGGATCAGATCGGGTATGGTCCATGTTCTGAGAGATCAGGAATTCACACTGAGCACCCCGGGGATCAGATCGGGTATGGTCCACGCTCTGAGCGATCAGAAATTCACACTGAGCACCCCGGGGATCAGATCGGGTATGGTCCACGCTCTGAGTGATCAGGAATTCACACTGAGCACCCCGGGGATCAGAACGGGTATGGTCCATACTCTGAGTGATCAGGAATTCACACTGAGGACCCCGGGGATCAGATCGGGTATGGTCCACGCTCTGAGTGATCAGGAATTCACATTGAGCACCCCGCGGATCAGATCGGGTATGGTCAACGCTCTGAGTGATCAGGAATTCTCACTCAGCTACCCGGGGATCAGATGGGGTATGGTCCACGCTCAGATTGATCACGAATTCACACTGAGCACCCCGGGGATCAGATCGGGTATGGTCCATGCTCTGAGAGATCAGGAATTCACACTGAGCACCCAGGGGATCAGATCGTGTATGGTCCATGCTCTGTGTGATCAGGAATTCACACTGAGCACCCCGGGGATCAGATCGGGTATGGTCCACGGTCTGAGTGATCAGGAATTCACACTGAGCACCCCGGGGATCGGATCGGGTATGGTCCATGCTCTGAATGATCAGGAATTCACACTGACCCCGGGGATCAGATCGGGTATGGTCCACGCTCTGAGTGATCAGGAATTCACACTGAGCACCCCGGGGATCAGATCGGGTATGGTCCACGGTCTGAGTGATCAGGAATTCACACTGAGCACCCCGGGGATCAGATCGGGTATGGTCCATGCTCTGAATGATCAGGAATTCACACTGAGGACCCCGGGGATCAGATCGGGTATGGTCCACGCTCTGAGTGATCAGGAATTCACACTGAGCACCCCGGGGATCAGAACGGGTATGGTCCATACTCTGAGTGATCAGGAATTCACACTGAGGACCCCGGGGATCAGATCGGGTATGGTCCACGCTCTGAGTGATCAGGAATTCACACTGAGCACCCCGGGGATCAGATCGGGTATGGTCCATACTCTGCGTGATCAGGAATTCACACTGAGCACCCCTTGGATCAGATCGGGTATGGTCCACGCTCTGAGTGATCAGGAATTCACACTGAGCACCCCGGGGATCAGATCGGGTATGGTCCATGTTCTGAGAGATCAGGAATTCACACTGAGCACCCCGGGGATCAGATCGGGTATGGTCCACGCTCTGAGCGATCAGAAATTCACACTGAGCACCCCGGGGATCAGATCGGGTATGGTCCATGATCTGAGTGATCAGGAATTCACATTGAGCACCCCGCGGATCAGATCGGGTATGGTCCACGCTCTGAGTGATCAGGAATTCTCACTCAGCTACCCGGGGATCAGATGGGGTATGGTCCATGCTCTGAGTGATCAGGAATTCACACTGAGCACCCGGGGATCAGATCGGGTATGGACCATGTACTGAGAGATCAGGAATTCACACTGAGCACCCCGGGGAACAGATCGTGTATGGTCCACGCACTGAGTGATCAGGAATTCACACTGAGCATACCGGGGATCAGATCGGGTATGGTCCACGCTCAGATTGATCACGAATTCACACTGAGCACCCCGGGGATCAGATCGGGTATGGTCCATGCTCTGAGAGATCAGGAATTCACACTGAGCACCCCGGGGATCAGATCGTGTATGGTCCATGCTCTGTGTGATCAGGAATTCACACTGAGCACCCCGGGGATCAGATCGGGTATGGTCCACGGACTGAGTGATCAGGAATTCACACTGAGCACCCCGGGGATCGGATCGGGTATGGTCCATGCTCTGAATGATCAGGAATTCACACTGAGGACCCCGGGGATCAGATCGGGTATGGTCCACGCTCTGAGTGATCAGGAATTCACACTGAGCACCCCGGGGATCAGATCGGGTATGGTCCATACTCTGAGTGATCAGGAATTCACACTGAGCACCCCGGGAATCAGATCGGGTATGGTCCACGCTCTGAGTGATCAGGAATTCACACTGAGCACCCCGGGGATCAGATCGGGTATGGTCCATGTTCGGAGAGATCAGGAATTCACACTGAGCACCCCGGGGATCAGATCGGTTATGGACCATGTCCTGAGAGATCAGGAATTCACACTGAGCACCCCGGGGATTAGATCGGGTATGGTCCAGGCTCTGAGTGATCAGGAATTCACACTGAGCACCCCGGGGATCAGATCGGGTATGGTCCATGCTCTGAATGATCAGGAATTTACAGTGAGCACCCCGGGGATCAGATCGGGTATGGTCCATGTTCGGAGAGATCAGGAATTCACACTGAGCACCCCGGGGATCAGATCGGTTATGGACCATGTCCTGAGAGATCAGGAATTCACACTGAGCACCCCGGGGATTAGATCGGGTATGGTCCAGGCTCTGAGTGATCAGGAATTCACACTGAGCACCCCGGGGATCAGATCGGGTATGGTCCATGCTCTGAATGATCAGGAATTTACAGTGAGCACCCCGGGGATCAGATCGGGTATGGTCCACGCTCTGAGTGATCAGGAATTCACACTGAGCACACCGGGGATCAGATCGGGTATGGTCCATGCTCTGAGTGATCAGGAATTCACTCTGAGCGCCCCGGGGATCAGATCGGGTATGGACCATGCTGTGAGAGATCAGGAATTCACACTGAGCGCCCCGGGGATCAGATCGGGTATGGACCATGCTCTGAGAGAGCAGGAATTCACACTGAGCAACCCGGGGATCAGATCGGGTATGGTCCATGCTCTGAGTGATCAGGAATTTACACTGCGCACCCCGGGGATCAGATCGGGTATGGTCCATGCTCTGAGAGATCAGGAATTCACACTGAGCAACCCGGGGATCAGATCGGGTATGGTCCATGCTCTGAGTGATCAGGAATTTACACTGAGCACCCCGGGGATCAGATCGGGTATGGTCCACGCTCTGAGTGATCAGGAATTCACACTGAGCACCCCGGGGATCAGATCGGGTATGGTCCATGATCTGAGTGATCAGGAATTCACATTGAGCACCCCGCGGATCAGATCGGGTATGGTCCACGCTCTGAGTGATCAGGAATTCACACTCAGCAACCCGGGGATCAGATCGGGTATGGTCCATGCTCTGAGTGATCAGGAATTCACACTGAGAACCCGGGGATCAGATCGGGTATGGTCCATGCTCTGAATGATCAGGAATTTACAGTGAGCACGCCGGGGATCAAATCGGGTATGGTCCACGCTCTGAGTGATCAGGAATTCACACTGAGCACACCGGGGATCAGATCGGGTATGGTCCATGCTCTGAGTGATCAGGAATTCACTCTGAGCGCCCCGGGGATCAGATCGGGTATGGACCATGCTGTGAGAGATCAGGAATTCACACTGAGCGCCCCGGGGATCAGATCGGGTATGGACCATGCTCTGAGAGAGCAGGAATTCACACTGAGCAACCCGGGGATTAGATCGGGTATGGTCCATGCTCTGAGTGATCAGGAATTTACACTGAGCACCCCGGGGATCAGATCGGGTATGGTCCACGCTCTGAGTGATCAGGAATTCACACTGAGCACCCCGGGGATCAGATCGGGTATGGTCCATGATCTGAGTGATCAGGAATTCACATTGAGCACCCCGCGGATCAGATCGGGTATGGTCCACGCACTGACTGATCAGGAATTCACACTCAGCAACCCGGGGATCAGATCGGGTATGGTCCATGCTCTGAGTGATCAGGAATTCACACTGAGAACCCGGGGATCAGATCGGGTATGGACCATGTACTGAGAGATCAGGAATTCACACTGAGCAGCCCGGGGATCAGATCGGGTATGGTCCACGGTCTGAGTGATCAGGAATTCACACTGAGCACCCCGGGGATCAGATCGGGTATGGTCCATGCTCTGAATGATCAGGAATTCACACTGAGGACCCCGGGGATCAGATCGGGTATGGTCCACGCTCTGAGTGATCAGGAATTCACACTGAGCACCCCGGGGATCAGAACGGGTATGGTCCATACTCTGAGTGATCAGGAATTCACACTGAGGACCCCGGGGATCAGATCGGGTATGGTCCACGCTCTGAGTGATCAGGAATTCACAGTGAGCACCCCGGGGATCAGATCGGGTATGGTCCATACTCTGCGTGATCAGGAATTCACACTGAGCACCCCGGGGATCAGATCGGGTATGGTCCACGCTCTGAGTGATCAGGAATTCACACTGAGCACCCCGGGGATCAGATCGGGTATGCTCCATGTTCTGAGAGATCAGGAATTCACACTGAGCACCCCGGGGATCAGATCGGGTATGGTCCACGCTCTGAGCGATCAGAAATTCACACTGAGCACCCCGGGGATCAGATCGGGTATGGTCCATGATCTGAGTGATCAGGAATTCACATTGAGCACCCCGCGGATCAGATCGGGTATGGTCCACGCTCTGAGTGATCAGGAATTCTCACTCAGCTACCCGGGGATCAGATGGGGTATGGTCCATGCTCTGAGTGATCAGGAATTCACACTGAGCACCCGGGGATCAGATCGGGTATGGACCATGTACTGAGAGATCAGGAATTCACACTGAGCACCCCGGGGATCAGATCGGGTATGGTCCACGCACTGAGTGATCAGGAATTCACACTGAGCATACCGGGGATCAGATCGGGTATGGTCCACGCTCAGATTGATCACGAATTCACACTGAGCACCCCGGGGATCAGATCGGGTATGGTCCATGCTCTGAGAGATCAGGAATTCACACTGAGCACCCCGGGGATCAGATCGTGTATGGTCCATGCTCTGTGTGATCAGGAATTCACACTGAGCACCCCGGGGATCAGATCGGGTATGGTCCACGGTCTGAGTGATCAGGAATTCACACTGAGCACCCCGGGGATCGGATCGGGTATGGTCCATGCTCTGAATGATCAGGAATTCACACTGAGGACCCCGGGGATCAGATCGGGTATGGTCCACGCTCTGAGTGATCAGGAATTCACACTGAGCACCCCGGGGATCAGATCGGGTATGGTCCAAACTCTGAGTGATCAGGAATTCACACTGAGCACCCCGGGAATCAGATCGGGTATGGTCCACGCTCTGAGTGATCAGGAATTCACACTGAGCACCCCGGGGATCAGATCGGGTATGGTCCATGTTCGGAGAGATCAGGAATTCACACTGAGCACCCCGGGGATCAGATCGGTTATGGACCATGTCCTGAGAGATCAGGAATTCACACTGAGCACCCCGGGGATTAGATCGGGTATGGTCCAGGCTCTGAGTGATCAGGAATTCACACTGAGCACCCCGGGGATCAGATCGGATATGGTCCATGCTCTGAGTGATCAGGAATTCACACTGAGCACCCCGGGGATCAGATCGGGTATGGTCCATGCTCTGAATGATCAGGAAATTACAGTGAGCACCCCGGGGATCAGATCGGGTATGGTCCACGCTCTGAGTGATCAGGAATTCACACTGAGCACACCGGGGATCAGATCGGGTATGGTCCACGCTCTGAGTGATCAGGAATTCACACTGAGCACCCCGGGGATCAGATCGGGTATGGTCCATGATCTGAGTGATCAGGAATTCACATTGAGCACCCCGCGGATCAGATCGGGTATGGTCCACGCTCTGAGTGATCAGGAATTCACACTCAGCAACCCGGGGATCAGATCGGGTATGGTCCATGCTCTGAGTGATCAGGAATTTACACTGAGCACCCCGGGGATCAGATCGGGTATGGTCCACGCTCTGAGTGATCAGGAATTCACACTGAGCACCCCGGGGATCAGATCGGGTATGGTCCATGATCTGAGTGATCAGGAATTCACATTGAGCACCCCGCGGATCAGATCGGGTATGGTCCACGCTCTGAGTGATCAGGAATTCACACTCAGCAACCCGGGGATCAGATCGGGTATGGTCCATGCTCTGAGTGATCAGGAATTCACACTGAGAACCCGGGGATCAGATCGGGTATGGTCCATGCTCTGAATGATCAGGAATTTACAGTGAGCACGCCGGGGATCAAATCGGGTATGGTCCACGCTCTGAGTGATCAGGAATTCACACTGAGCACACCGGGGATCAGATCGGGTATGGTCCATGCTCTGAGTGATCAGGAATTCACTCTGAGCGCCCCGGGGATCAGATCGGGTATGGACCATGCTGTCAGAGATCAGGAATTCACACTGAGCGCCCCGGGGATCAGATCGGGTATGGACCATGCTCTGAGAGAGCAGGAATTCACACTGAGCAACCCGGGGATTAGATCGGGTATGGTCCATGCTCTGAGTGATCAGGAATTTACACTGAGCACCCCGGGGATCAGATCGGGTATGGTCCATGCTCTGAGAGATCAGGAATTCACACTGAGCAACCCGGGGATCAGATCGGGTATGGTCCATGCTCTGAGTGATCAGGAATTTACACTGAGCACCCCGGGGATCAGATCGGGTATGGTCCACGCTCTGAGTGATCAGGAATTCACGCTGAGCACCCCGGGGATCAGATCGGGTATGGTCCATGATCTGAGTGATCAGGAATTCACATTGAGCACCCCGCGGATCAGATCGGGTATGGTCCACGCACTGACTGATCAGGAATTCACACTCAGCAACCCGGGGATCAGATCGGGTATGGTCCATGCTCTGAGTGATCAGGAATTCACACTGAGAACCCGGGGATCAGATCGGGTATGGACCATGTACTGAGAGATCAGGAATTCACACTGAGCACCCCGGGGATCAGATCGGGTATGGTCCACGGTCTGAGTGATCAGGAATTCACACTGAGCACCCCGGGGATCAGATCGGGTATGGTCCACGCTCTGAGTGATCAGGAATTCACACTGAGCACCCCGGGGATCAGAACGGGTATGGTCCATACTCTGAGTGATCAGGAATTCACACTGAGCACCCCGGGGATCAGATCGGGTATGGTCCATACTCTGCGTGATCAGGAATTCACACTGAGCACCCCGGGGATCAGATCGGGTATGGTCCACGCTCTGAGTGATCAGGAATTCACACTGAGCACCCCGGGGATCAGATCGGGTATGGTCCATGCTCTGAGTGATCAGGAATTTACACTGAGCACCCCGGGGATCAGATCGGGTATGGTCCATGCTCTGAGAGATCAGGAATTCACACTGAGCAACCCGGGGATCAGATCGGGTATGGTCCATGCTCTGAGTGATCAGGAATTTACACTGAGCACCCCGGGGATCAGATCGGGTATGGTCCATGCTCTGAGTGATCAGGAATTCACACTGAGCACCCCGGGGATCAGATCGGGTATGTTCCATGCTCTGAGAGATCAGGAATTCACACTGAGCACCCAGGGGATCAGATCGTGTATGGTCCATGCTCTGTGTGATCAGGAATTCACACTGAGCACCCCGGGGATCAGATCGGGTATGGTCCACGGTCTGAGTGATCAGGAATTCACACTGAGCACCCCGGGGATCGGATCGGGTATGGTCCATGCTCTGAATGATCAGGAATTCACACTGACCCCGGGGATCAGATCGGGTATGGTCCACGCTCTGAGTGATCAGGAATTCACACTGAGCACCCCGGGGATCAGATCGGGTATGGTCCACGGTCTGAGTGATCAGGAATTCACACTGAGCACCCCGGGGATCAGATCGGGTATGGTCCATGCTCTGAATGATCAGGAATTCACACTGAGGACCCCGGGGATCAGATCGGGTATGGTCCACGCTCTGAGTGATCAGGAATTCACACTGAGCACCCCGGGGATCAGAACGGGTATGGTCCATACTCTGAGTGATCAGGAATTCACACTGAGGACCCCGGGGATCAGATCGGGTATGGTCCACGCTCTGAGTGATCAGGAATTCACACTGAGCACCCCGGGGATCAGATCGGGTATGGTCCATGTTCTGAGAGATCAGGAATTCACACTGAGCACCCCGGGGATCAGATCGGGTATGGTCCACGCTCTGAGCGATCAGAAATTCACACTGAGCACCCCGGGGATCAGATCGGGTATGGTCCATGATCTGAGTGATCAGGAATTCACATTGAGCACCCCGCGGATCAGATCGGGTATGGTCCACGCTCTGAGTGATCAGGAATTCTCACTCAGCTACCCGGGGATCAGATGGGGTATGGTCCATGCTCTGAGTGATCAGGAATTCACACTGAGCACCCGGGGATCAGATCGGGTATGGACCATGTACTGAGAGATCAGGAATTCACACTGAGCACCCCGGGGATCAGATCGAGTATGGTCCACGCACTGAGTGATCAGGAATTCACACTGAGCATACCGGGGATCAGATCGGGTATGGTCCACGCTCAGATTGATCACGAATTCACACTGAGCACCCCGGGGATCAGATCGGGTATGGTCCATGCTCTGAGAGATCAGGAATTCACACTGAGCACCCCGGGGATCAGATCGTGTATGGTCCATGCTCTGTGTGATCAGGAATTCACACTGAGCACCCCGGGGATCAGATCGGGTATGGTCCACGGTCTGAGTGATCAGGAATTCACACTGAGCACCCCGGGGATCGAATCGGGTATGGTCCATGCTCTGAATGATCAGGAATTCACACTGAGGACCCCGGGGATCAGATCGGGTATGGTCCACGCTCTGAGTGATCAGGAATTCACACTGTGCACCCCGGGAATCAGATCGGGTATGGTCCAAACTCTGAGTGATCAGGAATTCACA
The DNA here is from genome assembly GCF_030144855.1 of Hypanus sabinus. Taxonomy (NCBI): domain Eukaryota; kingdom Metazoa; phylum Chordata; class Chondrichthyes; order Myliobatiformes; family Dasyatidae; genus Hypanus; species Hypanus sabinus. The sequence goes on along the minus strand of NW_026780444.1, from coordinate 439,379 downwards.
CTGAGCACCCCGGGAATCAGATCGGGTATGGTCCACGCTCTGAGTGATCAGGAATTCACACTGAGCACCCCGGGGATCGGATCGGGTATGGTCCATGTTCGGAGAGATCAGGAATTCACACTGAGCACCCCGGGGATCAGATCGGTTATGGACCATGTCCTGAGAGATCAGGAATTCACACTGAGCACCCCGGGGATTAGATCGGGTATGGTCCAGGCTCTGAGTGATCAGGAATTCACACTGAGCACCCCGGGGATCAGATCGGATATGGTCCATGCTCTGAGTGATCAGGAATTCACACTGAGCACCCCGGGGATCAGATCGGGTATGGTCCATGCTCTGAATGATCAGGAATTTACAGTGAGCACCCCGGGGATCAGATCGGGTATGGTCCACGCTCTGAGTGATCAGGAATTCACACTGAGCACACCGGGGATCAGATCGGGTATGGTCCATGCTCTGAGTGATCAGGAATTCACTCTGAGCGCCCCGGGGATCAGATCGGGTATGGACCATGCTGTGAGAGATCAGGAATTCACACTGAGCGCCCCGGGGATCAGATCGTGTATGGACCATGCTCTGAGAGAGCAGGAATTCACACTGAGCAACCCGGGGATCAGATCGGGTATGGTCCATGCTCTGAGTGATCAGGAATTTACACTGAGCACCCCGGGGATCAGATCGGGTATGGTCCACGCTCTGAGTGATCAGGAATTCACACTGAGCACCCCGGGGATCAGATCGGGTATGGTCCATGATCTGAGTGATCAGGAATTCACATTGAGCACCCCGCGGATCAGATCGGGTATGGTCCACGCTCTGAGTGATCAGGAATTCACACTCAGCAACCCGGGGATCAGATCGGGTATGGTCCATGCTCTGAGTGATCAGGAATTCACACTGAGAACCCGGGGATCAGATCGGGTATGGTCCATGCTCTGAATGATCAGGAATTTACAGTGAGCACGCCGGGGATCAAATCGGGTATGGTCCACGCTCTGAGTGATCAGGAATTCACACTGAGCACACCGGGGATCAGATCGGGTATGGTCCATGCTCTGAGTGATCAGGAATTCACTCTGAGCGCCCCGGGGATCAGATCGGGTATGGACCATGCTGTCAGAGATCAGGAATTCACACTGAGCGCCCCGGGGATCAGACCGGGTATGGACCATGCTCTGAGAGAGCAGGAATTCACACTGAGCAACCCGGGGATTAGATCGGGTATGGTCCATGCTCTGAGTGATCAGGAATTTACACTGAGCACCCCGGGGATCAGATCGGGTATGGTCCATGCTCTGAGAGATCAGGAATTCACACTGAGCAACCCGGGGATCAGATCGGGTATGGTCCATGCTCTGAGTGATCAGGAATTTACACTGAGCACCCCGGGGATCAGATCGGGTATGGTCCACGCTCTGAGTGATCAGGAATTCACACTGAGCACCCCGGGGATCAGATCGGGTATGGTCCATGTTCTGAGAGATCAGGAATTCACACTGAGCACCCCGGGGATCAGATGGGGTATGGTCCATGCTCTGAGTGATCAGGAATTCACACTGAGCACCCGGGGATCAGATCGGGTATGGACCATGTACTGAGAGATCAGGAATTCACACTGAGCACCCCGGGGATCAGATCGAGTATGGTCCACGCACTGAGTGATCAGGAATTCACACTGAGCATACCGGGGATCAGATCGGGTATGGTCCACGCTCAGATTGATCACGAATTCACACTGAGCACCCCGGGGATCAGATCGGGTATGGTCCATGCTCTGAGAGATCAGGAATTCACACTGAGCACCCCGGGGATCAGATCGTGTATGGTCCATGCTCTGTGTGATCAGGAATTCACACTGAGCACCCCGGGGATCAGATCGGGTATGGTCCACGGTCTGAGTGATCAGGAATTCACACTGAGCACCCCGGGGATCGAATCGGGTATGGTCCATGCTCTGAATGATCAGGAATTCACACTGAGGACCCCGGGGATCAGATCGGGTATGGTCCACGCTCTGAGTGATCAGGAATTCACACTGTGCACCCCGGGAATCAGATCGGGTATGGTCCAAACTCTGAGTGATCAGGAATTCACACTGAGCACCCCGGGAATCAGATCGGGTATGGTCCACGCTCTGAGTGATCAGGAATTCACACTGAGCACCCCGGGGATCGGATCGGGTATGGTCCATGTTCGGAGAGATCAGGAATTCACACTGAGCACCCCGGGGATCAGATCGGTTATGGACCATGTCCTGAGAGATCAGGAATTCACACTGAGCACCCCGGGGATTAGATCGGGTATGGTCCAGGCTCTGAGTGATCAGGAATTCACACTGAGCACCCCGGGGATCAGATCGGATATGGTCCATGCTCTGAGTGATCAGGAATTCACACTGAGCACCCCGGGGATCAGATCGGGTATGGTCCATGCTCTGAATGATCAGGAATTTACAGTGAGCACCCCGGGGATCAGATCGGGTATGGTCAACGCTCTGAGTGATCAGGAATTCACACTGAGCACACCGGGGATCAGATCGGGTATGGTCCATGCTCTGAGTGATCAGGAATTCACTCTGAGCGCCCCGGGGATCAGATCGGGTATGGACCATGCTGTGAGAGATCAGGAATTCACACTGAGCGCCCCGGGGATCAGATCGTGTATGGACCATGCTCTGAGAGAGCAGGAATTCACACTGAGCAACCCGGGGATCAGATCGGGTATGGTCCATGCTCTGAGTGATCAGGAATTTACACTGAGCACCCCGGGGATCAGATCGGGTATGGTCCACGCTCTGAGTGATCAGGAATTCACACTGAGCACCCCGGGGATCAGATCGGGTATGGTCCATGATCTGAGTGATCAGGAATTCACATTGAGCACCCCGCGGATCAGATCGGGTATGGTCCACGCTCTGAGTGATCAGGAATTCACACTCAGCAACCCGGGGATCAGATCGGGTATGGTCCATGCTCTGAGTGATCAGGAATTCACACTGAGAACCCGGGGATCAGATCGGGTATGGTCCATGCTCTGAATGATCAGGAATTTACAGTGAGCACGCCGGGGATCAAATCGGGTATGGTCCACGCTCTGAGTGATCAGGAATTCACACTGAGCACACCGGGGATCAGATCGGGTATGGTCCATGCTCTGAGTGATCAGGAATTCACTCTGAGCGCCCCGGGGATCAGATCGGGTATGGACCATGCTGTCAGAGATCAGGAATTCACACTGAGCGCCCCGGGGATCAGATCGGGTATGGACCATGCTCTGAGAGAGCAGGAATTCACACTGAGCAACCCGGGGATTAGATCGGGTATGGTCCATGCTCTGAGTGATCAGGAATTTACACTGAGCACCCCGGGGATCAGATCGGGTATGGTCCATGCTCTGAGAGATCAGGAATTCACACTGAGCAACCCGGGGATCAGATCGGGTATGGTCCATGCTCTGAGTGATCAGGAATTTACACTGAGCACCCCGGGGATCAGATCGGGTATGGTCCACGCTCTGAGTGATCAGGAATTCACGCTGAGCACCCCGGGGATCAGATCGGGTATGGTCCATGCTCTGAGTGATCAGGAATTCACTCTGAGCGCCCCGGGGATCAGATCGGGTATGGACCATGCTGTGAGAGATCAGGAATTCACACTGAGCGCCCCGGGGATCAGATCGTGTATGGACCATGCTCTGAGAGAGCAGGAATTCACACTGAGCAACCCGGGGATCAGATCGGGTATGGTCCATGCTCTGAGTGATCAGGAATTTACACTGAGCACCCCGGGGATCAGATCGGGTATGGTCCACGCTCTGAGTGATCAGGAATTCACACTGAGCACCCCGGGGATCAGATCTGGTATGGTCCATGATCTGAGTGATCAGGAATTCACATTGAGCACCCCGCGGATCAGATCGGGTATGGTCCACGCTCTGAGTGATCAGGAATTCACACTCAGCAACCCGGGGATCAGATCGGGTATGGTCCATGCTCTGAGTGATCAGGAATTCACACTGAGAACCCGGGGATCAGATCGGGTATGGTCCATGCTCTGAATGATCAGGAATTTACAGTGAGCACGCCGGGGATCAAATCGGGTATGGTCCACGCTCTGAGTGATCAGGAATTCACACTGAGCACACCGGGGATCAGATCGGGTATGGTCCATGCTCTGAGTGATCAGGAATTCACTCTGAGCGCCCCGGGGATCAGATCGGGTATGGACCATGCTGTCAGAGATCAGGAATTCACACTGAGCGCCCCGGGGATCAGATCGGGTATGGACCATGCTCTGAGAGAGCAGGAATTCACACTGAGCAACCCGGGGATTAGATCGGGTATGGTCCATGCTCTGAGTGATCAGGAATTTACACTGAGCACCCCGGGGATCAGATCGGGTATGGTCCATGCTCTGAGAGATCAGGAATTCACACTGAGCAACCCGGGGATCAGATCGGGTATGGTCCATGCTCTGAGTGATCAGGAATTTACACTGAGCACCCCGGGGATCAGATCGGGTATGGTCCACGCTCTGAGTGATCAGGAATTCACGCTGAGCACCCCGGGGATCAGATCGGGTATGGTCCATGATCTGAGTGATCAGGAATTCACATTGAGCACCCCGCGGATCAGATCGGGTATGGTCCACGCACTGACTGATCAGGAATTCACACTCAGCAACCCGGGGATCAGATCGGGTATGGTCCATGCTCTGAGTGATCAGGAATTCACACTGAGAACCCGGGGATCAGATCGGGTATGGACCATGTACTGAGAGATCAGGAATTCACACTGAGCACCCCGGGGATCAGATCGGGTATGGTCCACGGTCTGAGTGATCAGGAATTCACACTGAGCACCCCGGGGATCAGATCGGGTATGGTCCATGCTCTGAATGATCAGGAATTCACACTGAGGACCCCGGGGATCAGATCGGGTATGGTCCACGCTCTGAGTGATCAGGAATTCACACTGAGCACCCCGGGGATCAGAACGGGTATGGTCCATACTCTGAGTGATCAGGAATTCACACTGAGCACCCCGGGGATCAGATCGGGTATGGTCCATACTCTGCGTGATCAGGAATTCACACTGAGCACCCCGGGGATCAGATCGGGTATGGTCCACGCTCTGAGTGATCAGGAATTCACACTGAGCACCCCGGGGATCAGATCGGGTATGGTCCATGCTCTGAGTGATCAGGAATTTACACTGAGCACCCCGGGGATCAGATCGGGTATGGTCCATGCTCTGAGAGATCAGGAATTCACACTGAGCAACCCGGGGATCAGATCGGGTATGGTCCATGCTCTGAGTGATCAGGAATTTACACTGAGCACCCCGGGGATCAGATCGGGTATGGTCCATGCTCTGAGTGATCAGGAATTCACACTGAGCACCCCGGGGATCAGATCGGGTATGGTCCATGCTCTGAGAGATCAGGAATTCACACTGAGCACCCAGGGGATCAGATCGTGTATGGTCCATGCTCTGTGTGATCAGGAATTCACACTGAGCACCCCGGGGATCAGATCGGGTATGGTCCACGGTCTGAGTGATCAGGAATTCACACTGAGCACCCCGGGGATCGGATCGGGTATGGTCCATGCTCTGAATGATCAGGAATTCACACTGACCCCGGGGATCATATCGGGTATGGTCCACGCTCTGAGTGATCAGGAATTCACACTGAGCACCCCGGGGATCAGATCGGGTATGGTCCACGGTCTGAGTGATCAGGAATTCACACTGAGCACCCCGGGGATCAGATCGGGTATGGTCCATGCTCTGAATGATCAGGAATTCACACTGAGGACCCCGGGGATCAGATCGGGTATGGTCCACGCTCTGAGTGATCAGGAATTCACACTGAGCACCCCGGGGATCAGAACGGGTATGGTCCATACTCTGAGTGATCAGGAATTCACACTGAGGACCCCGGGGATCAGATCGGGTATGGTCCACGCTCTGAGTGATCAGGAATTCACACTGAGCACCCCGGGGATCAGATCGGGTATGGTCCATGTTCTGAGAGATCAGGAATTCACACTGAGCACCCCGGGGATCAGATCGGGTATGGTCCACGCTCTGAGCGATCAGAAATTCACACTGAGCACCCCGGGGATCAGATCGGGTATGGTCCATGATCTGAGTGATCAGGAATTCACATTGAGCACCCCGCGGATCAGATCGGGTATGGTCCACGCTCTGAGTGATCAGGAATTCTCACTCAGCTACCCGGGGATCAGATGGGGTATGGTCCATGCTCTGAGTGATCAGGAATTCACACTGAGCACCCGGGGATCAGATCGGGTATGGACCATGTACTGAGAGATCAGGAATTCACACCGAGCACCCCGGGGATCAGATCGAGTATGGTCCACGCACTGAGTGATCAGGAATTCACACTGAGCATACCGGGGATCAGATCGGGTATGGTCCACGCTCAGATTGATCACGAATTCACACTGAGCACCCCGGGGATCAGATCGGGTATGGTCCATGCTCTGAGAGATCAGGAATTCACACTGAGCACCCCGGGGATCAGATCGTGTATGGTCCATGCTCTGTGTGATCAGGAATTCACACTGAGCACCCCGGGGATCAGATCGGGTATGGTCCACGGTCTGAGTGATCAGGAATTCACACTGAGCACCCCGGGGATCGAATCGGGTATGGTCCATGCTCTGAATGATCAGGAATTCACACTGAGGACCCCGGGGATCAGATCGGGTATGGTCCACGCTCTGAGTGATCAGGAATTCACACTGTGCACCCCGGGGATCAGATCGGGTATGGTCCAAACTCTGAGTGATCAGGAATTCACACTGAGCACCCCGGGAATCAGATCGGGTATGGTCCACGCTCTGAGTGATCAGGAATTCACACTGAGCACCCCGGGGATCAGATCGGGTATGGTCCATGTTCGGAGAGATCAGGAATTCACACTGAGCACCCCGGGGATCAGATCGGTTATGGACCATGTCCTGAGAGATCAGGAATTCACACTGAGCACCCCGGGGATTAGATCGGGTATGGTCCAGGCTCTGAGTGATCAGGAATTCACACTGAGCACCCCGGGGATCAGAACGGGTATGGTCCATACTCTGAGTGATCAGGAATTCACACTGAGCACCCCGGGGATCAGATCGGGTATGGTCCATACTCTGCGTGATCAGGAATTCACACTGAGCACCCCGGGGATCAGATCGGGTATGGTCCACGCTCTGAGTGATCAGGAATTCACACTGAGCACCCCGGGGATCAGATCGGGTATGGTCCATGCTCTGAGTGATCAGGAATTTACACTGAGCACCCCGGGGATCAGATCGGGTATGGTCCATGCTCTGAGAGATCAGGAATTCACACTGAGCAACCCGGGGATCAGATCGGGTATGGTCCATGCTCTGAGTGATCAGGAATTTACACTGAGCACCCCGGGGATCAGATCGGGTATGGTCCATGCTCTGAGTGATCAGGAATTCACACTGAGCACCCCGGGGATCAGATCGGGTATGGTCCATGCTCTGAGAGATCAGGAATTCACACTGAGCACCCAGGGGATCAGATCGTGTATGGTCCATGCTCTGTGTGATCAGGAATTCACACTGAGCACCCCGGGGATCAGATCGGGTATGGTCCACGGTCTGAGTGATCAGGAATTCACACTGAGCACCCCGGGGATCGGATCGGGTATGGTCCATGCTCTGAATGATCAGGAATTCACACTGACCCCGGGGATCAGATCGGGTATGGTCCACGCTCTGAGTGATCAGGAATTCACACTGAGCACCCCGGGGATCAGATCGGGTATGGTCCACGGTCTGAGTGATCAGGAATTCACACTGAGCACCCCGGGGATCAGATCGGGTATGGTCCATGCTCTGAATGATCAGGAATTCACACTGAGGACCCCGGGGATCAGATCGGGTATGGTCCACGCTCTGAGTGATCAGGAATTCACACTGAGCACCCCGGGGATCAGAACGGGTATGGTCCATACTCTGAGTGATCAGGAATTCACACTGAGGACCCCGGGGATCAGATCGGGTATGGTCCACGCTCTGAGTGATCAGGAATTCACACTGAGCACCCCGGGGATCAGATCGGGTATGGTCCATGTTCTGAGAGATCAGGAATTCACACTGAGCACCCCGGGGATCAGATCGGGTATGGTCCACGCTCTGAGCGATCAGAAATTCACACTGAGCACCCCGGGGATCAGATCGGGTATGGTCCATGATCTGAGTGATCAGGAATTCACATTGAGCACCCCGCGGATCAGATCGGGTATGGTCCACGCTCTGAGTGATCAGGAATTCTCACTCAGCTACCCGGGGATCAGATGGGGTATGGTCCATGCTCTGAGTGATCAGGAATTCACACTGAGCACCCGGGGATCAGATCGGGTATGGACCATGTACTGAGAGATCAGGAATTCACACTGAGCACCCCGGGGATCAGATCGAGTATGGTCCACGCACTGAGTGATCAGGAATTCATACTGAGCATACCGGGGATCAGATCGGGTATGGTCCACGCTCAGATTGATCACGAATTCACACTGAGCACCCCGGGGATCAGATCGGGTATGGTCCATGCTCTGAGAGATCAGGAATTCACACTGAGCACCCCGGGGATCAGATCGTGTATGGTCCATGCTCTGTGTGATCAGGAATTCACACTGAGCACCCCGGGGATCAGATCGGGTATGGTCCACGGTCTGAGTGATCAGGAATTCACACTGAGCACCCCGGGGATCGAATCGGGTATGGTCCATGCTCTGAATGATCAGGAATTCACACTGAGGACCCCGGGGATCAGATCGGGTATGGTCCACGCTCTGAGTGATCAGGAATTCACACTGTGCACCCCGGGGATCAGATCGGGTATGGTCCAAACTCTGAGTGATCAGGAATTCACACTGAGCACCCCGGGAATCAGATCGGGTATGGTCCACGCTCTGAGTGATCAGGAATTCACACTGAGCACCCCGGGGATCAGATCGGGTATGGTCCATGTTCGGAGAGATCAGGAATTCACACTGAGCACCCCGGGGATCAGATCGGTTATGGACCATGTCCTGAGAGATCAGGAATTCACACTGAGCACCCCGGGGATTAGATCGGGTATGGTCCAGGCTCTGAGTGATCAGGAATTCACACTGAGCACCCCGGGGATCAGATCGGATATGGTCCATGCTCTGAGTGATCAGGAATTCACACTGAGCACCCCGGGGATCAGATCGGGTATGGTTCATGCTCTGAATGATCAGGAATTTACAGTGAGCACCCCGGGGATCAGATCGGGTATGGTCCACGCTCTGAGTGATCAGGAATTCACACTGAGCACACCGGGGATCAGATCGGGTATGGTCCATGCTCTGAGTGATCAGGAATTCACTCTGAGCGCCCCGGGGATCAGATCGGGTATGGACCATGCTGTGAGAGATCAGGAATTCACACTGAGCGCCCCGGGGATCAGATCGGGTATGGACCATGCTCTGAGAGAGCAGGAATTCACACTGAGCAACCCGGGGATCAGATCGGGTATGGTCCATGCTCTGAGTGATCAGGAATTTACACTGAGCACCCCGGGGATCAGATCGGGTATGGTCCACGCTCTGAGTGATCAGGAATTCACACTGAGCACCCCGGGGATCAGATCGGGTATGGTCCATGATCTGAGTGATCAGGAATTCACATTGAGCACCCCGCGGATCAGATCGGGTATGGTCCACGCTCTGAGTGATCAGGAATTCACACTCAGCAACCCGGGGATCAGATCGGGTATGGTCCATGCTCTGAGTGATCAGGAATTCACACTGAGAACCCGGGGATCAGATCGGGTATGGTCCATGCTCTGAATGATCAGGAATTTACAGTGAGCACGCCGGGGATCAAATCGGGTATGGTCCACGCTCTGAGTGATCAGGAATTCACACTGAGCACACCGGGGATCAGATCGGGTATGGTCCATGCTCTGAGTGATCAGGAATTCACTCTGAGCGCCCCGGGGATCAGATCGGGTATGGACCATGCTGTCAGAGATCAGGAATTCACACTGAGCGCCCCGGGGATCAGATCGGGTATGGACCATGCTCTGAGAGAGCAGGAATTCACACTGAGCAACCCGGGGATTAGATCGGGTATGGTCCATGCTCTGAGTGATCAGGAATTTACACTGAGCACCCCGGGGATCAGATCGGGTATGGTCCATGCTCTGAGAGATCAGGAATTCACACTGAGCAACCCGGGGATCAGATCGGGTATGGTCCATGCTCTGAGTGATCAGGAATTTACACTGAGCACCCCGGGGATCAGATCGGGTATGGTCCACGCTCTGAGTGATCAGGAATTCACACTGAGCACCCCGGGGATCAGATCGGGTATGGTCCATGATCTGAGTGATCAGGAATTCACATTGAGCACCCCGCGGATCAGATCGGGTATGGTCCACGCACTAACTGATCAGGAATTCACACTCAGCAACCCGGGGATCAGATCGGGTATGGTCCATGCTCTGAGTGATCAGGAATTCACACTGAGAACCCGGGGATCAGATCCGGTATGGACCATGTACTGAGAGATCAGGAATTCACACTGAGTACCCCGGGGATCAGATCGGGTATGGTCCACGGTCTGAGTGATCAGGAATTCACACTGAGCACCCCGGGGATCAGATCGGGTATGGTCCATGCTCTGAATGATCAGGAATTCACACTGAGGACCCCGGGGATCAGATCGGGTATGGTCCACGCTCTGAGTGATCAGGAATTCACACTGAGCACCCCGGGGATCAGAACGGGTATGGTCCATACTCTGAGTGATCAGGAATTCACACTGAGGACCCCGGGGATCAGATCGGGTATGGTCCACGCTCTGAGTGATCAGGAATTCACACTGAGCACCCCGGGGATCAGATCGGGTATGGTCCATACTCTGCGTGATCAGGAATTCACACTGAGCACCCCGGGGATCAGATCGGGTATGGTCCACGCTCTGAGTGATCAGGAATTCACACTGAGCACCCCGGGGATCAGATCGGGTATGGTCCATGTTCTGAGAGATCAGGAATTCACACTGAGCACCCCGGGGATCAGATCGGGTATGGTCCACGCTCTGAGCGATCAGAAATTCACGCTGAGCACCCCGGGGATCAGATCGGGTATGGTCCATGATCTGAGTGATCAGGAATTCACATTGAGCACCCCGCGGATCAGATCGGGTATGGTCCACGCTCTGAGTGATCAGGAATTCTCACTCAGCTACCCGGGGATCAGATGGGGTATGGTCCATGCTCTGAGTGATCAGGAATTCACACTGAGTACCCGGGGATCAGATCGGGTATGGACCATGTACTGAGAGATCAGGAATTCACACTGAGCACCCCGGGGATCAGATCGGGTATGGTCCACGCACTGAGTGATCAGGAATTCACACTGAGCATACCGGGGATCAGATCGGGTATGGTCCACGCTCAGATTGATCACGAATTCACACTGAGCACCCCGGGGATCAGATCGGGTATGGTCCATGCTCTGAGAGATCAGGAATTCACACTGAGCACCCCGGGGATCAGATCGTGTACGGTCCATGCTCTGTGTGATCAGGAATTCACACTGAGCACCCCGGGGATCAGATCGGGTATGGTCCACGGTCTGAGTGATCAGGAATTCACACTGAGCACCCCGGGGATCGGATCGGGTATGGTCCATGCTCTGAATGATCAGGAATTCACACTGAGGACCCCGGGGATCAGATCGGGTATGGTCCACGCTCTGAGTGATCAGGAATTCACACTGAGCACCCCGGGGATCAGATCGGGTATGGTCCATACTCTGAGTGATCAGGAATTCACACTGAGCACCCCGGGAATCAGATCGGGTATGGTCCACGCTCTGAGTGATCAGGAATTCACACTGAGCACCCCGGGGATCAGATCGGGTATGGTCCATGTTCGGAGAGATCAGGAATTCACACTGAGCACCCCGGGGATTAGATCGGGTATGGTCCAGGCTCTGAGTGATCAGGAATTCACACTGAGCACCCCGGGGATCAGATCGGATATGGTCCATGCTCTGAGTGATCAGGAATTCACACTGAGCACCCCGGGGATCAGATCGGGTATGGTCCATGCTCTGAATGATCAGGAATTTACAGTGAGCACCCCGGGGATCAGATCGGGTATGGTCCACGCTCTGAGTGATCAGGAATTCACACTGAGCACACCGGGGATCAGATCGGGTTTGGTCCATGCTCTGAGTGATCAGGAATTCACTCTGAGCGCCCCGGGGATCAGATCGGGTATGGACCATGCTGTGAGAGATCAGGAATTCACACTGAGCGCCCCGGGGATCAGATCGGGTATGGACCATGCTCTGAGAGAGCAGGAATTCACACTGAGCAACCCGGGGATCAGATCGGGTATGGTCCATGCTCTGAGTGATCAGGAATTTACACTGAGCACCCCGGGGATCAGATCGGGTATGGTCCATGCTCTGAGAGATCAGGAATTCACACTGAGCAAACCGGGGATCAGATCGGGTATGGTCCATGCTCTGAGTGATCAGGAATTTACACTGAGCACCCCGGGGATCAGATCGGGTATGGTCCACGCTCTGAGTGATCAGGAATTCACACTGAGCACCCCGGGGATCAGATCGGGTATGGTCCATGATCTGAGTGATCAGGAATTCACATTGAGCACCCCGCGGATCAGATCGGGTATGGTCCACGCTCTGAGTGATCAGGAATTCACACTCAGCAACCCGGGGATCAGATCGGGTATGGTCCATACTCTGAGTGATCAGGAATTCACACTGAGAACCCGGGGATCAGATCGGGTATGGACCATGTACTGAGAGATCAGGAATTCACACTGAGCACCCCGGGGATCAGATCGGATATGGTCCACGCTCTGAGGGATCAGGAATTCACACTGAGCATACCGGGGATCAGATCGGGTATGGTCCACGCTCAGATTGATCACGAATTCACACTGAGCACCCCGGGGATCAGATCGGGTATGGTCCATGCTCTGAGAGATCAGGAATTCACACTGAGCACCCCGGGGATCAGATCGGGAATGGTCCATGCTCTGAGTGATCAGGAATTCACATTGAGCACCCCGGGGATCAGATCGGGTATGGTCCATGCTCTGTGTGATCAGGAATTCACACTGAGCACCCCGGGGATCAGATCGGGTATGGTCCACGGTCTGAGTGATAAGGAATTCACACTGAGCACCCCGGGGATCAGATCGGGTATGGTCCATGCTCTGAATGATCAGGAATTCACACTGAGGACCCCGGGGATCAGATCGGGTATGGTCCACGCTCTGAGTGATCAGGAATTCACACTGAGCACCCCGGGGATCAGATCGGGTATGGTCCATACTCTGAGTGATCAGTAATTCAGACTGAGCACCCCGGGGATCAGATCGTGTATGGTCCACGCTCTGAGTGATCAGGAATTCACACTGAGCACCCCGGGGATCAGATCGGGTATGGTCCATGTTCTGAGAGATCAGGAATTCACAGTGAGCACCCCGGGGATCAGATCGGGTATGGTCCACGCTCTGAGTGATCAGAAATTCACACTGAGCACCCCGGGGATCAGATCGGGTATGGTCCATGATCTCAGTGATCAGGAATTCACATTGAGCACCCCGCGGATCAGATCGGGTATGGTCCACGCTCTGAGTGATCAGGAATTCACACTCAGCAACCCGGGGATCAGATGGGGTATGGTCCATGCTCTGAGTGATCAGGAATTCACACTGAGCACCCGGGGATCAGATCGGGTATGGACCATGTACTGAGAGATCAGGAATTCACACTGAGCACCCCGGGGATCAGATCGGGTATGGTCCACGCTCTGAGTGATCAGGAATTCACACTGAGCATACCGGGGATCAGATCGGGTATGGTCCACGCTCAGATTGATCACGAATTCAGACTGAGCACCCCGGGGATCAGATCGGGTATGGTCCATGCTCTGAGAGATCAGGAATTCACACTGAGCACCCCGGGGATCAGATCGTGTATGGTCCATGCTCTGTGTGATCAGGAATTCACACTGAGCACCCCGGGGATCAGATCGGGTATGGTCCACGGTCTGAGTGATCAGGAATTCACACTGAGCACCCCGGGGATCAGATCGGGTATGGTCCATGCTCTGAATGATCAGGAATTCACACTGAGGACCCCGGGGATCAGATCGGGTATGGTCCACGCTCTGAGAGATCAGGAATTCACACTGAGCACCCCGGTGATCAGATCGGGTATGGTCCATATTCTGAGTGATCAGGAATTCACACTGAGCACACCGGGGATCAGATCGGGTATGGTCCACGCTCTGAGTGATCAGGAATTCACACTGAGCACCCCGGGGATCAGATCGGGTATGGTCCATGTTCGGAGAGATCAGGAATTCACACTGAGCACCCCGGGGATCAGATCGGGTATGGACCATGTTCTGAGAGATCAGGAATTCACACTGAGCACCCCGGGGATTAGATCGGGTATGGTCCACGCTCTGAGTGATCAGGAATTCACACTCAGCAACCCGGGGATCAGATGGGGTATGGTCCATGCTCTGAGTGATCAGGAATTCACACTGAGCACCCGGGGATCAGATCGGGTATGGACCATGTACTGAGAGATCAGGAATTCACACTGAGCACCCCGGGGATCAGATCGGGTATGGTCCGCGCTCTGAGTGATCAGGAATTCACACTGAGCATACCGGGGATCAGATCGGGTATGGTCCACGCTCAGATTGATCACGAATTCAGACTGAGCACCCCGGGGATCAGATCGGGTATGGTCCATGCTCTGAGAGATCAGGAATTCACACTGAGCACCCCGGGGATCAGATCGTGTATGGTCCATGCTCTGTGTGATCAGGAATTCACACTGAGCACCCCGGGGATCAGATCGGGTATGGTCCACGGTCTGAGTGATCAGGAATTCACACTGAGCACCCCGGGGATCAGATCGGGTATGGTCCATGCTCTGAATGATCAGGAATTCACACTGAGGACCCCGGGGATCAGATCGGGTATGGTCCACGCTCTGAGAGATCAGGAATTCACACTGAGCACCCCGGTGATCAGATCGGGTATGGTCCATATTCTGAGTGATCAGGAATTCACACTGAGCACACCGGGGATCAGATCGGGTATGGTCCACGCTCTGAGTGATCAGGAATTCACACTGAGCACCCCGGGGATCAGATCGGGTATGGTCCATGTTCGGAGAGATCAGGAATTCACACTGAGCACCCCGGGGATCAGATCGGGTATGGACCATGTTCTGAGAGATCAGGAATTCACACTGAGCACCCCGGGGATTAGATCGGGTATGGTCCACGCTCTGAGTGATCAGGAATTCACACTCAGCAACCCGGGGATCAGATGGGGTATGGTCCATGCTCTGAGTGATCAGGAATTCACACTGAGCACCCGGGGATCAGATCGGGTATGGACCATGTACTGAGAGATCAGGAATTCACACTGAGCACCCCGGGGATCAGATCGGGTATGGTCCGCGCTCTGAGTGATCAGGAATTCACACTGAGCATACCGGGGATCAGATCGGGTATGGTCCACGCTCAGATTGATCACGAATTCAGACTGAGCACCCCGGGGATCAGATCGGGTATGGTCCATGCTCTGAGAGATCAGGAATTCACACTGAGCACCCCGGGGATCAGATCGTGTATGGTCCATGCTCTGTGTGATCAGGAATTCACACTGAGCACCCCGGGGATCAGATCGGGTATGGTCCACGGTCTGAGTGATCAGGAATTCACACTGAGCACCCCGGGGATCAGATCGGGTATGGTCCATGCTCTGAATGATCAGGAATTCACACTGAGGACCCCGGGGATCAGATCGGGTATGGTCCACGCTCTGAGAGATCAGGAATTCACACTGAGCACCCCGGTGATCAGATCGGGTATGGTCCACGGTCTGAGTGATCAGGAATTCACACTGAGCACACCGGGGATCAGATCGGGTATGGTCCACGCTCTGAGTGATCAGGAATTCACACTGAGCACCCCGGGGATCAGATCGGGTATGGTCCATGTTCGGAGAGATCAGGAATTCACACTGAGCACCCCGGGGATCAGATCGGGTATGGACCATGTTCTGAGAGATCAGGAATTCACACTGAGCACCCCGGGGATTAGATCGGGTATGGTCCACGCTCAGAGTGATCAGGAATTCACACTGAGCACCCCGGGGATCAGATCGGATATGGTCCATGCTCTGAGTGATCAGGAATTCACACTGAGCACCCCGGGGATCAGATCGGGTATGGTCCATGCTCTGAGAGATCAGCAATTCACACTGAGCACCCCGGGGATCAGATCGGGTATGGTCCATGCTCTGAGAGATCAGCAATTCACACTGAGCACCCCGGGGATCAGATCGGGTATGGTCCACGCTCTGAGAGATCAGGAATTCACACTGAACACCCCGGGGATCAGATCGTGTATGGTCCACGCTCTGAGTGATCAGGAATTCACACTGAGCACCCCGGGGATCAGATCGGGTATGGTCCATGATCTGAGTGATCAGGAATTCACATTGAGCACCCCGCGGATCAGATCGGGTATGGTCCACGCTCTGAGTGATCAGGAATTCACACTGAGCACCCGGGGATCAGATCGGGTATGGACCATGTACTGAGAGAACAGGAATTCACACTGAGCACCCCGGGGATCAGATCGGGTATGGTCCATGCTCTGAGTGATCAGGAATTCACACTGAGCACCCCGGGGATCAGATCGGGTATGGTCCATGCTCTGAGAGATCAGTAATTCACACTGAGCACCCCGGGGATCAGATCGGGTATGGTCCATGCTCTGAGTGATCAGGAATTCACACTGAGCACACCGGGGATCAGATCGGGTATGGTCCATGCTCTGAGAGATCAGGAATTCACACTGAGCACCCCGGGAATCAGATCGGGTATGGTCCATGCTCTGAGTGATCAGGAATTCACACGTAGGACCCCGGGGATCAGATCGGGTGTGGTCCACGCTCTGAGAGATCAGGAATTCACACTGAGCACCCCGGGGATCAGATCGGGTATGGTCCACGCTCTGAGAGATCAGGAATTCACACTGAGCACCCCGGGGATCAGATCGGGTATGGTCCATGCTCTGAGAGATCAGGAATTCACACTGAGCACCCCGGGGATCAGATCGGGTATGGTCCAAGCTCTGAGAGATGAGGAATTCACACTGAGCACCCGGGGATCAGATCGGGTATGGTCCATGCTCTGAGTGATCAGGAATTCACACTGAGCGCCCCGGGGATCAGATCGGGTATGGACCACGGTCTGAGTGATCAGGAATTCACACTGAGCACCCCGGGGATCAGATCGGGTATGGTCCATGCTCTGAATGATCAGGAATTCACACTGAGGACCCCGGGGATCAGATCGGGTATGGTCCACGCTCTGAGTGATCTGGAATTCACACTGAGCACCCCGGGGATCAGATCGGGTATGGTCCATACTCTGAGTGATCAGGAATTCACACTGAGCACCCCGGGGATCAGATCGGGTATGGTCCACGCTCTGTGTGATCAGGAATTCACACTGAGCACCCCGGGGATCAGACCGGGTATGGTCCACGGTCTGAGTGATCAGGAATTCACACTGAGCACCCCGGGGATCAGATCGGGTATGGTCCATGCTCTGAATGATCAGGAATTCACACTGAGGACCCCGGGGATCAGATCGGGTATGGTCCACGCTCTGAGTGATCAGGAATTCACACTGAGCACCCCGGGGATCAGATCGGGTATGGTCCATACTCTGAGTGATCAGGAATTCACACTGAGCACCCCGGGGATCAGACCGGGTATGGTCCACGCTCTGAGTGATCAGGAATTCACACTGAGCACCCCGGGGATCAGATCGGGTATGGTCCATGTTCTGAGAGATCAGGAATTCACACTGAGCACCCCGGGGATCAGATCGGGTATGGACCATGTTCTGGGAGATCAGGAATTCACACTGAGCACCCAGGGGATTAGATCGGGTATGGTCCAGGCTCTGAGTGATCAGGAATTCACACTGAGCACCCCGGGGATCAGATCGGGTATGGTCCATGCTCTGAGAGATCAGGAATTCACACTGAGCACCCCGGGGATCAGATCGGGTATGGTCCACGCTCTGAGAGATCAGGAATTCACACTGAACACCCCGGGGATCAGATCGGGTATGGTCCACGCTCTGAGTGATCAGGAATTCACACTGAGCACCCCGGGGATCAGATCGGGTATGGTCCATGCTCTGAGAGATCAGTAATTCACACTGAGCACCCCGGGGATCAGATCGGGTATGGTCCACGGTCTGAGTGATCAGGAATTCACACTGAGCACCCCGGGGATTAGATCGGGTATGGTCCAGGCTCTGAGTGATCAGGAATTCACACTGAGCACCCCGGGGATCAGATCGGATATGGTCCATGCTCTGAGTGATCAGGAATTCACACTGAGCACCCCGGGGATCAGATCGGGTATGGTCCATGCTCTGAATGATCAGGAATTTACAGTGAGCACCCCGGGGATCAGATCGGGTATGGTCCACGCTCTGAGTGATCAGGAATTCACACTGAGCACACCGGGGATCAGATCGGGTATGGTCCATGCTCTGAGTGATCAGGAATTCACTCTGAGCGCCCCGGGGATCAGATCGGGTATGGACCATGCTGTGAGAGATCAGGAATTCACACTGAGCGCCCCGGGGATCAGATCGGGTATGGACCATGCTCTGAGAGAGCAGGAATTCACACTGAGCAACCCGGGGATCAGATCGGGTATGGTCCATGCTCTGAGTGATCAGGAATTTACACTGAGCACCCCGGGGATCAGATCGGGTATGGTCCATGCTCTGAGAGATCAGGAATTCACACTGAGCAAACCGGGGATCAGATCGGGTATGGTCCATGCTCTGAGTGATCAGGAATTTACACTGAGCACCCCGGGGATCAGATCGGGTATTGTCCACGCTCTGAGTGATCAGGAATTCACACTGAGCACCCCGGGGATCAGATCGGGTATGGTCCATGATCTGAGTGATCAGGAATTCACATTGAGCACCCCGCGGATCAGATCGGGTATGGTCCACGCTCTGAGTGATCAGGAATTCACACTCAGCAACCCGGTGATCAGATCGGGTATGGTCCATGCTCTGAGTGATCAGGAATTCACACTGAGAACCCGGGGATCAGATCGGGTATGGACCATGTACTGAGAGATCAGGAATTCACACTGAGCACCCCGGGGATCAGATCGGATATGGTCCACGCTCTGAGGGATCAGGAATTCACACTGAGCATACCGGGGATCAGATCGGGTATGGTCCACGCTCAGATTGATCACGAATTCACACTGAGCACCCCGGGGATCAGATCGGGTATGGTCCATGCTCTGAAAGATCAGGAATTCACACTGAGCACCCCGGGGATCAGATCGGGTATGGTCCATGCTCTGAGTGATAAGGAATTCACATTGAGCACCCCGGGGATCAGATCGGGTATGGTCCATGCTCTGTGTGATCAGGAATTCACACTGAGCACCCCGGGGATCAGATCGGGTATGGTCCACGGTCTGAGTGATAAGGAATTCACACTGAGCACCCCGGGGATCAGATCGGGTATGGTCCATGCTCTGAGAGATCAGGAATTCACACTGAGCACCCCGGGGATCAGATCGGGTATGGTCCACGCTCTGAGAGATCAGGAATTCACACTGAACACCCCGGGGATCAGATCGGGTATGGTCCACGCTCTGAGTGATCAGGAATTCACACTGAGCACCCCGGGGATCAGATCGGGTATGGTCCATGCTCTGAGAGATCAGTAATTCACACTCACCCCGGGGATCAGATCGGGTATGGTCCACGGTCTGAGTGATCAGGAATTCACACTGAGCACCCCGGGGATTAGATCGGGTATGGTCCAGGCTCTGAGTGATCAGGAATTCACACTGAGCACCCCGGGGATCAGATCGGATATGGTCCATGCTCTGAGTGATCAGGAATTCACACTGAGCACCCCGGGGATCAGATCGGGTATGGTCCATGCTCTGAATGATCAGGAATTTACAGTGAGCACCCCGGGGATCAGATCGGGTATGGTCCACGATCTGAGTGATCAGGAATTCACACTGAGCACACCGGGGATCAGATCGGGTATGGTCCATGCTCTGAGTGATCAGGAATTCACTCTGAGCGCCCCGGGGATCAGATCGGGTATGGACCATGCTGTGAGAGATCAGGAATTCACACTGAGCGCCCCGGGGATCAGATCGGGTATGGACCATGCTCTGAGAGAGCAGGAATTCACACTGAGCAACCCGGGGATCAGATCGGGTATGGTCCATGCTCTGAGTGATCAGGAATTTACACTGAGCACCCCGGGGATCAGATCGGGTATGGTCCATGCTCTGAGAGATCAGGAATTCACACTGAGCAAACCGGGGATCAGATCGGGTATGGTCCATGCTCTGAGTGATCAGGAATTTACACTGAGCACCCCGGGGATCAGATCGGGTATTGTCCACGCTCTGAGTGATCAGGAATTCACACTGAGCACCCCGGGGATCAGATCGGGTATGGTCCATGATCTGAGTGATCAGGAATTCACATTGAGCACCCCGCGGATCAGATCGGGTATGGTCCACGCTCTGAGTGATCAGGAATTCACACTCAGCAACCCGGTGATCAGATCGGGTATGGTCCATGCTCTGAGTGATCAGGAATTCACACTGAGAACCCGGGGATCAGATCGGGTATGGACCATGTACTGAGAGATCAGGAATTCACACTGAGCACCCCGG
Source organism: Hypanus sabinus (assembly GCF_030144855.1). Taxonomy (NCBI): domain Eukaryota; kingdom Metazoa; phylum Chordata; class Chondrichthyes; order Myliobatiformes; family Dasyatidae; genus Hypanus; species Hypanus sabinus. Next base: position 418,513 of record NW_026780444.1, on the reverse strand, counting down.
GGATCAGATCGGATATGGTCCACGCTCTGAGGGATCAGGAATTCACACTGAGCATACCGGGGATCAGATCGGGTATGGTCCACGCTCAGATTGATCACGAATTCACACTGAGCACCCCGGGGATCAGATCGGGTATGGTCCATGCTCTGAGAGATCAGGAATTCACACTGAGCACCCCGGGGATCAGATCGGGTATGGTCCATGCTCTGAGTGATCAGGAATTCACATTGAGCACCCCGGGGATCAGATCGGGTATGGTCCATGCTCTGTGTGATCAGGAATTCACACTGAGCACCCCGGGGATCAGATCGGGTATGGTCCACGGTCTGAGTGATAAGGAATTCACACTGAGCACCCCGGGGATCAGATCGGGTATGGTCCACGCTCTGAATGATCAGGAATTCACACTGAGGACCCCGGGGATCAGATCGGGTATGGTCCACGCTCTGAGTGATCAGGAATTCACACTGAGCACCCCGGGGATCAGATCGGGTATGGTCCATACTCTGAGTGATCAGTAATTCAGACTGAGCACCCCGGGGATCAGATCGTGTATGGTCCACGCTCTGAGTGATCAGGAATTCACACTGAGCACCCCGGGGATCAGATCGGGTATGGTCCATGTTCTGAGAGATCAGGAATTCACACTGAGCACCCCGGGGATCAGATCGGGTATGGTCCACGCTCTGAGTGATCAGAAATTCACACTGAGCACCCCGGGGATCAGATCGGGTATGGTCCATGATCTCAGTGATCAGGAATTCACATTGAGCACCCCGCGGATCAGATCGGGTATGGTCCACGCTCTGAGTGATCAGGAATTCACACTCAGCAACCCGGGGATCAGATGGGGTATGGTCCATGCTCTGAGTGATCAGGAATTCACACTGAGCACCCGGGGATCAGATCGGGTATGGACCATGTACTGAGAGATCAGGAATTCACACTGAGCACCCCGGGGATCAGATCGGGTATGGTCCACGCTCAGATTGATCACGAATTCAGACTGAGCACCCCGGGGATCAGATCGGGTATGGTCCATGCTCTGAGAGATCAGGAATTCACACTGAGCACCCCGGGGATCAGATCGTGTATGGTCCATGCTCCGTGTGATCAGGAATTCACACTGAGCACCCCGGGGATCAGATCGGGTATGGTCCACGGTCTGAGTGATCAGGAATTCACACTGAGCACCCCGGGGATTAGATCGGGTATGGTCCAGGCTCTGAGTGATCAGGAATTCACACTGAGCACCCCGGGGATCAGATCGGATATGGTCCATGCTCTGAGTGATCAGGAATTCACACTGAGCACCCCGGGGATCAGATCGGGTATGGTCCATGCTCTGAATGATCAGGAATTCACACTGAGGACCCCGGGGATCAGATCGGGTATGGTCCACGCTCTGAGTGATCAGTAATTCAGACTGAGCACCCCGGGGATCAGATCGTGTATGGTCCACGCTCTGAGTGATCAGGAATTCACACTGAGCACCCCGGGGATCAGATCGGGTATGGTCCATGTTCTGAGAGATCAGGAATTCACACTGAGCACCCCGGGGATCAGATCGGGTATGGTCCACGCTCTGAGTGATCAGAAATTCACACTGAGCACCCCGGGGATCAGATCGGGTATGGTCCATGATCTCAGTGATCAGGAATTCACATTGAGCACCCCGCGGATCAGATCGGGTATGGTCCACGCTCTGAGTGATCAGGAATTCACACTCAGCAACCCGGGGATCAGATGGGGTATGGTCCATGCTCTGAGTGATCAGGAATTCACACTGAGCACCCGGGGATCAGATCGGGTATGGACCATGTACTGAGAGATCAGGAATTCACACTGAGCACCCCGGGGATCAGATCGGGTATGGTCCACGCTCAGATTGATCACGAATTCAGACTGAGCACCCCGGGGATCAGATCGGGTATGGTCCATGCTCTGAGAGATCAGGAATTCACACTGAGCACCCCGGGGATCAGATCGTGTATGGTCCATGCTCCGTGTGATCAGGAATTCACACTGAGCACCCCGGGGATCAGATCGGGTATGGTCCACGGTCTGAGTGATCAGGAATTCACACTGAGCACCCCGGGGATCAGATCGGGTATGGTCCATGCTCTGAATGATCAGGAATTCACACTGAGGACCCCGGGGATCAGATCGGGTATGGTCCACGCTCTGAGAGATCAGGAATTCACACTGAGCACCCCGGTGATCAGATCGGGTATGGTCCATACTCTGAGTGATCAGGAATTCACACTGAGCACACCGGGGATCAGATCGGGTATGGTCCACGCTCTGAGTGATCAGGAATTCACACTGAGCACCCCGGGGATCAGATCGGGTATGGTCCATGTTCGGAGAGATCAGGAATTCACACTGAGCACCCCGGGGATCAGATCGGGTATGGACCATGTTCTGAGAGATCAGGAATTCACACTGAGCACCCCGGGGATTAGATCGGGTATGGTCCACGCTCTGAGTGATCAGGAATTCACACTGAGCACCCCGGGGATCAGATCGGATATGGTCCATGCTCTGAGTGATCAGGAATTCACACTGAGCACCCCGGGGATCAGATCGGGTATGGTCCATGCTCTGAGAGATCAGCAATTCACACTGAGCACCCCGGGGATCAGATCGGGTATGGTCCATGCTCTGAGAGATCAGCAATTCACACTGAGCACCCCGGGGATCAGATCGGGTATGGTCCACGCTCTGAGAGATCAGGAATTCACACTGAACACCCCGGGGATCAGATCGTGTATGGTCCACGCTCTGAGTGATCAGGAATTCACACTGAGCACCCCGGGGATCAGATCGGGTATGGTCCATGATCTGAGTGATCAGGAATTCACATTGAGCACCCCGCGGATCAGATCGGGTATGGTCCACGCTCTGAGTGATCAGGAATTCACACTGAGCACCCGGGGATCAGATCGGGTATGGACCATGTACTGAGAGAACAGGAATTCACACTGAGCACCCCGGGGATCAGATCGGGTATGGTCCATGCTCTGAGTGATCAGGAATTCACACTGAGCACCCCGGGGATCAGATCGGGTATGGTCCATGCTCTGAGAGATCAGTAATTCACACTGAGCACCCCGGGGATCAGATCGGGTATGGTCCATGCTCTGAGTGATCAGGAATTCACACTGAGCACACCGGGGATCAGATCGGGTATGGTCCATGCTCTGAGAGATCAGGAATTCACACTGAGCACCCCGGGAATCAGATCGGGTATGGTCCATGCTCTGAGTGATCAGGAATTCACACGTAGGACCCCGGGGATCAGATCGGGTGTGGTCCACGCTCTGAGAGATCAGGAATTCACACTGAGCACCCCGGGGATCAGATCGGGTATGGTCCACGCTCTGAGAGATCAGGAATTCACACTGAGCACCCCGAGGATCAGATCGGGTATGGTCCATGCTCTGAGAGATCAGGAATTCACACTGAGCACCCCGGGGATCAGATCGGGTATGGTCCAAGCTCTGAGAGATGAGGAATTCACACTGAGCACCCGGGGATCAGATCGGGTATGGTCCATGCTCTGAGTGATCAGGAATTCACACTGAGCGCCCCGGGGATCAGATCGGGTATGGACCACGGTCTGAGTGATCAGGAATTCACACTGAGCACCCCGGGGATCAGATCGGGTATGGTCCATGCTCTGAATGATCAGGAATTCACACTGAGGACCCCGGGGATCAGATCGGGTATGGTCCACGCTCTGAGTGATCAGGAATTCACACTGAGCACCCCGGGGATCAGATCGGGTATGGTCCATACTCTGAGTGATCAGGAATTCACACTGAGCACCCCGGGGATCAGATCGGGTATGGTCCACGCTCTGTGTGATCAGGAATTCACACTGAGCACCCCGGGGATCAGACCGGGTATGGTCCACGGTCTGAGTGATCAGGAATTCACACTGAGCACCCCGGGGATCAGATCGGGTATGGTCCATGCTCTGAATGATCAGGAATTCACACTGAGGACCCCGGGGATCAGATCGGGTATGGTCCACGCTCTGAGTGATCAGGAATTCACACTGAGCACCCCGGGGATCAGATCGGGTATGGTCCATACTCTGAGTGATCAGGAATTAACACTGAGCACACCGGGGATCAGATCGGGTATGGTCCACGCTCTGAGTGATCAGGAATTCACACTGAGCACCCCGGGGATCAGATCGGGTATGGTCCATGTTCTGAGAGATCAGGAATTCACACTGAGCACCCCGGGGATCAGATCGGGTATGGACCATGTTCTGAGAGATCAGGAATTCACACTGAGCACCCAGGGGATTAGATCGGGTATGGTCCAGGCTCTGAGTGATCAGGAATTCACACTGAGCACCCCGGGGATCAGATCGGGTATGGTCCATGCTCTGAGAGATCAGGAATTCACACTGAGCACCCCGGGGATCAGATCGGGTATGGTCCACGCTCTGAGAGATCAGGAATTCACACTGAACACCCCGGGGATCAGATCGTGTATGGTCCATGCTCTGTGTGATCAGGAATTCACACTGAGCACCCCGGGGATCAGATCGGGTATGGTCCACGGTCTGAGTGATCAGGAATTCACACTGAGCACCCCGGGGATCAGATCGAGTATGGTCCATGCTCTGAATGATCAGGAATTCACACTGAGGACCCCGGGGATCAGATCGGGTATGGTCCACGCTCTGAGAGATCAGGAATTCACACTGAGCACCCCGGTGATCAGATCGGGTATGGTCCATACTCTGAGTGATCAGGAATTCACACTGAGCACACCGGGGATCAGATCGGGTATGGTCCACGCTCTGAGTGATCAGGAATTCACACTGAGCACCCCGGGGATCAGATCGGGTATGGTCCATGTTCGGAGAGATCAGGAATTCACACTGAGCACCCCGGGGATCAGATCGGGTATGGACCATGTTCTGAGAGATCAGGAATTCACACTGAGCACCCCGGGGATTAGATCGGGTATGGTCCACGCTCTGAGTGATCAGGAATTCACACTGAGCACCCCGGGGATCAGATCGGATATGGTCCATGCTCTGAGTGATCAGGAATTCACACTGAGAACCCCGGGGATCAGATCGGGTATGGTCCATGCTCTGAGAGATCAGCAATTCACACTGAGCACCCCGGGGATCAGATCGGGTATGGTCCATGCTCTGAGAGATCAGCAATTCACACTGAGCACCCCGGGGATCAGATCGGGTATGGTCCACGCTCTGAGAGATCAGGAATTCACACTGAACACCCCGGGGATCAGATCGTGTATGGTCCACGCTCTGAGTGATCAGGAATTCACACTGAGCACCCCGGGGATCAGATCGGGTATGGTCCATGATCTGAGTGATCAGGAATTCACATTGAGCACCCCGCGGATCAGATCGGGTATGGTCCACGCTCTGAGTGATCAGGAATTCACACTGAGCACCCGGGGATCAGATCGGGTATGGACCATGTACTGAGAGAACAGGAATTCACACTGAGCACCCCGGGGATCAGATCGGGTATGGTCCATGCTCTGAGTGATCAGGAATTCACACTGAGCACCCCGGGGATCAGATCGGGTATGGTCCATGCTCTGAGAGATCAGTAATTCACACTGAGCACCCCGGGGATCAGATCGGGTATGGTCCATGCTCTGAGTGATCAGGAATTCACACTGAGCACACCGGGGATCAGATCGGGTATGGTCCATGCTCTGAGAGATCAGGAATTCACACTGAGCACCCCGGGAATCAGATCGGGTATGGTCCATGCTCTGAGTGATCAGGAATTCACACGTAGGACCCCGGGGATCAGATCGGGTGTGGTCCACGCTCTGAGAGATCAGGAATTCACACTGAGCACCCCGGGGATCAGATCGGGTATGGTCCACGCTCTGAGAGATCAGGAATTCACACTGAGCACCCCGGGGATCAGATCGGGTATGGTCCATGCTCTGAGAGATCAGGAATTCACACTGAGCACCCCGGGGATCAGATCGGGTATGGTCCAAGCTCTGAGAGATGAGGAATTCACACTGAGCACCCGGGGATCAGATCGGGTATGGTCCATGCTCTGAGTGATCAGGAATTCACACTGAGCGCCCCGGGGATCAGATCGGGTATGGACCACGGTCTGAGTGATCAGGAATTCACACTGAGCACCCCGGGGATCAGATCGGGTATGGTCCATGCTCTGAATGATCAGGAATTCACACTGAGGACCCCGGGGATCAGATCGGGTATGGTCCACGCTCTGAGTGATCAGGAATTCACACTGAGCACCCCGGGGATCAGATCGGGTATGGTCCATACTCTGAGTGATCAGGAATTCACACTGAGCACCCCGGGGATCAGATCGGGTATGGTCCACGCTCTGTGTGATCAGGAATTCACACTGAGCACCCCGGGGATCAGACCGGGTATGGTCCACGGTCTGAGTGATCAGGAATTCACACTGAGCACCCCGGGGATCAGATCGGGTATGGTCCATGCTCTGAATGATCAGGAATTCACACTGAGGACCCCGGGGATCAGATCGGGTATGGTCCACGCTCTGAGTGATCAGGAATTCACACTGAGCACCCCGGGGATCAGATCGGGTATGGTCCATACTCTGAGTGATCAGGAATTCACACTGAGCACCCCGGGGATCAGATCGGGTATGGTCCACGCTCTGAGTGATCAGGAATTCACACTGAGCACCCCGGGGATCAGATCGGGTATGGTCCATGTTCTGAGAGATCAGGAATTCACACTGAGCACCCCGGGGATCAGATCGGGTATGGACCATGTTCTGAGAGATCAGGAATTCACACTGAGCACCCAGGAGATTAGATCGGGTATGGTCCAGGCTCTGAGTGATCAGGAATTCACACTGAGCACCCCGGGGATCAGATCGGGTATGGTCCATGCTCTGAGAGATCAGGAATTCACACTGAGCACCCCGGGGATCAGATCGGGTATGGTCCACGCTCTGAGAGATCAGGAATTCACACTGAACACCCCGGGGATCAGATCGGGTATGGTCCACGCTCTGAGTGATCAGGAATTCACACTGAGCACCCCGGGGATCAGATCGGGTATGGTCCATGCTCTGAGAGATCAGTAATTCACACTGAGCACCCCGGGGATCAGATCGGGTATGGTCCATGCTCTGAGTGATCAGGAATTCACACTGAGCACACCGGGGATCAGATCGGGTATGGTCCATGCTCTGAGAGATCAGGAATTCACACTGAGCACCCCGGGAATCAGATCGGGTATGGTCCATGCTCTGAGTGATCAGGAATTCACACGTAGGACCCCGGGGATCAGATCGGGTGTGGTCCACGCTCTGAGAGATCAGGAATTCACACTGAGCACCCCGGGGATCAGATCGGGTATGGTCCACGCTCTGAGAGATCAGGAATTTCCACACACTGAGCACCCCGGGGATCAGATCGGGTATGGTCCATGCTCTGAGAGATCAGGAATTCACACTGAGCACCCCGGGGATCAGATCGGGTATGGTCCATGCTCTGAATGATCAGGAATTCACACTGAGGACCCCGGGGATCAGATCGGGTATGGTCCACGCTCTGAGTGATCAGGAATTCACACTGAGCACCCCGGGGATCAGATCGGGTATGGTCCATACTCTGAGTGATCAGGAATTCACACTGAGCACCCCGGGGATCAGATCGGGTATGGTCCACGCTCTGTGTGATCAGGAATTCACACTGAGCACCCCGGGGATCAGACCGGGTATGGTCCACGGTCTGAGTGATCAGGAATTCACACTGAGCACCCCGGGGATCAGATCGGGTATGGTCCATGCTCTGAATGATCAGGAATTCACACTGAGGACCCCGGGGATCAGATCGGGTATGGTCCACGCTCTGAGTGATCAGGAATTCACACTGAGCACCCCGGGGATCAGATCGGGTATGGTCCATACTCTGAGTGATCAGGAATTCACACTGAGCACCCCGGGGATCAGATCGGGTATGGTCCACGCTCTGAGTGATCAGGAATTCACACTGAGCACCCCGGGGATCAGATCGGGTATGGTCCATGTTCTGAGAGATCAGGAATTCACACTGAGCACCCCGGGGATCAGATCTGGTATGGACCATGTTCTGAGAGATCAGGAATTCACACTGAGCACCCAGGGGATTAGATCGGGTATGGTCCAGGCTCTGAGTGATCAGGAATTCACACTGAGCACCCCGGGGATCAGATCGGGTATGGTCCATGCTCTGAGAGATCAGGAATTCACACTGAGCACCCCGGGGATCAGATCGGGTATGGTCCACGCTCTGAGAGTTCAGGAATTCACACTGAACACCCCGGGGATCAGATCGGGTATGGTCCATGATCTGAGTGATCAGGAATTCACATTGAGCACCCCGCGGATCAGATCGGGTATGGTCCACGCTCTGAGTGATCAGGAATTCTCACTGAGCACCCGGGGATCAGATCGGGTATGGACCATGTACTGAGAGAACAGGAATTCACACTGAGCACCCCGGGGATCAGAACGGGTATGGTCCACGCTCTGAGAGATCAGGAATTCACACTGAGCACCCCGGGGATCAGATCGGGTATGGTCCATGCTCTGAGAGATCAGGAATTCACACTGAGCACCCCGGGGATCAGATCGGGTATGGTCCAAGCTCTGAGAGATGAGGAATTCACACTGAGCACCCCGGAGATCAGATCGGGTATGGTCCATGGTCTGAGTGATCAGGAATTCACACTGAGCACCCCGGGGATCAGATCGGGTATGTTCCACGCTCTGAGTGATTAGGAATTCACACTGAGCACCCCGTGGATCAGATCCGGTATGGTCCACGCTCTGAGTGATCGGGAATTCACATTGAGCACCCCGTGGATCAGATCGGGTATGGTCCATGCTCTGAATGATCGGGAATTCACACTGAGCACCCCGGGGATCAGATCGGATATGGTCCACGATCTGAGTGATCAGGAATTCACAGTGAGCACCCCGGGGATCAGATCGGTTGTCGTCCATGCTCAGAGTGATCAGGAATTCACACTGAGCACCCCGGGGATCAGATCGGCTATGGTCCATGATCTGATTGATCAGGAATTTACACTGAACACCCCGGGGATCAGATCGGGTATGGTCCACGCTCTGAGTGATCAGGAATTCACACAGCACACCGGGGATCAGATCGGGTATGGTCCATGCTCTGAGTGATCAGGAATTCACACTGAGCACCCCGGCGATCAGATCGGGTATGGTCCATGCTCTGAGAGGTAAGGAATTCACACTGAGCACCCTGGGGATCAGATCGGGTATGGTCCATGCTCTGAGTGATCAGGAATTCACACTGAGCACCCCGGGGATCAGATCGGGTATGGTCCATGCTCTGAGAGATCAGTAATTCACACTGAGCACACAGGGGATCAGATCGGGTATGGTCCATGCTCTGAGAGATCAGGAATTCACACTGAGCACCCCGGGGATCAGATCGGGTATGGTCCATGCTCTGAGAGATCAGGAATTCACACTGAGCACCCCGGGGATCAGATCGGGTATGGTCCATGCTCTGAGAGATGAGGAATTCACACTGAGCACCCCGGGGATCAAATCGGGTATGGTCCATGATCTGAGTGATCAGGAATTCACATTGAGCACCCCGCGGATCAGATCGGGTATGGTCCACGCTCTGAGTGATCAGGAATTCTCACTGAGCACCCGGGGATCAGATCGGGTATGGACCATGTACTGAGAGAACAGGAATTCACACTGAGCACCCCGGGGATCAGATCGGGTATGGTCCATGTCCTGAGAGATCAGGAATTCACACTGAGCACACCGGGGATCAGATCGGGTATGGTCCATGCTCTGAGAGATCAGGAATTCACACTGAGCACCCCGGGGATCAGATCGGGTATGGTCCATGCTCTGAGTGATCAGGAATTCACACTGAGCACCCCGGGGATCAGATCGGGTATGGTCCATGCTCTGAGAGATCAGTAATTCACACTGAGCACCCCGGGGATCAGATCGGGTATGGTCCATGCTCTGAGAGATCAGGAATTCACACTGAATACACCGGGGATCAGATCGGGTATGGTCCATGCTCTGAGAGATCAGGAATTCACACTGAGCACCCCGGGGATCAGATCGGGTATTGTCCATGCTCTGAGAGATCAGTAATTCACACTGAGCACCCCGGGGATCAGATCGGGTATGGTCCATGCTCTGAGAGATCAGGAATTCACACTGAATACACCGGGGATCAGATCGGGTATGGTCCATGCTCTGAGAGATCAGGAATTCACACTGAGCACCCCGGGGATCAGATCGGGTATTGTCCATGCTCTGATTGATCAGGAATTCACACTGAGGTCCCCGGGGATCAGATCGGGTGTGGTCCATGCTCTGAGAGATCAGGAATTCACACTGAGCACCCCGGGGATCAGATCGGGTATGGTCCACGCTCTGAGCGATCAGGAATTCACACTGAGCACCCCGGGGATCAAATCGGGTATGGTCCATGCTCTGAGAGATCAGGAATTCACACTGAGCACCCCGGGGATCAGATCGGGTATGGTCCAAGCTCTGAGAGATGAGGAATTCACACTGAGCACCCCGGGGATCAGATCGGGTATGGTCCATGGTCTGAGTGATCAGGAATTCACACTGAGCACCCCGGGGATCAGATCGGGTATGTTCCACGCTCTGAGTGATTAGGAATTCACACTGAGCACCCCGGGGATCAGATCTTGTATGGTCCACGCTCTGAGTGATCGGGAATTCACATTGAGCACCCCGTGGATCAGATCGGGTATGGTCCATGCTCTGAATGATCGGGAATTCACACTGAGCACCCCGGGGATCAGATCGGATATGGTCCACGCTCTGAGTGATCAGGAATTCACAGTGAGCACCCCGGGGATCCGATCGGTTGTCGTCCAAGCTCAGAGTGATCAGGAATTCACACTGAGCACCCCGGGGATCAGATCGGGTATGGTCCATGATCTGATTGATCAGGAATTTACACTGAACACCCCGGGGATCAGATCGGGTATGGTCTATGATCTGAGTGATCAGGAATTTACACTGAGCACCACGGGGATCAGATCGGGTATGGTCCATGCTCTGAGTGATCAGGAATTTACACTGAGCACCCGGGGATCAGATCGGGTATGGTCCACGCTCTGAGTGATCAGGAATTCACACAGCACACCGGGCATCAGATCGGGTATGGTCCATGCTCTGAGTGATCAGGAATTCACACTGAGCACCCCGGGGATCAGTTCGGGTATGGTCCATGCTCTGAGAGATCAGGAATTCACACTGAGCACCCCGGGGATCAGATCGGGTATGGTCCAAGCTCTGAGAGATGAGGAATTCACACTGAGCACCCCGGGGATCAGATCGGGTATGGTCCACGGTCTGAGTGATCAGGAATTCACACTGAGCACCCCGGGGATCTGATCGGGTATGGTCCATGCTCTGAATGATCAGGAATTCACACTGAGGACCCCGGGGATCAGATCGGGTATGGTCCACGCTCTGAGTGATCAGGAATTCACACTGAGCACCCCGGGGATCAGATCGGGTATGGTCCATACTCTGAGTGATCAGGAATTCACACTGAGCACCCCGGGGATCAGATCGGTTATGGTCCATGCTCTGAGTGATCAGGAATTCACACTGAGGTCCCCGGGGATCAGATCGGGTGTGGTCCATGCTCTGAGAGATCAGGAATTCACACTGAGAACCCAGGGATCAGATCGGGTATGGACCATGTACTGAGAGATCAGGAATTCACACTGAGCACCCCGGGGATCAGATCGGGTATGGTCCACGGTCTGAGTGATCAGGAATTCACACTGAGCACCCCGGGGATCAGATCGGGTATGTTCCACGCTCTGAGTGATTAGGAATTCACACTGAGCACCCCGGGGATCAGATCCGGTATGGTCCACGCTCTGAGTGATCGGGAATTCACACTGAGCACCCCGGGGATCAGATCGGGTATGGTCCATGATCTGATTGATCAGGAATTTACACTGAACACCCCGGGGATCAGATCGGGTATGGTCTATGATCTGAGTGATCAGGAATTTACACTGAGCACCACGGGGATCAGATCGGGTATGGTCCATGCTCTGAGTGATCAGGAATTTACACTGAGCACCCGGGGATCAGATCGGGTATGGTCCACGCTCTGAGTGATCAGGAATTCACACAGCACACCGGGCATCAGATCGGGTATGGTCCATGCTCTGAGTGATCAGGAATTCACACTGAGCACCCCGGGGATCAGTTCGGGTATGGTCCATGCTCTGAGAGATCAGGAATTCACACTGAGCACCCCGGGGATCAGATCGGGTATGGTCCAAGCTCTGAGAGATGAGGAATTCACACTGAGCACCCCGGGGATCAGATCGGGTATGGTCCACGGTCTGAGTGATCAGGAATTCACACTGAGCACCCCGGGGATCTGATCGGGTATGGTCCATGCTCTGAATGATCAGGAATTCACACTGAGGACCCCGGGGATCAGATCGGGTATGGTCCACGCTCTGAGTGATCAGGAATTCACACTGAGCACCCCGGGGATCAGATCGGGTATGGTCCATACTCTGAGTGATCAGGAATTCACACTGAGCACCCCGGGGATCAGATCGGTTATGGTCCATGCTCTGAGTGATCAGGAATTCACACTGAGGTCCCCGGGGATCAGATCGGGTGTGGTCCATGCTCTGAGAGATCAGGAATTCACACTGAGAACCCGGGGATCAGATCGGGTATGGACCATGTACTGAGAGATCAGGAATTCACACTGAGCACCCCGGGGATCAGATCGGGTATGGTCCACGGTCTGAGTGATCAGGAATTCACACTGAGCACCCCGGGGATCAGATCGGGTATGTTCCACGCTCTGAGTGATTAGGAATTCACACTGAGCACCCCGGGGATCAGATCCGGTATGGTCCACGCTCTGAGTGATCGGGAATTCACATTGAGCACCCCGTGGATCAGATCGGGTATGGTCCATGCTCTGAATGATCGGGAATTCACACTGAGCACCCCGGGGATCAGATCGGATATGGTCCACGCTCTGAGTGATCAGGAATTCACCGTGAGCACCCCGGGGATCAGATCGGTTGTCGTCCATGCTCAGAGTGATCAGGAATTCACACTGAGCACCCCGGGGATCAGATCGGGTATGGTCCATGATCTGATTGATCAGGAATTTACACTGAACACCCCGGGGATCAGATCGGGTATGGTCCACGCTCTGAGTGATCAGGAATTCACACAGCACACCGGGGATCAGATCGGGTATGGTCCATGCTCTGAGTGATCAGGAATTCACACTGAGCACCCCGGCGATCAGATCGGGTATGGTCCATGCTCTGAGAGGTCAGGAATTCACACTGAGCACCCTGGGGATCAGATCGGGTATGGTCCATGCTCTGAGTGATCAGGAGTTCACACTGAGCACCCCGGGGATCAGATCGGGTATGGTCCATGCTCTGAGAGATCAGGAATTCACACTGAGCACCCCGGGGATCAGATCGGGTATGGTCCATGCTCTGAGAGATCAGGAATTCACACTGAGCACCCCGGGGATCAGATCGGGTATGGTCCATGCTCTGAGAGATGAGGAATTCACACTGAGCACCCCGGGGATCAGATCGGGTATGTTCCATGATCTGAGTGATCAGGAATTCACACTGAGCACCCCGGGGATCAGATCGGATATGGTCCACGCTCTGAGTGATCAGGAATTCACAGTGAGCACCCCGGGGATCAGATCGGTTGTCGTCCATGCTCAGAGTGATCAGGAATTCACACTGAGCACCCCGGGGATCAGATCGGGTATGGTCCATGATCTGATTGATCAGGAATTTACACTGAACACCCCGGGGATCAGATCGGGTATGGTCCACGCTCTGAGTGATCAGGAATTCACACAGCACACCGGGGATCAGATCGGGTATGGTCCATGCTCTGAGTGATCAGGAATTCACACTGAGCACCCCGGCGATCAGATCGGGTATGGTCCATGCTCTGAGAGGTCAGGAATTCACACTGAGCACCCTGGGGATCAGATCGGGTATGGTCCATGCTCTGAGTGATCAGGAGTTCACACTGAGCACCCCGGGGTTCAGATCGGGTATGGTCCATGCTCTGAGAGATCAGTAATTCACACTGAGCTCACCGGGGATCAGATCGGGTATGGTCCATGCTCTGAGAGATCAGGAATTCACACTGAGCACCCCGGGGATCAGATCGGGTATGGTCCATGCTCTGAGAGATCAGGAATTCACACTGAGCACCCCGGGGATCAGATCGGGTATGGTCCATGCTCTGAGAGATGAGGAATTCACACTGAGCACCCCGGGGATCAGATCGGGTATGGTCCATGATCTGAGTGATCAGGAATTCACATTGAGCACCCCGCGGATCAGATCGGGTATGGTCCACGCTCTGAGTGATCAGGAATTCTCACTGAGCACCCGGGGATCAGATCGGGTATGGACCATGTACTGAGAGAACAGGAATTCACACTGAGCACCCCGGGGATCAGATCGGGTATGGTCCATGCTCTGAGAGATCAGGAATTCACACTGAGCACACCGGGGATCAGATCGGGTATGGTCCATGCTCTGAGAGATCAGGAATTCACACTGAGCACCCCGGGGATCAGATCGGGTATGGTCCATGCTCTGAGTGATCAGGAATTCACACTGAGCACCCCGGGGATCAGATCGGGTATGGTCCATGCTCTGAGAGATCAGTAATTCACACTGAGCACCCCGGGGATCAGATCGGGTATGGTCCATGCTCTGAGAGATCAGGAATTCACACTGAGCACACCGGGGATCAGATCGGGTATGGTCCATGCTCTGAGAGATCAGGAATTCACACTGAGCACCCCGGGGATCAGATCGGGTATGGTCCATGCTCTGAGTGATCAGGAATTCAAACTGAGGTCCCCGGGGATCAGATCGGGTATGGTCCATGCTCTGAGAGATCAGGAATTCACACTGAGCACCCCGGGGATCAGATCGGGTATGGTCCATGCTCTGAGAGATCAGGAATTCACACTGAGCACCCCGGGGATCAGATCGGGTATGGTCCAAGCTCTGAGAGATGAGGAATTCACACTGAGCACCCCGGGGATCAGATCGGGTATGGTCCATGGTCTGAGTGATCAGGAATTCACACTGAGCACCCCGGGGATCAGATCGGGTATGTTCCACGCTCTGAGTGATTAGGAATTCACACTGAGCACCCCGGGGATCAGATCTTGTTTGGTCCACGCTCTGAGTGATCGGGATTTCACATTGAGCACCCCGTGGATCAGATCGGGTATGGTCCATGCTCTGAGTGATCGGGAATTCACACTGAGCACCCCGGGGATCAGATCGGATATGGTCCACGCTCTGAGTGATCAGGAATTCACAGTGAGCACCCCGGGGATCCGATCGGTTGTCGTCCAAGCTCAGAGTGATCAGGAATTCACACTGAGCAACCCGGGGATCAGATCGGGTATGGTCCATGATCTGATTGATCAGGAATTTACACTGAACACCCCGGGGATCAGATCGGGTATGGTCTATGATCTGAGTGATCAGGAATTTACACTGAGCACCACGGGGATCAGATCGGGTATGGTCCATGCTCTGAGTGATCAGGAATTTACACTGAGCACCCGGGGATCAGATCGGGTATGGTCCACGCTCTGAGTGATCAGAAATTCTCACTGCACACCGGGCATCAGATCGGGTATGGTCCATGCTCTGAGTGATCAGGAATTCACACTGAGCACCCCGGCGATCAGATCGGGTATAGTCCATGCTCTGAGAGATCAGGAATTCACACTGAGCACCCTGGGGATCAGATCGGGTATGGTCCATGATCTGAGTGATCAGGAATTCACACTGAGCACCCCGGGGATCAGATCGGGTATGGTCCATGCTCTGAGACATCAGTAATTCACACTGAGCACCCCGGGGATCAGATCGGTTATGGTCCATGCTCTGAGAGATCGGGAATTCACACTGAGCACACCGGGGATCAGATCGGGTATGGTCCATGCTCTGAGAGATCAGGAATTCACACTGAGCACCCCGGGGATTTGATCGGGTATGGTCCATGCTCTGAGAGATCAGGAATTCACACTGAGCACCCCGGGGATCAGATCGGGTATGGTCCATGCTCTGAGAGATGAGGAATTCACACTTATGTCCCCGGGGATCAGATCGTGTGTGGTCCACGCTCTGAGAGATCAGGAATTCACACTGAGCACCCCGGGGATCAGATCGGGTATGGTCCACGCTCTGAGAGATCAGGAATTCACACTGAGCACCCCGGGGATCAGATCGGGTATGGTCCATGCTCTGAGAGATCAGGAATTCACACTGAGCACCCCGGGGATCAGATCGGGTATGGTCCAAGCTCTGAGAGATGAGGAATTCACACTGAGCACCCCGGGGATCAGATCGGGTATGGTCCATGCTCTGAGTGATCAGGAATTCACACTGAGCACACCGGGGATCAGATCGGGTATGGACCACGGTCTGAGTGATCAGGAATTCACACTGAGCACCCCGGGGATCAGATCGGGTATGGTCCATGCTCTGAATGATCAGGAATTCACACTGAGGACCCCGGGGATCAGATCGGGTATGGTCCACGCTCTGAGTGATCAGGAATTCACACTGAGCACCCCGGGGATCAGATCGGGTATGGTCCATACTCTGAGTGATCAGGAATTAACACTGAGCACCCCGGGGATCAGATCGGGTATGGTCCACGCTCTGTGTGATCAGGAATTCACACTGAGCACCCCGGGGATCAGATCGGGTATGGTCCATGCTCTGAGAGATCAGTAATTCACACTGAGCACCCCGGGGATCAGATCGGGTATGGTCCATGCTCTGAGTGATCAGGAATTCACACTGAGCACACCGGGGATCAGATCGGGTATGGTCCATGCTCTGAGAGATCAGGAATTCACACTGAGCACCCCGGGGATCAGATCGGGTATGGTCCATACTCTGAGTGATCAGGAATTCACACTGAGCACACCGGGGATCAGATCGGGTATGGTCCACGCTCTGAGTGATCAGGAATTCACACTGAGCACCCCGGGGATCAGATCGGGTATGGTCCATGTTCGGAGAGATCAGGAATTCACACTGAGCACCCCGGGGATCAGATCGGGTATGGACCATGTTCTGAGAGATCAGGAATTCACACTGAGCACCCCGGGGATTAGATCGGGTATGGTCCACGCTCTGAGTGATCAGGAATTCACACTGAGCACCCCGGGGATCAGATCGGATATGGTCCATGCTCTGAGTGATCAGGAATTCACACTGAGCACCCCGGGGATCAGATCGGGTATGGTCCATGCTCTGAGAGATCAGCAATTCACACTGAGCACCCCGGGGATCAGATCGGGTATGGTCCATGCTCTGAGAGATCAGCAATTCACACTGAGCACCCCGGGGATCAGATCGAGTATGGTCCACGCTCTGAGAGATCAGGAATTCACACTGAACACCCCGGGGATCAGATCGGGTATGGTCCACGCTCTGAGTGATCAGGAATTCACACTGAGCACCCCGGGGATCAGATCGGGTATGGTCCATGATCTGAGTGATCAGGAATTCACATTGAGCACCCCGCGGATCAGATCGGGTATGGTCCACGCTCTGAGTGATCAGGAATTCACACTGAGCACCCGGGGATCAGATCGGGTAAGGACCATGTACTGAGAGAACAGGAATTCACACTGAGCACCCCGGGGATCAGATCGGGTATGGTCCATGCTCTGAGAGATCAGGTATTCACACTGAGCACACCGGGGATCAGATCGGGTATGGTCCATGCTCTGACAGATCAGTAATTCACACTGAGCACCCCGGGGATCAGATCGGGTATGGTCCATGCTCTGAGTGATCAGGAATTCACACTGAGCACCCCGGGGATCAGATCGGGTATGGTCCATGCTCTGAGAGATCAGTAATTCACACTGAGCACCCCGGGGATCAGATCGGGTATGGTCCATGCTCTGAGAGATCAGGAATTCACACTGAGCACCCCGGGAATCAGATCGGGTATGGTCCATGCTCTGAGTGATCAGGAATTCACACGTAGGACCCCGGGGATCAGATCGGGTGTGGTCCACGCTCTGAGAGATCAGGAATTCACACTGAGCACCCCGGGGATCAGATCGGGTATGGTCCACGCTCTGAGAGATCAGGAATTCACACTGAGCACCCCGGGGATCAGATCGGGTATGGTCCATGCTCTGAGAGATCAGGAATTCACACTGAGCACCCGGGGATCAGATCGGGTATGGTCCAAGCTCTGAGAGATGAGGAATTCACACTGAGCACCCCGGGGATCAGATCGGGTATGGTCCATGCTCTGAGTGATCAGGAATTCACACTGAGCGCCCCGGGGATCAGATCGGGTATGGACCACGGTCTGAGTGATCAGGAATTCACACTGAGCACCCCGGGGATCAGATCGGGTATGGTCCATGCTCTGAATGATCAGGAATTCACACTGAGGACCCCAGGGATCAGATCGGGTATGGTCCACGCTCTGAGTGATCAGGAATTCACACTGAGCACCCCGGGGATCAGATCGGGTATGGTCCATACTCTGAGTGATCAGGAATTCACACTGAGCACCCCGGGGATCAGATCGGGTATGGTCCACGCTCTGTGTGATCAGGAATTCACACTGAGCACCCCGGGGATCAGACCGGGTATGGTCCACGGTCTGAGTGATCAGGAATTCACACTGAGCACCCCGGGGATCAGATCGGGTATGGTCCACGCTCTGAATGATCAGGAATTCACACTGAGGACCCCGGGGATCAGATCGGGTATGGTCTACGCTCTGAGTGATCAGGAATTCACACTGAGCACCCCGGGGATCAGATCGGGTATGGTCCATACTCTGAGTGATCAGGAATTCACACTGAGCACCCCGGGGATCAGATCGGGTATGGTCCACGCTCTGAGTGATCAGGAATTCACACTGAGCACCCCGGGGATCAGATCGGGTATGGTCCATGTTCTGAGAGATCAGGAATTCACACTGTGCACCCCGGGAATCAGATCGGGTATGGACCATGTTCTGAGAGATCAGGAATTCACACTGAGCACCCCGGGGATTAGATCGGGTATGGTCCAGGCTCTGAGTGATCAGGAATTCACACTGAGCACCCCGGGGATCAGATCGGGTATGGTCCATGCTCTGAGAGATCAGGAATTTACACTGAGCACCCCGGGGATCAGATCGGGTATGGTCCACGCTCTGAGAGATCAGGAATTCACACTGAACACCCCGGGGATCAGATCGGGTATGGTCCACGCTCTGAGTGATCAGGAATTCACACTGAGCACCCCGGGGATCAGATCGGGTATGGTCCATGATCTGAGTGATCAGGAATTCACATTGAGCACCCCGCGGATCAGATCGGGTATGGTCCATGCTCTGAGAGATCAGTAATTCACACTGAGCACCCCGGGGATCAGATCGGGTATGGTCCATGCTCTGAGAGATCAGGAATTCACACTGAGCACCCCGGGGATCAGATCGGGTATGGTCCATGCTCTGAGTGATCAGGAATTCACACTGAGGTCCCCGGGGATCAGATCGGGTGTGGTCCACGCTCTGAGAGATCAGGAATTCACACTGAGCACCCCGGGGAACAGATCGGGTATGGTCCACGCTCTGAGAGATCAGGAATTCACACTGAGCACCCCGGGGATCAGATCGGGTATGGTCCATGCTCTGAGAGATCAGGAATTCACACTGAGCACCCCGGGGATCAGATCGGGTATGGTCCAAGCTCTGAGAGATGAGGAATTCACACTGAGCACCCCGGAGATCAGATCGGGTATGGTCCATGGTCTGAGTGATCAGGAATTCACACTGGGCACCCCGGGGATCAGATCGGGTATGTTCCACGCTCTGAGTGATTAGGAATTCACACTGAGCACCCCGTGGATCAGATCCGGTATGGTCCACGCTCTGAGTGATCGGGAATTCACATTGAGCACCCCGTGGATCAGATCGGGTATGGTCCATGCTCTGAATGATCGGGAATTCACACTGAGCACCCCGGGGATCAGATCGGATATGGTCCACGATCTGAGTGATCAGGAATTCACAGTGAGCACCCCGGGGATCAGATCGGTTGTCGTCCATGCTCAGAGTGATCAGGAATTCACACTGAGCACCCCGGGGATCAGATCGGGTATGGTCCATGATCTGATTGATCAGGAATTTACACTGAACACCCCGGGGATCAGATCGAGTATGGTCCACGCTCTGAGTGATCAGGAATTCACACAGCACACCGGGGATCAGATCGGGTATGGTCCATGCTCTGAGTGATCAGGAATTCACACTGAGCACCCCGGCGATCAGATCGGGTATGGTCCATGCTCTGAGAGGTAAGGAATTCACACTGAGCACCCTGGGGATCAGATCGGGTATGGTCCATGCTCTGAGTGATCAGGAATTCACACTGAGCACCCCGGGGATCAGATCGGGTATGGTCCATGCTCTGAGAGATCAGTAATTCACACTGAGCACACAGGGGATCAGATCGGGTATGGTCCATGCTCTGAGAGATCAGGAATTCACACTGAGCACCCCGGGGATCAGATCGGGTATGGTCCATGCTCTGAGAGATCAGGAATTCACACTGAGCACCCCGGGGATCAGATCGGGTATGGTCCATGCTCTGAGAGATGAGGAATTCACACAGAGCACCCCGGGGATCAAATCGGGTATGGTCCATGATCTGAGTGATCAGGAATTCACATTGAGCACCCCGCGGATCAGATCGGGTATGGTCCACGCTCTGAGTGATCAGGAATTCTCACTGAGCAACCGGGGATCAGATCGGGTATGGACCATGTACTGAGAGAACAGGAATTCACACTGAGCACCCCGGGGATCAGATCGGGTATGGTCCATGCTCTGAGAGATCAGGAATTCACACTGAGCACACCGGGGATCAGATCGGGTATGGTCCATGCTCTGAGAGATCAGGAATTCACACTGAGCACCCCGGGGATCAGATCGGGTATGGTCCATGCTCTGAGTGATCAGGAATTCACACTGAGCACCCCGGGGATCAGATCGGGTATGGTCCATGCTCTGAGAGATCAGTAATTCACACTGAGCAACCCGGGGATCAGATCGGGTATGGTCCATGCTCTGAGAGATCAGGAATTCACACTGAATACACCGGGGATCAGATCGGGTATGGTGCATGCTCTGAGAGATCTGGAATTCACACTGAGCACCCCGGGGATCAGATCGGGTATGGTCCATGCTCTGATTGATCAGGAATTCACACTGAGCACCCCGGGGATCAGATCGGGTATGGTCCACGCTCTGAGCGATCAGGAATTCATACTGAGCACCCCGGGGATCAGATCGGGTATGGTCCATGCTCTGAGAGATCAGGAATTCACACTGAGCACCCCGGGGATCAGATCGGGTATGGTCCATGCTCTGAGAGATCAGTAATTCACACTGAGCACCCCGGGGATAAGATCGGGTATGGTCCATGCTCTGAGAGATCAGGAATTCACACTGAGCACACCGGGGATCAGATCGGGTATGGTCCATGCTCTGAGAGATCAGGAAATCACACTGAGCACCCCGGGGATCAGATCGGGTATGGTCCATGCTCTGAGTGATCAGGAATTCACACTGAGGTCCCCGGGAATCAGATCGGGTGTGGTCCATGCTCTGAGAGATCAGGAATTCACACTGAGCACCCCGCGGATCAGATCGGGTATGGTCCACGCTCTGAGAGATCAGGAATTCACACTGAGCACCCCGGGGATCAGATCGGGTATGGTCCATGCTCTGAGAGATCAGGAATTCACACTGAGCACCCCGGGGATCAGATCGGGTATGGTCCAAGCTCTGAGAGATGAGGAATTCACACTGAGCACCCCGGAGATCAGATCGGGTATGGTCCATGGTCTGAGTGATCAGGAATTCACACTGAGCACCCCGGGGATCAGATCGGGTATGTTCCACGCTCTGAGTGATTAGGAATTCACACTGAGCACCCCGTGGATCAGATCCTGTATGGTCCACGCTCTGAGTGATCGGGAATTCACATTGAGCACCCCGTGGATCAGATCGGGTATGGTCCATGCTCTGAATGATCGGGAATTCACACTGAGCACCCCGGGGATCAGATCGGATATGGTCCACGGTCTGAGTGATCAGGAATTCACAGTGAGCACCCCGGGGATCAGATCGGTTGTCGTCCATGCTCAGAGTGATCAGGAATTCACACTGAGCACCCCGGGGATCAGATCGGGTATGGTCCATGATCTGATTGATCAGGAATTTACACTGAACACCCCGGGGATCAGATCGGGTATGGTCCACGCTCTGAGTGATCAGGAATTCACACAGCACACCGGGGATCAGATCGGGTATGGTCCATGCTCTGAGTGATCAGGAATTCACACTGAGCACCCCGGCGATCAGATCGGGTATGGTCCATGCTCTGAGAGGTAAGGAATTCACACTGAGCACCCTGGGGATCAGATCGGGTATGGTCCATGCTCTGAGTGATCAGGAATTCACACTGAGCACCCCGGGGATCAGATCGGGTATGGTCCATGCTCTGAGAGATCAGTAATTCACACTGAGCACACAGGGGATCAGATCAGGTATGGTCCATGCTCTGAGAGATCAGGAATTCACACTGAGCACCCCGGGGATCAGATCGGGTATGGTCCATGCTCTGAGAGATCAGGAATTCACACTGAGCACCCCGGGGATCAGATCGGGTATGGTCCATGCTCTGAGAGATGAGGAATTCACACTGAGCACCCCGGGGATCAAATCGGGTATGGTCCATGATCTGAGTGATCAGGAATTCACATTGAGCACCCCGCGGATCAGATCGGGTATGGTCCACGCTCTGAGTGATCAGGAATTCTCACTGAGCACCCCGGGGATCAGATCGGGTATGGTCCATGCTCTGAGTGATCAGGAATTCACACTGAGGTCCCCGGGGATCAGATCGGGTGTGGTCCATGCTCTGAGAGATCAGGAATTCACACTGAGCACCCCGCGGATCAGATCGGGTATGGTCCATGCTCTGAGAGATCAGGAATTCACACTGAGCACCCCGGGGATCAGATCGGGTATGGTCCAAGCTCTGAGAGATGAGGAATTCTCACTGAGCACCCCGGGGATCAGATCGGGTATGGTCCATGGTCTGAGTGATCAGGAATTCACACTGAGCACCCCGGGGATCAGATCGGGTATGTTCCACGCTCTGAGTGATTAGGAATTCACACTGAGCACCCCGGGGATCAGATCTTGTATGGTCCACGCTCTGAGTGATCGGGAATTCACATTGAGCACCCCGTGGATCAGATCGGGTATGGTCCATGCTCTGAGTGATCGGGAATTCACACTGAGCACCCCGGGGATCAGATCGGATATGGTCCACGCTCTGAGTGATCAGGAATTCACAGTGAGCACCCCGGGGATCCGATCGGTTGTCGTCCAAGCTCAGAGTGATCAGGAATTCACACTGAGCACCCCGGGGATCAGATCGGGTATGGTCCATGATCTGATTGATCAGGAATTTACACTGAACACCCCGGGGATCAGATCGGGTATGGTCTATGATCTGAGTGATCAGGAATTTACACTGAGCACCACGGGGATCAGATCGGGTATGGTCCATGCTCTGAGTGATCAGGAATTTACACTGAGCACCCGGGGATCAGATCGGGTATGGTCCACGCTCTGAGTGATCAGGAATTCTCACTGCACTCCGGGCATCAGATCGGGTATGGTCCATGCTCTGAGTGATCAGGAATTCACACTGAGCACCCCGGCGATCAGATCGGGTCTGGTCCATGCTCTGAGAGATCAGGAATTCACACTGAGCACCCTGGGGATCAGATCGGGTATGGTCCATGATCTGAGTGATCAGGAATTCACACTGAGCACCCCGGGGATCAGATCGGGTATGGTCCATGCTCTGAGACATCAGTAATTCACACTGAGCACCCCGGGGATCAGATCGGTTATGGTCCATGCTCTGAGAGATCGGGAATTCACACTGAGCACACCGGGGATCAGATCGGGTATGGTCCATGCTCTGAGAGATCAGGAATTCACACTGAGCACCCCGGGGATTTGATCGGGTATGGTCCATGCTCTGAGAGATCAGGAATTCACACTGAGCACCCCGGGGATCAGATCGGGTATGGTCCATGCTCTGAGAGATGAGGAATTCACACTTAGGTCCCCGGGGATCAGATCGTGTGTGGTCCACGCTCTGAGAGATCAGGAATTCACACTGAGCACCCCGGGGATCAGATCGGGTATGGTCCACGCTCTGAGAGATCAGGAATTCACACTGAGCACCCCGGGGATCAGATCGGGTATGGTCCATGCTCTGAGAGATCAGGAATTCACACTGAGCACCCCGGGGATCAGATCGGG
Organism: Hypanus sabinus; assembly: GCF_030144855.1. Taxonomy (NCBI): domain Eukaryota; kingdom Metazoa; phylum Chordata; class Chondrichthyes; order Myliobatiformes; family Dasyatidae; genus Hypanus; species Hypanus sabinus. The sequence goes on along the minus strand of NW_026780444.1, from coordinate 393,992 downwards.
TATGGTCCAAGCTCTGAGAGATGAGGAATTCACACTGAGCACCCCGGGGATCAGATCGGGTATGGTCCATGCTCTGAGTGATCAGGAATTCACACTGAGCACCCCGGGGATCAGATCGGGTATGGACCACGGTCTGAGTGATCAGGAATTCACACTGAGCACCCCGGGGATCAGATCGGGTATGGTCCATGCTCTGAATGATCAGGAATTCACACTGAGGACCCCGGGGATCAGATCGGGTATGGTCCACGCTCTGAGTGATCAGGAATTCACACTGAGCACCCCGGGGATCAGATCGGTTGTCGTCCATGCTCAGAGTGATCAGGAATTCACACTGAGCACCCCGGGGATCAGATCGGGTATGGTCCACGCTCTGAGTGATCAGGAATTCACACAGCACACCGGGGATCAGATCGGGTATGGTCCATGCTCTGAGTGATCAGGAATTCACACTGAGCACCCCGGCGATCAGATCGGGTATGGTCCATGCTCTGAGAGGTAAGGAATTCACACTGAGCACCCTGGGGATCAGATCGGGTATGGTCCATGCTCTGAGTGATCAGGAATTCACACTGAGCACCCCGGGGATCAGATCGGGTATGGTCCATGCTCTGAGAGATCAGTAATTCACACTGAGCACACAGGGGATCAGATCGGGTATGGTCCATGCTCTGAGAGATCAGGAATTCACACTGAGCACCCCGGGGATCAGATCGGGTATGGTCCATGCTCTGAGAGATCAGGAATTCACACTGAGCACCCCGGGGATCAGATCGGGTATGGTCCATGCTCTGAGAGATGAGGAATTCACACTGAGCACCCCGGGGATCAAATCGGGTATGGTCCATGATCTGAGTGATCAGGAATTCACATTGAGTACCCCGCGGATCAGATCGGGTATGGTCCACGCTCTGAGTGATCAGGAATTCTCACTGAGCACCCCGGGGATCAGATCGGGTATGGTCCATGCTCTGAGTGATCAGGAATTCACACTGAGGTCCCCGGGGATCAGATCGGGTGTGGTCCATGCTCTGAGAGATCAGGAATTCACACTGAGCACCCCGCGGATCAGATCGGGTATGGTCCATGCTCTGAGAGATCAGGAATTCACACTGAGCACCCCGGGGATCAGATCGGGTATGGTCCAAGCTCTGAGAGATGAGGAATTCTCACTGAGCACCCCGGGGATCAGATCGGGTATGGTCCATGGTCTGAGTGATCAGGAATTCACACTGAGCACCCCGGGGATCAGATCGGGTATGTTCCACGCTCTGAGTGATTAGGAATTCACACTGAGCACCCCGGGGATCAGATCTTGTATGGTCCACGCTCTGAGTGATCGGGAATTCACATTGAGCACCCCGTGGATCAGATCGGGTATGGTCCATGCTCTGAGTGATCGGGAATTCACACTGAGCACCCCGGAGATCAGATCGGATATGGTCCACGCTCTGAGTGATCAGGAATTCACAGTGAGCACCCCGGGGATCCGATCGGTTGTCGTCCAAGCTCAGAGTGATCAGGAATTCACACTGAGCACCCCGGGGATCAGATCGGGTATGGTCCATGATCTGATTGATCAGGAATTTACACTGAACACCCCGGGGATCAGATCGGGTATGGTCTATGATCTGAGTGATCAGGAATTTACACTGAGCACCACGGGGATCAGATCGGGTATGGTCCATGCTCTGAGTGATCAGGAATTTACACTGAGCACCCGGGGATCAGATCGGGTATGGTCCACGCTCTGAGTGATCAGGAATTCTCACTGCACACCGGGCATCAGATCGGGTATGGTCCATGCTCTGAGTGATCAGGAATTCACACTGAGCACCCCGGCGATCAGATCGGGTCTGGTCCATGCTCTGAGAGATCAGGAATTCACACTGAGCACCCTGGGGATCAGATCGGGTATGGTCCATGATCTGAGTGATCAGGAATTCTCACTGAGCACCCCGGGGATCAGATCGGGTATGGTCCATGCTCTGAGACATCAGTAATTCACACTGAGCACCCCGGGGATCAGATCGGTTATGGTCCATGCTCTGAGAGATCGGGAATTCACACTGAGCACACCGGGGATCAGATCGGGTATGGTCCATGCTCTGAGAGATCAGGAATTCACACTGAGCACCCCGGGGATTTGATCGGGTATGGTCCATGCTCTGAGAGATCCGGAATTCACACTGAGCACCCCGGGGATCAGATCGGGTATGGTCCATGCTCTGAGAGATGAGGAATTCACACTTAGGTCCCCGGGGATCAGATCGTGTGTGGTCCACGCTCTGAGAGATCAGGAATTCACACTGAGCACCCCGGGGATCAGATCGGGTATGGTCCATGCTCTGAGAGATCAGGAATTCACACTGAGCACCCCGGGGATCAGATCGGGTATGGTCCATGCTCTGAGAGATCAGGAATTCACACTGAGCACCCCGGGGATCAGATCGGGTATGGTCCAAGCTCTGAGAGATGAGGAATTCACACTGAGCACCCCGGGGATCAGATCGGGTATGGTCCATGCTCTGAGTGATCAGGAATTCACACTGAGCACCCCGGGGATCAGATCGGGTATGGACCACGGTCTGAGTGATCAGGAATTCACACTGAGCACCCCGGGGATCAGATCGGGTATGGTCCATGCTCTGAATGATCAGGAATTCACACTGAGGACCCCGGGGATCAGATCGGGTATGGTCCACGCTCTGAGTGATCAGGAATTCACACTGAGCACCCCGGGGATCAGATCGGGTATGGTCCATACTCTGAGTGATCAGGAATTCACACTGAGCACCCCGGGGATCAGATCGGGTATGGTCCACGCTCTGTGTGATCAGGAATTCACACTGAGCACCCCGGGGATCAGACCGGGTATGGTCCACGCTCTGTGTGATCAGGAATTCACACTGAGCACCCCGGGGATCAGACCGGGTATGGTCCACGGTCTGAGTGATCAGGAATTCACACTGAGCACCCCGGGGATCAGATCGGGTATGGTCCACGCTCTGAATGATCAGGAATTCACACTGAGGACCCCGGGGATCAGATCGGGTATGGTCCACGCTCTGAGTGATCAGGAATTCACACTGAGCACCCCGGGGATCAGATCGGGTATGGTCCATACTCTGAGTGATCAGGAATTCACACTGAGCACCCCGGGGATCAGATCGGGTATGGTCCACGCTCTGAGTGATCAGGAATTCACACTGAGCACCCCGGGGATCAGACCGGGTATGGTCCATGTTCTGAGAGATCAGGAATTCACACTGAGCACCCCGGGGATCAGATCGGGTATGGACCAGGCTCTGAGTGATCAGGAATTCACACTGAGCACCCCGGGGATCAGATCGGGTATGGTCCAAGCTCTGAGAGATCAGCAATTCACACTGAGCACCCCGGGGATCAGATCGGGTATGGTCCACGCTCTGAGAGATCAGGAATTCACACTGAGCACCCCGGGGATCAGATCGGGTATGGTCCACGCTCTGAGAGATCAGGAATTCACACTGAACACCCCGGGGATCAGATCGGGTATGGTCCACGCTCTGAGTGATCAGGAATTCACACTGAGCACCCCGGGGATCAGATCGGGTATGGTCCATGATCTGAGTGATCAGAAATTCACACTGAACACCCCGGGGATCAGATCGGGTATGGTCCATGATCTGAGTGATCAGGAATTCACACTGAGCACCCCGGGGATCAGATCGGGTATGGTCCATGCTCTGAGAGATCAGGAATTCACACTGAGCACACCGGGGATCAGATCGGGTATGGTCCATGCTCTGAGAGATCAGGAATTCACACTGAGCACCCCGGGGATCAGATCGGGTATGGTCCATGCTCTGAGTGATCAGGAATTCACACTGAGCACCCCGGGGATCAGATCGGGTATGGTCCATGCTCTGAGAGATCAGGAATTCACACTGAGCACACCGGGGATCAGATCGGGTATGGTCCATGCTCTGAGAGATCAGGAATTCACACTGAGCACCCCGGGGATCAGATCGGGTATGGTCCATGCTCTGAGTGATCAGGAATTCACACTGAGCACCCCGGGGATCAGATCGGGTATGGTCCATACTCTGAGTGATCAGGAATTCACACTGAGCACCCCGGGGATCAGATCGGGTATGGTCCACGCTCTGTGTGATCAGGAATTCACACTGAGCACCCCGGGGATCAGACCGGGTATGGTCCACGCTCTGTGTGATCAGGAATTCACACTGAGCACCCCGGGGATCAGACCGGGTATGGTCCACGGTCTGAGTGATCAGGAATTCACACTGAGCACCCCGGGGATCAGATCGGGTATGGACCATGTTCTGAGAGATCAGGAATTCACACTGAGCACCCCGGGGATCAGATCGGGTATGGTCCATGCTCTGAGAGATCAGCAATTCACACTGAGCACCCCGGGGATCAGATCGGGTATGGTCCATGCTCTGAGAGATCAGGAATTCACACTGAGCACACCGGGGATCAGATCGGGTATGGTCCACGCTCTGAGAGATCAGGAATTCACACTGAACACCCCGGGGATCAGATCGGGTATGGTCCACGCTCTGAGTGATCAGGAATTCACACTGAGCACCCCGGGGATCAGATCGGGTATGGTCCATGATCTGAGTGATCAGGAATTCACACTGAACACCCCGGGGATCAGATCGGGTATGGTCCATGCTCTGAGAGATCAGGAATTCACACTGAGCACACCGGGGATCAGATCGGGTATGGTCCACGCTCTGAGAGATCAGGAATTCACACTGAACACCCCGGGGATCAGATCGGGTATTGTCCACGTTCTGAGTGATCAGGAATTCACACTGAGCACCCCGGGGATCAGATCGGGTATGGTCCATGATCTGAGTGATCAGGAATTCACACTGAACACCCCGGGGATCAGATCGGGTATGGTCCACGCTCTGAGTGATCAGGAATTCACACTGAGCACCCCGGGGATCAGATCGGGTATGGTCCATACTCTGAGTGATCAGGAATTCACACTGAGCACCCCGGGGATCAGATCGGGTATGGTCCACGCTCTGAGTGATCAGGAATTCACACTGAGCACCCCGGGGATCAGACCGGGTATGGTCCATGTTCTGAGAGATCAGGAATTCACACTGAGCACCCCGGGGATCAGATCGGGTATGGACCATGTTCTGAGAGATCAGGAATTCACACTGAGCACGCCGGGGATTAGATCGGGTATGGTCCAGGCTCTGAGTGATCAGGAATTCACACTGAGCACCCCGGGGATCAGATCGGGTATGGTCCAAGCTCTGAGAGATCAGCAATTCACACTGAGCACCCCGGGGATCAGATCGGGTATGGTCCATGCTCTGAGAGATCAGGAATTCACACTGAGCACCCCGGGGATCAGATCGGGTATGGTCCACGCTCTGAGAGATCAGGAATTCACACTGAACACCCCGGGGATCAGATCGGGTATGGTCCACGCTCTGAGTGATCAGGAATTCACACTGAGCACCCCGGGGATCAGATCGGGTATGGTCCATGATCTGAGTGATCAGGTATTCACACTGAACACCCCGGGGATCAGATCGGGTATGGTCCACGCTCTGAGTGATCAGGAATTCACACTGAGCACCCCGGGGATCAGATCGGGTATAGTCCATGATCTGAGTGATCAGGAATTCACACTGAGCACCCCGGGGATCAGATCGGGTATGGTCCATGCTCTGAGAGATCAGGAATTCACACTGAGCACACCGGGGATCAGATCGGGTATGGTCCATGCTCTGAGAGATCAGGAATTCACACTGAGCACACCGGGGATCAGATCGGGTATGGTCCATGCTCTGAGTGATCAGGAATTCACACTGAGCACCCCGGGGATCAGATCGGGTATGGTCCATGCTCTGAGAGATCAGTAATTCACACTGAGCACCCCGGGGATCAGATCGGGTATGGTCCACGCTCTGAGAGATCAGGAATTCACACTGAGCACACCGGGGATCAGATCGGGTATGGTCCACGCTCTGAGTGATCAGGAATTCACACTGAGCACCCCGGGGATCAGATCGGGTATGGTCCATACTCTGAGTGATCAGGAATTCACACTGAGCACCCCGGGGATCAGATCGGGTATGGTCCACGCTCTGTGTGATCAGGAATTCACACTGAGCACCCCGGGGATCAGACCGGGTATGGTCCACGCTCTGTGTGATCAGGAATTCACACTGAGCACCCCGGGGATCAGACCGGGTATGGTCCACGGTCTGAGTGATCAGGAATTCACACTGAGCACCCCGGGGATCAGATCGGGTATGGATCATGTTCTGAGAGATCAGGAATTCACACTGAGCACCCCGGGGATCAGATCGGGTATGGTCCATGCTCTGAGAGATCAGCAATTCACACTGAGCACCCCGGGGATCAGATCGGGTATGGTCCATGCTCTGAGAGATCAGGAATTCACACTGAGCACACCGGGGATCAGATCGGGTATGGTCCACGCTCTGAGAGATCAGGAATTCACACTGAACACCCCGGGGATCAGATCGGGTATGGTCCACGCTCTGAGTGATCAGGAATTCACACTGAGCACCCCGGGGATCAGATCGGGTATGGTCCATGATCTGAGTGATCAGGAATTCACACTGAACACCCCGGGGATCAGATCGGGTATGGTCCATGCTCTGAGAGATCAGGAATTCACACTGAGCACACCGGGGATCAGATCGGGTATGGTCCACGCTCTGAGAGATCAGGAATTCACACTGAACACCCCGGGGATCAGATCGGGTATGGTCCACGCTCTGAGTGATCAGGAATTCACACTGAGCACCCCGGGGATCAGATCGGGTATGGTCCATGATCTGAGTGATCAGGAATTCACACTGAACACCCCGGGGATCAGATCGGGTATGGTCCACGCTCTGAGTGATCAGGAATTCACACTGAGCACCCCGGGGATCAGATCGGGTATGGTCCATGATCTGAGTGATCAGGAATTCACACTGAGCACCCCGGGGATCAGATCGGGTATGGTCCATGCTCTGAGAGATCAGGAATTCACACTGAGCACACCGGGGATCAGATCGGGTATGGTCCATGCTCTGAGAGATCAGGAATTCACACTGAGCACCCCGGGGATCAGATCGGGTATGGTCCATGCTCTGAGTGATCAGGAATTCACACTGAGCACCCCGGGGATCAGATCGGGTATGGTCCATGCTCTGAGAGATCAGTAATTCACACTGAGCACCCCGGGGATCAGATCGGGTATGGACCATGTTCTGAGAGATCAGGAATTCACACTGAGCACGCCGGGGATTAGATCGGGTATGGTCCAGGCTCTGAGTGATCAGGAATTCACACTGAGCACCCCGGGGATCAGATCGGGTATGGTCCAAGCTCTGAGAGATCAGCAATTCACACTGAGCACCCCGGGGATCAGATCGGGTATGGTCCATGCTCTGAGAGATCAGGAATTCACACTGAGCACCCCGGGGATCAGATCGGGTATGGTCCACGCTCTGAGTGATCAGGAATTCACACTGAGCACCCCGGGGATCAGACCGGGTATGGTCCATGTTCTGAGAGATCAGGAATTCACACTGAGCACCCCGGGGATCAGATCGGGTATGGACCATGTTCTGAGAGATCAGGAATTCACACTGAGCACGCCGGGGATTAGATCGGGTATGGTCCAGGCTCTGAGTGATCAGGAATTCACACTGAGCACCCCGGGGATCAGATCGGGTATGGTCCAAGCTCTGAGAGATCAGCAATTCACACTGAGCACCCCGGGGATCAGATCGGGTATGGTCCATGCTCTGAGAGATCAGGAATTCACACTGAGCACCCCGGGGATCAGATCGGGTATGGTCCACGCTCTGAGAGATCAGGAATTCACACTGAACACCCCGGGGATCAGATCGGGTATGGTCCACGCTCTGAGTGATCAGGAATTCACACTGAGCACCCCGGGGATCAGATCGGGTATGGTCCATGATCTGAGTGATCAGGAATTCACACTGAACACCCCGGGGATCAGATCGGGTATGGTCCACGCTCTGAGTGATCAGGAATTCACACTGAGCACCCCGGGGATCAGATCGGGTATGGTCCATGATCTGAGTGATCAGGAATTCACACTGAGCACCCCGGGGATCAGATCGGGTATGGTCCATGCTCTGAGAGATCAGGAATTCACACTGAGCACACCGGGGATCAGATCGGGTATGGTCCATGCTCTGAGAGATCAGGAATTCACACTGAGCACCCCGGGGATCAGATCGGGTATGGTCCATGCTCTGAGTGATCAGGAATTCACACTGAGCACCCCGGGGATCAGATCGGGTATGGTCCATGCTTTGAGAGATCAGTAATTCACACTGAGCACCCCGGGGATCAGATCGGGTATGGTCCACGCTCTGAGAGATCAGGAATTCACACTGAGCACACCGGGGATCAGATCGGGTATGGTCCACGCTCTGAGTGATCAGGAATTCACACTGAGCACCCCGGGGATCAGATCGGGTATGGTCCATACTCTGAGTGATCAGGAATTCACACTGAGCACCCCGGGGATCAGATCGGGTATGGTCCACGCTCTGTGTGATCAGGAATTCACACTGAGCACCCCGGGGATCAGACCGGGTATGGTCCACGCTCTGTGTGATCAGGAATTCACACTGAGCACCCCGGGGATCAGACCGGGTATGGTCCACGGTCTGAGTGATCAGGAATTCACACTGAGCACCCCGGGGATCAGATCGGGTATGGATCATGTTCTGAGAGATCAGGAATTCACACTGAGCACCCCGGGGATCAGATCGTGTATGGTCCATGCTCTGAGAGATCAGCAATTCACACTGAGCACCCCAGGGATCAGATCGGGTATGGTCCATGCTCTGAGAGATCAGGAATTCACACTGAGCACACCGGGGATCAGATCGGGTATGGTCCACGCTCTGAGAGATCAGGAATTCACACTGAACACCCCGGGGATCAGATCGGGTATGGTCCACGCTCTGAGTGATCAGGAATTCACACTGAGCACCCCGGGGATCAGATCGGGTATGGTCCATGATCTGAGTGATCAGGAATTCACACTGAACACCCCGGGGATCAGATCGGGTATGGTCCATGCTCTGAGAGATCAGGAATTCACACTGAGCACACCGGGGATCAGATCGGGTATGGTCCACGCTCTGAGAGATCAGGAATTCACACTTAACACCCCGGGGATCAGATCGGGTATGGTCCACGCTCTGAGTGATCAGGAATTCACACTGAGCACCCCGGGGATCAGATCGGGTATGGTCCATGATCTGAGTGATCAGGAATTCACACTGAACACCCCGGGGATCAGATCGGGTATGGTCCACGCTCTGAGTGATCAGGAATTCACACTGAGCACCCCGGGGATCAGATCGGGTATGGTCCATGCTCTGAGAGATCAGGAATTCACACTGAGCACACCGGGGATCAGATCGGGTATGGTCCACGCTCTGAGTGATCAGGAATTCACACTGAGCACCCCGGGGATCAGATCGGGTATGGTCCATACTCTGAGTGATCAGGAATTCACACTGAGCACCCCGGGGATCAGATCGGGTATGGTCCACGCTCTGTGTGATCAGGAATTCACACTGAGCACCCCGGGGATCAGACCGGGTATGGTCCACGCTCTGTGTGATCAGGAATTCACACTGAGCACCCCGGGGATCAGACCGGGTATGGTCCACGGTCTGAGTGATCAGGAATTCACACTGAGCACCCCGGGGATCAGATCGGGTATGGACCATGTTCTGAGAGATCAGGAATTCACACTGAGCACCCCGGGGATCAGATCGGGTATGGTCCATGCTCTGAGAGATCAGCAATTCACACTGAGCACCCCGGGGATCAGATCGGGTATGGTCCATGCTCTGAGAGATCAGGAATTCACACTGAGCACACCGGGGATCAGATCGGGTATGGTCCACGCTCTGAGAGATCAGGAATTCACACTGAACACCCCGGGGATCAGATCGGGTATGGTCCACGCTCTGAGTGATCAGGAATTCACACTGAGCACCCCGGGGATCAGATCGGGTATGGTCCATGATCTGAGTGATCAGGAATTCACACTGAACACCCCGGGGATCAGATCGGGTATGGTCCATGCTCTGAGAGATCAGGAATTCACACTGAGCACACCGGGGATCAGATCGGGTATGGTCCACGCTCTGAGAGATCAGGAATTCACACTGAACACCCCGGGGATCAGATCGGGTATTGTCCACGTTCTGAGTGATCAGGAATTCACACTGAGCACCCCGGGGATCAGATCGGGTATGGTCCATGATCTGAGTGATCAGGAATTCACACTGAACACCCCGGGGATCAGATCGGGTATGGTCCACGCTCTGAGTGATCAGGAATTCACACTGAGCACCCCGGGGATCAGATCGGGTATGGTCCATACTCTGAGTGATCAGGAATTCACACTGAGCACCCCGGGGATCAGATCGGGTATGGTCCACGCTCTGAGTGATCAGGAATTCACACTGAGCACCCCGGGGATCAGACCGGGTATGGTCCATGTTCTGAGAGATCAGGAATTCACACTGAGCACCCCGGGGATCAGATCGGGTATGGACCATGTTCTGAGAGATCAGGAATTCACACTGAGCACGCCGGGGATTAGATCGGGTATGGTCCAGGCTCTGAGTGATCAGGAATTCACACTGAGCACCCCGGGGATCAGATCGGGTATGGTCCAAGCTCTGAGAGATCAGCAATTCACACTGAGCACCCCGGGGATCAGATCGGGTATGGTCCATGCTCTGAGAGATCAGGAATTCACACTGAGCACCCCGGGGATCAGATCGGGTATGGTCCACGCTCTGAGAGATCAGGAATTCACACTGAACACCCCGGGGATCAGATCGGGTATGGTCCACGCTCTGAGTGATCAGGAATTCACACTGAGCACCCCGGGGATCAGATCGGGTATGGTCCATGATCTGAGTGATCAGGAATTCACACTGAACACCCCGGGGATCAGATCGGGTATGGTCCACGCTCTGAGTGATCAGGAATTCACACTGAGCACCCCGGGGATCAGATCGGGTATAGTCCATGATCTGAGTGATCAGGAATTCACACTGAGCACCCCGGGGATCAGATCGGGTATGGTCCATGCTCTGAGAGATCAGGAATTCACACTGAGCACACCGGGGATCAGATCGGGTATGGTCCATGCTCTGAGAGATCAGGAATTCACACTGAGCACACCGGGGATCAGATCGGGTATGGTCCATGCTCTGAGTGATCAGGAATTCACACTGAGCACCCCGGGGATCAGATCGGGTATGGTCCATGCTCTGAGAGATCAGTAATTCACACTGAGCACCCCGGGGATCAGATCGGGTATGGTCCACGCTCTGAGAGATCAGGAATTCACACTGAGCACACCGGGGATCAGATCGGGTATGGTCCACGCTCTGAGTGATCAGGAATTCACACTGAGCACCCCGGGGATCAGATCGGGTATGGTCCATACTCTGAGTGATCAGGAATTCACACTGAGCACCCCGGGGATCAGATCGGGTATGGTCCACGCTCTGTGTGATCAGGAATTCACACTGAGCACCCCGGGGATCAGACCGGGTATGGTCCACGCTCTGTGTGATCAGGAATTCACACTGAGCACCCCGGGGATCAGACCGGGTATGGTCCACGGTCTGAGTGATCAGGAATTCACACTGAGCACCCCGGGGATCAGATCGGGTATGGATCATGTTCTGAGAGATCAGGAATTCACACTGAGCACCCCGGGGATCAGATCGGGTATGGTCCATGCTCTGAGAGATCAGCAATTCACACTGAGCACCCCGGGGATCAGATCGGGTATGGTCCATGCTCTGAGAGATCAGGAATTCACACTGAGCACACCGGGGATCAGATCGGGTATGGTCCACGCTCTGAGAGATCAGGAATTCACACTGAACACCCCGGGGATCAGATCGGGTATGGTCCACGCTCTGAGTGATCAGGAATTCACACTGAGCACCCCGGGGATCAGATCGGGTATGGTCCATGATCTGAGTGATCAGGAATTCACACTGAACACCCCGGGGATCAGATCGGGTATGGTCCATGCTCTGAGAGATCAGGAATTCACACTGAGCACCCCGGGGATCAGATCGGGTATGGTCCACGCTCTGAGAGATCAGGAATTCACACTGAACACCCCGGGGATCAGATCGGGTATGGTCCACGCTCTGAGTGATCAGGAATTCACACTGAGCACCCCGGGGATCAGATCGGGTATGGTCCATGATCTGAGTGATCAGGAATTCACACTGAACACCCCGGGGATCAGATCGGGTATGGTCCACGCTCTGAGTGATCAGGAATTCACACTGAGCACCCCGGGGATCAGATCGGGTATGGTCCATGATCTGAGTGATCAGGAATTCACACTGAGCACCCCGGGGATCAGATCGGGTATGGTCCATGCTCTGAGAGATCAGGAATTCACACTGAGCACACCGGGGATCAGATCGGGTATGGTCCATGCTCTGAGAGATCAGGAATTCACACTGAGCACCCCGGGGATCAGATCGGGTATGGTCCATGCTCTGAGTGATCAGGAATTCACACTGAACACCCCGGGGATCAGATCGGGTATGGTCCACGCTCTGAGTGATCAGGAATTCACACTGAGCACCCCGGGGATCAGATCGGGTATGGTCCATGCTCTGAGAGATCAGGAATTCACACTGAGCACCCCGGGGATCAGATCGGGTATGGTCCATGCTCTGAGTGATCAGGAATTCACACTGAGCACCCCGGGGATCAGATCGGGTATGGTCCAAGCTCTGAGAGATCAGCAATTCACACTGAGCACCCCGGGGATCAGATCGGGTATGGTCCATGCTCTGAGAGATCAGGAATTCACACTGAGCACCCCGGGGATCAGATCGGGTATGGTCCACGCTCTGAGTGATCAGGAATTCACACTGAGCACCCCGGGGATCAGACCGGGTATGGTCCATGTTCTGAGAGATCAGGAATTCACACTGAGCACCCCGGGGATCAGATCGGGTATGGACCATGTTCTGAGAGATCAGGAATTCACACTGAGCACGCCGGGGATTAGATCGGGTATGGTCCAGGCTCTGAGTGATCAGGAATTCACACTGAGCACCCCGGGGATCAGATCGGGTATGGTCCAAGCTCTGAGAGATCAGCAATTCACACTGAGCACCCCGGGGATCAGATCGGGTATGGTCCATGCTCTGAGAGATCTGGAATTCACACTGAGCACCCCGGGGATCAGATCGGGTATGGTCCACGCTCTGAGAGATCAGGAATTCACACTGAACACCCCGGGGATCAGATCGGGTATGGTCCACGCTCTGAGTGATCAGGAATTCACACTGAGCACCCCGGGGATCAGATCGGGTATGGTCCATGATCTGAGTGATCAGGAATTCACACTGAACACCCCGGGGATCAGATCGGGTATGGTCCACGCTCTGAGTGATCAGGAATTCACACTGAGCACCCCGGGGATCAGATCGGGTATGGTCCATGATCTGAGTGATCAGGAATTCACACTGAGCACCCCGGGGATCAGATCGGGTATGGTCCATGCTCTGAGAGATCAGGAATTCACACTGAGCACACCGGGGATCAGATCGGGTATGGTCCATGCTCTGAGAGATCAGGAATTCACACTGAGCACCCCGGGGATCAGATCGGGTATGGTCCATGCTCTGAGTGATCAGGAATTCACACTGAGCACCCCGGGGATCAGATCGGGTATGGTCCATGCTCTGAGAGATCAGTAATTCACACTGAGCACCCCGGGGATCAGATCGGGTATGGTCCACGCTCTGAGAGATCAGGAATTCACACTGAGCACACCGGGGATCAGATCGGGTATGGTCCACGCTCTGAGTGATCAGGAATTCACACTGAGCACCCCGGGGATCAGATCGGGTATGGTCCATACTCTGAGTGATCAGGAATTCACACTGAGCACCCCGGGGATCAGATCGGGTATGGTCCACGCTCTGTGTGATCAGGAATTCACACTGAGCACCCCGGGGATCAGACCGGGTATGGTCCACGCTCTGTGTGATCAGGAATTCACACTGAGCACCCCGGGGATCAGACCGGGTATGGTCCACGGTCTGAGTGATCAGGAATTCACACTGAGCACCCCGGGGATCAGATCGGGTATGGATCATGTTCTGAGAGATCAGGAATTCACACTGAGCACCCCGGGGATCAGATCGTGTATGGTCCATGCTCTGAGAGATCAGCAATTCACACTGAGCACCCCGGGGATCAGATCGGGTATGGTCCATGCTCTGAGAGATCAGGAATTCACACTGAGCACACCGGGGATCAGATCGGGTATGGTCCACGCTCTGAGAGATCAGGAATTCACACTGAACACCCCGGGGATCAGATCGGGTATGGTCCACGCTCTGAGTGATCAGGAATTCACACTGAGCACCCCGGGGATCAGATCGGGTATGGTCCATGATCTGAGTGATCAGGAATTCACACTGAACACCCCGGGGATCAGATCGGGTATGGTCCATGCTCTGAGAGATCAGGAATTCACACTGAGCACACCGGGGATCAGATCGGGTATGGTCCACGCTCTGAGAGATCAGGAATTCACACTTAACACCCCGGGGATCAGATCGGGTATGGTCCACGCTCTGAGTGATCAGGAATTCACACTGAGCACCCCGGGGATCAGATCGGGTATGGTCCATGATCTGAGTGATCAGGAATTCACACTGAACACCCCGGGGATCAGATCGGGTATGGTCCACGCTCTGAGTGATCAGGAATTCACACTGAGCACCCCGGGGATCAGATCGGGTATGGTCCATGATCTGAGTGATCAGGAATTCACACTGAGCACCCCGGGGATCAGATCGGGTATGGTCCATGCTCTGAGAGATCAGGAATTCACACTGAGCACACCGGGGATCAGATCGGGTATGGTCCATGCTCTGAGAGATCAGGAATTCACACTGAGCACCCCGGGGATCAGATCGGGTATGGTCCATGCTCTGAGTGATCAGGAATTCACACTGAGCACCCCGGGGATCAGATCGGGTATGGTCCATGCTCTGAGAGATCAGTAATTCACACTGAGCACCCCGGGGATCAGATCGGGTATGGTCCATGCTCTGAGAGATCAGGAATTCACACTGAGCACACCGGGGATCAGATCGGGTATGGTCCACGCTCTGAGTGATCAGGAATTCACACTGAGCACCCCGGGGATCAGATCGGGTATGGTCCATACTCTGAGTGATCAGGAATTCACACTGAGCACCCCGGGGATCAGATCGGGTATGGTCCACGCTCTGTGTGATCAGGAATTCACACTGAGCACCCCGGGGATCAGACCGGGTATGGTCCACGCTCTGTGTGATCAGGAATTCACACTGAGCACCCCGGGGATCATACCGGGTATGGTCCACGGTCTGAGTGATCAGGAATTCACACTGAGCACCCCGGGGATCAGATCGGGTATGGTCCACGCTCTGAATGATCAGGAATTCACACTGAGGACCCCGGGGATCAGATCGGGTATGGTCCACGCTCTGAGTGATCAGGAATTCACACTGAGCACCCCGGGGATCAGATCGGGTATGGTCCATGCTCTGAGTGATCAGGAATTCACACTGAGCACCCCGGGGATCAGATCGGGTATGGTCCACGCTCTGAGTGATCAGGAATTCACACTGAGCACCCCGGGGATCAGACCGGGTGTGGTCCATGTTCTGAGAGATCAGGAATTCACACTGAGCACCCCGGGGATCAGATCGGGTATGGACCATGTTCTGAGAGATCAGGAATTCACACTGAGCACCCCGGGGATTAGATCGGGTATGGTCCAGGCTCTGAGTGATCAGGAATTCACACTGAGCACCCCGGGGATCAGATCGGGTATGGTCCATGCTCTGAGAGATCAGCAATTCACACTGAGCACCCCGGGGATCAGATCGGGTATGGTCCATGCTCTGAGAGATCAGGAATTCACACTGAGCACCCCGGGGATCAGATCGGGTATGGTCCACGCTCTGAGAGATCAGGAATTCACACTGAACACCCCGGGGATCAGATCGGTTATGGTCCACGCTCTGAGTGATCAGGAATTCACACTGAGCACCCCGGGGATCAGATCGGGTATGGTCCATGATCTGAGTGATCAGGAATTCACACTGAACACCCCGGGGATCAGATCGGGTATGGTCCACGCTCTGAGTGATCAGGAATTCACACTGAGCACCCCGGGGATCAGATCGGGTATGGTCCATGATCTGAGTGATCAGGAATTCACACTGAGCACCCCGGGGATCAGATCGGGTATGGTCCATGCTCTGAGAGATCAGGAATTCACACTGAGCACACCGGGGATCAGATCGGGTATGGTCCATGCTCTGAGAGATCAGGAATTCACACTGAGCACCCCGGGGATCAGATCGGGTATGGTCCATGCTCTGAGTGATCAGGAATTCACACTGAGCACCCCGGGGATCAGATCGGGTATGGTCCATGCTCTGAGAGATCAGTAATTCACACTGAGCACCCCGGGGATCAGATCGGGTATGGTCCATGCTCTGAGAGATCAGGAATTCACACTGAGCACACCGGGGATCAGATCGGGTATGGTCCATGCTCTGAGAGATCAGGAATTCACACTGAGCACCCCGGGGATCAGATCGGGTATGGTCCATGCTCTGAGTGATCAGGAATTCACACTGAGGTCCCCGGGGATCAGATCGGGTGTGGTCCACGCTCTGAGAGATCAGGAATTCACACTGAGCACCCCGGGGAACAGATCGGGTATGGTCCACGCTCTGAGAGATCAGGAATTCACACTGAGCACCCCGGGGATCAGATCGTGTATGGTCCATGCTCTGAGAAATCAGGAATTCACACTGAGCACCCCGGGGATCAGATCGGGTATGGTTCAAGCTCTGAGAGATGAGGAATTCACACTGAGCACCCCGGGGATCAGATCGTGTATGGTCCATGGTCTGAGTGATCAGGAATTCACACTGAGCACCCCGGGGATCAGATCGGGTATCTTCCACGCTCTGAGTGATTAGGAATTCACACTGAGCACCCCGGGGATCAGATCCGGTATGGTCCACGCTCTGAGTGATCGGGAATTCACATTGAGCACCCCGTGGATCAGATCGGGTATGGTCCATGCTCTGAATGATCGGGAATTCACACTGAGCACCCCGGGGATCAGATCGGATATGGTCCACGCTCTGAGTGATCAGGAATTCACAGTGAGCACCCCGGGGATCAGATCGGGTATGGTCCATGATCTGAGTGATCAGGAATTCACACTGAACACCCCGGGGATCAGATCGGGTATGGTCCACGCTCTGAGTGATCAGGAATTCAGACTGAGCACCCCGGGGATCAGATCGGGTATGGTCTATGCTCTGAGAGATCAGGAATTCACACTGAGCACCCCGGGGATCAGATCGGGTATGGTCCATGCTCTGAGAGATCAGGAATTCACACTGAGCACACCGGGGATCAGATCGGGTATGGTCCATGCTCTGAGAGATCAGGAATTCACACTGAGCACCCCGGGGATCAGATCGGGTATGGTCCATGCTCGGAGAGATCAGGAATTCACACTGAGCACCCCGGGAATTAGATCGGGTATGGTCCATGCTCTGAGAGATCAGGAATTCACACTGAGCACACCGGGGATCAGATCGGGTATGGTCCATGCTCTGAGAGATCAGGAATTCACACTGAGCACCCCGGGGATCAGATCGGGTATGGTCCATGCTCTGAGTGATCAGGAATTCACACTGATGTCCCCGGGGATCAGATCGGGTGTGGTCCACGCTCTGAGAGATCAGGAATTCACACTGAGCACCCCGGGGAACAGATCGGGTATGGTCCACGCTCTGAGAGATCAGGAATTCACACTGAGCACCCCGGGGATCAGATCGGGTATGGTCCATGCTCTGAGAGATCAGGAATTCACACTGAGCACCCCGGGGATCAGATCGGGTATGGTCCAAGCTCTGAGAGATGAGGAATTCACACTGAGCACCCCGGGGATCAGATCGTGTATGGTCCATGGTCTGAGTGATCAGGAATTCACACTGAGCACCCCGGGGATCAGATCGGGTATGTTCCACGCTCTGACTGATTAGGAATTCACACTGAGCACCCCGGGGATCAGATCCGGTATGGTCCACGCTCTGAGTGATCGGGAATTCACATTGAGCACCCCGTGGATCAGATCGGGTATGGTCCATGCTCCGAATGATCGGGAATTCACACTGAGCACCCCGGGGATCAGATCGGATATGGTCCACGCTCTGAGTGATCAGGAATTCACAGTGAGCACCCCGGGGATCAGATCGGTTGTCGTCCATGCTCAGAGTGATCAGGAATTCACACTGAGCACCCCGGGGATCAGATCGGGTATGGTCCATGATCTGATTGATCAGGAATTTACACTGAACACCCCGGGGATCAGATCGGGTATGGTCCACGCTCTGAGTGATCAGGAATTCACACAGCACACCGGGGATCAGATCGGGTATGGTCCATGCTCTGAGTGATCAGGAATTCACACTGAGCACCCCGGCGATCAGATCGGGTATGGTCCATGCTCTGAGAGGTCAGGAATTCACACTGAGCACCCTGGGGATCAGATCGGGTATGGTCCATGCTCTGAGTGATCAGGAATTCACACTGAGCACCCCGGGGATCAGATCTGGTATGGTCCATGCTCTGAGAGATCAGTAATTCACACTGAGCACACCGGGGATCAGATCGTGTATGGTCCATGCTCTGAGAGATCAGGAATTCACACTGAGCACCCCGGGGATCAGATCGGGTATGGTCCATGCTCTGAGAGATCAGGAATTCACACTGAGCACCCCGGGGATCAGATCGGGTATGGTCCATGCTCTGAGAGATGAGGAATTCACACTGAGCACCCCGGGGATCAGATCGGGTATGGTCCATGATCTGAGTGATCAGGAATTCACATTGAGCACCCCGCGGATCAGATCGGGTATGGTCCACGCTCTGAGTGATCAGGAATTCTCACTGAGCACCCGGGGATCAGATCGGTTATGGACCATGTACTGAGAGAACAGGAATTCACACTGAGCACCCCGGGGATCAGATCGGGTATGGTCCATGCTCTTAGAGATCAGGAATTCACACTGAGCACACCGGGGATCAGATCGGGTATGGTCCATGCTCTGAGAGATCAGGAATTCACACTGAGCACCCCGGGGATCAGATCGGGTATGGTCCATGCTCTGAGTGATCAGGAATTCACACTGTGCACCCCGGGGATCAGATCGGGTATGGTCCATGCTCTGAGAGATCAGTAATTCACACTGAGCACCCCGGGGATCAGATCGGGTATTGTCCATGCTCTGAGAGATCAGGAATTCACACTGAGTACACCGGGGATCAGATCGGGTATGGTCCATGCTCTGAGAGATCAGGAATTCACACTGAGCACCCCGGGGATCAGATCGTGAATGGTCCATGTTCTGAGTGATCAGGAATTCACACTGAGGTCCCCGTGGATCAGATCGGGTGTGGTCCATGCTCTGAGAGATCAGGAATTCACACTGAGCACCACGGGGATCAGATCGGGTATGGTCCACGCTCTGAGAGATCAGGAATTCACACTGAGCACCCCGGGGATCAGATCGGGTATGGTCCATGCTCTGAGAGATCAGGAATTCACACTGTGCACCCCGGGGATCAGATCGGGTATGGTCCAAGCTCTGAGAGATGAGGAATTCACACTGAGCACCCCGGGGATCAGATCGGGTATGGTCCATGGTCTGAGTGATCAGGAATTCACACCGAGCACCCCGGTGGATCAGATCGGGTATGTTCCACGCTCTGAGTGATTAGGAATTCACACTGAGCACCCCGGCGATCAGATCTTGTATGGTCCACGCTCTGAGTGATCGGGAATTCACATTGAGCACCCCGTGGATCAGATCGGGTATGGTCCATGCTCTGAATGATCGGGAATTCACACTGAGCACCCCGGGGATCAGATCGGATATGGTCCACGCTCTGAGTGATCAGGAATTCACAGTGAGCACCCCGGGGATCCGATCGGTTGTCGTCCAAGCTCAGAGTGATCAGGAATTCACACTGAGCACCCCGGGGATCAGATCGGGTATGGTCCATGATCTGATTGATCAGGAATTTACACTGAACACCCCGGGGATCAGATCGGGTATGGTCCATGCTCTGAGAGATCAGGAATTCACACTGAGCACCCCGGGGATCAGATCGGGTATGGTCCAAGCTCTGAGAGATGAGGAATTCACACTGAGCACCCCGGGGATCAGATCGGGTATGGTCCATGCTCTGAGTGATCAGGAATTCACACTGAGCACCCCGGGGATCAGATCGGGTATGGACCACGGTCTGAGTGATCAGGAATTCACACTGAGCACCCCGGGGATCGGATCGGGTATGGTCCATGCTCTGAATGATCAGGAATTCACACTGAGGACCCCGGGGATCAGATCGGGTATGGTCCACGCTCTGAGTGATCAGGAATTCACACTGAGCACCCCGGGGATCAGATCGGGTATGGTCCATACTCTGAGTGATCAGGAATTCACACTGAGCACCCCGGGGATCAGATCGGGTATGGTCCACGCTCTGTGTGATCAGGAATTCACACTGAGCACCCCGGGGATCAGACCGGGTATGGTCCACGCTCTGTGTGATCAGGAATTCACACTGAGCACCCCGGGGATCGAACCGGGTATGGTCCACGGTCTGAGTGATCAGGATTTCACACTGAGCACCCCGGGGATCAGATCGGGTATGGTCCATGCTCTGAATGATCAGGAATTCACACTGAGGACCCCGGGGATCAGATCGGGTATGGTCCACGCTCTGAGTGATCAGGAATTCACACTGAGCACCCCGGGGATCAGATCGGGTATGGTCCATACTCTGAGTGATCAGGAATTCACACTGAGCACCCCGGGGATCAGATCGGGTATGGTCCACGCTCTGAGTGATCAGGAATTCACACTGAGCACCCCGGGGATCAGATCGGGTATGGTCCATGCTCTGAGAGATCAGTAATTCACACTGAGCACCCCGGGGATCAGATCGGGTATGGTCCATGCTCTGAGAGATCAGGAATTCACACTGAGCACACCGGGGATCAGATCGGGTATGGTCCATGCTCTGAGAGATCAGGAATTCACACTGAGCACCCCGGGGATCAGATCGGGTATGGTCCATGCTCTGAGTGATCAGGAATTCACACTGAGGTCCCCGGGGATCAGATCGGGTGTGGTCCACGCTCTGAGAGATCAGGAATTCACACTGAGCACCCCGGGGAACAGATCGGGTATGGTCCACGCTCTGAGAGATCAGGAATTCACACTGAGCACCCCGGGGATCAGATCGTGTATGGTCCATGCTCTTAGAGATCAGGAATTCACACTGAGCACCCCGGGGATCAGATCGGGTATGGTTCAAGCTCTGAGAGATGAGGAATTCACACTGAGCACCCCGGGGATCAGATCGTGTATGGTCCATGGTCTGAGTGATCAGGAATTCACACTGAGCACCCCGGGGATCAGATCGGGTATGTTCCACGCTCTGAGTGATTAGGAATTCACACTGAGCACCCCGGGGATCAGATCCGGTATGGTCCACGCTCTGAGTGATCGGGAATTCACATTGAGCACCCCGTGGATCAGATCGGGTATGGTCCATGCTCTGAATGATCGGGAATTCACACTGAGCACCCCGGGGATCAGATCGGATATGGTCCACGCTCTGAGTGATCAGGAATTCACAGTGAGCACCCCGGGGATCAGATCGGGTATGGTCCCTGATCTGAGTGATCAGGAATTCACACAGAACACCCCGGGGATCAGATCGGGTATGGTCCACGCTCTGAGTGATCAGGAATTCAGACTGAGCACCCCGTGGATCAGATCGGGTATGGTCCATGCTCTGAGAGATCAGGAATTCACACTGAGCACCCCGGGGATCAGATCGGGTATGGTCCATGCTCTGAGAGATCAGGAATTCACACTGAGCACACCGGGGATCAGATCGGGTATGGTCCATGCTCTGAGAGATCAGGAATTCACACTGAGCACCCCGGGGATCAGATCGGGTATGGTCCATGCTCTGAGTGATCAGGAATTCACACTGAGCACCCCGGGGATCAGATCGGGTATGGTCCATGCTCTGAGAGATCAGTAATTCACACTGAGCACCCCGGGAATTAGATCGGGTATGGTCCATGCTCTGAGAGATCAGGAATTCACACTGAGCACACCGGGGATCAGATCGGGTATGCTCCATGCTCTGAGAGATCAGGAATTCACACTGAGCACCCCGGGGATCAGATCGGGTATGGTCCATGCTCTGAGTGATCAGGAATTCACACTGATGTCCCCGGGGATCAGATCGGGTGTGGTCCACGCTCTGAGAGATCAGGAATTCACACTGAGCACCCCGGGGAACAGATCGGGTATGGTCCACGCTCTGAGAGATCAGGAATTCACACTGAGCACCCCGGGGATCAGATCGGGTATGGTCCATGCTCTGAGAGATCAGGAATTCACACTGAGCACCCCGGGGATCAGATCGGGTATGGTCCAAGCTCTGAGAGATGAGGAATTCACACTGAGCACCCCGGGGATCAGATCGTGTATGGTCCATGGTCTGAGTGATCAGGAATTCACACTGAGCACCCCGGGGATCAGATCGGGTATGTTCCACGCTCTGAGTGATTAGGAATTCACACTGAGCACCCCGGGGATCAGATCCGGTATGGTCCACGCTCTGAGTGATCGGGAATTCACATTGAGCACCCCGTGGATCAGATCGGGTATGGTCCATGCTCCGAATGATCGGGAATTCACACTGAGCACCCCGGGGATCAGATCGGATATGGTCCACGCTCTGAGTGATCAGGAATTCACAGTGAGCACCCCGGGGATCAGATCGGTTGTCGTCCATGCTCAGAGTGATCAGGAATTCACACTGAGCACCCCGGGGATCAGATCGGGTATGGTCCATGATCTGATTGATCAGGAATTTACACTGAACACCCCGGGGATCAGATCGGGTATGGTCCACGCTCTGAGTGATCAGGAATTCACACAGCACACCGGGGATCAGATCGGGTATGGTCCATGCTCTGAGTGATCAGGAATTCACACTGAGCACCCCGGCGATCAGATCGGGTATGGTCCATGCTCTGAGAGGTCAGGAATTCACACTGAGCACCCTGGGGATCAGATCGGGTATGGTCCATGCTCTGAGTGATCAGGAATTCACACTGAGCACCCCGGTGATCAGATCTGGTATGGTCCATGCTCTGAGAGATCAGTAATTCACACTGAGCACACCGGGGATCAGATCGTGTATGGTCCATGCTCTGAGAGATCAGGAATTCACACTGAGCACCCCGGGGATCAGATCGGGTATGGTCCATGCTCTGAGAGATCAGGAATTCACACTGAGCACCCCGGGGATCAGATCCGGTATGGTCCATGCTCTGAGAGATGAGGAATTCACACTGAGCACCCCGGGGATCAGATCGGGTATGGTCCATGATCTGAGTGATCAGGAATTCACATTGAGCACCCCGCGGATCAGATCGGGTATGGTCCACGCTCTGAGTGATCAGGAATTCTCACTGAGCACCCGGGGATCAGATCGGTTATGGACCATGTACTGAGAGAACAGGAATTCACACTGAGCACCCCGGGGATCAGATCGGGTATGGTCCATGCTCTGAGTGATCAGGAATTCACACTGTGCACCCCGGGGATCAGATCGGGTATGGTCCATGCTCTGAGAGATCAGTAATTCACACTGAGCACCCCGGGGATCAGATCGGGTATGGTCCATGCTCTGAGAGATCAGGAATTCACACTGAGTACACCGGGGATCAGATCGGGTATGGTCCATGCTCTGAGAGATCAGGAATTCACACTGAGCACCCCGGGGATCAGATCGTGAATGGTCCATGTTCTGAGTGATCAGGAATTCACACTGAGGTCCCCGTGGATCAGATCGGGTGTGGTCCATGCTCTGAGAGATCAGGAATTCACACTGAGCACCACGGGGATCAGATCGGGTATGGTCCACGCTCTGAGAGATCAGGAATTCACACTGAGCACCCCGGGGATCAGATCGGGTATGGTCCATGCTCTGAGAGATCAGGAATTCACACTGAGCACCCCGGGGATCAGATCGGGTATGGTCCAAGCTCTGAGAGATGAGGAATTCACACTGAGCACCCCGGGGATCAGATCGGGTATGGTCCATGGTCTGAGTGATCAGGAATTCACACCGAGCACCCCGGGGATCAGATCGGGTATGTTCCACGCTCTGAGTGATTAGGAATTCACACTGAGCACCCCGGCGATCAGATCTTGTATGGTCCACGCTCTGAGTGATCGGGAATTCACATTGAGCACCCCGTGGATCAGATCGGGTATGGTCCATGCTCTGAATGATCGGGAATTCACACTGAGCACCCCGGGGATCAGATCGGATATGGTCCACGCTCTGAGTGATCAGGAATTCACAGTGAGCACCCCGGGGATCCGATCGGTTGTCGTCCAAGCTCAGAGTGATCAGGAATTCACACTGAGCACCCCGGGGATCAGATCGGGTATGGTCCATGATCTGATTGATCAGGAATTTACACTGAACACCCCGGGGATCAGATCGGGTATGGTCCATGCTCTGAGAGATCAGGAATTCACACTGAGCACCCCGGGGATCAGATCGGGTATGGTCCAAGCTCTGAGAGATGAGGAATTCACACTGAGCACCCCGGGGATCAGATCGGGTATGGTCCATGCTCTGAGTGATCAGGAATTCACACTGAGCACCCCGGGGATCAGATCGGGTATGGACCACGGTCTGAGTGATCAGGAATTCACACTGAGCACCCCGGGGATCGGATCGGGTATGGTCCATGCTCTGAATGATCAGGAATTCACACTGAGGACCCCGGGGATCAGATCGGGTATGGTCCACGCTCTGAGTGATCAGGAATTCACACTGAGCACCCCGGGGATCAGATCGGGTATGGTCCATACTCTGAGTGATCAGGAATTCACACTGAGCACCCCGGGGATCAGATCGGGTATGGTCCACGCTCTGTGTGATCAGGAATTCACACTGAGCACCCCGGGGATCAGACCGGGTATGGTCCACGCTCTGAGTGATCAGGAATTCACACTGAGCACCCCGGGGATCAGATCGGGTATGGTCCATACTCTGAGTGATCAGGAATTCACACTGAGCACCCCGGGGATCAGATCGGGTATGGTCCACGCTCTGTGTGATCAGGAATTCACACTGAGCACCCCGGGGATCAGACCGGGTATGGTCCACGGTCTGAGTGATCAGGAATTCACACTGAGCACCCCGGGGATCAGATCGGGTATGGTCCACGCTCTGAATGATCAGGAATTCACACTGAGGACCCCGGGGATCAGATCGGGTATGGTCCACGCTCTGAGTGATCAGGAATTCACACTGAGCACCCCGGGGATCAGATCGGGTATGGTCCATACTCTGAGTGATCAGGAATTCACACTGAGCACCCCGGGGATCAGATCGGGTATGGTCCACGCTCTGAGTGATCAGGAATTCACACTGAGCACCCCGGGGATCAGATCGGGTATGGTCCATGTTCTGAGAGATCAGGAATTCACACTGAGCACCCCGGGAATCAGATCGGGTATGGACCATGTTCTGAGAGATCAGGAATTCACACTGAGCACCCCGGGGATTAGATCGGGTATGGTCCAGGCTCTGAGTGATCAGGAATTCACACTGAGCACCCCGGGGATCAGATCGGGTATGGTCCATGCTCTGAGAGATCAGGAATTTACACTGAGCACCCCGGGGATCAGATCGGGTATGGTCCACGCTCTGAGAGATCAGGAATTCACACTGAACACCCCGGGGATCAGATCGGGTATGGTCCACGCTCTGAGTGATCAGGAATTCACACTGAGCACCCCGGGGATCAGATCGGGTATGGTCCATGATCTGAGTGATCAGGAATTCACATTGAGCACCCCGCGGATCAGATCGGGTATGGTCCATGCTCTGAGAGATCAGTAATTCACACTGAGCACCCCGGGGATCAGATCGGGTATGGTCCATGCTCTGAGAGATCAGGAATTCACACTGAGCACCCCGGGGATCGGATCGGGTATGGTCCATGCTCTGAGTGATCAGGAATTCACACTGAGGTCCCCGGGGATCAGATCGGGTGTGGTCCACGCTCTGAGAGATCAGGAATTCACACTGAGCACCCCGGGGAACAGATCGGGTATGGTCCACGCTCTGAGAGATCAGGAATTCACACTGAGCACCCCGGGGATCAGATCGGGTATGGTCCATGCTCTGAGAGATCAGGAATTCACACTGAGCACCCCGGGGATCAGATCGGGTATGGTCCAAGCTCTGAGAGATGAGGAATTCACACTGAGCACCCCGGAGATCAGATCGGGTATGGTCCATGGTCTGAGTGATCAGGAATTCACACTGGGCACCCCGGGGATCAGATCGGGTATGTTCCACGCTCTGAGTGATTAGGAATTCACACTGAGCACCCCGTGGATCAGATCCGGTATGGTCCACGCTCTGAGTGATCGGGAATTCACATTGAGCACCCCGTGGATCAGATCGGGTATGGTCCATGCTCTGAATGATCGGGAATTCACACTGAGCACCCCGGGGATCAGATCGGATATGGTCCACGATCTGAGTGATCAGGAATTCACAGTGAGCACCCCGGGGATCAGATCGGTTGTCGTCCATGCTCAGAGTGATCAGGAATTCACACTGAGCACCCCGGGGATCAGATCGGGTATGGTCCATGATCTGATTGATCAGGAATTTACACTGAACACCCCGGGGATCAGATCGAGTATGGTCCACGCTCTGAGTGATCAGGAATTCACACAGCACACCGGGGATCAGATCGGGTATGGTCCATGCTCTGAGTGATCAGGAATTCACACTGAGCACCCCGGGGATCAGATCGGGTATGGTCCATGCTCTGAGAGATCAGTAATTCACACTGAGCACACAGGGGATCAGATCGGGTATGGTCCATGCTCTGAGAGATCAGGAATTCACACTGAGCACCCCGGGGATCAGATCGGGTATGGTCCATGCTCTGAGAGATCAGGAATTCACACTGAGCACCCCGGGGATCAGATCGGGTATGGTCCATGCTCTGAGAGATGAGGAATTCACACAGAGCACCCCGGGGATCAAATCGGGTATGGTCCATGATCTGAGTGATCAGGAATTCACATTGAGCACCCCGCGGATCAGATCGGGTATGGTCCACGCTCTGAGTGATCAGGAATTCTCACTGAGCACCCGGGGATCAGATCGGGTATGGACCATGTACTGAGAGAACAGGAATTCACACTGAGCACCCCGGGGATCAGATCGGGTATGGTCCATGCTCTGAGAGATCAGGAATTCACACTGAGCACACCGGGGATCAGATCGGGTATGGTCCATGCTCTGAGAGATCAGGAATTCACACTGAGCACCCCGGGGATCAGATCGGGTATGGTCCATGCTCTGAGTGATCAGGAATTCACACTGAGCACCCCGGGGATCAGATCGGGTATGGTCCATGCTCTGAGAGATCAGTAATTCACACTGAGCAACCCGGGGATCAGATCGGGTATGGTCCATGCTCTGAGAGATCAGGAATTCACACTGAATACACCGGGGATCAGATCGGGTATGGTCCATGCTCTGAGAGATCAGGAATTCACACTGAGCACCCCGGGGATCAGATCGGGTATGGTCCATGCTCTGATTGATCAGGAATTCACACTGAGCACCCCGGGGATCAGATCGGGTATGGTCCACGCTCTGAGCGATCAGGAATTCATACTGAGCACCCCGGGGATCAGATCGGGTATGGTCCATGCTCTGAGAGATCAGGAATTCACACTGAGCACCCCGGGGATCAGATCGGGTATGGTCCAAGCTCTGAGAGATGAGGAATTCACACTGAGCACCCCGGGGATCAGATCGGGTATGGTCCATGCTCTGAGAGATCAGTAATTCACACTGAGCACCCCGGGGATAAGATCGGGTATGGTCCATGCTCTGAGAGATCAGGAATTCACACTGAGCGCACCGGGGATCAGATCGGGTATGGTCCATGCTCTGAGAGATCAGGAAATCACACTGAGCACCCCGGGGATCAGATCGGGTATGGTCCATGCTCTGAGTGATCAGGAATTCACACTGAGGTCCCCGGGAATCAGATCGGGTGTGGTCCATGCTCTGAGAGATCAGGAATTCACACTGAGCACCCCGCGGATCAGATCGGGTATGGTCCACGCTCTGAGAGATCAGGAATTCACACTGAGCACCCCGGGGATCAGATCGGGTATGGTCCATGCTCTGAGAGATCAGGAATTCACACTGAGCACCCCGGGGATCAGATCGGGTATGGTCCAAGCTCTGAGAGATGAGGAATTCACACTGAGCACCCCGGAGATCAGATCGGGTATGGTCCATGGTCTGAGTGATCAGGAATTCACACTGAGCACCCCGGGGATCAGATCGGGTATGTTCCACGCTCTGAGTGATTAGGAATTCACACTGAGCACCCCGTGGATCAGATCCTGTATGGTCCACGCTCTGAGTGATCGGGAATTCACATTGAGCACCCCGTGGATCAGATCGGGTATGGTCCATGCTCTGAATGATCGGGAATTCACACTGAGCACCCCGGGGATCAGATCGGATATGGTCCACGATCTGAGTGATCAGGAATTCACAGTGAGCACCCCGGGGATCAGATCGGTTGTCGTCCATGCTCAGAGTGATCAGGAATTCACACTGAGCACCCCGGGGATCAGATCGGGTATGGTCCATGATCTGATTGATCAGGAATTTACACTGAACACCCCGGGGATCAGATCGGGTATGGTCCACGCTCTGAGTGATCAGGAATTCACACAGCACACCGGGGATCAGATCGGGTATGGTCCATGCTCTGAGTGATCAGGAATTCACACTGAGCACCCCGGCGATCAGATCGGGTATGGTCCATGCTCTGAGAGGTAAGGAATTCACACTGAGCACCCTGGGGATCAGATCGGGTATGGTCCATGCTCTGAGTGATCAGGAATTCACACTGAGCACCCCGGGGATCAGATCGGGTATGGTCCATGCTCTGAGAGATCAGTAATTCACACTGAGCACACAGGGGATCAGATCGGGTATGGTCCATGCTCTGAGATATCAGGAATTCACACTGAGCACCCCGGGGATCAGATCGGGTATGGTCCATGCTCTGAGAGATCAGGAATTCACACTGAGCACCCCGGGGATCAGATCGGGTATGGTCCATGCTCTGAGAGATGAGGAATTCACACTGAGCACCCCGGGGATCAAATCGGGTATGGTCCATGATCTGAGTGATCAGGAATTCACAATGAGCACCCCGCGGATCAGATCGGGTATGGTCCACGCTCTGAGTGATCAGGAATTCTCACTGAGCACCCCGGGGATCAGATCGGGTATGGTCCATGCTCTGAGTGATCAGGAATTCACACTGAGGTCCCCGGGGATCAGATCGGGTGTGGTCCATGCTCTGAGAGATCAGGAATTCACACTGAGCACCCCGCGGATCAGATCGGGTATGGTCCATGCTCTGAGAGATCAGGAATTCACACTGAGCACCCCGGGGATCAGATCGGGTATGGTCCAAGCTCTGAGAGATGAGGAATTCTCACTGAGCACCCCGGGGATCAGATCGGGTATGGTCCATGGTCTGAGTGATCAGGAATTCACACTGAGCACCCCGGGGATCAGATCGGGTATGTTCCACGCTCTGAGTGATTAGGAATTCACACTGAGCACCCCGGGGATCAGATCTTGTATGGTCCACGCTCTGAGTGATCGGGAATTCACATTGAGCACCCCGTGGATCAGATCGGGTATGGTCCATGCTCTGAGTGATCGGGAATTCACACTGAGCACCCCGGGGATCAGATCGGATATGGTCCACGCTCTGAGTGATCAGGAATTCACAGTGAGCACCCCGGGGATCCGATCGGTTGTCGTCCAAGCTCAGAGTGATCAGGAATTCACACTGAGCACCCCGGGGATCAGATCGGGTATGGTCCATGATCTGATTGATCAGGAATTTACACTGAACACCCCGGGGATCAGATCGGGTATGGTCTATGATCTGAGTGATCAGGAATTTACACTGAGCACCACGGGGATCAGATCGGGTATGGTCCATGCTCTGAGTGATCAGGAATTTACACTGAGCACCCGGGGATCAGATCGGGTATGGTCCACGCTCTGAGTGATCAGGAATTCTCACTGCACACCGGGCATCAGATCGGGTATGGTCCATGCTCTGAGTGATCAGGAATTCACACTGAGCACCCCGGCGATCAGATCGGGTCTGGTCCATGCTCTGAGAGATCAGGAATTCACACTGAGCACCCTGGGGATCA
This sequence comes from Hypanus sabinus, assembly GCF_030144855.1. Taxonomy (NCBI): domain Eukaryota; kingdom Metazoa; phylum Chordata; class Chondrichthyes; order Myliobatiformes; family Dasyatidae; genus Hypanus; species Hypanus sabinus. The sequence goes on along the minus strand of NW_026780444.1, from coordinate 363,417 downwards.
GATCGGGTATGGTCCATGATCTGAGTGATCAGGAATTCACACTGAGCACCCCGGGGATCAGATCGGGTATGGTCCATGCTCTGAGACATCAGTAATTCACACTGAGCACCCCGGGGATCAGATCGGTTATGGTCCATGCTCTGAGAGATCGGGAATTCACACTGAGCACACCGGGGATCAGATCGGGTATGGTCCATGCTCTGAGAGATCAGGAATTCACACTGAGCACCCCGGGGATTTGATCGGGTATGGTCCATGCTCTGAGAGATCAGGAATTCACACTGAGCACCCCGGGGATCAGATCGGGTATGGTCCATGCTCTGAGAGATGAGGAATTCACACTTAGGTCCCCGGGGATCAGATCGTGTGTGGTCCACGCTCTGAGAGATCAGGAATTCACACTGAGCACCCCGGGGATCAGATCGGGTATGGTCCACGCTCTGAGAGATCAGGAATTCACACTGAGCACCCCGGGGATCAGATCGGGTATGGTCCATGCTCTGAGAGATCAGGAATTCACACTGAGCACCCCGGGGATCAGATCGGGTATGGTCCAAGCTCTGAGAGATGAGGAATTCACACTGAGCACCCCGGGGATCAGATCGGGTATGGTCCATGCTCTGAGTGATCAGGAATTCACACTGAGCACCCCGGGGATCAGATCGGGTATGGACCACGGTCTGAGTGATCAGGAATTCACACTGAGCACCCCGGGGATCAGATCGGGTATGGTCCATGCTCTGAATGATCAGGAATTCACACTGAGGACCCCGGGGATCAGATCGGGTATGGTCCATGCTCTGAGAGGTAAGGAATTCACACTGAGCACCCTGGGGATCAGATCGGGTATGGTCCATGCTCTGAGTGATCAGGAATTCACACTGAGCACCCCGGGGATCAGATCGGGTATGGTCCATGCTCTGAGAGATCAGTAATTCACACTGAGCACACAGGGGATCAGATCGGGTATGGTCCATGCTCTGAGAGATCAGGAATTCACACTGAGCACCCCGGGGATCAGATCGGGTATGGTCCATGCTCTGAGAGATCAGGAATTCACACTGAGCACCCCGGGGATCAGATCGGGTATGGTCCATGCTCTGAGAGATGAGGAATTCACACTGAGCACCCCGGGGATCAAATCGGGTATGGTCCATGATCTGAGTGATCAGGAATTCACATTGAGTACACCGCGGATCAGATCGGGTATGGTCCACGCTCTGAGTGATCAGGAATTCTCACTGAGCACCCCGGGGATCAGATCGGGTATGGTCCATGCTCTGAGTGATCAGGAATTCACACTGAGGTCCCCGGGGATCAGATCGGGTGTGGTCCATGCTCTGAGAGATCAGGAATTCACACTGAGCACCCCGCGGATCAGATCGGGTATGGTCCATGCTCTGAGAGATCAGGAATTCACACTGAGCACCCCGGGGATCAGATCGGGTATGGTCCAAGCTCTGAGAGATGAGGAATTCTCACTGAGCACCCCGGGGATCAGATCGGGTATGGTCCATGGTCTGAGTGATCAGGAATTCACACTGAGCACCCCGGGGATCAGATCGGGTATGTTCCACGCTCTGAGTGATTAGGAATTCACACTGAGCACCCCGGGGATCAGATCTTGTATGGTCCACGCTCTGAGTGATCGGGAATTCACATTGAGCACCCCGTGGATCAGATCGGGTATGGTCCATGCTCTGAGTGATCGGGAATTCACACTGAGCACCCCGGGGATCAGATCGGATATGGTCCACGCTCTGAGTGATCAGGAATTCACAGTGAGCACCCCGGGGATCCGATCGGTTGTCGTCCAAGCTCAGAGTGATCAGGAATTCACACTGAGCACCCCGGGGATCAGATCGGGTATGGTCCATGATCTGATTGATCAGGAATTTACACTGAACACCCCGGGGATCAGATCGGGTATGGTCCACGCTCTGAGAGATCAGGAATTCACACTGAGCACCCCGGGGATCAGATCGGGTATGGTCCATGCTCTGAGAGATCAGGAATTCACACTGAGCACCCCGGGGATCAGATCGGGTATGGTCCAAGCTCTGAGAGATGAGGAATTCACACTGAGCACCCCGGGGATCAGATCGGGTATGGTCCATGCTCTGAGTGATCAGGAATTCACACTGAGCACCCCGGGGATCAGATCGGGTATGGACCACGGTCTGAGTGATCAGGAATTCACACTGAGCACCCCGGGGATCAGATCGGGTATGGTCCATGCTCTGAATGATCAGGAATTCACACTGAGGACCCCGGGGATCAGATCGGGTATGGTCCACGCTCTGAGTGATCAGGAATTCACACTGAGCACCCCGGGGATCAGATCGGGTATGGTCCACGCTCTGTGTGATCAGGAATTCACACTGAGCACCCCGGGGATCAGATCGGGTATGGTCCATACTCTGAGTGATCAGGAATTCACACTGAGCACCCCGGGGATCAGATCGGGTATGGTCCACGCTCTGAGTGATCAGGAATTCACACTGAGCACCCCGGGGATCAGACCGGGTATGGTCCATGTTCTGAGAGATCAGGAATTCACACTGAGCACCCCGGGGATCAGATCGGGTATGGACCATGTTCTGAGAGATCAGGAATTCACACTGAGCACGCCGGGGATTAGATCGGGTATGGTCCAGGCTCTGAGTGATCAGGAATTCACACTGAGCACCCCGGGGATCAGATCGGGTATGGTCCAAGCTCTGAGAGATCAGCAATTCACACTGAGCACCCCGGGGATCAGATCGGGTATGGTCCATGCTCTGAGAGATCAGGAATTCACACTGAGCACCCCGGGGATCAGATCGGGTATGGTCCACGCTCTGAGAGATCAGGAATTCACACTGAACACCCCGGGGATCAGATCGGGTATGGTCCACGCTCTGAGTGATCAGGAATTCACACTGAGCACCCCGGGGATCAGATCGGGTATGGTCCATGATCTGAGTGATCAGGAATTCACACTGAACACCCCGGGGATCAGATCGGGTATGGTCCACGCTCTGAGTGATCAGGAATTCACACTGAGCACCCCGGGGATCAGATCGGGTATGGTCCATGATCTGAGTGATCAGGAATTCACACTGAGCACCCCGGGGATCAGATCGGGTATGGTCCATGCTCTGAGAGATCAGGAATTCACACTGAGCACACCGGTGATCAGATCGGGTATGGTCCATGCTCTGAGAGATCAGGAATTCACACTGAGCACCCCGGGGATCAGATCGGGTATGGTCCATGCTCTGAGTGATCAGGAATTCACACTGAGCACCCCGGGGATCAGATCGGGTATGGTCCATGCTCTGAGAGATCAGTAATTCACACTGAGCACCCCGGGGATCAGATCGGGTATGGTCCATGCTCTGAGAGATCAGGAATTCACACTGAGCACACCGGGGATCAGATCGGGTATGGTCCACGCTCTGAGTGATCAGGAATTCACACTGAGCACCCCGGGGATCAGATCGGGTATGGTCCATACTCTGAGTGATCAGGAATTCACACTGAGCACCCCGGGGATCAGAGCGGGTATGGTCCACGCTCTGTGTGATCAGGAATTCACACTGAGCACCCCGGGGATCAGACCGGGTATGGTCCACGCTCTGTGTGATCAGGAATTCACACTGAGCACCCCGGGGATCAGACCGGGTATGGTCCACGGTCTGAGTGATCAGGAATTCACACTGAGCACCCCGGGGATCAGATCGGGTATGGACCATGTTCTGAGAGATCAGGAATTCACACTGAGCACCCCGGGGATCAGATCGGGTATGGTCCATGCTCTGAGAGATCAGCAATTCACACTGAGCACCCCGGGGATCAGATGGGGTATGGTCCATGCTCTGAGAGATCAGGAATTCACACTGAGCACACCGGGGATCAGATCGGGTATGGTCCACGCTCTGAGAGATCAGGAATTCACACTGAACACCCCGGGGATCAGATCGGGTATGGTCCACGCTCTGAGTGATCAGGAATTCACACTGAGCACCCCGGGGATCAGATCGGGTATGGTCCATGATCTGAGTGATCAGGAATTCACACTGAACACCCCGGGGATCAGATCGGGTATGGTCCATGCTCTGAGAGATCAGGAATTCACACTGAACACCCCGGGGATCAGATCGGGTATGGTCCACGCTCTGAGTGATCAGGAATTCACACTGAGCACCCCGGGGATCAGATCGGGTATGGTCCATGATCTGAGTGATCAGGAATTCACACTGAACACCCCGGGGATCAGATCGGGTATGGTCCACGCTCTGAGTGATCAGGAATTCACACTGAGCACCCCGGGGATCAGATCGGGTATGGTCCATGCTCTGAGTGATCAGGAATTCACACTGAGCACCCCGGGGATCAGATCGGGTATGGTCCACGCTCTGAGTGATCAGGAATTCACACTGAGCACCCCGGGGATCAGACCGGGTATGGTCCATGTTCTGAGAGATCAGGAATTCACACTGAGCACCCCGGGGATCAGATCGGGTATGGACCATGTTCTGAGAGATCAGGAATTCACACTGAGCACGCCGGGGATTAGATCGGGTATGGTCCAGGCTCTGAGTGATCAGGAATTCACACTGAGCACCCCGGGGATCAGATCGGGTATGGTCCAAGCTCTGAGAGATCAGCAATTCACACTGAGCACCCCGGGGATCAGATCGGGTATGGTCCATGCTCTGAGAGATCAGGAATTCACACTGAGCACCCCGGGGATCAGATCGGGTATGGTCCACGCTCTGAGAGATCAGGAATTCACACTGAACACCCCGGGGATCAGATCGGGTATGGTCCACGCTCTGAGTGATCAGGAATTCACACTGAGCACCCCGGGGATCCGATCGGGTATGGTCCATGATCTGAGTGATCAGGAATTCACACTGAACACCCCGGGGATCAGATCGGGTATGGTCCACGCTCTGAGTGATCAGGAATTCACACTGAGCACCCCGGGGATCAGATCGGGTATGGTCCATGATCTGAGTGATCAGGAATTCACACTGAGCACCCCGGGGATCAGATCGGGTATGGTCCATGCTCTGAGAGATCAGGAATTCACACTGAGCACACCGGGGATCAGATCGGGTATGGTCCATGCTCTGAGAGATCAGGAATTCACACTGAGCACCCCGGGGATCAGATCGGGTATGGTCCATGCTCTGAGTGATCAGGAATTCACACTGAGCACCCCGGGGATCAGATCGGGTATGGTCCATGCTCTGAGAGATCAGTAATTCACACTGAGCACCCCGGGGATCAGATCGGGTATGGTCCACGCTCTGAGAGATCAGGAATTCACACTGAGCACACCGGGGATCAGATCGGGTATGGTCCACGCTCTGAGTGATCAGGAATTCACACTGAGCACCCCGGGGATCAGATCGGGTATGGTCCATACTCTGAGTGATCAGGAATTCACACTGAGCACCCCGGGGATCAGATCGGGTATGGTCCACGCTCTGTGTGATCAGGAATTCACACTGAGCACCCCGGGGATCAGACCGGGTATGGTCCACGCTCTGTGTGATCAGGAATTCACACTGAGCACCCCGGGGATCAGACCGGGTATGGTCCACGGTCTGAGTGATCAGGAATTCACACTGAGCACCCCGGGGATCAGATCGGGTATGGATCATGTTCTGAGAGATCAGGAATTCACACTGAGCACCCCGGGGATCAGATCGGGTATGGTCCATGCTCTGAGAGATCAGCAATTCACACTGAGCACCCCGGGGATCAGATCGGGTATGGTCCATGCTCTGAGAGATCAGGAATTCACACTGAGCACACCGGGGATCAGATCGGGTATGGTCCACGCTCTGAGAGATCAGGAATTCACACTGAACACCCCGGGGATCAGATCGGGTATGGTCCACGCTCTGAGTGATCAGGAATTCACACTGAGCACCCCGGGGATCAGATCGGGTATGGTCCATGATCTGAGTGATCAGGAATTCACACTGAACACCCCGGGGATCAGATCGGGTATGGTCCATGCTCTGAGAGATCAGGAATTCACACTGAGCACACCGGGGATCAGATCGGGTATGGTCCACGCTCTGAGAGATCAGGAATTCACACTGAACACCCCGGGGATCAGATCGGGTATGGTCCACGCTCTGAGTGATCAGGAATTCACACTGAGCACCCCGGGGATCAGATCGGGTATGGTCCATGATCTGAGTGATCAGGAATTCACACTGAACACCCCGGGGATCAGATCGGGTATGGTCCACGCTCTGAGTGATCAGGAATTCACACTGAGCACCCCGGGGATCAGATCGGGTATGGTCCATGATCTGAGTGATCAGGAATTCACACTGAGCACCCCGGGGATCAGATCGGGTATGGTCCATGCTCTGAGAGATCAGGAATTCACACTGAGCACACCGGGGATCAGATCGGGTATGGTCCATGCTCTGAGAGATCAGGAATTCACACTGAGCACCCCGGGGATCAGATCGGGTATGGTCCATGCTCTGAGTGATCAGGAATTCACACTGAGCACCCCGGGGATCAGATCGGGTATGGTCCATGCTCTGAGAGATCAGTAATTCACACTGAGCACCCCGGGGATCAGATCGGGTATGGTCCACGCTCTGAGAGATCAGGAATTCACACTGAGCACACCGGGGATCAGATCGGGTATGGTCCACGCTCTGAGTGATCAGGAATTCACACTGAGCACTCCGGGGATCAGATCGGGTATGGTCCATACTCTGAGTGATCAGGAATTCACACTGAGCACCCCGGGGATCAGATCGGGTATGGTCCACGCTCTGTGTGATCAGGAATTCACACTGAGCACCCCGGGGATCAGACCGGGTATGGTCCACGCTCTGTGTGATCAGGAATTCACACTGAGCACCCCGGGGATCAGACCGGGTATGGTCCACGGTCTGAGTGATCAGGAATTCACACTGAGCACCCCGGGGATCAGATCGGGTATGGTCCACGCTCTGAATGATCAGGAATTCACACTGAGGACCCCGGGGATCAGATCGGGTATGGTCCACGCTCTGAGTGATCAGGAATTCACACTGAGCACCCCGGGGATCAGATCGGGTATGGTCCACGCTCTGAGTGATCAGGAATTCACACTGAGCACCCCGGGGATCAGATCGGGTATGGTCCACGCTCTGAGTGATCAGGAATTCACACTGAGCACCCCGGGGATCAGACCGGGTATGGTCCATGTTCTGAGAGATCAGGAATTCACACTGAGCACCCCGGGGATCAGATCGGGTATGGACCATGTTCTGAGAGATCAGGAATTCACACTGAGCACCCCGGGGATTAGATCGGGTATGGTCCAGGCTCTGAGTGATCAGGAATTCACACTGAGCACCCCGGGGATCAGATCGGGTATGGTCCATGCTCTGAGAGATCAGCAATTCACACTGAGCACCCCGGGGATCAGATCGGGTATGGTCCATGCTCTGAGAGATCAGGAATTCACACTGAGCACCCCGGGGATCAGATCGGGTATGGTCCACGCTCTGAGAGATCAGGAATTCACACTGAACACCCCGGGGATCAGATCGGGTATGGTCCACGCTCTGAGTGATCAGGAATTCACACTGAGCACCCCGGGGATCAGATCGGGTATGGTCCATGATCTGAGTGATCAGGAATTCACACTGAACACCCCGGGGATCAGATCGGGTATGGTCCACGCTCTGAGTGATCAGGAATTCACACTGAGCACCCCGGGGATCAGATCGGGTATGGTCCATGATCTGAGTGATCAGGAATTCACACTGAGCACCCCGGGGATCAGATCGGGTATGGTCCATGCTCTGAGAGATCAGGAATTCACACTGAGCACACCGGGGATCAGATCGGGTATGGTCCATGCTCTGAGAGATCAGGAATTCACACTGAGCACCCCGGGGATCAGATCGGGTATGGTCCATGCTCTGAGTGATCAGGAATTCACACTGAGCACCCCGGGGATCAGATCGGGTATGGTCCATGCTCTGAGAGATCAGTAATTCACACTGAGCACCCCGGTGATCAGATCGGGTATGGTCCATGCTCTGAGAGATCAGGAATTCACACTGAGCACACCGGGGATCAGATCGGGTATGGTCCATGCTCTGAGAGATCAGGAATTCACACTGAGCACCCCGGGGATCAGATCGGGTATGGTCCATGCTCTGAGTGATCAGGAATTCACACTGAGGTCCCCGGGGATCAGATCGGGTGTGGTCCACGCTCTGAGAGATCAGGAATTCACACTGAGCACCCCGGGGAACAGATCGGGTGTGGTCCACGCTCTGAGAGATCAGGAATTCACACTGAGCACCCCGGGGATCAGATCGTGTATGGTCCATGCTCTGAGAAATCAGGAATTCACACTGAGCACCCCGGGGATCAGATCGGGTATGGTTCAAGCTCTGAGAGATGAGGAATTCACACTGAGCACCCCGGGGATCAGATCGTGTATGGTCCATGGTCTGAGTGATCAGGAATTCACACTGAGCACCCCGGGGATCAGATCGGGTATGTTCCACGCTCTGAGTGATTAGGAATTCACACTGAGCACCCCGGGGATCAGATCCGGTATGGTCCACGCTCTGAGTGATCGGGAATTCACATTGAGCACCCCGTGGATCATATCGGGTATGGTCCATGCTCTGAATGATCGGGAATTCACACTGAGCACCCCGGGGATCAGATCGGATATGGTCCACGCTCTGAGTGATCAGGAATTCACAGTGAGCACCCCGGGGATCAGATCGGGTATGGTCCATGATCTGAGTGATCAGGAATTCACACTGAACACCCCGGGGATCAGATCGGGTATGGTCCACGCTCTGAGTGATCAGGAATTCAGACTGAGCACCCCGGGGATCAGATCGGGTATGGTCTATGCTCTGAGAGATCAGGAATTCACACTGAGCACCCCGGGGATCAGATCGGGTATGGTCCATGCTCTGAGAGATCAGGAATTCACACTGAGCACACCGGGGATCAGATCGTGTATGGTCCATGCTCTGAGAGATCAGGAATTCACACTGAGCACCCCGGGGATCAGATCGGGTATGGTCCATGCTCTGAGAGATCAGGAATTCACACTGAGCACCCCGGGAATTAGATCGGGTATGGTCCATGCTCTGAGAGATCAGGAATTCACACTGAGCACACCGGGGATCAGATCGGGTATGGTCCATGCTCTGAGAGATCAGGAATTCACACTGAGCACCCCGGGGATCAGATCGGGTATGGTCCATGCTCTGAGTGATCAGGAATTCACACTGATGTCCCCGGGGATCAGATCGGGTGTGGTCCACGCTCTGAGAGATCAGGAATTCACACTGAGCACCCCGGGGAACAGATCGGGTATGGTCCACGCTCTGAGAGATCAGGAATTCACACTGAGCACCCCGGGGATCAGATCGGGTATGGTCCATGCTCTGAGAGATCAGGAATTCACACTGAGCACCCCGGGGATCAGATCGGGTATGGTCCAAGCTCTGAGAGATGAGGAATTCACACTGAGCACCCCGGGGATCAGATCGTGTATGGTCCATGGTCTGAGTGATCAGGAATTCACACTGAGCACCCCGGGGATCAGATCGGGTATGTTCCACGCTCTGAGTGATTAGGAATTCACACTGAGCACCCCGGGGATCAGATCCGGTATGGTCCACGCTCTGAGTGATCGGGAATTCACATTGAGCACCCCGTGGATCAGATCGGGTATGGTCCATGCTCCGAATGATCGGGAATTCACACTGAGCACCCCGGGGATCAGATCGGATATGGTCCACGCTCTGAGTGATCAGGAATTCACAGTGAGCACCCCGGGGATCAGATCGGTTGTCGTCCATGCTCAGAGTGATCAGGAATTCACACTGAGCACCCCGGGGATCAGATCGGGTATGGTCCACGCTCTGAGTGATCAGGAATTCACAGTGAGCACCCCGGGGATCAGATCGGGTATGGTCCATGATCTGAGTGATCAGGAATTCACACTGAACACCCCGGGGATCAGATCGGGTATGGTCCACGCTCTGAGTGATCAGGAATTCAGACTGAGCACCCCGGGGATCAGATCGGGTATGGTCTATGCTCTGAGAGATCAGGAATTCACACTGAGCACCCCGGGGATCAGATCGGGTATGGTCCATGCTCTGAGAGATCAGGAATTCACACTGAGCACACCGGGGATCAGATCGTGTATGGTCCATGCTCTGAGAGATCAGGAATTCACACTGAGCACCCCGGGGATCAGATCGGGTATGGTCCATGCTCTGAGAGATCAGGAATTCACACTGAGCACCCCGGGAATTAGATCGGGTATGGTCCATGCTCTGAGAGATCAGGAATTCACACTGAGCACACCGGGGATCAGATCGGGTATGGTCCATGCTCTGAGAGATCATGAATTCACACTGAGCACCCCGGGGATCAGATCGGGTATGGTCCATGCTCTGAGTGATCAGGAATTCACACTGATGTCCCCGGGGATCAGATCGGGTGTGGTCCACGCTCTGAGAGATCAGGAATTCACACTGAGCACCCCGGGGAACAGATCGGGTATGGTCCACGCTCTGAGAGATCAGGAATTCACACTGAGCACCCCGGGGATCAGATCGGGTATGGTCCATGCTCTGAGAGATCAGGAATTCACACTGAGCACCCCGGGGATCAGATCGGGTATGGTCCAAGCTCTGAGAGATGAGGAATTCACACTGAGCACCCCGGGGATCAGATCGTGTATGGTCCATGGTCTGAGTGATCAGGAATTCACACTGAGCACCCCGGGGATCAGATCGGGTATGTTCCACGCTCTGAGTGATTAGGAATTCACACTGAGCACCCCGGGGATCAGATCCGGTATGGTCCACGCTCTGAGTGATCGGGAATTCACATTGAGCACCCCGTGGATCAGATCGGGTATGGTCCATGCTCCGAATGATCGGGAATTCACACTGAGCACCCCGGGGATCAGATCGGATATGGTCCACGCTCTGAGTGATCAGGAATTCACAGTGAGCACCCCGGGGATCAGATCGGTTGTCGTCCATGCTCAGAGTGATCAGGAATTCACACTGAGCACCCCGGGGATCAGATCGGGTATGGTCCATGATCTGATTGATCAGGAATTTACACTGAACACCCCGGGGATCAGATCGGGTATGGTCCACGCTCTGAGTGATCAGGAATTCACACAGCACACCGGGGATCAGATCGGGTATGGTCCATGCTCTGAGTGATCAGGAATTCACACTGAGCACCCCGGCGATCAGATCGTGTATGGTCCATGCTCTGAGAGGTCAGGAATTCACACTGAGCACCCTGGGGATCAGATCGGGTATGGTCCATGCTCTGAGTGATCAGGAATTCACACTGAGCACCCCGGGGATCAGATCTGGTATGGTCCATGCTCTGAGAGATCAGTAATTCACACTGAGCACACCGGGGATCAGATCGTGTATGGTCCATGCTCTGAGAGATCAGGAATTCACACTGAGCACCCCGGGGATCAGATCGGGTATGGTCCATGCTCTGAGAGATCAGGAATTCACACTGAGCACCCCGGGGATCAGATCGGGTATGGTCCATGCTCTGAGAGATGAGGAATTCACACTGAGCACCCCGGGGATCAGATCGGGTATGGTCCATGATCTGAGTGATCAGGAATTCACATTGAGCACCCCGCGGATCAGATCGGGTATGGTCCACGCTCTGAGTGATCAGGAATTCTCACTGAGCACCCGGGGATCAGATCGGTTATGGACCATGTACTGAGAGAACAGGAATTCACACTGAGCACCCCGGGGATCAGATCGGGTATGGTCCATGCTCTTAGAGATCAGGAATTCACACTGAGCACACCGGGGATCAGATCGGGTATGGTCCATGCTCTGAGAGATCAGGAATTCACACTGAGCACCCCGGGGATCAGATCGGGTATGGTCCATGCTCTGAGTGATCAGGAATTCACACTGTGCACCCCGGGGATCAGATCGGGTATGGTCCATGCTCTGAGAGATCAGTAATTCGCACTGAGCACCCCGGGGATCAGATCGGGTATGGTCCATGCTCTGAGAGATCAGGAATTCACACTGAGTACACCGGGGATCAGATCGGGTATGGTCCATGCTCTGAGAGATCAGGAATTCACACTGAGCACCCCGGGGATCAGATCGTGAATGGTCCATGTTCTGAGTGATCAGGAATTCACACTGAGCACCCCGGGGATCAGATCGGGTATGTTCCACGCTCTGAGTGATTAGGAATTCACACTGAGCACCCCGGGGATCAGATCCGGTATGGTCCACGCTCTGAGTGATCGGGAATTCACATTGAGCACCCCGTGGATCAGATCGGGTATGGTCCATGCTCCGAATGATCGGGAATTCACACTGAGCACCCCGGGGATCAGATCGGATATGGTCCACGCTCTGAGTGATCAGGAATTCACAGTGAGCACCCCGGGGATCAGATCGGTTGTCGTCCATGCTCAGAGTGATCAGGAATTCACACTGAGCACCCCGGGGATCAGATCGGGTATGGTCCATGATCTGATTGATCAGGAATTTACACTGAACACCCCGGGGATCAGATCGGGTATGGTCCACGCTCTGAGTGATCAGGAATTCACACAGCACACCGGGGATCAGATCGGGTATGGTCCATGCTCTGAGTGATCAGGAATTCACACTGAGCACCCCGGCGATCAGATCGTGTATGGTCCATGCTCTGAGAGGTCAGGAATTCACACTGAGCACCCTGGGGATCAGATCGGGTATGGTCCATGCTCTGAGTGATCAGGAATTCACACTGAGCACCCCGGGGATCAGATCTGGTATGGTCCATGCTCTGAGAGATCAGTAATTCACACTGAGCACACCGGGGATCAGATCGTGTATGGTCCATGCTCTGAGAGATCAGGAATTCACACTGAGCACCCCGGGGATCAGATCGGGTATGGTCCATGCTCTGAGAGATCAGGAATTCACACTGAGCACCCCGGGGATCAGATCGGGTATGGTCCATGCTCTGAGAGATGAGGAATTCACACTGAGCACCCCGGGGATCAGATCGGGTATGGTCCATGATCTGAGTGATCAGGAATTCACATTGAGCACCCCGCGGATCAGATCGGGTATGGTCCACGCTCTGAGTGATCAGGAATTCTCACTGAGCACCCGGGGATCAGATCGGTTATGGACCATGTACTGAGAGAACAGGAATTCACACTGAGCACCCCGGGGATCAGATCGGGTATGGTCCATGCTCTTAGAGATCAGGAATTCACACTGAGCACACCGGGGATCAGATCGGGTATGGTCCATGCTCTGAGAGATCAGGAATTCACACTGAGCACCCCGGGGATCAGATCGGGTATGGTCCATGCTCTGAGTGATCAGGAATTCACACTGTGCACCCCGGGGATCAGATCGGGTATGGTCCATGCTCTGAGAGATCAGTAATTCACACTGAGCACCCCGGGGATCAGATCGGGTATGGTCCATGCTCTGAGAGATCAGGAATTCACACTGAGTACACCGGGGATCAGATCGGGTATGGTCCATGCTCTGAGAGATCAGGAATTCACACTGAGCACCCCGGGGATCAGATCGTGAATGGTCCATGTTCTGAGTGATCAGGAATTCACACTGAGGTCCCCGTGGATCAGATCGGGTGTGGTCCATGCTCTGAGAGATCAGGAATTCACACTGAGCACCACGGGGATCAGATCGGGTATGGTCCACGCTCTGAGAGATCAGGAATTCACACTGAGCACCCCGGGGATCAGATCGGGTATGGTCCATGCTCTGAGAGATCAGGAATTCACACTGAGCACCCCGGGGATCAGATCGGGTATGGTCCAAGCTCTGAGAGATGAGGAATTCACACTGAGCACCCCGGGGATCAGATCGGGTATGGTCCATGGTCTGAGTGATCAGGAATTCACACCGAGCACCCCGGGGATCAGATCGGGTATGTTCCACGCTCTGAGTGATTAGGAATTCACACTGAGCACCCCGGCGATCAGATCTTGTATGGTCCACGCTCTGAGTGATCGGGAATTCACATTGAGCACCCCGTGGATCAGATCGGGTATGGTCCATGCTCTGAATGATCGGGAATTCACACTGAGCACCCCGGGGATCAGATCGGATATGGTCCACGCTCTGAGTGATCAGGAATTCACAGTGAGCACCCCGGGGATCCGATCGGTTGTCGTCCAAGCTCAGAGTGATCAGGAATTCACACTGAGCACCCCGGGGATCAGATCGGGTATGGTCCATGATCTGAGTGATCAGGAATTCACACTGAGCACCCCGGGGATCAGATCGGGTATGGACCACGGTCTGAGTGATCAGGAATTCACACTGAGCACCCCGGGGATCGGATCGGGTATGGTCCATGCTCTGAATGATCAGGAATTCACACTGAGGACCCCGGGGATCAGATCGGGTATGGTCCACGCTCTGAGTGATCAGGAATTCACACTGAGCACCCCGGGGATCAGATCGGGTATGGTCCATACTCTGAGTGATCAGGAATTCACACTGAGCACCCCGGGGATCAGATCGGGTATGGTCCACGCTCTGTGTGATCAGGAATTCACACTGAGCACCCCGGGGATCAGACCGGGTATGGTCCACGCTCTGTGTGATCAGGAATTCACACTGAGCACCCCGGGGATCGAACCGGGTATGGTCCACGGTCTGAGTGATCAGGATTTCACACTGAGCACCCCGGGGTTCAGATCGGGTATGGTCCATGCTCTGAATGATCAGGAATTCACACTGAGGACCCCGGGGATCAGATCGGGTATGGTCCACGCTCTGAGTGATCAGGAATTCACACTGAGCACCCCGGGGATCAGATCGGGTATGGTCCATACTCTGAGTGATCAGGAATTCACACTGAGCACCACGGGGATCAGATCGGGTATGGTCCACGCTCTGAGTGATCAGGAATTCACACTGAGCACCCCGGGGATCAGATCGGGTATGGTCCATGCTCTGAGAGATCAGTAATTCACACTGAGCACCCCGGGGATCAGATCGGGTATGGTCCATGCTCTGAGAGATCAGGAATTCACACTGAGCACACCGGGGATCAGATCGGGTATGGTCCATGCTCTGAGAGATCAGGAATTCACACTGAGCACCCCGGGGATCAGATCGGGTATGGTCCATGCTCTGAGTGATCAGGAATTCACACTGAGGTCCCCGGGGATCAGATCGGGTGTGGTCCACGCTCTGAGAGATCAGGAATTCACACTGTGCACCCCGGGGAACAGATCGGGTATGGTCCACGCTCTGAGAGATCAGGAATTCACACTGAGCACCCCGGGGATCAGATCGTGTATGGTCCAAGCTCTGAGAGATCAGGAATTCACACTGAGCAACCCGGGGATCAGATCGGGTATGGTTCAAGCTCTGAGAGATGAGGAATTCACACTGAGCACCCCGGGGATCAGATCGTGTATGGTCCATGGTCTGAGTGATCAGGAATTCACACTGAGCACCCCGGGGATCAGATCGGGTATGTTCCACGCTCTGAGTGATTAGGAATTCACACTGAGCACCCCGGGGATCAGATCCGGTATGGTCCACGCTCTGAGTGATCGGGAATTCACATTGAGCACCCCGTGGATCAGATCGGGTATGGTCCATGCTCTGAATGATCGGG
The DNA here is from genome assembly GCF_030144855.1 of Hypanus sabinus. NCBI lineage: Eukaryota > Metazoa > Chordata > Chondrichthyes > Myliobatiformes > Dasyatidae > Hypanus > Hypanus sabinus. The sequence goes on along the minus strand of NW_026780444.1, from coordinate 347,730 downwards.
AATTCACACTGAGCACCCCGGGGATCAGATCGGATATGGTCCACGCTCTGAGTGATCAGGAATTCACAGTGAGCACCCCGGGGATCAGATCGGGTATGGTCCATGATCTGAGTGATCAGGAATTCACACTGAACACCCCGGGGATCAGATCGGGTATGGTCCACGCTCTGAGTGATCAGGAATTCAGACTGAGCACCCCGTGGATCAGATCGGGTATGGTCCATGCTCTGAGAGATCAGGAATTCACACTGAGCACCCCGGGGATCAGATCGGGTATGGTCCATGCTCTGAGAGATCAGGAATTCACACTGAGCACACCGGGGATCAGATCGGGTATGGTCCATGCTCTGAGAGATCAGGAATTCACACTGAGCACCCCGGGGATCAGATCGGGTATGGTCCATGCTCTGAGTGATCAGGAATTCACACTGAGCACCCCGGGGATCAGATCGGGTATGGTCCATGCTCTGAGAGATCAGTAATTCACACTGAGCACCCCGGGAATTAGATCGGGTATGGTCCATGCTCTGAGAGATCAGGAATTCACACTGAGCACACCGGGGATCAGATCGGGTATGGTCCATGCTCTGAGAGATCATGAATTCACACTGAGCACCCCGGGGATCAGATCGGGTATGGTCCATGCTCTGAGTGATCAGGAATTCACACTGATGTCCCCGGGGATCAGATCGGGTGTGGTCCACGCTCTGAGAGATCAGGAATTCACACTGAGCACCCCGGGGAACAGATCGGGTATGGTCCACGCTCTGAGAGATCAGGAATTCACACTGAGCACCCCGGGGATCAGATCGGGTATGGTCCATGCTCTGAGAGATCAGGAATTCACACTGAGCACCCCGGGGATCAGATCGGGTATGGTCCAAGCTCTGAGAGATGAGGAATTCACACTGAGCACCCCGGGGATCAGATCGTGTATGGTCCATGGTCTGAGTGATCAGGAATTCACACTGAGCACCCCGGGGATCAGATCGGGTATGTTCCACGCTCTGAGTGATTAGGAATTCACACTGAGCACCCCGGGGATCAGATCCGGTATGGTCCACGCTCTGAGTGATCGGGAATTCACATTGAGCACCCCGTGGATCAGATCGGGTATGGTCCATGCTCCGAATGATCGGGAATTCACACTGAGCACCCCGGGGATCAGATCGGATATGGTCCACGCTCTGAGTGATCAGGAATTCACAGTGAGCACCCCGGGGATCAGATCGGTTGTCGTCCATGCTCAGAGTGATCAGGAATTCACACTGAGCACCCCGGGGATCAGATCGGGTATGGTCCATGATCTGATTGATCAGGAATTTACACTGAACACCCCGGGGATCAGATCGGGTATGGTCCACGCTCTGAGTGATCAGGAATTCACACAGCACACCGGGGATCAGATCGGGTATGGTCCATGCTCTGAGTGATCAGGAATTCACACTGAGCACCCCGGCGATCAGATCGGGTATGGTCCATGCTCTGAGACGTCAGGAATTCACACTGAGCACCCTGGGGATCAGATCGGGTATGGTCCATGCTCTGAGTGATCAGGAATTCACACTGAGCACCCCGGGGATCAGATCTGGTATGGTCCATGCTCTGAGAGATCAGTAATTCACACTGAGCACACCGGGGATCAGATCGTGTATGGTCCATGCTCTGAGAGATCAGGAATTCACACTGAGCACCCCGGGGATCAGATCGGGTATGGTCCATGCTCTGAGAGATCAGGAATTCACACTGAGCACCCCGGGGATCAGATCGGTATGGTCCATGCTCTGAGAGATGAGGAATTCACACTGAGCACCCCGGGGATCAGATCGGGTATGGTCCATGATCTGAGTGATCAGGAAATCACATTGAGCACCCCGGGGATCAGATCGGGTATGGTCCATGCTCTGAGTGATCAGGAATTCTCACTGAGCACCCGGGGATCAGATCGGTTATGGACCATGTACTGAGAGAACAGGAATTCACACTGAGCACCCCGGGGATCAGATCGGGTATGGTCCATGCTCTTAGAGATCAGGAATTCACACTGAGCACCCCGGGGATCAGATCGGGTATGGTCCAAGCTCTGAGAGATGAGGAATTCACACTGAGCACCCCGGGGATCAGATCGTGTATGGTCCATGGTCTGAGTGATCAGGAATTCACACTGAGCACCCCGGGGATCAGATCGGGTATGTTCCACGCTCTGAGTGATTAGGAATTCACACTGAGCACCCCGGGGATCAGATCCGGTATGGTCCACGCTCTGAGTGATCGGGAATTCACATTGAGCACCCCGTGGATCAGATCGGGTATGGTCCATGCTCCGAATGATCGGGAATTCACACTGAGCACCCCGGGGATCAGATCGGATATGGTCCACGCTCTGAGTGATCAGGAATTCACAGTGAGCACCCCGGGGATCAGATCGGTTGTCGTCCATGCTCAGAGTGATCAGGAATTCACACTGAGCACCCCGGGGATCAGATCGGGTATGGTCCATGCTCTGAGTGATCAGGAATTCACACTGAGCACCCCGGCGATCAGATCGGGTATGGTCCATGCTCTGAGAGGTCAGGAATTCACACTGAGCACCCTGGGGATCAGATCGGGTATGGTCCATGCTCTGATTGATCAGGAATTCACACTGAGCACCCCGGGGATCAGATCTGGTATGGTCCATGCTCTGAGAGATCAGTAATTCACACTGAGCACACCGGGGATCAGATCGTGTATGGTCCATGCTCTGAGAGATCAGGAATTCACACTGAGCACCCCGGGGATCAGATCGGGTATGGTCCATGCTCTGAGAGATCAGGAATTCACACTGAGCACCCCGGGGATCAGATCGGGTATGGTCCATGCTCTGAGAGATGAGGAATTCACACTGAGCACCCCGGGGATCAGATCGGGTATGGTCCATGATCTGAGTGATCAGGAATTCACATTGAGCACCCCGCGGATCAGATCGGGTATGGTCCACGCTCTGAGTGATCAGGAATTCTCACTGAGCACCCGGGGATCAGATCGGTTATGGACCATGTACTGAGAGAACAGGAATTCACACTGAGCACCCCGGGGATCAGATCGGGTATGGTCCATGCTCTTAGAGATCAGGAATTCACACTGAGCACACCGGGGATCAGATCGGGTATGGTCCATGCTCTGAGAGATCAGGAATTCACACTGAGCACCCCGGGGATCAGATCGGGTATGGTCCATGCTCTGAGTGATCAGGAATTCACACTGTGCACCCCGGGGATCAGATCGGGTATGGTCCATGCTCTGAGAGATCAGTAATTCACACTGAGCACCCCGGGGATCAGATCGGGTATGGTCCATGCTCTGAGAGATCAGGAATTCACACTGAGTACACCGGGGATCAGATCGGGTATGGTCCATGCTCTGAGAGATCAGGAATTCACACTGAGCACCCCGGGGATCAGATCGTGAATGGTCCATGTTCTGAGTGATCAGGAATTCACACTGAGGTCCCCGTGGATCAGATCGGGTGTGGTCCATGCTCTGAGAGATCAGGAATTCACACTGAGCACCACGGGGATCAGATCGGGTATGGTCCACGCTCTGAGAGATCAGGAATTCACACTGAGCACCCCGGGGATCAGATCGGGTATGGTCCATGCTCTGAGAGATCAGGAATTCACACTGAGCACCCCGGGGATCAGATCGGGTATGGTCCAAGCTCTGAGAGATGAGGAATTCACACTGAGCACCCCGGGGATCAGATCGGGTATGGTCCATGGTCTGAGTGATCAGGAATTCACACCGAGCACCCCGGGGATCAGATCGGGTATGTTCCACGCTCTGAGTGATTAGGAATTCACACTGAGCACCCCGGCGATCAGATCTTGTATGGTCCACGCTCTGAGTGATCGGGAATTCACATTGAGCACCCCGTGGATCAGATCGGGTATGGTCCATGCTCTGAATGATCGGGAATTCACACTGAGCACCCCGGGGATCAGATCGGATATGGTCCACGCTCTGAGTGATCAGGAATTCACAGTGAGCACCCCGGGGATCCGATCGGTTGTCGTCCAAGCTCAGAGTGATCAGGAATTCACACTGAGCACCCCGGGGATCAGATCGGGTATGGTCCATGATCTGATTGATCAGGAATTTACACTGAACACCCCGGGGATCAGATCGGGTATGGTCCATGCTCTGAGAGATCAGGAATTCACACTGAGCACCCCGGGGATCAGATCGGGTATGGTCCAAGCTCTGAGAGATGAGGAATTCACACTGAGCACCCCGGGGATCAGATCGGGTATGGTCCATGCTCTGAGTGATCAGGAATTCACACTGAGCACCCCGGGGATCAGATCGGGTATGGACCACGGTCTGAGTGATCAGGAATTCACACTGAGCACCCCGGGGATCGGATCGGGTATGGTCCATGCTCTGAATGATCAGGAATTCACACTGAGGACCCCGGGGATCAGATCGGGTATGGTCCACGCTCTGAGTGATCAGGAATTCACACTGAGCACCCCGGGGATCAGATCGGGTATGGTCCATACTCTGAGTGATCAGGAATTCACACTGAGCACCCCGGGGATCAGATCGGGTATGGTCCACGCTCTGTGTGATCAGGAATTCACACTGAGCACCCCGGGGATCAGACCGGGTATGGTCCACGCTCTGTGTGATCAGGAATTCACACTGAGCACCCCGGGGATCGAACCGGGTATGGTCCACGGTCTGAGTGATCAGGATTTCACACTGAGCACCCCGGGGATCAGATCGGGTATGGTCCATGCTCTGAATGATCAGGAATTCACACTGAGGACCCCGGGGATCAGATCGGGTATGGTCCACGCTCTGAGTGATCAGGAATTCACACTGAGCACCCCGGGGATCAGATCGGGTATGGTCCATACTCTGAGTGATCAGGAATTCACACTGAGCACCCCGGGGATCAGATCGGGTATGGTCCACGCTCTGAGTGATCAGGAATTCACACTGAGCACCCCGGGGATCAGATCGGGTATGGTCCATGTTCTGAGAGATCAGGAATTCACACTGAGCACCCCGGGGATCAGATCGGGTATGGACCATGTTCTGAGAGATCAGGAATTCACACTGAGCACCCCGGGGATTAGATCGGGTATGGTCCAGGCTCTGAGTGATCTGGAATTCACACTGAGCACACCGGGGATCAGATCGGGTATGGTCCATGCTCTGAGAGATCAGCAATTCACACTGAGCACCCCGGGGATCAGATCGGGTATGGTCCATGCTCTGAGAGATCAGGAATTCACACTGAGCACCCCGGGGATCAGATCGGGTATGGTCCACGCTCTGAGAGATCAGGAATTCACACTGAACACCCCGGGGATCAGATCGGGTATGGTCCACTCTCTGAGTGATCAGGAATTCACACTGAGCACCCCGGGGATCAGATCGGGTATGGTCCATGATCTGAGTGATCAGGAATTCACATTGAGCACCCCGCGGATCAGATCGGGTATGGTCCACGCTCTGAGTGATCAGGAATTCTCACAGAGCACCCGGGGATCAGATCGGGTATGGACCATGTACTGAGAGAACAGGAATTCACACTGAGCACCCCGCGGATCAGATCGGGTAAGGTCCATGCTCTGAGAGATCAGGAATTCACACTGAGCACACCGGGGATCAGATCGGGTATGGTCCATGCTCTGAGAGATCAGGAATTCACACTGAGCACCCCGGGGATCAGATCGGGTATGGTCCATGCTCTGAGTGATCAGGAATTCACACTGAGGTCCGCGGGGATCAGATCGGGTGTGGTCCACGCTCTGAGAGATCAGGAATTCACACTGAGCACCCCGGGGAACAGATCGGGTATGGTCCACGCTCTGAGAGATCAGGAATTCACACTGAGCACCCCGGGGATCAGATCGGGTATGGTCCATGCTCTGAGTGATGAGGAATTCACACTGAGCACCCCGGGGATCAGATCGTGTATGGTCCATGGTCTGAGTGATCAGGAATTCACACTGAGCACCCCGGGGATCAGATCGGGTATGTTCCACGCTCTGAGTGATTAGGAATTCACACTGAGCACCCCGGGGATCAGATCCGGTATGGTCCACGCTCTGAGTGATCGGGAATTCACATTGAGCACCCCGTGGATCAGATCGGGTATGGTCCATGCTCTGAATGATCGGGAATTCACACTGAGTACCCCGGGGATCAGATCGGATATGGTCCACGCTCTGAGTGATCAGGAATTCACAGTGAGCACCCCGGGGATCAGATCGGTTGTCGTCCATGCTCAGAGTGATCAGGAATTCACACTGAGCACCCCGGGGATCAGATCGGGTATGGTCCATGATCTGATTGATCAGGAATTTACACTGAACACCCCGGGGATCAGATCGGGTATGGTCCATGCTCTGAGTGATCAGGAATTCACACTGAGCACCCCGGCGATCAGATCGGGTATGGTCCATGCTCTGAGAGGTCAGGAATTCACACTGAGCACCTGGGGATCAGATCGGGTATGGTCCATGCTCTGAGTGATCAGGAATTCACTCTGAGCACCCCGGGGATCAGATCGGGTATGGTCCATGCTCTGAGAGATCAGTAATTCACACTGAGCACACCGGGGATCAGATCGTGTATGGTCCATGCTCTGAGAGATCAGGAATTCACACTGAGCACGCCGGGGATCAGATCGGGTATGGTCCATGCTCTGAGAGATCAGGAATTCACACTGAGCACCCCGGGGATCAGATCGGGTATGGTCCATGCTCTGAGAGATGAGGAATTCACACTGAGCACCCCGGGGATCAGATCGGGTATGGTCCATGATCTGAGTGATCAGGAATTCACATTGAGCACCCCGCGGATCAGTCGGGTATGGTCCACGCTCTGAGTGATCAGGAATTCTCACTGAGCACCCGGGGATCAGATCGGGTATGGACCATGTACTGAGTGAACAGGAATTCACACTGAGCACCCCGGGGATCAGATCGTGTATGGTCCTTGCTCTGAGAGATCAGGAATTCACACTGAGCACACCGGGGATCAGATCGGGTATGGTCCATGCTCTGAGAGATCAGGAATTCACACTGAGCACCCCGGGGATCAGATCGGGTATGGTCCATGCTCTGAGTGATCAGGAATTCACACTGAGCACCCCGGGGATCAGATCGGGTATGGTCCATGTTCTGAGTGATCAGGAATTCACACTGAGGTCCCCGGGGATCAGATCGGGTGTGGTCCATGCTCTGGGAGATCAGGAATTCACACTGAGCACCCCGGGGATCAGATCGGGTATGGTCCACGCTCTGAGAGATCAGGAATTCACACTGAGCACCCCGGGGATCAGATCGGGTATGGTCCATGCTCTGAGAGATCAGGAATTCACACTGAGCACACCGGGGATCAGATCGTGTATGGTCCATGCTCTGAGAGATCAGGAATTCACACTGAGCACGCCGGGGATCAGATCGGGTATGGTCCATGCTCTGAGAGATCAGGAATTCACACTGAGCACCCCGGGGATCAGATCGGGTATGGTCCATGCTCTGAGAGATGAGGAATTCACACTGAGCACCCCGGGGATCAGATCGGGTATGGTCCATGATCTGAGTGATCAGGAATTCACATTGAGCACCCCGCGGAGCAGTCGGGTATGGTCCACGCTCTGAGTGATCAGGAATACTCACTGAGCACCCGGGGATCAGATCGGGTATGGACCATGTACTGAGTGAACAGGAATTCACACTGAGCACCCCGGGGATCAGATCGTGTATGGTCCATGCTCTGAGAGATCAGGAATTCACACTGAGCACACCGGGGATCAGATCGGGTATGGTCCATGCTCTGAGAGATCAGGAATTCACACTGAGCACCCCGGGGATCAGATCGGGTATGGTCCATGCTCTGAGTGATCAGGAATTCACACTGAGCACCCCGGGGATCAGATCGGGTATGGTCCATGTTCTGAGTGATCAGGAATTCACACTGAGGTCCCCGGGGATCAGATCGGGTGTGGTCCATGCTCTGGGAGATCAGGAATTCACACTGAGCACCCCGGGGATCAGATCGGGTATGGTCCACGCTCTGAGAGATCAGGAATTCACACTGAGCACCCCGGGGATCAGATCGGGTATGGTCCATGCTCTGAGAGATCAGGAATTCACACTGAGCACCCCGGGGATCAGATCGGGTATGGTCCAAGCTCTGAGAGATGAGGAATTCACACTGAGCACCCCGGGGATCAGATCGGGTATGGTCCATGGTCTGAGTGATCAGGAATTCACACTGAGCACCCCGGGGATCAGTTCCGGTATGTTCCACGCTCTGAGTGATTAGGAATTCACACTGAGCACCCCGGGGATCAGATCTTGTATGGTCCACGCTCTGAGTGATCGGGAATTCACATTGAGCACCCCGTGGATCAGATCGGGTATGGTCCATGCTCTGAATGATCGGGAATTCACACTGAGCACCCCGGGGATCAGATCGGATATTGTCCACGCTCTGAGTGATCAGGAATTCACAGTGAGCACCACGGGGATCCGATCGGTTGTCGTCCAAGCACAGAGTGATCAGGAATTCACACTGAGCACCCCGGGGATCAGATCGGGTATGGTCCATGATCTGATTGATCAGGAATTTACACTGAACACCCCGGGGATCAGATCGGGTATGGTCTATGATCTGAGTGATCAGGAATTTACACTGAGCACCCCGGGGATCAGATCGGGTATGGTCCATGCTCTGAGTGATCAGGAATTTACACTGAGCACCCCGGGGATCAGATCGGGTATGGTCCACGCTCTGAGTGATCAGGAATTCACACAGCACACCGGGCATCAGATCGGGTATGGTCCATGCTCTGAGTGATCCGGAATTCACACTGAGCACCCCGGCGATCAGATCGGGTATGGTCCATGTTCTGAGAGATCAGGAATTCACACTGAGCACCCTGGGGATCAGATCGGGTATGGTCCATGATCTGAGTGATCAGGAATTCACACTGAGCACCCCGGGGATCAGATCGGGTATGGTCCATGCTCTGAGAGATGAGGAATTCACACTGAGCACCCCGGGGATCAGATCGGGTATGGTCCATGCTCTGAGTGATCAGGAATTTACACTGAGCACCCCGGGGATCAGATCGGGTATGGTCCACGCTCTGAGTGATCAGGAATTCACACAGCACACCGGGCATCAGATCGGGTATGGTCCATGCTCTGAGAGATCCGGAATTCACACTGAGCACCCCGGCGATCAGATCGGGTATGGTCCATGTTCTGAGAGATCAGGAATTCACACTGAGCACCCTGGGGATCAGATCGGGTATGGTCCATGATCTGAGTGATCAGGAATTCACACTGAGCACCCCGGGGATCAGATCGGGTATGGTCCATGCTCTGAGAGATGAGGAATTCACACTGAGCACCCCGGGGATCAGATCGGGTATGGTCCATGCTCTGAGTGATCAGGAATTCACATTGAGCACCCCGGGGATCAGATCGGGTATGGTCCATGCTCTGAGAGATGAGGAATTCACACTGAGCACCCCGGGGATCAGATCGGGTATGGTCCACGCTCTGAGTGATCGGGAAATCACACTGAGCACCCCGGGGATCAGATCGGGTATGGTCCACGCTCTGAGTGATCAGGAATTCACACTGAGCACCCCGGGGATCAGATCGGGTATGGTCCATGCTCTGAGAGATCAGGAATTCACACTGAGCACCCCGGGGATCAGATCGGGTATGGTCCATGCTCTGAGTGATCAGGAATTCACACTGAGCACCCCGGGGAACAGATCGGGTATGGTCCATGCTCTGAGTGATCAGGAATTCACACTGAGCACCCCGGGGATCAGATCGGGTATGGTCCACGCTCTGAGTGATTAGGAATTCACACTGAGCACCCCGGGGATCAGATCCGGTATGGTCCACGCTCTGAGTGATCGGGAATTCACATTGAGCACCCCCTGGATCAGATCGGGTATGGTCCACGCTCTGAATCATCGGGAATTCACACTGAGCACCCCGGGGATCAGATCGGATTTGGTCCACGCTCTGAGTGATCCGGAATTCACACTGAGCACCCCGGGGAACAGATCGGGTATGGTCCATGCTCTGAGTGATCAGGAATTCACACTGAGCACCCCGGGGATCAGATCGGGTATGGTCCACGCTCTGAGTGATTAGGAATTCACACTGAGCACCCCGGGGATCAGATCCGGTATGGTCCACGCTCTGAGTGATCGGGAATTCACATTGAGCACCCCCTGGATCAGATCGGGTATGGTCCACGTTCTGAATGATCGGGAATTCACACTGAGCACCCCGGGGATCAGATCGGATTTGGTCCACGCTCTGAGTGATCAGGAATTCACACTGAGCACCCCCGGGATCAGATCGGGTATGGTCCATGATCTGATTGATCAGGAATTTACACTGAACACCCCGGGGATCAGATCGGGTATGGTCCATGATCTGAGTGATCAGGAATTTACACTGAGCACCCCGGGGATCAGATCGGGTATGGTCCATGCTCTGAGTGATCAGGAATTTACACTGAGCACCCCGGGGATCAGATCGGGTATGGTCCACGCTCTGAGTGATCAGCAATTCACACTGAGCACACCGGGGATCAGATCGTGTATGGTCCACGCTCTGGGTGATCAGGTATTCTGACTGACCACTCCGGGGAGCAGATCGGGTATGGTCCATGCTCTGAGTGATCGGAAATTCACACTGAGCACCCCGGGGATCAGATCGGGTATGGTCCATGCTCTGAGAGATCAGGAATTCACACTGAGCACCCCGGGGATCAGATCGGGTATGGTCCATGCTCTGAGTGATCAGGAATTCACACTGAGCACCCCGGGGATCAGATCGGGTATGGTCCATGCTCTGAGTGATCAGGAATTCGCACTGAGCACCCCGGGGATCAGATCCGGTATGGTCCACGCTCTGAGTGATCGGGAATTCACATTGAGCACCCCGTGGATCAGATCGGGTATGGTCCATGCTCTGAATGATCGGGAATTCACACTGAGCACCCCGGGGATCAGATCGGATATGGTCCACGCTCTGAGTGATCAGGAATTCACAGTGAGCACCCCGGGGATCAGATCGGTTGTGGTCCATGCTCAGAGTGATCAGGAATTCACACTGAGCACCCCGGGGATCAGATCCGGTATGGTCCATGATCTGATTGATCAGGAATTTACACTGAACACCCCGGGGATCAGATCGGGTATGGTCCATGATCTGAGTGATCAGGAATTTACACTGAGCACCCCGGGGATCAGATCGGGTATGGTCCATGCTCTGAGTGATCAGGAATTTACACTGAGCACCCCGGGGATCAGATCTGGTATGGTCCACGCTCTGAGTGATCAGCAATTCACACTGAGCACACCGGAGATCAGATCGGGTATGGTCCACGCTCTGGGTGATCAGGTATTCTGACTGACCACCCCGGGGAGCAGATCGGGTATGGTCCATGCTCTGAGTGATCAGGAATTCACACTGAGCACCCCGGGGATCAGATCGGGTATGGTCCATGCTCTGAGAGATCAGTAATTCACACTGAGCACCCCGGGGATCAGATCGGGTATGGTCCATGCTCTGAGAGATCAGGAATTCACACTGAGCACCCCGGGGATCAGATCGGGTATGGTCCACGCTCTGGGTGATCAGGTATTCTGACTGACCACCCCATTGGAGCAGATCGGGTATGGTCCACGCTCTGAGTGATCAGGTATTCTGACTGAGCACCCCGGGGATCAGATCGGGTATGGACCATGTTCTGAGAGATCAGGAATTCACACTGAGCACCCCGGGGATCAGATCGTGTATGGACCATGCTCTGAGTGATCAGGAATTCATACTGAGCACACCGGGGATCATGTCCTGTATGGTCCATGCTCTGAGAGATCAGGAATTCATACTGAGCACACCGGGGATCATGTCCGGTATGGTCCATGCTCTGAGTGATCAGGAATTCATACTGAGCACACCGGGGATCATGTCCGGTATGGTCCTTGCTCTGAGAGATCAGCAATTGACACTGTGAACCCCGGGTATCAGTTCGGGTATGGTCCACGCTCTGAGAGATCAGGAATTCACACTGAGCACCCCGGGGATCAGATCGGGTATGGTCCACGCTCTGGGTGATCAGGTATTCTGACTGACCACCCCGGGGAGCAGATCGGGTATGGTCCACGCTCTGAGTGATCAGGTATTCTGACTGAGCACCCCGGGGATCAGATCGGGTATGGTCCATGTTCTGAGAGATCAGGAATTCACACTGAGCACCCCGGGGATCAGATCGGGTATGGACCATGCTCTGAGTGATCAGGAATTCATACTGAGCACACCGGGGATCATGTCCGGTATGGTCCATGCTCTGAGTGATCAGGAATTCATACTGAGCACACCGGGGATCATGTCCGGTATGGTCCTTGCTCTGAGAGATCAGCAATTGACACTGTGAACCCCGGGTATCAGTTCGGGTATGGTCCACGCTCTGAGAGATGAGGAATTCACACTGAGCACCCCGGGGATCAGATCGGGTATGGTCCATGATCTGAGTGATCAGGAATTCACATTGAGCACCCCGCGGATCAGATCGGGTATGGTCCACGCTCTGAGTGATCAGGAATTCTCACTGAGCACCCGGGGATCAGATCGGTTATGGACCATGTACTGAGAGAACAGGAATTCACACTGAGCACCCCGGGGATCAGATCGGGTATGGTCCATGCTCTTAGAGATCAGGAATTCACACTGAGCACACCGGGGATCAGATCGGGTATGGTCCATGCTCTGAGAGATCAGGAATTCACACTGAGCACCCCGGGGATCAGATCGGGTATGGTCCATGCTCTGAGTGATCAGGAATTCACACTGTGCACCCCGGGGATCAGATCGGGTATGGTCCATGCTCTGAGAGATCAGTAATTCACACTGAGCACCCCGGGGATCAGATCGGGTATGGTCCATGCTCTGAGAGATCAGGAATTCACACTGAGTACACCGGGGATCAGATCGGGTATGGTCCATGCTCTGAGAGATCAGGAATTCACACTGAGCACCCCGGGGATCAGATCGTGAATGGTCCATGTTCTGAGTGATCAGGAATTCACACTGAGGTCCCCGTGGATCAGATCGGGTGTGGTCCATGCTCTGAGAGATCAGGAATTCACACTGAGCACCACGGGGATCAGATCGGGTATGGTCCACGCTCTGAGAGATCAGGAATTCACACTGAGCACCCCGGGGATCAGATCGGGTATGGTCCATGCTCTGAGAGATCAGGAATTCACACTGAGCACCCCGGGGATCAGATCGGGTATGGTCCAAGCTCTGAGAGATGAGGAATTCACACTGAGCACCCCGGGGATCAGATCGGGTATGGTCCATGGTCTGAGTGATCAGGAATTCACACCGAGCACCCCGGGGATCAGATCGGGTATGTTCCACGCTCTGAGTGATTAGGAATTCACACTGAGCACCCCGGCGATCAGATCTTGTATGGTCCACGCTCTGAGTGATCGGGAATTCACATTGAGCACCCCGTGGATCAGATCGGGTATGGTCCATGCTCTGAATGATCGGGAATTCACACTGAGCACCCCGGGGATCAGATCGGATATGGTCCACGCTCTGAGTGATCAGGAATTCACAGTGAGCACCCCGGGGATCCGATCGGTTGTCGTCCAAGCTCAGAGTGATCAGGAATTCACACTGAGCACCCCGGGGATCAGATCGGGTATGGTCCATGATCTGATTGATCAGGAATTTACACTGAACACCCCGGGGATCAGATCGGGTATGGTCCATGCTCTGAGAGATCAGGAATTCACACTGAGCACCCCGGGGATCAGATCGGGTATGGTCCAAGCTCTGAGAGATGAGGAATTCACACTGAGCACCCCGGGGATCAGATCGGGTATGGTCCATGCTCTGAGTGATCAGGAATTCACACTGAGCACCCCGGGGATCAGATCGGGTATGGACCACGGTCTGAGTGATCAGGAATTCACACTGAGCACCCCGGGGATCGGATCGGGTATGGTCCATGCTCTGAATGATCAGGAATTCACACTGAGGACCCCGGGGATCAGATCGGGTATGGTCCACGCTCTGAGTGATCAGGAATTCACACTGAGCACCCCGGGGATCAGATCGGGTATGGTCCATACTCTGAGTGATCAGGAATTCACACTGAGCACCCCGGGGATCAGATCGGGTATGGTCCACGCTCTGTGTGATCAGGAATTCACACTGAGCACCCCGGGGATCAGACCGGGTATGGTCCACGCTCTGTGTGATCAGGAATTCACACTGAGCACCCCGGGGATCGAACCGGGTATGGTCCACGGTCTGAGTGATCAGGATTTCACACTGAGCACCCCGGGGATCAGATCGGGTATGGTCCATGCTCTGAATGATCAGGAATTCACACTGAGGACCCCGGGGATCAGATCGGGTATGGTCCACGCTCTGAGTGATCAGGAATTCACACTGAGCACCCCGGGGATCAGATCGGGTATGGTCCATACTCTGAGTGATCAGGAATTCACACTGAGCACCCCGGGGATCAGATCGGGTATGGTCCACGCTCTGAGTGATCAGGAATTCACACTGAGCACCCCGGGGATCAGATCGGGTATGGTCCATGTTCTGAGAGATCAGGAATTCACACTGAGCACCCCGGGGATCAGATCGGGTATGGACCATGTTCTGAGAGATCAGGAATTCACACTGAGCACCCCGGGGATTAGATCGGGTATGGTCCAGGCTCTGAGTGATCTGGAATTCACACTGAGCACACCGGGGATCAGATCGGGTATGGTCCATGCTCTGAGAGATCAGCAATTCACACTGAGCACCCCGGGGATCAGATCGGGTATGGTCCATGCTCTGAGAGATCAGGAATTCACACTGAGCACCCCGGGGATCAGATCGGGTATGGTCCACGCTCTGAGAGATCAGGAATTCACACTGAACACCCCGGGGATCAGATCGGGTATGGTCCACTCTCTGAGTGATCAGGAATTCACACTGAGCACCCCGGGGATCAGATCGGGTATGGTCCATGATCTGAGTGATCAGGAATTCACATTGAGCACCCCGCGGATCAGATCGGGTATGGTCCACGCTCTGAGTGATCAGGAATTCTCACAGAGCACCCGGGGATCAGATCGGGTATGGACCATGTACTGAGAGAACAGGAATTCACACTGAGCACCCCGCGGATCAGATCGGGTAAGGTCCATGCTCTGAGAGATCAGGAATTCACACTGAGCACACCGGGGATCAGATCGGGTATGGTCCATGCTCTGAGAGATCAGGAATTCACACTGAGCACCCCGGGGATCAGATCGGGTATGGTCCATGCTCTGAGTGATCAGGAATTCACACTGAGGTCCGCGGGGATCAGATCGGGTGTGGTCCACGCTCTGAGAGATCAGGAATTCACACTGAGCACCCCGGGGAACAGATCGGGTATGGTCCACGCTCTGAGAGATCAGGAATTCACACTGAGCACCCCGGGGATCAGATCGGGTATGGTCCATGCTCTGAGTGATGAGGAATTCACACTGAGCACCCCGGGGATCAGATCGTGTATGGTCCATGGTCTGAGTGATCAGGAATTCACACTGAGCACCCCGGGGATCAGATCGGGTATGTTCCACGCTCTGAGTGATTAGGAATTCACACTGAGCACCCCGGGGATCAGATCCGGTATGGTCCACGCTCTGAGTGATCGGGAATTCACATTGAGCACCCCGTGGATCAGATCGGGTATGGTCCATGCTCTGAATGATCGGGAATTCACACTGAGTACCCCGGGGATCAGATCGGATATGGTCCACGCTCTGAGTGATCAGGAATTCACAGTGAGCACCCCGGGGATCAGATCGGTTGTCGTCCATGCTCAGAGTGATCAGGAATTCACACTGAGCACCCCGGGGATCAGATCGGGTATGGTCCATGATCTGATTGATCAGGAATTTACACTGAACACCCCGGGGATCAGATCGGGTATGGTCCATGCTCTGAGTGATCAGGAATTCACACTGAGCACCCCGGCGATCAGATCGGGTATGGTCCATGCTCTGAGAGGTCAGGAATTCACACTGAGCACCTGGGGATCAGATCGGGTATGGTCCATGCTCTGAGTGATCAGGAATTCACTCTGAGCACCCCGGGGATCAGATCGGGTATGGTCCATGCTCTGAGAGATCAGTAATTCACACTGAGCACACCGGGGATCAGATCGTGTATGGTCCATGCTCTGAGAGATCAGGAATTCACACTGAGCACGCCGGGGATCAGATCGGGTATGGTCCATGCTCTGAGAGATCAGGAATTCACACTGAGCACCCCGGGGATCAGATCGGGTATGGTCCATGCTCTGAGAGATGAGGAATTCACACTGAGCACCCCGGGGATCAGATCGGGTATGGTCCATGATCTGAGTGATCAGGAATTCACATTGAGCACCCCGCGGATCAGTCGGGTATGGTCCACGCTCTGAGTGATCAGGAATTCTCACTGAGCACCCGGGGATCAGATCGGGTATGGACCATGTACTGAGTGAACAGGAATTCACACTGAGCACCCCGGGGATCAGATCGTGTATGGTCCTTGCTCTGAGAGATCAGGAATTCACACTGAGCACACCGGGGATCAGATCGGGTATGGTCCATGCTCTGAGAGATCAGGAATTCACACTGAGCACCCCGGGGATCAGATCGGGTATGGTCCATGCTCTGAGTGATCAGGAATTCACACTGAGCACCCCGGGGATCAGATCGGGTATGGTCCATGTTCTGAGTGATCAGGAATTCACACTGAGGTCCCCGGGGATCAGATCGGGTGTGGTCCATGCTCTGGGAGATCAGGAATTCACACTGAGCACCCCGGGGATCAGATCGGGTATGGTCCACGCTCTGAGAGATCAGGAATTCACACTGAGCACCCCGGGGATCAGATCGGGTATGGTCCATGCTCTGAGAGATCAGGAATTCACACTGAGCACACCGGGGATCAGATCGTGTATGGTCCATGCTCTGAGAGATCAGGAATTCACACTGAGCACGCCGGGGATCAGATCGGGTATGGTCCATGCTCTGAGAGATCAGGAATTCACACTGAGCACCCCGGGGATCAGATCGGGTATGGTCCATGCTCTGAGAGATGAGGAATTCACACTGAGCACCCCGGGGATCAGATCGGGTATGGTCCATGATCTGAGTGATCAGGAATTCACATTGAGCACCCCGCGGAGCAGTCGGGTATGGTCCACGCTCTGAGTGATCAGGAATACTCACTGAGCACCCGGGGATCAGATCGGGTATGGACCATGTACTGAGTGAACAGGAATTCACACTGAGCACCCCGGGGATCAGATCGTGTATGGTCCATGCTCTGAGAGATCAGGAATTCACACTGAGCACACCGGGGATCAGATCGGGTATGGTCCATGCTCTGAGAGATCAGGAATTCACACTGAGCACCCCGGGGATCAGATCGGGTATGGTCCATGCTCTGAGTGATCAGGAATTCACACTGAGCACCCCGGGGATCAGATCGGGTATGGTCCATGTTCTGAGTGATCAGGAATTCACACTGAGGTCCCCGGGGATCAGATCGGGTGTGGTCCATGCTCTGGGAGATCAGGAATTCACACTGAGCACCCCGGGGATCAGATCGGGTATGGTCCACGCTCTGAGAGATCAGGAATTCACACTGAGCACCCCGGGGATCAGATCGGGTATGGTCCATGCTCTGAGAGATCAGGAATTCACACTGAGCACCCCGGGGATCAGATCGGGTATGGTCCAAGCTCTGAGAGATGAGGAATTCACACTGAGCACCCCGGGGATCAGATCGGGTATGGTCCATGGTCTGAGTGATCAGGAATTCACACTGAGCACCCCGGGGATCAGTTCCGGTATGTTCCACGCTCTGAGTGATTAGGAATTCACACTGAGCACCCCGGGGATCAGATCTTGTATGGTCCACGCTCTGAGTGATCGGGAATTCACATTGAGCACCCCGTGGATCAGATCGGGTATGGTCCATGCTCTGAATGATCGGGAATTCACACTGAGCACCCCGGGGATCAGATCGGATATTGTCCACGCTCTGAGTGATCAGGAATTCACAGTGAGCACCACGGGGATCCGATCGGTTGTCGTCCAAGCACAGAGTGATCAGGAATTCACACTGAGCACCCCGGGGATCAGATCGGGTATGGTCCATGATCTGATTGATCAGGAATTTACACTGAACACCCCGGGGATCAGATCGGGTATGGTCTATGATCTGAGTGATCAGGAATTTACACTGAGCACCCCGGGGATCAGATCGGGTATGGTCCATGCTCTGAGTGATCAGGAATTTACACTGAGCACCCCGGGGATCAGATCGGGTATGGTCCACGCTCTGAGTGATCAGGAATTCACACAGCACACCGGGCATCAGATCGGGTATGGTCCATGCTCTGAGTGATCCGGAATTCACACTGAGCACCCCGGCGATCAGATCGGGTATGGTCCATGTTCTGAGAGATCAGGAATTCACACTGAGCACCCTGGGGATCAGATCGGGTATGGTCCATGATCTGAGTGATCAGGAATTCACACTGAGCACCCCGGGGATCAGATCGGGTATGGTCCATGCTCTGAGAGATGAGGAATTCACACTGAGCACCCCGGGGATCAGATCGGGTATGGTCCATGCTCTGAGTGATCAGGAATTTACACTGAGCACCCCGGGGATCAGATCGGGTATGGTCCACGCTCTGAGTGATCAGGAATTCACACAGCACACCGGGCATCAGATCGGGTATGGTCCATGCTCTGAGAGATCCGGAATTCACACTGAGCACCCCGGCGATCAGATCGGGTATGGTCCATGTTCTGAGAGATCAGGAATTCACACTGAGCACCCTGGGGATCAGATCGGGTATGGTCCATGATCTGAGTGATCAGGAATTCACACTGAGCACCCCGGGGATCAGATCGGGTATGGTCCATGCTCTGAGAGATGAGGAATTCACACTGAGCACCCCGGGGATCAGATCGGGTATGGTCCATGCTCTGAGTGATCAGGAATTCACATTGAGCACCCCGGGGATCAGATCGGGTATGGTCCATGCTCTGAGAGATGAGGAATTCACACTGAGCACCCCGGGGATCAGATCGGGTATGGTCCACGCTCTGAGTGATCGGGAAATCACACTGAGCACCCCGGGGATCAGATCGGGTATGGTCCACGCTCTGAGTGATCAGGAATTCACACTGAGCACCCCGGGGATCAGATCGGGTATGGTCCATGCTCTGAGAGATCAGGAATTCACACTGAGCACCCCGGGGATCAGATCGGGTATGGTCCATGCTCTGAGTGATCAGGAATTCACACTGAGCACCCCGGGGAACAGATCGGGTATGGTCCATGCTCTGAGTGATCAGGAATTCACACTGAGCACCCCGGGGATCAGATCGGGTATGGTCCACGCTCTGAGTGATTAGGAATTCACACTGAGCACCCCGGGGATCAGATCCGGTATGGTCCACGCTCTGAGTGATCGGGAATTCACATTGAGCACCCCCTGGATCAGATCGGGTATGGTCCACGCTCTGAATCATCGGGAATTCACACTGAGCACCCCGGGGATCAGATCGGATTTGGTCCACGCTCTGAGTGATCCGGAATTCACACTGAGCACCCCGGGGAACAGATCGGGTATGGTCCATGCTCTGAGTGATCAGGAATTCACACTGAGCACCCCGGGGATCAGATCGGGTATGGTCCACGCTCTGAGTGATTAGGAATTCACACTGAGCACCCCGGGGATCAGATCCGGTATGGTCCACGCTCTGAGTGATCGGGAATTCACATTGAGCACCCCCTGGATCAGATCGGGTATGGTCCACGTTCTGAATGATCGGGAATTCACACTGAGCACCCCGGGGATCAGATCGGATTTGGTCCACGCTCTGAGTGATCAGGAATTCACACTGAGCACCCCCGGGATCAGATCGGGTATGGTCCATGATCTGATTGATCAGGAATTTACACTGAACACCCCGGGGATCAGATCGGGTATGGTCCATGATCTGAGTGATCAGGAATTTACACTGAGCACCCCGGGGATCAGATCGGGTATGGTCCATGCTCTGAGTGATCAGGAATTTACACTGAGCACCCCGGGGATCAGATCGGGTATGGTCCACGCTCTGAGTGATCAGCAATTCACACTGAGCACACCGGGGATCAGATCGTGTATGGTCCACGCTCTGGGTGATCAGGTATTCTGACTGACCACTCCGGGGAGCAGATCGGGTATGGTCCATGCTCTGAGTGATCGGAAATTCACACTGAGCACCCCGGGGATCAGATCGGGTATGGTCCATGCTCTGAGAGATCAGGAATTCACACTGAGCACCCCGGGGATCAGATCGGGTATGGTCCATGCTCTGAGTGATCAGGAATTCACACTGAGCACCCCGGGGATCAGATCGGGTATGGTCCATGCTCTGAGTGATCAGGAATTCGCACTGAGCACCCCGGGGATCAGATCCGGTATGGTCCACGCTCTGAGTGATCGGGAATTCACATTGAGCACCCCGTGGATCAGATCGGGTATGGTCCATGCTCTGAATGATCGGGAATTCACACTGAGCACCCCGGGGATCAGATCGGATATGGTCCACGCTCTGAGTGATCAGGAATTCACAGTGAGCACCCCGGGGATCAGATCGGTTGTGGTCCATGCTCAGAGTGATCAGGAATTCACACTGAGCACCCCGGGGATCAGATCCGGTATGGTCCATGATCTGATTGATCAGGAATTTACACTGAACACCCCGGGGATCAGATCGGGTATGGTCCATGATCTGAGTGATCAGGAATTTACACTGAGCACCCCGGGGATCAGATCGGGTATGGTCCATGCTCTGAGTGATCAGGAATTTACACTGAGCACCCCGGGGATCAGATCTGGTATGGTCCACGCTCTGAGTGATCAGCAATTCACACTGAGCACACCGGAGATCAGATCGGGTATGGTCCACGCTCTGGGTGATCAGGTATTCTGACTGACCACCCCGGGGAGCAGATCGGGTATGGTCCATGCTCTGAGTGATCAGGAATTCACACTGAGCACCCCGGGGATCAGATCGGGTATGGTCCATGCTCTGAGAGATCAGTAATTCACACTGAGCACCCCGGGGATCAGATCGGGTATGGTCCATGCTCTGAGAGATCAGGAATTCACACTGAGCACCCCGGGGATCAGATCGGGTATGGTCCACGCTCTGGGTGATCAGGTATTCTGACTGACCACCCCATTGGAGCAGATCGGGTATGGTCCACGCTCTGAGTGATCAGGTATTCTGACTGAGCACCCCGGGGATCAGATCGGGTATGGACCATGTTCTGAGAGATCAGGAATTCACACTGAGCACCCCGGGGATCAGATCGTGTATGGACCATGCTCTGAGTGATCAGGAATTCATACTGAGCACACCGGGGATCATGTCCTGTATGGTCCATGCTCTGAGAGATCAGGAATTCATACTGAGCACACCGGGGATCATGTCCGGTATGGTCCATGCTCTGAGTGATCAGGAATTCATACTGAGCACACCGGGGATCATGTCCGGTATGGTCCTTGCTCTGAGAGATCAGCAATTGACACTGTGAACCCCGGGTATCAGTTCGGGTATGGTCCACGCTCTGAGAGATCAGGAATTCACACTGAGCACCCCGGGGATCAGATCGGGTATGGTCCACGCTCTGGGTGATCAGGTATTCTGACTGACCACCCCGGGGAGCAGATCGGGTATGGTCCACGCTCTGAGTGATCAGGTATTCTGACTGAGCACCCCGGGGATCAGATCGGGTATGGTCCATGTTCTGAGAGATCAGGAATTCACACTGAGCACCCCGGGGATCAGATCGGGTATGGACCATGCTCTGAGTGATCAGGAATTCATACTGAGCACACCGGGGATCATGTCCGGTATGGTCCATGCTCTGAGTGATCAGGAATTCATACTGAGCACACCGGGGATCATGTCCGGTATGGTCCTTGCTCTGAGAGATCAGCAATTGACACTGTGAACCCCGGGTATCAGTTCGGGTATGGTCCACGCTCTGAGAGATCAGGAATTCACACTGAGCACCCCGGGGATCAGATCGGGTATGGTCCACGCTCTGGGTGATCAGGTATTCTGTCTGACCACCCCGGGGAGCAGATCGGGTATGGTCCACGCTCTGAGTGATCAGGTATTCTGACTGAGCACCCCGGGGATCAGATCGGGTATGGACCATGTTCTGAGAGATCAGGAATTCACACTGAGCACCCCGGGGATCAGATCGGGTATGGACCATGCTCTGAGTGATCAGGAATTCATACTGAGCACACCGGGGATCATGTCCGGTATGGTCCATGCTCTGAGTGATCAGGAATTCATACTGAGCACACCGGGGATCATGTCCGGTATGGTCCATGCTCTGAGTGATCAGGAATTCATACTGAGCACACCGGGGATCATGTCCGGTATGGTCCTTGCTCTGAGAGATCAGCAATTGACACTGTGAACCCCGGGTATCAGTTCGGGTATGGTCCACGCTCTGAGAGATCAGGAATTCACACTGAGCACCCCGGGGATCAGATCGGGTATGGTCCACGCTCTGAGTGATCAGGAATTCACAATGACCACCCGGGGATCAGATCGGGTATGCTCATGCTCTGAGAGGTCAGCCAGCACAAGTACGAGACTTTGCTGATCGCATTCAACGAGTTATGTGCAGACAAACCCCGGCCTATACATAGATCTGAGTGCACCTGTGTCCGCTGTTTTGTTCTCAACTTTGTCATATCTTGATTTATGAAAAGAATCGTATCATCTGCTACCCGACTAATCAGAAAATTATAATTTGCACAGGAAATCCCTTTTGGAAGACCAGACCTGATGGAATGTGTGAGCAGCCGAGCACATAAAAGGAATAAAGAAGGTGAGATAGTATAACCTTGTGTCACCCCCCCCCCCCCATTCATATCAATCTTTCGTGAAGTCCCCAACTTGAACTTTACAGAACTATTAGCGTTTGTGTGCAAAGCCTTAACAGCCTTACAAGATAATGGACCAAATCCAAATTTACCAAGAGCAGTGAAGATAACTTGATGATCAGTAGTATCAGAAGCTTTGTAGAATTACAAAAATAGTATAGAACTATCATTTGGAACAAGATGGGAATAATCAACAAGATCTAAGGCTCATCTGACATTTTTAGAAATATAACGACCCTTCATGAAATCTGACTGTGTTTAATAATAAATGGTAAAAGTACTTTCACTCTTAGCAAAGATTTGGGCCAGAATTTTATAATCACTATTGAGAAGGCAAATAGGACGCCCATTGTCGATGAATATTTTTTCTTTTCTTGGTTTCGGAATTAAAGTAATAAGGCCATGTGTTAAAAAAGTGGGAAGAAATTCTTTATCAATACATACTTTAAAAAAATAGTAAAAAAGGTGCTAGGGTGTCAGAAAACATCTTATGGAATTCTGCAGTCAGACCTTCCACGCCCGGCGTTCTTATTATGTTTTAAAATTTGGAATGGCAGCCTTATCCTCTCGCAAGGTAATAAGAGCATCACACCGGTTTTTCTGATCATTGGACAAGTTCCTAAGAATATTAATATCATTCATGAAATGTAGTGTAGATGCTTCACAATATTCTGACATACAGTTTACTATAAAATGCAGAGCAATATTTTGCTATTTTTAGAGTTCTTTGTAATTACACCATCAATATTAAGCTGATGAATGGAATTGAATAGGGCTCGCTGCTTTTCTAAACAGAATAAATAAGCTGTACTTTCTTCATCCTCTTCCAACCACTGTTTTCTAGATCTCACATATGCACCTTCTGCCTTTATAAAATAAAGATGGTTTAACTTATCCTGATACAATTCACATAAATTTGCAGTCTTTGATATCAATGATTGTTCTTCCAGTTTTTTTTTTTATTTACTAAATCACTATTGTATTTCTTAAATAAATTGGCAGATTCAAATTTTAAGAGTTCCCAATTTTTAGAGAAATTATTCTCTACCATCGCTTTATGCAAAAAAGTAGATTGCCAGCTTTTTAATGTGAAAAGAGCTAAAAGTTCCCCAAAGTGGAATTATTTAATTTCCAATAATATTTAAAATTGGATTCTTCTGAAGATAATGCAATTTGTATATGGATAGCTTTATGATCTGTTAAAGGTGAGGGAAAAAATAAAAGTAACATTATTATTTCTTAAGGTACCGGATAGTAACCGGTAATCTAGCCTAGTCATGCATGTAATAGATTTATTAGTCCAAGTATAATTTCTAACTTCAGGGAAGTGCTCTTTCCAAAATATCTGTGATATTAAACTTCTGAATAAAGCTAGCAAATTTATTATAAGTGGAGTGTTGCCTTGGTGGCCATCGATCAATATTTTCATCTAATAACATATTAAAGCCTCCTCCCATAACAATAAATAGATCAGGAAATTTGGAGAGTCAATAATGAAAACGTTTTTCCAAAATCTCAAGTAATCTATCATTATCATTTCTAATATTATAACCATAAATATTAGCAATAAGAAACATTTTACCACAATATAAAACAATATGAACCAAAAAATGTCCATTCGTATCCGCCTTAGAGTGCAAAACATCTCCTTTAATGTTAAACATTAGACTAAGAACACCTGCAGAATGTTTAGAACCTTGTGAAAAACAAACATTGTTCCCCCACTGGGATTTCCATAGTTTAATGTCTTCAGTCACAGAGTGTGACTCTTGGATTAAAAGGAAATCCACATGCTTTTGCTGCTTTAAAAACAAGAATAAAGCCTTACGCTTAACATGTGTCTAAGACCCCTGGCATTAAGAGAAAAGAAGTGAAAAGACTGCCTTATGAGAGACTATATGTATACACAAAAATAATTCTTCATCTCTGATAATAAAAGTTACAA
Organism: Hypanus sabinus; assembly: GCF_030144855.1. Classification (NCBI taxonomy): domain Eukaryota; kingdom Metazoa; phylum Chordata; class Chondrichthyes; order Myliobatiformes; family Dasyatidae; genus Hypanus; species Hypanus sabinus. The sequence continues at coordinate 322,703 of NW_026780444.1, read as the reverse complement.
ACAACTACCCCAGTCCTATATAAACAAAAGCCAGACACGAATATTGGTAGAAGTATTAGACCAGTTATCATACCAACATGTTACCGTTCTGCTCGTATCTTCTTCCCATTAATGAAAGCTCGGATCGCAGCAAAGTCAATAGACAACAGACAGTAGGTGCAGGAGTAGGCCATTCGGCCCTTCTAGCCAGCACCCCCACTCACTGTGATCATGGCTGATCATACACAATCAGTACCCCGTTCCTGCCATCTCCCCATATCCCTTGACCCCGCTATCAGCGCGCTTCCCAACTTTTCTAGCAGGCTACACCAGCGGCCACAGCTTCTGTCGGTCCAACTTATCAGCTGCAGTCCGAAATAGATGTATAGTGCAAGATCGGGGAGATGGATTCATTTAGTGAATTCATGACAGGCAGTTTGATTTAACCATAGAAACCCGCTGTCAAAGTAGACTCCGATATTCTAGCGCTCGGTATTTTTACGGGATACTTGCTGTTATTCCGCATCAATAACGTAACATGTATTGCATTCCAATTTAAAGATATCGCGCCGTTTTTTTTAAAAAAAGGAATTGCTGCATGTTTGAGTGGAATGCAGAAAGCGAGACAGAGGGCAGGACGGTAGTTGGACTCCGAACCGTCGGGCGTTTGGACAATTCAAATAAGGGTTTTTGTGTGCGTTTAGGAGTACCAGGGTTTATTTCTACGTCCTGTTATCCATGAAATGAAGCGGGATTTAATAGAAAACCCAGCGGTCTCCGTTGGAGGTCAGGCGCGGTAAGATTCCTACGATACTCTGCTCTGGAACAATCGCCACTGTATCATTTAGAGTAATGCCGCGGTCATTTGGAGACACAGAAGTTTTGAAATACCTATATTGTCTTCCCTTTACACTAATGTGCAAAACACATAAATCGTTCAGCGGGTCAGTCAAAATACTTAAAGGGATAATTGGAACTTTTAATCTGATAATTTGATATAGTGTGAAGCAACCTGGCCAAGAGCAGACGCAGAATTTAAAAGGTGTGAGGCAAGCGAGTTCCTTGTGGGTGGGTGACAACCGGGAAGTCGAGAAGGAAACAAATGCATGCGCTTGAATGGACAAAGGCCGAGTGAGCAGACCTTCGCTGCATGGAGAGAGTGCCAGAAATTAGGTGACGTGAATGCGACAATCACCATCGCTGAGAAGAGTTCCAGGCTTGATGGTGGGCGATTTATATTGATTTTTCCAGAGCACTCTCGGCGATGAGTTTACAAGCCTCGTTCCCAAACACGCCCTTGCTTCTACTGCCGAGTACCTTATCCTTTCCCCTAGCATGCATGGGTTCCAGAAATAAGTTGGAAGCAAAGTTAGATTGTTCATTATTCCCAACATATCTCCTCCCTGAAACCTACAGACAGTAAAATGACTCGGACTTTCTTTTCGCAGTTATCCCAGTGAGTTTAGGGAAATTAATAATTATGCAACCTACGATTTTGCGTTTATTAATTGTAATAAGCCTAGGTAATTGTGTACATATTTTCCAATTTGATACTAAAGGGACTTTTCTGTTGAACAGTGCCCAAAAATACACTGTGAATCATTGTTGTAAATTAATAAAACATGAAAAATTCCAAGGGTGATGAATAATTTTTATATGCATTATGTGTGTGCCTGTATAGATAAGCTATACATAAAGATATATATACACCCTCTCCTGTGCACACTTCTACCAAGCGTCACTACCCAGCAGCCATTTCCTATAAAGAATAGGCCATTTTAAATCACATCTCTCTCTCTCTCTCTCTCTCTCTCTCTCTCTCTCTCTCTCTCTCTCTCTCTCTCTCTCTCTCTCTCTCTCTCTCTCTCTCTCTCTCTCTCTCTCTCTCTCTCTCTGTCTCTCTCTCTCTCTCTCTCTCTCTCTCTCCCCCTCTCTCTCCCCCTCTCTCCCCTCTCTTCCTCTCTCTCCCTCACTCCCTCTCTCCCTCTCCCCCTCTCCCTCTCCCTCTCCCTCTCCCTCCCTCTCTCCCCCTCTCCCCCTCCCCCCCCCGAGACGTTGCACGTTAAAACTCTCAGTATGGTGACGGGCTTGGCCTCATTGGGAATGCAGAGGATCGCAGTAAATGGGAAAGTGCAGGATCCATTGGGGGATCAGATGATAGTAGTGAATGGGAAGGGATGGGCGTCATTGGGAGGCAGACGGCGGAAGTAATTGGGAACGGGTCCTGTCCCAATTGTATGTCGGACTACGGGGGCGAATGGTAAGGATGTGGTGTTGTTTTCAGTGCGGATCATGGAAACGAATGGGGAAGAGTGGTGGAGAACGGGAAGGGATGGGGGCCTATATTGCAACAGTATCCCCATCTTTGATTTAATTCTGGGCCACTTGTCGTTCCTAGAAATCAAAGGTGATAGTTAGCAGCTATGGTTTTCATTTCTACCTGAGCGTCCCTTTTCACCCCTGCCCCTCCCCTCACTACTTCCCTCGTTCTGGATCACCTGCGACCCTCACATTCTCCGTGCGACATTCCGATCCCGCCATTCCTCCCACGGCGTCTGTGCAACAGCTTCGCTGTCTACTTCTCTCCCAGTCGCTGTGACCTCTTCTACAGAGATTCATTCCGTCTGTGTGCGTGGGGGTGGGGGGCGTATCCCTGAGCATTAGTTTCAAGCTAAATTGCCGAATGCAATGAGAGTCTCTTTTCTAATAGGTTTCTGGTCGAATACTAAGAAGAGCGCCGGGTAGGGGGGAGTGGGGCGGAGCAAGGAGAGCGCGCGGGGCAGTGCAAAGACTACGCGAGGGGGCAAGTATGGGGTCTCAATGGTAGAGATGAGAGCTATGAAGGGAGCTTCGATGTTTGTCTGCCCCAGGAATGTTTGATGAGATAGTGTGGTAAAAAGCTTCACTTTGTGCTTGATCCAGGGATTTTTTGATGGAAAGGTTCGAAGGAGCTTCACCGTGTGTCTGACCCCGGGAGTCACCGATAAGGCGGTGCAGAGGGAGAGTCACCCCTTGTTTAATGCCGGTGTTTCATCCCGCATTCCTCTCGTACTCGGGACATTAGTCGACACATTTCTAATCTCTTTTGTCTTCTTTTAACTCCGTTCTGCTGGGTCAAAAATGTGCGCATGTGGGCGAGTCAGGAGAAAACCGTACCTGGTGGAAATTCCCATGTATGGGGAGCAAGAATAGCGCTGTGTCGGCGTTGGTCCTGGGTGGGGGGCGAGATCTTGGGCACCAGCCTGTGTGAAACCGAGATCCCATTGCCTGATGATGAAATGCTGTTGTGTCAACGTGAGGATATCAGACCCACTGTTGCAGTGCACAATGTGCGCGGGGCCATATTTACCTCAAATAAGAATCAACCCTGACAACCAGACAGAACTTGTAGCCGTTTATTGTTTATATCATGACAAATATAATATAAATAGCATGTGACCAGCCACGTGCTGGAATGAATGAGCTGCTCCCGATTCACCCACAGCCACACACAATTAACTGATCACGATTATTAGATTTAGTAATCAGTCGCGTTCTCACCGTCACATGAATCGGAAAACCAATCGTTTTTAAAACACACATCAGAGCCGTGCCCGATATCGTAGCAGATCCAGGGTCACTGCAGAGGTATTTATCAATTTGACATCGGCTAGCCGGCAGTATGCACCGTCCTCTGCAAAGTCAGCAGAAGGATTCCCTCCCTGGATAATCACAGCTGGACTCTCGTGTCTCAGACAAGTCCCGACAATGGGCTCTTCCTGTCTGTGCAATTCCCCAGGGTCCCTCTGGATACACTTGGGCCCGGACGTTCAGCGGAAGCAGCGCTGCTGGACAAGAGGCTGCGGGATCACCTCTGACGTCACACAGTTCAGGGCCGCTACCCGGTCCGTCAGAAGTAAACCTTGCGCCTGGCCATTAATGGGGACGGAGGCCATTAAGTGTGAGGGCGGGAAATCAGTCAAATTGTCCCCCATCCCGCGGATGGAGATGCTGACACTTTCAGATGTTCACGGATCGCTCTCAGTCAGGAACACTCTCAGTTCGGGTCTGGGTTCCTGCAGAGATCTCAGTTCTTTCTCCCCGGTCGGACTGAAATCATTTCTCCACAGCCTGAATGAGATGGAAGAATAAAGATGAGTTAAACAGATTACACAACAGTGTCAGTAACAGGGGTCTAGTGTTAATGCTTCAACAACACTCACAGACAGCTATCACCAGAAACCCCCCGAAACGGATGATATTTTATCACATTGGATATTAACACAAATACTCACCGGAATCGCTTCAGACCCGGGAGGCTCAGTATGAGGCGGCGGAGAGCGGGAACAGAACGGTCTGTCAGCGAATTTAATGCCAGGTACAGCTCTGTCAGTGATGGGATTGCACAGAGAGCGGAGACGACATCTTCGGCACCAGAATCGGTGAGACCGGCATTGTCCAACCTGGAGATGAGAGAGAGTGAGGGTGAAGGACACTGAGAGACAGGAGACGGTACAAATCCCCAGTGTTTATCAGTAACACAATTACTGATCACATTAATGTTCAGTGTCAGTCACCCAGTGACTGTAAACACAATCTCCCACAGTCTGGTACTTACCACAGTTTCTGTATTTTACACGCCCGTTTCCTCAGAGCCGCAGACACCAGTTTCACTCCTGAATCTCCCAGTTTATTATCATTTAGGTTCAGCACCGTCACTGACCGGTTTATGCCGAGTGCGGAGGCAAAATCCTCGGCACCAGAATCTGTAAGACCGACATCCCACAGCCTGGAGATGAGAGAGAGTGAGGGTGAAGTACACAGAGAGACAGGAGACGGTACAAATCCCCAGTGTTTATCAGTGACACAATTACTGATCACATTATTGTTCAGTAACAGAGAACCTGTGACTATAAACAATCTTCCACAGTCTGGTACTTACCACAGTTTCTGTATTTTACACTCCGGGATTCTCAGAGCCGCAGAAACCAGTTTCATTCCTGAATCGCCCAGTTCATTCGTTCCAAGTCTAAACACAAATAGAACAATTTATGAATAAATTTGACGAACCAAATGATTCAAACCGTGGGTCCGTGGGAGTTTCTCTCACTCGGATATTTCAGGAAACATTAAATCCTTCAGTAAATCACAGATTGGAATTCCCCTCTCTGTCAATGTCCCTTACTGCTCAGTCCAGGGTAAGATCTATGTCGGTAATTGAGACTGTCGGTGTGATCTTGTAAACATCCCAATTTCTCATTCACTGACGGTGAGAAATTGAGTTCCTGAAGAAACAGCGTTGGAAGGGCAAGGGTGAAAGATAGAAAAGTGTGGAGGAGTTGTGAATGGGAAAATGACCACGGGAGATTGCGGAACAAATGAAAAGCGAGACAGGAAGAAGATCCCACCTGAGGATTTATGAACAATTGGAGATGTATAACATGTTTAGGAGTAGTCAGCATGGCTTTGTAAAGGGCAGGTCGTGCCTTACCAGCTTAACTGAATTTTTGAGGATGTGACTGAATATTTTGATGAAGGTAGAGCAGTAGATATAGTGTGTATGGATTTCAGTAAGGCATTTGATAAAGTACTCCATGCAAGGCTTATTGAGAAAGTAAGGAGGCATGGGATCCAAGGGGACATTGCTTTGTGGATCCAGAACTGGCTTGCTCACAGAAGGAAAAGTTTGCTTGTTGACGGGTCATTTTCTGCATGGAGTTCAGTCACCAGTGGAGTGCCTCAGGGATCTGTTCTGGGACCCCTACTCTTCGCGATTTTTATAAATGACCTGGATGAGGAAGTGGAGGGATGCCTTAGTAAGTTTGCGGATGACACAAAGGTTGGAGGTGTTGTGGATAGTGTGGAGGGCTGTCAGAGGTTACAGCGGGACATTGATAGGATGCAGAACTGGGCTGAGAAGAGGCAGATGGAGTTCAACCCAGATAAGTGTGAAGTTGTTCATTTTGGTAGGTCAAATAAGATGACAGAATATAGTATTCATGGTAAGGTTCTTGGCAGTGTGGAAAATTGTAGAGATCTTGGGGTCCGAGTCCATAGGACGCTCAAAGCACCTGCGCAGGTTGACTCTGTAGTAAAGAAGTCGAATGGTGTATTGGCCTTCATCAATCGTGGAATTGAATTTCGGAGCCGAGAGGTAATGTTGCATCTATATAGGATTCTTGTCAGATCCCACTGGGATTACTGCGGTCATTTCTGGCTACCTCAATACAGGAAACCATAGAAAGGGTGCAGAGGAGATTTACAAGGTTGTTGCCTGAATTGGCAAGCATGCCTTATGAGAATAGCCTGAGTAACGAATAGCGAATAGTGAAGGAAGATGCGAGGTGAACTGATAGACGTGTACAAGATGGTAAGAGACATTTATCGTGTGGATAGTCAGTTTTTCCTCCAGGGCTGAAATTGTTGCCACGAGAGGAGATATCGGTGTAAGTTTTTTTTTACTTGGAGTGGAAAGTGCGTGAAATGGGCCGGCGGCAACGGTGGTGGAGGCAGATACGATAGGGGCTTTTGAGAGGCTTTGGGATAGCTACGTGGAGCATAGAAAAATAGCGGGCTAAAGGTAAGCCTAACAATTTCTAAGGCAGTGAAGTTTTCGTCAAAACTTTGTGGGCGGAGGGGCCAGTATTGTGCCGCAGGTTTTATATGTTTCTATGAGGAAGGGAGATGGGGAGGGGTGATCCGACATGAGGAATAGGGCTGAGGGACGGAGATCCCAAAGGATGAAGAGGGAATGTGTGAGAGAGGCCCCATTGAGGGACGCGGGATGGGGAAGAATGATCCCGAAGGGTGGAAGAAGTTTGGGGAAGAAAGATCCCACAGTGGAAATAGGGATAGGGAAATAGATCCCCATTGGTGCAAGGGGTTGAAGAGGTCGATCGGGTGGGAAGAGTTAATCTGAACTGAGTCCCGCTGTCGGGAGAAGAATGCCCACATGGGAGCTGCATATATGGCAGTGAGCACAGTCACACGCGGGATAGGGCAGGTGGAGGGCTGTCTCAGAGGTATCTCTATAGCTGTCATTCTGCTGAAGGTCTCTTGTCCCTCACTGGGAAGGGGGTGTGAGGCTCTGACCCACCAGCTGCAATCAGTCTCGTTCTGGGTGTCAGTAACAATGAGAAAGAATACTGTCAATGGACAATGACAGCGAGAAAGAGTCAGTGATTTACTACAATCAAAGCAATAGCTGTTGTTAATGGATCTGATGAAGTTTCCAACATCGATTTACAAGGAACTATGGAACCCTCTTGTCTTTGGGAAATTACTGGCCGATGTCCTGGTTATTTGCGACAATTCTCCACAATCGGATTTACTACAGTTTAACACTACAAGACCATAAGAACATGAGAGCAGAATTAGGCCCTCTGGCTCAGAACCTCCTCATCCCCAGTTCCCGGCCTTCTCCCCGCAACCTTTGATGCCATGCCCAATTAAGAACCTATCAATCTTTGCCTTAAATACCCCCAACAACCTGCTCTTCAAAGCTGCCTGTGGCAACAAATTGCACAAATTCACCACCCTTTGGCTACAGAAATTTCGCCGTATCTCTGTTCTGAAATGGCGCCCTCTTTTCTAGACTCTGCAGCCATGAGAAACATCTAGTCCATCTCGGCCTCCCAACATTCAAAAGGTTTCAATCAGATTCCTCCTCATCCTTCTCAGTTCCAGAGAGTACAAACCCAGAGCGATTAAACGTCTCAGTATAACCCTTTCATTCCTGGAATCATCGTTGTGAACCTCTTCTGGACCTTCTCCTTTTCTCAGATGAGGGGACGAAACCTGGTCACAATACTCAAAGTGAGACCGCGCCAGTGCCTTGAAGGCTCAGCATCGCATCTTTGTTGTTGTATTCCAGACATCTTGAAATTAATGTAAACATGGTGTTTGCCTTTCTGACCATCGACTCAACCTGCAAGTTACACTTCAGGGTGTGCTGCACAAGAACTCCCAAGTCCCTCTGCCTCTCAGGTTCATGGATGTTCTCCCTGTTTAGAAAATATTCCGCATATTTATTTCTACTCCCAAAATGCACGATCATGCATTTTCCTATATTGTATTCCATTTGCCACTTTCTTGACACTTTCTCTTAATCTGTCCAACAGGAACCCGGAGAGAATCTGGGAAGGCTTCAGATCGCAGTTGACCAAAACCCCATCTGTAAATATAACCACAAATACTTTCACATTCAAACAACACAATAGATGAGTTTCCCAGTTGAGAATGAGAGATAAATCAAGTTACTCCAAGTTCTGGCATTTGTGCAGCCCGGGTCCCAGCCGTTCGATTCCTTCACACTGAATGTGGCAGCGAACCAGGTCGAGGTGTTTTATTGTATCACAAAATCCGATGACATGAGACAGGACCGCGCAGTCAACCGGGGTCAGTGTCACTCCACGGAGTGAAAGTGTTTCCAAAGATTCCAGTGGGGCCTGAGCCAGTCCAGGATTATTTGACTCAAACAGGTAGTGCAATGTGTTCAGGAGCCTCCTTTTACCAGCTTCACTCCTCGTGTTTCCACTCTGGCGTTTAAACTCCTCCCTCACCCAGTCAATCACCCGGCAGGTTGTTTCATGAGGAAATCGACCCAGAAACTCCTCCAGGCACCGAGCTGTCATTGGGGAGGAGAGACCAGCAACAAAACGGAGAAATACCTCAAATCGCCCATCGGTCGCGTTGTGGGCTTCAGTGAGGAATTTCAGGATATCCCCGGGATGTGGATTCAGGAATTGTGCGACTGCAGCTACAAACTCTTGGATGGTGAGGTGTGGGAATGTGTACACCACACTCTGAGCAGAATCCTCTCTCTCCAAGAGCTCCATCAGGAATCCGGACAGGAACTGGGAAGGCTGCAGATTGTAGTTGATCAAATCCGCATCTGTAAACACAATCTTCCTCTCGGACACCCCTCTGAAGGCCATCTGACCAACCCTGAGTAACACATCACGGGGGTTCTCAATCTCACGGCTGTGGTTTTTCAGGATGTTGTAAATATAGTAGGAATACAGTTGGGTGATGGTCTTGGGAACTCGATGCAGATCCCTGACCTTCTTTGTGAAGAAGGGGCCCAGTGCCAGAGCGAGGATCCAGCAGTAGGAGGGGTTGTAGCTCATGGTGTACAGGATCTCGTTCTCCTTCACGTGTTTAAAAACAGCTGCTGCCACTGTCTGATCTTCAAAATGTCTGATGAAATATTCCTTCCGCTCCTCACCAACAAATCCCAGGATTTCAGCAGCGACACTGATGTCTGCTTCTTCCAATAAATGTAACGCAGTGGGACGGGTGGTCACCAGCACTGAACACCCTGGGAGCAGCTTGCCCTGGATTAAACTGCACACAATGTCAGACACCTTGCACTTGAACTTAGGATCTGTGCATGAGTCCTGAGATTCTGTACATCCCCGACTATCAGTAAAATCGATCTTGTGTTTGAATTCATCCAAGCCATCAAATATAAAAAGCAATTTCTGTGGGTTCTCCCAGACCTCTCTCAGCAAATTCCCAAAGTAGGGATATTGATCCAGAATCAGTTTCCTCAGGTTTATTCTACAGTTAATGGAGTTAAAATCCCGGAATTTGAAACTGAAAACAAATTGAAATTGTTGGTATATTATCCCCGTGGCCCAGTCATAAACAATCTTTTGTACCATTGTTGTTTTCCCGATCCCTGGTACTCCGGCCACCGCTGCCGAACTCCCAGATTTGGAGTTACTCCGGGAGAAGCTGCTCTGGAATAATTGATCAGTCCGGATTTTTTCCAGCTCTCCGCGGAGATGTTTATCTCTCAATTGTTCATGCTCTCTGCCTCTTGCCAGCAGCTCATGTTCCACCAGTCTCCGACCTCGAACAGTAGAAATGACCGTGAGCTCAGCGTATCGATCAACCAGCTGGAAAACCTTCACCTTCTCCCTCATCAGGATCGTGTTCACTCTCAGTGTTTCAGTTCGTTCCCGCAGGGTCTCCTTGTGTTTCTGTTGAACATCTTTAATGGGAATAGAGAACATCGTCAAAATGTTAAATTTCCTAGCCAACAAAGAACCTTATAACTGCATTTCAAAATTCATTGTTTGAGATTACATGAATTAATTCAATGTTTCCATGGCGATTAGGACAGAAAGTAGAATTCTGATCACAGGCACTGGAACTGATAGTAATGTATGTCCCAGAGAAGACCCAATGCTCATAATCTGGTACTAATTACTGCTGAAGGTGTACATTTCCCTGATTTTGCTCTTGCAATCCTGACTGAGCTTCAAAGCAAGTTTACCATTACAGTAAATATGTAAAACTCACAACATGTAAAACATTGTATTCAATATTGACAGCTGATGTTAATGCTGATGTCGTATGCATAGACTGTATTTAGCAAAGTTGCACATTGGGGATTCACAGGTGTTCACCGCTCTTACATTAAAACAGAAGCAAAATATGCGTGAAATACTCAGGGCAGCATCTGTGGAGTGAATCACAGGGAAGTTTTGAATCGAAAATCCATATGAATTACAAGTCAGAAAATCAGTCGTTTTCAGTTGCAGAGACGGAGGAAGAGAAGAAAGATGGAAGAGAATATGCGGAAATGGGAATGTCAACAATTGATGTACGTCATGTTTGCGGTGAAGTCTTGGCAACTGCTATTGATCGGTCAGGCGACAGGCATCTGAGGCGGTCTATATTGACAACTATCAAACTCTAAATCGGTTTATTATTGTCGCATGCACCAAGATATAATGTTAAAGATTTTTGTCTGTCATTCATAGCGATCAGTTCATCACAGCTGTGTATTGAGGCTGTAAAAGGAAGAACGAAACGGAATAGTTCAAGGAAACAGTGTTGCAGTTGGCAATAAAATGCAGTGCAGGCAGACAATAAGGCACAAAACAGAAGAATAATTGGCAGGACAGCTTTTCTTTTTTTGAACTAAGCTCCTGAGCTACAGAGTTAAACAATTAAAAGTAGTGTTGTGGAAAACACTTGAAAGCATGTATACAACTCGAGCGCCTAAAACATTTGCATTTGATGTGTGAGGGATGCTGACTCAGCTGTCACTTTTAAACACCAGCTCCAAACGTTTATTTTTCACACTAACAAAACTTTTCCTTTTATTTTCTTGTTTGTAGTTTATTCCATTGTAATTCTGTTTCAACTACAAAGTGTGTCTGAAAAGTGCTTAAAATTAATAATGATTATAATAATAACATTATTATTATTTATGTCATTTTTGTTATCATTGCTGTTAATATTATTTTTATTTTCGTGGTTCAACCTAGTAAAATCTGGGGTGCGGGCATAGCCAATTAGGCTCACTTATCAATCGCAAAGAACCTTTGGACTATTTTAGTGATGTTTACTATTGGCGCTTTCTGGAGATATACATAGTTATTGCTATGCATGCCTGATTGTTTAACACTATGTTGTCGTGACTTTGGACGGTACTAGATAAAATTATTGGCATCTGGACTGTGTATACACTGTTCATGTTCCATAGTCTTTCAATTTCTCCTTTTAACTCAGCACATTTATAGCGTTTCTCACTCATTGATTTCCGTCTGCTCTTTGTTGTTATTATTGTCATTATTATTATCATCATAATTTGTTGTTGTTGTTGTTGATAATAATACTGCTGCAACATTGTGTAATCTGTTGGATTGTTTCTGGTTTTTCTGGCATTTCCGACATTTATCAGTTTGAACTTGATGGTCTTTAATCTATTACTTAATAAAATTATTTGTGTTAACCACCTGGTTCTGTATTGCCACAACGATCCCCTTTGTTTCTCAGAAAATGCCTCCAACTCTGAGACAGGCCTTCAGTACTTCCTTGTCGATAACTCGTATGTTCAGATCGTGGGAATGTTTCCATGGAGATTCATTGATTAACTCTCACTTCGATAGAGATAATTTATTCACCTTTATGGGTGTGCTTTCATTTACGTTCAGTGATGTGTACTTCTTAACAGAATTGCACGCACTTGTATGGAGTGCTTCACAAAATATCCTGATGATATTGAACCAGATTCTGATTCTCATTTTTTTTATCTAATTGTGTTTTTCTGTCGGTTCCTCTTCCGCCTCATACTGTCCTAGCCCGTGTTAATCTACGTTAGTACGTGTGCGCATGGTGGTTTCTAAATGTTATTACTTCTGTTCTTATTTTACTTCTGAAATGTTTCAGATCGATTTTGGACATGGGTATTCTGTCTACATAGTCAGACAGACAGATAGACATACTTTATTGATCCCAAGGGAAATTGTGTTTCGTTACAGTCGCACCAACCAAAAATAGTGTAGAAATATAGCAATATAAACCCATAAATAATTAAATAATAATAGCTAAATTATGCCAAGTGGAAAGATAAGTCCAGGACCAGCTATTGGCTCAGGGTGACTGACACTCCGAGGGAGGAATTGTAAAGTTTGATGGCCACAGGCAGCAATGACTTCCTGTGACGCTCAGTGTTACATCTCGGTGGAATGAGTCTCTGGCTGAATGTACTCCTGTGCCTAAAACAGCATCCTCTTTTCAGACACCACCGTCAGAGAGTCCAGTTCCACTCCCACAACATCACTGGCCTTACGAATGAGTTTGTTGATTCTGTTGGTGTCTGCTACCCTCAGCCTGTTTGCCCAGCACACAACAACAGTACTGGCCACCACAGACTCGCACTATTAACATAATGCGTTAATAGGGGTACAGCTGAAGTGTTTACTGGATTCGTTATATTTTCACCGTTGAACTCTCTTTGGCAGATTTTCTGCGTTGAAGTAAATTCTGTCGGAAGATTTCCCTTTGCCACACGTCAATCTCTGCTTGTTGAAATCCCAAATATTTACATATTTCATATTCACCGATCGGTTTTGTTGTATCCTGAAGCTCGGTATTATGTTCTAACAGCTCCGCTGCACTTTCCCTCATGTTTAACATTCTCCGAAGTTTATGTTTGTATCTTCGGGAAATAACTCTACTATTTACAGTGCCGAACACGAGGATCCTTCATCAAAGAAAGGGGATTTCCTTCCTCCCATTTAACGGGGCCCTAACCCGCATCTCTACCAAGTCGCTCTCAACTGGCCTCACCCCATCCTGACACTGTCACATCAGGGATAGACGTCTTCTTGTCCTCACCTACCACATCAGTAGCCTTCACATCCATCACATAATTCTCTGTATGATCCGCTGTCTCGAACGTGTTACCAGCTCTAAGCACGTTTTTCCCTACACCAGGCCCCGCCACCAATTTCCACTTTCTGCAGAGATTGCGCCCTATTTGAATTCCCTGTCCACTCGTCCTTCCTCACTGATTAACCTCCCGGTAATTAACCTTACAATGGAACAAGTGACACACCTACTGCCGCATCTCCTCTCATTAACATTCTGGGTCCCAACTAGTTCTTCCAGCTGAGGCGCCCCTTTGCTGCGAGTCTTTTGGGGTATCCAATGCTCCTGATGTTTCACCAAGCACCTAAGTCCGTCCACGAGAAAAAGCGGGATCTCCCTGTAGCCAACCATTTCAATTCCGCTTCCCATTCCCGTCCTCCTCTACTACTACGCTGAAACCACGCCTTATGGTGGAGGAGCAAAATCTTAGTTTACGTCGGCTGGCCTTCGTCCTGAAGGCATGAATACCTATTTTTCAAACTTCCGGTAAGTGCCTCCCTCCATTCCTTCACTATTCCCCAGTCCCGTTTCCCTATCTCACCGTATCTCCTGACCCGTCCATCATATCCCTCTGGTGCTCCTCCCTATTCCCATTCTTCTGTCCTCTCCCATCAGGTTTTCCCTTCTCCAGTTCAGCAACACAAGTTCCTAGCTTTTCACTTCATCATCTCTTCCTCTCCCATTTTCATCTACCATCTGCCAACTTCAACTTCTTCCTCCGGTTCTCCCAACTTGTTATCCTACTTTTCCCACTTCTTTTCTAGTCCTGATGAAGGGTCTCGACCGAAAAGCCAGCTGTTTACTCGCTTCCATAGATGCTGTCTGGCCTATTGGGTTCCTCCAACATTTTGTGGGTGCTGCTATTATTGGAATTAATTCTTTCAGCTTTACTGAAGAAGGAGCGTATAATTTCAAATCAGCCAAGCCTGGCACGTTTGTCAAGGGGTAACTTACCTATTTATTTTTTTTAACTTGAGACCCTATTTTTGTCCTGCTCAGTAAAGAGAGCGGGATTAAAGTTAGACAAAGCTATTGTGGGTTTAGTTGGTCGCCTTGGAACATATTTTGGCGTATTTTGACGCCGGTGTTTGTTCTGTCTTAATTGATAACGTGATTACAGTACGCCAATGCCTCAGCCGATAAGATCGAAATTTCACACGTATTATCTCTACCTTACACATATTCCATTAAGCATAAATGTGAGATGGAACCAATTTTTTTCCTAGTCAATATAACAACATGAATTTTTGTGCTTCTCCTCTGAGATTGATTTACAGTTATATCATCTATTGTCAGATGTTCTTTAAATCCTTTCATACCCTTTCAGCATCCTTATATCCTTATTGCTCAATCTGTAGGTATATTGCAGTTATCTAGTGAGTATTTATTATTGCCAAGATGCATGATGTTATAATTTCATATACAACATGATTTTATTATATTGAACAGCCCATTATGAAATAATATGTGGCTCTTCGTTAGTGTAAGGAATGCAGAATAAAAGCTGCTCTTGAGACAGGTAGACATATTTTCAGACTTTTCTATCTTTAGACTCATGAGAGTACGTGGAAAACGAATGTTTGATCTGCGTTTGGATTAAATAGCACTGTTTCAGGCGGGGTGAATGCAGGGTCTTGGTAACTTGTTCGAGTTCTTCTATGAGGCGACGAAGTCGGTATTGTCGATTGCGATTGTGTTAGTGCGTTTGACAATGTCAAGGTCTCATTCAGAAAATAACATGCTTGAGAACTGTGTAGAATTGGCTTATTGGATTCATTATTTTCTTCTCTGTGGAAGACGGATACTAATGTTAATTATAATTTATTCTGGCAGGATTCCTTGTTCCTTGACCAGTGATGCTCCACGGCGATCCACTGTGGGATCCGATGCATGTACGCATGCGCACACGCATACACGCACCTGTATCGATATGGATAGACAGATAGAGTGGATAGGAAGACAAGACACGTGCTTGTCTGTATTAGTTCAGGATCTCAGTTGGGAAGTTGTTTTGCAGCTGTAAAAAACTCAGGTCAAGCAGAGAATCCGCCTTTCAATGTCAGGCCCGTGTGGTGCAGTTTGTAGTTCAGACTGTAGGAGGACTTAGAGCGATTCAGAGAATGGACAAGGAAGTGGCAGGTGAAATACAGCGTAGGAAGGTGTACAGTCATGCAATTTGGTAAAAGGAATGAGGTGTAAACTATTTAAAAAACTGGGATCAAGTTCAGATATTTTAACGAATGCTGTACTGCTATTGGAGCGGAGGTTCACAAAAAATATCCCGGGAATGAAAGTCTTACCGTATGAAGAGCGTTTTGTTGCTGGAGTTCAGACTAAGGTGGTGTGGGAGTTGGGAAATGGTGGGGTTTGGAATGAAGTGGTTCTCATTGAAACCTATCGAATCTTAAAGGCCCATATAGAGTGGGTATGCAGAGGGTGTGTCCTGTAGTGGAGGAGTCTGGGACCAAAGCAGAAAGCCGCAGAATTTCACAGATCCACCTCCTTGTCCCTTTTTATGAGAGAAGAGGAGGTGAATTTGTGTGAAATTCTTCTCATAGAGCGCCTCTGAAGGACAAGTCGTTTGGGTATATTTAAAATGCAGTTTGATAGGTTCCTAACTGGTGAAGGCTTCAAAATGTACTGGAAGAGGGCAGGACAGTGGGTATTAGAGGATATGCGGAACAATTTTGATGAGCCGCTTGCGCTGATCCCGGTACTGGGTCTTAAGTTCTTAGCCCGCATCTGGAGTCTTGCATTCAGTCCTTTAGTCGGACCTTTGAAAGGGTTGGAGAGGGCGCAGGATTGATTCATCAGGATGCTGCCTGGACTCAAGTATCTTGTTTACTCTGGACGTTGAGGAGAGACACAATGGAGGAGTATAAGGTTTATGGCGGCCAACTTAGAGTAGACAGTCAGTACGTTTTTACCCAGGATTGAAATATCTAATACCAGAGGACACTTAGATAAGTTGAGAAGGGATAAATTCAAAGAAAATGTGGGTGGGGTTATTTTTCAAACCACAGACTCGTGAATCGAATATACTGTCTGGAGACGACTGTGATAGGCCTATTAAATATGCTCCAAGATGTACACATAAATGCGCAGGAAATAGAAGGATATGTTCAATGATATCAAAGAAAATACCAAAAGTTATATGAATAGTAAAATAAGGAGTCGATGGATATCAGTCTGCTGGAAAATGATAAAGGAGTTGTAGTAACAGGAACCAACAATAATGTGGGCAAACTCAACAGATAATTTCTGTCGGCGTTAACATGGAAGAGTCCAGCAGTCTGCCTAATTATCAAGCATATCAGGTGCAGAATTGAGTGCTATTATGAAGACATGGTGTTTTCGAATCTAAAAGGTCTACCGTCAGGTAAGTGACCTGCATTGGATGATCCAATCTACCAAGAGCCGCCTGGGGAGTGTGGGGATTCCCAGTGCGTTGGATCAGGAGCAATGGCTTCACGAACTCGTACAACTGGATTAGTGGAAAAATAGATTGCAACATTTTGGTTCCAACGAGAGATTCTCTGAATTGTAACTGTATGCAGAGATCCGCAAATAAATTATGCCGAATTTTGATTACCAAATGGGAGTTCCAGATGGATTACCAGATGGAATTCAATCCGGACAATTGTGAGGTGACGCATTTTGGAAGGACAAACCAGAAGACTGAGTACAGGATTAATGGTCAGTTACTTAAGAGTGCGGATGACAAAAGGGACCTTGGGGTTCAAATCCATACATCCCTCAAGGTCGCTGCACAGGTTGATAGGGTATTTAAGTAGACCTAGGCGATGCTAGGCATCATTAACAGGGGGACTGAGTTCAAGAGTAGAGGGGTCATGTTACAACTCTGCAAATCACTGTTGAAACCATCTTAGAATATTGTGTTTAATTCTGGTCACCTCATTTTAGGAAGCTATGGAGAGGGTGCAGAGAAGATTTACCAGGATGATGCCCGGTTTGCAGAACAAGTCTTACGACGCACGGTTAGCAGAGCTGGAACTTTTCTCTTTGGTGCGTAGAAGAATGAGAGGGGACTTGACAGAGATCTACAAGCTTATGAGAGGCATAGATAGGGTGGATAGTCAGTACTGTTTCCTAGGGCACCAACAGCAAACACCAGAGGACATATGAACACAATTAAGGGAGGGAAGTGCAGGGGAGACATCAGGGGTAAGTTTTTTTTTACACAGAGGGTTGTGAATGCCTGGAATGACTTGCCAGGGATTGTGGCGGAGACTATAACATTAGGGATATTTAATAGTCTCTTGGACAGCACATGGATGAAAGAAAATGGATAGTTATCGGGTGGTGTGGATTTAGTACTTTTTTTAAGGATTATATAGGTCGGCACAACATGGAGGGCTGAAGGGCCTGTACTCTGCTGTAGTGTTCTATGGTTCTACGGTTGTAAGTTCTGCCAAGGCACAGTCTAACTTTTGAGATGTTTGAACTGTGCATTTATCACTCACCTCTCAGTTGTACAGGTAACTCAGATAACCCTTGGGTGATGTCCATGTATTTCTGCGGATCAAGCCCTGGTTAAATCAAAAGAAAAATGAGAACTATGCTAATATAAGAAAAACTCCTTCGTTCAATGATACTTTGTATTCAGTGCGTGGATTTAACATACCGAACTTCTGTATTTCTTTTAGTATTTTATCCAACTTCGGTAACTCGGTCCTCATTTTCACAAAGGAGTCCCATATCGCCCTTTGGATCCGGCATCCTTTGCCCATCACCAAACTGAGGAAGAGTGCGGAACTCTCCGCTCGCGTTCCCTTCTCTGTCAATTCATTGACATTCTATAATATAGAAACAATGGCTTTATTGCGTGGTAGACAGAAAAAACATGGGAAATGTGGAGGAAAATATGTGGTCATTGTCCCGTTGGCTTTAGAACAGCGGCAGTTACTGGGCTGACGCCTCATCCTCTCAGTAAATCTCTGTATTGTCATTAACAGGGAAACAAAAACTGAAGGAAATTCCAAATCAATATTGTCTATGAATTGGGATTAAATGACACCCAGCAGTAGATGCAACTTGATTAATTTGCTCGACTGTCAATGTGCAATATTACATCAACAAGATGTGACAGCCAGGACAGAAGGCTGGGTAGACCGAGAGAGAAGAATCTGGACGGCGGGCATCACTGAAAGAAGATCATATTTGGGTACATACATCCAAGGATGAATATGGTATCAAAAGAACATTTAGTTAGGTGGAGCGATAAGTTGGACTCCGTTGATAATCAAATCCTAGAAAGAGGTGACATTGAATAGGATGATGTAGAACCCTGTGAGTAGAGTTATGAAACGGGAAAGATAAAATGACTCTGATGGAAATTATGTACTGTGGTCCGAACAGTAGATAAGATGTGAGCTACAAATTACAATGGGAGATAGAAATGACATGCAAATAAAAAATCAGTATTAAAATAATTATGAAGTATTTCCTTATGCAGGTAGTTTTGAAAATCAGGTTGGTGCTGTATCCCAATAGAGAAAATTTGTAGAATGCCGAGGAGGTGTCTTTAGACAGCAGCATGCGGGTGAGCCTTGTATATGTAAGAAGCTTTGTATTGGGACAGATTTGACTTTGGAGTTTAAGGTAAAAGAACCCTGAAGTGTCATTGATCATAATATGATAGATCTCATCGTGCAGATTGAGGGGGAGATATTACAGATATTAATGAATCTCATTGAGAGCAGTGTGACTGGTGTGACTGGCGTGCGTAACAAATGTAATTATCTCATGCGACTTTTGGCTGTATAGGTCAGATCTAGGACTTTACCATGACTGCTTCTGAGGTCCTTGGAGAGGGACCTGAAATTGAGTGCGCCAGTCTCTCTGGAATTAGATATTCAGCTTGTCAGCAGCTTTCTATTTCCCCTTTTTTCCGTTTTCTGCCCTTTTAGGAAAGAATCGTGATTCCTGTGGTCATGAAATTTCAGCTTTCTGCGTGGTAGCTTGTGTCTAACCAACGCCATACAGTATTTCGCGGCAGTTATTAGAAAGGCTGCTTAAGACGAGACAGTGGATGTTGTCTACATGGACCTTAGCACGGCATTTGAGAAGCCAGCGAGTGGTAGCATATGGTTGCATCTCTGATTGACGGCCTCTGACTAGTGGTGTGCCGTAGGGATCGTGCTTGGTCCGTTGTTTCTCATCTGTATCAACGAACTGGATAATAACGTGGTTAACTGAATGAGCGACTTTGAGGATGACACATTGATTGAGGGTGGGTGCAGTGGACTGCGAGGAATTCTATCATTGCTTGCAGCGGGATATGTGCTGAAAATGGGCAGATGCAAATTAATGACAAAATTGCGATGTGTTGCACTTCGGTAGAACCATCTATGCTAGGTCTTGCACAGTGACTGGTAGGACTACAAAGAGTGTGATGGTACAAAGGAAATTAGGAATACATCTCCATAATTCATTGAAAGTGGCAGCTCATAAAGAATCGATAAGAATGTTTTTGGCACATTAGCCTCCATAAATGAAAATATTGTGTACAGTAGCTGGGATGTCGGCTTGAAGTTGTGTAAGAAGTTGGTGATGCCAAGTATGGGATTTTGTGTGCAGTTGTGATCACTTCCGACAGGAAAGGTGTAAATATGGTTGTAAGAGTACAGAAACAATTTACAAGGACTTTGCTTGGTGACACCGTGATCAGACTTATAAGGAAAGATTGAATAGATTACGACTTTATTCCTTGGTACGTAGAAGATTGAGCGGAGATTTGATAGAGGCACGCAGAATCATGAAGGGGAGAGATCGGGTAAATACCTGCAGTTTTTCTTCACTTAGATTGGGGGCACTACAACAAGACGTCATCGTTTAATGTGAAAGGTGAAAATCTTAAGGAGAACATGAAGGGTATGCTCTTCATTGTGGGATTTGTAAGTGTGTGGAAAAAGCCTAAAGTGCAAGAACCGCATGCAAGTTCGATTACAATTATTGAGAGAGGTTTTGATAGATACATGAAAGGCAGGGATACAGAGGGCTAAAATCCGAAGAGAGCAGGCTGTTTAAATTGTCCAGCGTGAACTAGATGGGCCAAAGAGCCTATTTTTATGCTGTACTTTCCTATAACACTAGAACACTAAGCCAGGCATTTGTTTAGGATCTCATTTGGAAACCAGAGCAGGTGTGTTTAACAAGTTTCACTCTCTCAGTAATTGCAGTGGTGCCAATTGGCCCACTTTACAATCTGAGATATTCATCAGATGAGTTTGACTGACTGTTCCGATAAGGTGTAAAATTCAACAGCCTAGGCATGCAGTCACTGCTCTTATATCACACAAGTACAGCAGGTGTGAATAGGAAAGCCGACGTTCAGCCTATATTTCCCAGTGCTTCCCACCTGAACAAGCTTTTACAGCAGTAGCCCGATATGCTGGAGAAAATTCAGATATGAGAGTCTCCATTAACAAATTGAGCTCCTAAAATATGCAGGAGATTAATTTTGTTCACAATGTGCTGAGAAAGCTGCAGTTCTGTGACAATACACCAGATACACTCACCTCATTTTCTTGTGCACTGAAATGTCCCTCCATGTTCAACATCCTGCTGAGTCTTTCAACCCTTTCTTCAATCGCTTGTTCCAGTCTGTCCCTGTAGAACTTGGTCAGTTGGTACAGTTGATATTCGTCCCCCTGCGCCAGGCGGTCAGAGATTGTAGTCTCTGGCTCTACGAATATAAAAAGGAGAAGGTAGACAACAACTCAAGTATCCCTCGTCTCAGTGCTCTCAAGCCGTTATCTCTCATCGTGTCTCCAATCTCAGAGTTCACCTGCATTCAGCTGCAAACACATATTTCGCCCCAAGCTCCAGCAGGAGCCTTAAAAACCTACCCAACAGTGTTCTCATCATTACATTATCTAAAACGAGCTCAACCCACCCCAGCGCTCCACCCACTTCAATTTAGGATGGGCAGCTAATGCTGGGGCTGTCAATGATACGCTCTTCCCATAGACTCCCAGGTAAATACATTTCCTTTAACACTCCTCTGGAAATGCTCTCTTCACCCATACAGCTGCATTTCCTCTTAATGCACACACTGGAAGTCATCGGAAGTCATTTCCTGTACTGGGTAACAAGTGCCCGATTACAACACATGTAACACAAATACACAATTCACCCCTGTCCTCTGACCAAACCCCACAACAAGGCCTTGTATTTTCCCTCCTCGCTACCGGATTCTGCGAACAAATCACCCTCATATTTTACCCACCCGCTCTTTCTTGGGGACTTGACAATTCCATGTTTGATGAGCTTCCGAGCTGACAGGCAGTTGACTCACTGGTGCCGGTTCCAGGGTCCTGCTCAGTGTCTCTGACGTCACTGTCTCTGGGCTGACTTTGCTCCTCCTCCAGTGCGGCCGGACCGCTTTCTATTGGTGCCTGCCTTGGTACCTTGCTTCCCGTAACCCGATCATCTTCCCTCGATGAGCTGCCTGGAAAAAGTCTCTTGAGTACATTTCGCACCCACGTTAAGGGCTTTCCTGAAAAAAAAATGATGAATTGCAGATTATAACAGAGTGATTTACAGCTGATCAGAACAAGGATTCACAATTGGTGATTATAAAGGAGCCGAGACTGCTGGGTGACCATCCCGATAAGCCGGTGGTTGGACACATCCACTTCCAGAAAAAGAACAGAAAATAACCACTGTAATACTGATTATTGGCTACACAGTAGTTGAACACTGATGACCAGGGTATCAGTGGAACAGTGTCGGGTGATACCGGGAGATATCACTGGGATTATCCCCCACAAGCAAAAACCTCCTGTGACCCAAATTCCCCAGTCCACTGCGTCACACAGATCAGACATTGTATTATACCCTATTCCGTTCCCTGGGTCACACTTTCTCCGCCAACTGTGGCATAAACTATCTCTGGGTCACACACTGACCACACTGTCGAGTCCCCTGGGTCACAGTCAGTCCATTACCTTGAGATCGATGGTGCCCAGTCACCCGGGTCCCGTTCCGTCCCCTGAATGGTGATCGTCATGTAACTGCTATAAGAGTCATTGGCAAATCTCGCTGAGAGAGTCTTAGAGAACTTTAGAGAACTTCGTGAAGTTCCGGTTACTAAACTATTCGAAGGATGTATTTAGGTCGAAAGAGTCCAGTGGAAAATGATAACTGTCACTGGACGGGGCATGTTGGGTTTTGTGTTATATAGATAGTCTTGAATCGTTTGCCATGGACCATGGCAGATTGAAGTGTGACCGTACACATGTACATAAAATAAACAAGAAAGTATATAGGTTAGACACTTTGCAGGATGAGGGAGTCTAAAAACTCAAGCGACAGACAATACATTTTTTCACGTGGAAGGCGATGGGTATAATTTCCCATGCAACGCAAATAAAGTTTCAATGTTGAGAAGCTGTGTGCTGGGAAGAAGATGGAAGTAGGCTACGAGGGAAAGTTGGACAAAGCAACAGAGAAATGGGGCAAGCTTAAAGATAAGTAGGTCAGTATGAATTTGGTGGGCCGAAGCGCCCGTTTCCATGCTATCATTTCTGTTTTATTCCTGCTGGAAACACGGAGTTGAACACAATCCCAATGCCGACAAGAGGCAAAGACAGATGGTCACTGATTATACCAGGTTTTTCATCAGAGCTCCTTGGAATTTAAAGTCATGTCGCAGATCAGCTCAACAGCGAAATCTTGGGAAAATTTTGATACCTGCAGTGTCCAGAATTATGGCACCATACTCTCAAAACCTACTTCATCCTCCTCAAGGAGGCACTGCCATCTTGTCAACAAATTACAAATCCTACTCATGTTTACATCGTCAGGTGCAAACACTCACACTGCACCATAATAGGGATCTGTAAAATTTACTCAGCTTTCCTCCACTGCGTTTCAGTTTTAAAGTCCACCATGCATTACTATTGAGGGCTGCAATCATTTCTCCACTACCATCGTCAGGGTTAAAAGTAAACTTATTACGAACGGTCGTGCAATATGTGCTTATTCACAATAGAACAAAGATACACAATCAAATCCATGAAAGATTATCAGAAAAGACTGACAGGCAATCACTACTCAAATGACAACTTTGCAAATAGAGCAAGTTATCAAACAGAAGAATAGGTAGATAAATCAATAAATAACGGAAGTGTGAACAACGGTCGTTGATGCCTGGTAAGTTGTGTTCAATGTTCAGTTTAGTGTTGAGGTAAGTGAAGTTATCCACACTGTTTCAGGATCCAGTTGGATAAATGGGTCGAACTGTTTCTGATCCTGACAGTGTGAGACCAATGGTTCTTATACCTCCTTCCAGGTGGCAGCATTGAGGAGAGCTTACGGACCGAATGGTGGAGAAAGCTTTTCCTTTCATGGACTGAGCTGTATCCAACACTTCTTGTCGGCTTTTCAATTCATGGGCATTGGAGTTTACATATCAGACCTGATGTCACCTGTCAGGAAACTCTCTGCTGTACCGCTTTAGAAATTTGTCTGAACTTTTCATGTCACCACGGGCACACATTATGCCTTCACTTGCTCATACGCTTGTTTCAACCACCCAGACAGCAAACACTGCCAATACCCTCTATCGCCGGTGATGGGAATTTCGAAGGGGAACTAAAGTTTACTGTTCCCTTCCCAAGATAGTAACAGATAAATCGAGGCTTCAGCACAAGGAAGGTGGTCGTTTGACTTCCCGTCCTCTCCTTAGAGCTCAAGCTCTCCACTTTTCGATATCCTCATGAATGCTTTCTGTAGGCTTCCCAATTTAATGGACCCCCTCCCGTGTCATAAGTGCCGTGTGCAAACAGTTTCAGGGCACTGTGCGTCTGTAACCCTGGTTCCCCCTGTTCGACAACACTATTCCGGGCCCTACTAATTACATGCATGTCCTGTCCTGGTTTACTTTTACGAAGTTGCCCTTCCAAAACATGAAATGCTGTGCTATCACGCAATCTATGAAATATAATAATGCTCAGCAACTTTTATCAATGAACGCTTGAAGTCACTTCCACCTCAGGAACTGTAAAGAGGTGAAACAGACCCTGACTTTTCCCTGAACTGTTACATCACTCATAAGACCGCCGTCACATTGATGTCTGTGTTTCTCAACCACGTGTATTTGAACCTCCTGTTCCTTTCATTCAAGTGAAGCTTTGCCTGGTGAGCGGAGTGATTCCACCATTACCGGCGTCAGGTCCCTGCGCTGTAATTGTTGGATCGATCCGTTAGTCAAGGCCTCTTTACCCGTGCGGTCAATTATCCTGTTTGGTGGCATTTTTTTCCTCTGCCCAGTGTGTTTTTCTACATCTGAACTATTAGGCACCAACATGGAAGGATTTTAATAATAAATATCCCAGTGACCATACCTGTGTCCATTCTGACTGTGACTGATGATTGTTGATTGTCGTCTTCTTGAACACTCAGGCCCCGGTGCACGGAACCTCCACCTGCTGGAGATGCTCTGTATTACAAAGAAACAAACAGTGAGTTAGACAGAGTATGATTCATTTGCAAATATGACAGTATCTCCATCTCTTATATCAGAGCAGCAGTGGACCAAACGACCAAACATCCCCAGTTAACATTAACTTTCACATCATATCAGTATTATTGCACATGATATCCGGTGATCCTCCTGATGGAGTCACACAGTAATAGACCAGGGATAGAGACCGCTCAGTGCAACGAGATCATGCAAACTACTGTGAACACCAAGATGGTCCAATATCCTGCGATGGGCCCATATCTCTCCAGACTCCTTCACATCATCTATCCGTCCCATCTTCCCTTTTCATGATACTATTCCACCTGCCTCATCCACTCTGGCAGTTCACTCCACATAATCACCAACCTCTGAGTGAAAACGCTGCTGATCTCCGTTTGAAAATTTTCCCTCACATCCAAAATGTTTCCCTAGTTTCCATCAACAGTGACGTCGGGAAAAGACTGTTAACAAGTCAGGTGAAGTCAAGTCAACTTTTATTGTCATTTCGACCATAACTGCTGGTACAGTGGATAGTAAAAATGAGATAACGTTTTACAGGACCATGGTTTACATGACACAGTCCAATAAAACTAGATTGAACTACATAATCAAAAAGAAAAAACTAGATACTGCTCGACGGCCCATTTCCCTAACTGATCAAGATCCGTTATAATGTACGATTATCTTCATTCCGCGCAGTGACTCTGTAAACTGCAAGCCTACTGGCCATTCGTTGTGCATTCCTATCAAAATCATTGTTATAAAGTAGCGAATGACGAAGTTCCGAAAACTTACCACTCTTTGCTTCCCACCTTCAAGTTAATTTTGAATCCAAGTCAGTCTGTCTCCCTGGACTGAATCGGACCCACTGTTTCACACCAAGCTGCCGCCTGGCACCTCGCCAAAGGCTTTGCCAAAGCTCGAAGTTCAACATCGCCTGTCCTAACTTCATTTACAATTTTAGACAATGCTACGGTGACTCCTAATACTGAATTTTTGTTTATGGCATCATACTAATCAGATTTTATAGGGTATTGTCAGGAATTCCAAATGCTAATGCTGGTAAAATTAGAATTTATGTGCTTGCAATCGAAAGTACAAAGTGAATAAGTTGATTGAAGGAAACACCATCAAACCGGACAATAAGCTTCCAAACTATTTACTTTACTCGCCAGCACATCGCCTGTCACCCGTCACGCTGTGCTTCTCTCTTCCCTCCGACATCTTTGAAATCTAATTCCCATCCCCTTTTTCTCTCTCATCCTGCCGAATGTTCACGGCCCGAACATTTTTCTCATAGATGAATCCTCGTCTGCTGAATTCCTCCAGCATTTTACGTGTGTAGCTTGTATTTCCAACATCCGCAAATTCTCCCTTGTTTGTATCCTTACTTTGGGCTGAGGAGACAATTCCTGTTCCAACAGATCAAGTCGGTCAGTATCGATTCTGACCGTGAGAAAACACACCCTGGAATAGATCAAAGAACACACACAAAATGCTGGTGGAACACAGCAGGCCAGTCAGCATCTAGAGGGAGAAGCACTGTCGACGTTTCGGGCCGAGACCCTTCGTCAGGATCTGATGTGTGTTGTTTGAATTTCTAGCATTTTACATTTTGTATGTGTTTTTTGAATTTCCAGCATCTGCAGATTTACTCGTGTTTGCTGTTATAGATCCGTTTAATTTGCGATGAAATGCTCTTACACTCTGCCCAATATCATCCCTACACGTGATCTCTGACACAGGCAAGTTCTGAATCAGGTGTAGCCTCACTTTCCACATGTGAATTCCAAAAATAACCTAATTTTTGTGTGGCAGAGATGATAATAGAAAATGAATGTTTCGCAAAGAAAACGCTTTTGCATCTTGCAATTGAACAAAATGAAAACATGATCTACTGCTTTCCCGTCACTCATGACAATGGACTCTTCTGGGGCTTGCAGCCTGCGGCCCCCGACTAATTACAGACCTCCAGCCAAAATATACACCTTCGACCTGTACTGCCTGTCTTCTAAGGACAAGCCAACTCGGAATCCTGGTGCCCAATTTACTATTGATCCCATGCATCACAATTTTCTAGATGAGCCTCCCATGAGGGAACTTTTCAGAACTATAAGCCAAGCTCCAACTCTCCCAGGACTCCTTACAATCGGTAATGTGCCGCAGTGTCTCGGCTATTCCCAGTTCTAAATCTGAGAATCCCGTATATCCAGGACAGACCTGGAAACTGATAATTATTTGACTGGGTGGGATGCCGGGCTGTGGTTCACCAGAGGGTGGGAATATATTTCAACGCGTCTCCAGCAGTTAAATTGAGAACACGTGATCATTATCTTACTATTGAGTGGGATCTGGAGCAGCGCAATTAGCTGCCATATTTCCCGTAGTGCGAAAGCAAAAAAAAAAAAGTTCAATAATATAGAATTGAAAATGAAGCAGTGTAAGCTCAGTGCAGGAGTATTTTATGCGTTACACACATATTGGATCTTTGTTTATCTTCAGCTGGTGCTTAACTTTCAGGATCAATCAATGGGCGAAGCCAGAGAGTGGTTGTAGATGTTTGTCTCTCTGAATGGTGGTTTGTGACTAGCGGTGCGCTGCGGAGAAAAGGGTTTAGTGTTTTATTGTTTATGATATTAACAAGTTAGATTATACATGAAAAGTTGGTGAAGCTGGAACACCATCTTTGCGTATTATACTAAATTTGAAAATTTGCGGGTGCAGGAGAACGTGTGGAAATCTACGAAAATTACAAATAGCTGAGAAATTGTCTTGACAACTTGAAGAGCGAATTTAATGCAGACCAGAGTGAGGTGATGCAATTTCGCAGTAAAAAAAAAAAATATTGGTAATGATTGGTAAGGGTCTGCGATGTATGTCAAAACAAACTGACATAGGAACACAGATCCATATTCCCGTGAAAGTGGCACAAGAGTTAGAAAGGGTTGTAACGTGCTGTTTGGGCCTATTGACTTTAATAAATTAAGGTATTGAGAAGCGGATTTGGGAGTGAATGCTACAGTTGTAAAAGACACAGAGAATCCATTTTTTTAGAATTGTGTGCAGTTCTGTTCTACTTTGAGGAACAATCTCAATAACCGTGAAATACTGCAAGGAGAATTAGGCGGTGTGGACAGTGTTTCTCCAGAACCAGTCGCCTCACTACAGAATTGCCAACCTGGACTGAAGCCCATATACTGCCAGTTCCATATTCTTAGAGACGTCTTCCTAATATTATAACCCACACACCGACTCCCCTGGGACGCTTTGGTGTTTGTAGGATTACCAATCTGCACTGTAGCCCGTTTCCTGCCAGTTCTATATTCTCAGAGAGTCCATCGCAATATTATAACACAAACACACTGAGTCCCCTGGGACGTATTAGTCGTGGGTTGTGGAATTCCTGCCATTTCCGATTCACAAACTAAGGCAAACCTAATGACCCTATGCCTTGGCCGGGACTCATCAGTCTGTAGATTGTGAGAGGATGCGGATACAGTTCAGCTAGTCTTCAGCAGCTAAACTGATCATATTTGATCACTGTTGTGGGATCATTGGCTGCCATGTTTCCAACAGTGTAAAATTATAAAGTAGAAAATGCTAGGAACGCAGTACATTAGACTACATCTCTGAAAGGAGAAATGGTGGAAGACCCAGTTCCAGAACTGAGACTGTCCAAGATGATACCGATCAGCTGATGTTTCTGGAATTTTCTCTTTTTACTTTAAATTTCCTGCAACAGCAGATTTCCCCTTTTTCATGTTAACGCACAGACAGTAAATGATTGCAGAATGTCTGGAACTTCCCAAAATTTGTAAATGCCATTCCCACCTCCATCAATTTGTTAGTTCAGAGTTCATTCCGACCCTGGTGTAACACACTCCATAGAGCCAATGCTCACAGCATCCTTTCCTCCTACTATCACTCTGTTACATTAGCTCCCGAGGCCACTGTCTCTACGCTGAGAGGCGGCGACCACAGAGCGATAAAAAGTGCAACATTTGCTGCAGCCCTGACGGGCGGTTACCCTGGAAACGGAGGAAGTGGCTCACTGAACATAACCGAACAACGGAAGTAACAGGTTCAACATCAGATGCTATGAGTTTCATCAGAACAAAGATTAACACTGCAACCATTTTGTAACAGTAAAACTAAAATTGTAATGGCTGGATTTAATCTGCCTTGTGTTGTATTCAACTAAATCTCTGGTAGTTCCAGCTCACTGAAGCGATTCCTGGATAACTCAATGAGCTGAAAGGTGCAAGACAATACCACACAAAAAAAACAGAAATGTTAGAAGAAACATTGCTGATAGATAGCATTGCGGCGATGGGATACAGACTGGACAAAGGTTGGTCAAAATAACACGGAATGAGCAGAATGAACCAAGTTGAATGCTCCCCAATGTGATGAGGTGGACCCCTGACCTCACAATGCACATTGCATCATATGTCTACCTGCACCACACTTTCACCTCAACGTACTGTTGTAATGTATTGATATTCATGGATGGTACTGAAGACAGGATTTTCACTAAACCTCAGTTTATGACAATAATAAACGATACCCCTCTTTAATTGTGTTCGAATTATTAGGCAGACTAAACGTCTGCTTTGAAACTTCTGGAGGGAGACGTCGCTGAGTTGCACAAATAAGCGAGGATTCGTGATAAATGGAAAAGGCTTAATTCTCGCATTAATAGGGTTTCCACTTGGAAACATTGCCTGCACTTCGACAGGTCGTAACAGTGTAATGGAGTCAAGAGAACAATTGTCCATCCACACCGTGAGGACGTGGGAGATCTGGATCTCACTGTCCTGTCTGAACGGGAGAAAGATGAAGCTACCTATACAGGTGGGGGAGTGTCCCGAGAGTGCGATTACTCTGTTTAACCCTCTGCCTGCAAGAAAACAACGGGCCGAATTGCCGCTTCCGGTGTACTGGAATTATGTAAAACAATTATCGACCCCAGGCATCGATCCAAATGAAGATTTTAAGCCAATAATTTAAAATCTTAAGGACCAGGTGATAGAGGTAAAATCCCCTGGGTACAACTGAACGCATGGGTGTATTCGCGGCATCAGCAGCTCCACCCGCTCCTCGGACCAGAACACCAGGAGCTGAGAGGCGGCTATCTCAGGAGGTTCGGTGCGAAGGCAGCCTGTCCGGGTAAGGTAGCGGGACTCTCTGCCCGACATCAGAACCCCGCATTCGGGACCGGATTCAATACTCACCGGAGGGGATTTGATATCTTTGCGCGCAGGCAAATATCCGTCTCCCGGCTCCCGCCGACGATCCGCTTCTGCACAGAACGGAAAGAAAATACCGCCCATCCGGAGGCTGAGCATGCGCAGTACAATTGCCTCGTCGATACAACGGGGGCGGGGCCGCGGGAATAAACCGGCGGATGCTGCAGATCTGCGGTAAAATATGATCACGTGATCGATGGGTTGGTCAATTTCAGTCAGGTTTAACATCACCGACAGGCGTGATAAAATTTGTTGCCTTCACGGCTGCGGTACAATAATAAACAGAAAAAACGAAGTGAATTACAATAATTATATACATTATGTAGGTTCATTCACTATAGTACAAAATAAAACTAAACAATAAAAATATCTAGGCAGGCTTAACCGAAGTGCAATCGTTTTTGAGAAGACCAGATAAATGGAAAGGCTTAATTCTCCATTAATTGCGGTTACATATCGGGACACATTGGCTACACTTTGGCAGGTCATAACAGGTGAATGGGGTAAAAAGAAACTCCCACCCATACCGAGAGAACGTGAGAGATCTGGATCTCACAGTCTTGTCTGAGCGGACGAATGATGAACTAGCACTTGTACGTGGAGCATTGCCCCACAGATGCTGCAGATCTGCTGTAAATTGGGAGTTCGTAACCGAATCACGTGACAGGTAGAGGGTCTCCCACGTACACCGGTGACTCTGCTCCTCGCCGCTCACAGGCCTCCGACGCTTCTTTCCGTATTTTCCCATTCCTTCATACTTTTCTTGCCTACAATTCTTCCCCATTCCCCTCTCCCGGGTCACAGAGTTACGGATCCCATCCCCATCCCAGTCGAGCAGACAATTCACAGCCCATCTGTAAATATGCAGCTTTCATTGACATCACTTCTATAAAAGAGAACAAAGAAGATTCACAAGAATGCTGCCTGGACGACCTGAGTTATAAGGGAAGACTGAATTCGTTAGGACTTTATTCCTTGGAATTTAGAAGATTGAGAGGAGAGTTGATAGAGGTATTCAAAATGATGCAAGATATTACTTGGGTAAACGCAAGCAGACTTTTTTGCATTGAGGTTTGGTGGAACAACAACTAGAGGTTATGTGATAAGACTGAAAAGTTTAAGGGGAACATGAGGGATTCTCCTTCACTCCCAGCGTCGCGAGAGTGTGCAAAGAGCTGCCAGTGCAGCTTACGCACGCGAGCTCAATTTCCACTTTCACGAGAAGTTTGGGTTAGTAAATGGATGGTAGGGGTAGGTAGGGCTGTGGACCTGGCGCAGGTCGATGGAAGTAGGCAGGTCAAACGTTTGGGCACAGACTAGATGGGTCGAAGCCCTTGTTCTGAGATGCACTTTTTTATGACTCCACTGAAGCAAAAATAATTCATGCTGTAATTTCAGTCGTATAGCCAATAACTCTTATAATAAAGACAATGTACCTTTGACTTTGCTCTTTACCCACCGCACCCCAGTACTCCACCATGTAGACACAACTAGTCTTTCAGTTTCCTCTACAGAAGCTGATGATCTCACATTTCGCATATTGGGCTCCAGCTGGTGTGTTGTTCGCACGCACCCCATTTGCCTCCGTTACTCCGAAACTTCATGACAAGAAACACAGAAAATAGAATTGTACAGCACAGGAACAGGCCTTTCAGCCTACAATGTTTTGCTCTACCATTAAGTTACCAATCAAATAGCCAAACTAATCCCTTCTGCCTGAACAATGTCCATATCCTTCCTTTTCCCTCAGACCGAAACGTCTCTTAAAAGACCCCGATGTATCTGCCTTTAACAATGGCCCAGGTAGCACAGTCCAGCGACCCATGTGCCTCACATAATCTTATAAACCTCCTTTAACTGTCAGCCCAGCCTGCACCGCTCCATAGAAAACTAGCAAAGTTTGTCCAGCCTCTAGTAATAGATCTAACCCAGGCAATATCTTAGTGAACGTCTCGTGCACCGTCTCTAGAGCCATCAACAGGACAGATTACAAAGGAGGAGATGCTTGCTACCCTGTGGACAATCAGGGTGGATCAATCCCCACAGCCTGACAACGCGCTCTATTGAACCCTTCAGGAGGCAAGTGGATAAATTGCCAGCGCCCCGGCACATATTTAAAACATCCATAGAGACAGGAGTGTTACCAGAGGATTGAAGGATAGGCAAACTTGTTCTTCTGTTTAAACATAATCCACGAAACTATAACCTGATGAGCCTGTCATTAGTATTCAGATAGTTATTGGAAAGTATTCTAAAGGACTGGATGTATAATTATTTTGATAGACATGCACTGATTATGGCTTTGTGAGTGGTAGGTCATGTCTAACTACAGAGATTTTGCTGAAGCTATAGACAATAGGAAATAAGTGCAGGAGTAGGCTACTTGGCCCTTCGAGCGGGCACCTCCATTCAATGTGATCATGGTTGATCATCCATAATCAGTACCCCGTTCCTGCCCTCTCCCCATATCCCTTGACTCCGCTAATTTTAACAGCTCTATCTAACTCTTTCTTGAAAGCATTCAGAGAATTGGCCTCCGCTGCCTTCTGAGATGGAGCATTTCATAGATCCACAACTCTCTGGGTGAAAAAGTTTTTCCTCAACTCTGTTCTAAATGGCCTACCTCTTATTCTTAAACTGTGGCCTCTGGTTCTGGACTCCCCCAACATCGGGAACATGTTTCCTGCCTCTAGCGTGTCCAATCCCTTAACAACCTTATATATTTCAATCGGATCCCCTCTCATCCTTCTAAATTCCAGTATTTTCAAGTCCAGTCGCTCCACTCTTTCAACATATGACAGTCCCGCCATCCCGGGAATCAACCTCGTGAACCTACGCTGCACTCCCTCAATAGCAAGAATGTCCTTCCTCAAATTTGGAGACCAAAAATTAACAGAATACTCCAAGTGTGGTCTCACCAGGGCCCTGTAAAACTGCATAATAACCTCTTTGCTCCTATACTTAACTCACCTTGTTATGAAGGCCAACATGCCATTAGCTTTCTTCACTGCCTGCTGTACCTGCATGCTTACTTTCAGTGGCATTCTGATGAAAAAGGACGCCTAGATCTTGTTGTACCTCCCCTTTTCCTAACTTGACACCATTCAGATAGCAATCTGCCTTCCTTTTCTTGCCACCAAAATGGATAGCCTCACATTTATCCACATTAACCTGCATCTGCCATACATCTGCCCACTCACCAAACCTGTCCAAGTCACTCTGCATTCTCCCAACATCCTGCTCATATTTCACATTGTAACCCAATTTGGTGTCGTCTGCAAATTTGCTAATGTTACTTTTAATCCCTTCATCTAAATTTTAATCCCTTCATCTAAATCATTAATGTATATTGTAAATAGCTGCAGTCCCAGCGCCAAGCCTTGCGGTACCCCACTAGTCACTACCTGCCATTCTGAAAAGGACCCTTTAATCCCTACTCTTTGTTTCCTGTCTGCCAACCAATTTTCTATCCATGTTAGTACTCTACCCCCAATTCCATGTGCTCTACTTTTGCCCACTAATCTCCTATGTGGGACCTTATCAAATGTTTTCTGAAAGTCCAGGTACACTACATCCACTGGCTCTCGCTTGTTCGTTTTCATAGTTACATCCTCAAAAAATTCCAGAAGATTAGTCAAGCATGATTTCCCCTTCGTACATCCATGCTGACTCGCACTGATCCTGCTATTGCTATCCAGAACAACAGGAAAGTGGATGAAGGCAAGGCAATGTATATTGTTTACATGGGTTTTACTAATGCATTTGGAAAGGTCGCGCATGGGAGACTGATCCAGTAGGGTGAATTACTCGCATTCAGGATGAGGTATTAAATTGGATTAGACATTGGCTTTGTGGGAGAAGCCAGAGAGTGGTAGTAGAGGGTTGCCTCACTGACTGGAGGCCTGTAACTAGTAAACACAAAGTACACTTCAGATGCTGTGGTCAAATCAACACGTACAAACAAGCTGGAAGAACTCAACAGGTCGGACAGCATCCGTTGAAATGAACAGTCAACGTTTGGGCCAAGACCCTTCGTCAGGACTGAAGAAGGAGGTGGCAGGGGCCCCATAAAGAAAGTTGGGGGAGAGAGGTGATCGGAGGAGGGAGGAACCTCTCCCATTGGTATGAACATCGAATTCTCCAACTTCCGGTAATTCCCTCCCTCTCCCTTCCACCAACTTTCACTCTATCTCCTCTTCTAGCTGCCTATCACCTCTCTCATGATTCTGCCTTCTGCTACTACCCATAGTGCTTTCAAGCTTACATTCCTTCTTCATCTCTCCTGCCTATACCCTCCTGTTTCCCCTCCCCCACCCCTTGATCTTTCCTCTGATTGGTTTTCCACCCTGTCCCCACCTTCTTTATGGGGCCCCTGCCCCTTCCTTCTTCAGTCCTGACGAAGGGTCTCGGCCCAAAACGTTGACTTTTCATTTCAACGGACGCTGCCCGACCTGCTGAGTTCATCCTGCTTGTTTGTACGTGTTGGCCTGTAACTAGTAGTGGGCCACAGAGATCGATCTGGGTCTTTTGATGTTTTCCATGTATCTCGGTGGTTTGGATGATAATGTGGTTAACTGGATCATCAAATCCGTGATTGTAACCAGGTTTGTGGTGCAGTGGGCAGTGAAGAAGGCTATCATGGCTTGCAGACGGATCTGCTTCTGCTGCAAAAAAAAAGCTAAAAAATGGCCAATGGAATTTAATGCAGAAAATGCGCGGCTTTACAATGTAGTTCTTCCACAGTGAACGGCAGGGCACTAAGGAATATAGCACCATAATGGGATATGGCAGCAGCAATGCTCCATTATTACTACTTTAAAGATTTACTAGAATGTTACCTGGGTTTCAGCACCTAAGTTACAGGGAAATGTTGAACAAGTTAGGTCTTTATTCTTTGGAGCGTAGAAGGTTGAGGGGGGACTTGATAGAGGTATTTAAAATTATGAGGTGATAGATCGAGTTGACGTTGATAGGCATTTTCCATTTAGAGTAGGCGATATTCAAACAAGAGGACATGATTTGACAGTTAGGGGGCAAAAGTTTAAGGGTAACATGAGGGGGGGGGAATTTCTTTATTCAGAGAGTGGTATCTCTGTGGAACGAGCATCCAGTAGAAGTGGTAGAGGCATGTTCGGTATTGTCATTTAAAGTAAAATTGGATAGGTATCTGGACAAGAAATGAATGGTGGGGAGGTTATGTGCTGAGTGCAGACCAGTGGGACTAGGTGAGAGTAAGCGTTCGGCACGGACCAGAAGTGCCGAGATGGCATACCTCCGTGCTGTAATTGTTATATGGTTTTATATGGTTAATTCATGGGAAGTGGCGGCAGAAGCAGATAGGATCGCACAGAAAGCTTTAGTCCTATTGGCCTTCATAAATCAATTTACTAAGTACTGTGGACGGATGTTATGCTGAAGTTGTAAGACATTGGTAAGGCCTGATATTATCTGCAGTTTTTTGTTCACCTACCTTCAAGATAGATGCAAATGAGGCTTAAAGTGTACAGGGGAAATGGACAAGGACGTTGCAGGGGCTGGATGAACAAGTGAGGACCATTCTTCAGAACATAGAAGAATGAGGGGAGATTGATAAACAAAATTATGAGCTCAAACAAGTCATTGACTCTGGTACGTTTTCTCTCTCACTGTACCTAGTGTAGTAAATGCCGGTTCTGTGTTCTTCGTGCTGGTTGTTGGAGTCCTGGGATCCAGCTGCAGCACCTTGAAGACTGTGTGAGGGATCTGGAGCAGCACCTAGATGATCTTCAGCGTATCCGGGAGAATTGAAATGAATTGGCTTTATTACTTAGATCCTTCGTGGATATGAGGACTAAAAATCTTTACGTTACGTTTCCGTCGAAATGAGCAATCTGCAATTTAATTTAAAATAAATAGTATATTCAACACGATAGTCAACACAACATAAAAATACATTTGAGTCAGCATAAATTAAGCAGTCTGATGGCCTCGTGGAAGAAGCTGTTCCGGAGCTCTTTCGTCCCGGATTTTATGCTGCTGTACCATTTCAGGATGGTAGCAGATGGAAAAGTTTGTGGTCATGGTGACCCGGGTCCCCAATGATTCTTGGGGCCCTTTTTAACACACCTGTCTTTGTAAATGTCCTAAACTGTGGGAAGTTCACAACTACAGATATACTAGGCTGTCCGCGCCACTCTCTGCAGAGTCCTGCGAATTGAGGGAGGTACGGTTCCCATACCAGGCAGTGATGCATCCAGTCAGGATGCTCTCAATTGTGGCCCTGTAGAAAATCCTTAGAATATAGGTCCCCATTTCAATCTTTTCAATGGTCTGAGCTGGAAGAGCCACTGTGGTTCTTTTGTCACCACACAGCCAGTATGTACAGACCATTTGAGATACTCAGTGATGTTTATACCGAGGTACATGAGGCTCTTACCCTCTCAACCCCAGATCCAATGATATCAATAGGAGTTAGCATGTATCCATTTCTCCTGTAATCCACAACCAGCTCTTTTGTTTTTGTGAAATTGAGGGAGAGGTTGTTTTCTTGCACCACTGTTTCAGGGTGATAACCTCTTCCCTGTAGGCCACTTCGTTACTGTTTGAGATTAGGCCTATCAATGTAGTGTCGTCAGCAAATTTAATTAGCAGATTGGAGCTGTGGGCGGCAACACAGTCATGGGTGTACACGGGTTAATGGAGGAGGATTAGAACACAGCCCTGAGGAGCACCGGTGTTGAGGGGGGCCCACTGTTACCACCTGCCGGCGATCTGACAGGAAGACCAGGATCCAGCTACGCAAGGCAGGGTCAAGGCCGAGGTCTCTGAGCTTCCTGTCCAGCCTGGAGGGAATTATGGTGTTAAATGCTGCAGTGCAAGAACAGTCGGTTGTGTCGGAAGGAAAATGGTTGAGGAGTCCAGTGTGGGTGGTAGCATGCTGCGGATGTAGTCATGGCCAAGCTCTCAAAGCATTGGCTTATCATTGAGGTGAGTGCGACAGGAGGCCAGTCGTTCAGACATGTTACCTTGGAGAATGTTTTGAAGCAGGATGCCACTCTACACTGGGAGCAGTAGAGTTGAAAAATGAACACACCTGCCAATGGATTCAGTGATGAAACCCAGGCTTAATGCTGTTGTCCCACTGAAATCTTAAGAAACATCAATCGAGCTTTTTTTTAAATGCGAGCGCACCCCACATGTGACGTCACACATGGGTTCCCCACACGGGGATCTGCCCTCATGTACGCGGTGCCTTACGTCACCCACGCACTACTGTGCCCGAGTTTGGTCGGTTTAACGGCTGAGCTACTATTCACGTGAACCCCAGCAGTCAATAGAGGGTTTATGAGCTGCACTAATACCATTGGTGCACAGCGATATCGATCACAGTTTGCACCACCCAATATTGGAGGCGGAACCACCAGGACTCCGATACTCCTGGTCGCGCACCGAACACCCGTCAAAGTGGAACAAATCAGAAAGTGAATATCCCGGTTTTTGATTTATTTCCATTTCCCTCCGAGAGAAAAACTAACTCTGTAGCTGGTGTAACTGTGAAATAACGGCTGTTCACAATTTTCCGCAGACCTGCAAGCCACTGCTCCACGTGAACGTGTAGCTTCACCTTTCGGCCTTCCAGACAGGCAGTGAGATCCAGATCTGTCTCGTCCTCTCGTTGTGGATGGACAATATGTTTTTTTCTGCAATATGGCAGTATGTTTCATTCCACTCTTTTGACCTCCCAAAGTGCAGCCAATATTGCATAGGTAGATTACTTATTTATGTAAGGATTTAGATTTTTCCATTTATCTGAGCTTCTCATATAAGTTTTCTCAGTTAAGTTTTCCTTCAGAATTTCCAAATCAACAACAACAGTTAGTCGAATTTCCATCTGAAGTTCCAAAGCAGAGGCTCAGTCATGTCCAATAATTCCAGACAATTAAAATCGGGAATTTGTTTATAATTATCACGAACTGAGCTACAGTTAAAATATTGGCAAACATCATACTGTCTGTAAAAAAGCTGAAAATGAACAGAGGATGGCTTCTACAACAGGATAATGATCCTAAGCACACCTCAGAAGCCACAATAGTCTACCCCAAGAGGCATAAGCTGAAAGTTTTGCCATGGCCCTCAAAATCCCCCAACCTAAACATCATCGGAAATCTGTGTAGAGAGCTCAATAGAACAGTACATGCAGGACGGCTCAAGAATCTAACAGAACTAGAAGCCTTTTGCAAGGAAGAATGGAGGGAAATCTCCCAACAAGAATTGAAAGATTCTTAACTGGCTAAAAAAAGCGTTTACAGGCTATGATACTGGATAATGGGGTGTTACTATGTGCTGCCATGCAGGGTGCACAAACTGTTGCTTCGGGCCCTATTCCTTTTTTATTATTCTGAAACTGTAAAAGATTGAAATAAAAGAGTAATCCTGCTTAAAATATTAAAGAAATGTGTCACCTTTAACTTCGTGCCTTTTGGAAATCAGGTAATCTTTCACTGGCTTAGCTATTCACAGTAAGAGAAATTTTGACCAGGGGTACCCACACGTTTTCATGCTACTGTAGTCATCACGAACTGAGCTGCAGTTAAAACTTGTCTAACATACCACAGGTCAATACATTACAACAGTACATTGAGCTGATTTATGACAAAACAATAAGTGTAACAAAGCATTATGGCCGCTGAATAGGTACAGTGCAGATAGACACTTGACGCAGGGTCACGTCGAGTTACATTGTGAGGTAGAGTCCATTTTATCATTCATTTGGCTTATAATCGCAGTCATGGAGCTCGGTTGTGCGCGCTTTAAGGCCTTTGTATCTCTTCCCTAATGGGCCCTGGATTTGCGGCGAGAATGTCCAGCTTGTGAGGATCTTTGAGTACATGGCCTGCTTTTCCGACGCTGGGAGATGTGTAGCAGTAATCCATGCAGGGAACGCTTGTTTCTCTGATATTCTCAGCGTAGACCGAAGTTCTCTGCAGTTCCTTGCAGTCATGGGCAGAGTAGTAGCCAGACGAAGGCGTGAAGTATCGACAAGAAGCTCAGAGACCTCGGCCTTCACCCTGCCCTGTGTAGCTGGATCCTGGACTTCCTGTTGATCACCGACAAGTAGTACGTGTGGGCTTCCTCACCTCTGCCCCTCTGACCCACAGGTGTCCCTCAGTGTTGCCTCTTTAGCCGCCTCCTTTACTCTCTGTGCACCCATAACTTGTGTCACCACCCACAGCTCCAATCTGCTAATTAAATTTGGGGATGATACTACACTGATCGACCAAATCCCAAACAATAACGAGGCAGCGTATAGAGAAGAAGTCATCACCCCGACACGGTGGTGTCAAGAAAATAACCTCCCCCCTCATTGTCACCAAAACAAAGGAGCTGGTTGTGGACGACACGAAGAATGGAGACAGGCTAACTCCTATTGACATCAATGGATCTGGGGTTGAGAGGGTGAACAGCTTTAAGTTCCTCGGCAGAAATATCACCGAGGATCTCACATTGTCTGTACGTACTGGCTGTGTTGTGAAAAGAGCACAGCAGCGCCTCTTTCACCTCAGATGGTTGAAGAAATTGGTAGGGCACCCCAAATTCTCAGGAATATCTACAGTTGCACAATTGACAGCATCCTGACTGGCTGCATCACTGGTATGAGAACAGTAATTTCCTCTATTCCAGGACTCTGCAGAAAGTGGTGCGGACAGCCCAGCGCATCACTACATATAAACATCCCACTATTTGGACTTCTGCGGAGACTGATGTGTAAAAATGGCCGAGTCACACCAACCACAAACTGTTCCAGCTGCTGCCATCTGGGAAATGGTATCACAGCAGAAAAGCCAGGCCAACAGGCTCCGGGATAGCTTCTTGCACCAGGCAATCAGACTGATTAATTCAAGCTGATACAATTATATTTCTATTTTATGTTGACTGACCTGTTGTAAATAGTATAAATTAGTTATAGTAAATCGTATAAACAATTTATTATAAATTACTATAAATTGCACTTTGCACATTTAGACGGAGACGAAACGTAAATATTTTTACTCCGCATGTATAAAGTCAATTCAATTCAATGCAGTCTCCTGCCCATCTGGGTCAACTTCTGCCCAGCCTGTATCTCACGACCTTAAAGATTTATATCAACCATCTTGATCAATCTTAGTTCACAGTGTCTGCCGCCACCTCAATTATATGTATCAACGATCTTGTTCAACCTCTGTCCAGTCTGTATCCCACCACCTCAATGATATATATCAACCATCTTGTTCAACCTCTGTCCAGTCTGTATCCCACCACCTCAATGATATATATCAACCATCTTGTTCAACGTCGGTCCAGTCTGTATCCCACCACCTCAATGATATATATCAACCATCTTGTTCAACGTCGGTCCAGTCTGTATCCCACCACCTCAATGATATATATCAACCATCTTGTTCAACCTCGGTCCAGTCTGCATCCCACCACCTCAATGATATATATCAACCATCTTCTCAACCTCTGTCCAGTCTGTATCCCACCACCCCAATGATATATATCAACCACCTTGTTCAACCTCTGTCCAGACTGTATCCCACCACCTCAATGACATATATCAACCATCTTGTTCAACCTCTGTCCAACCTGTATCCCACCACCTCAATGATATATATCAACCATCTTGTTCAACCTCTGTCCAGTCTGTATCCCACCACCCCAATGATATATATCAACCATCTTGTTCAACCTCTGTCCAGACTGTATCCCGCCACCTCAATGACATATATCAACCATCTTGTTCAACCTCTGTCCAGTCTGCATCCCACCACCTCAATGATATATATCAACCATCTTCTCAACCTCTGTCCAGTCTGTATCCCACCACCCCAATGATATATATCAACCACCTTGTTCAACCTCTGTCCAGACTGTATCCCACCACCTCAATGACATATATCAACCATCTTGTTCAACCTCTGTCCAACCTGTATCCCACCACCTCAATGATATATATCAACCATCTTGTTCAACCTCTGTCCAGTCTGTATCCCACCACCCCAATGATATATATCAACCATCTTGTTCAACCTCTGTCCAGACTGTATCCCACCACCTCAATGACATATATCAACCATCTTGTTCAACCTCTGTCCAACCTCTATCCCACCAACTCAAAGATATATATCAACCATCTTGTTCAACCTTCGTCCATTCTGTACCTCGCCGCCTCAAAGATATATAACAACCATCTTGTTCAATTTCTGTCCAGTCTGTATCTCACCAATGATGATATATCAACAATCTTTCTGCTACATTGTTTTCATTGTGAAGTATTTTGTCTCACTGGGTTATTCCTGAAATCGCTTTTTTGTTATCTGAACTACCAGAGGATTTATTTAATGTAGCATGAGCGGGAGAAAAGACACCATTACAATTTTATTTTCAACTTTCAACATTTGCCATGAGGAAACTTGCTGCATCTTTATCAGTCATTTTTGAAGAGTCACATTCTCCGTTGTCAGGGTAACAGCCCTTATGACCTGCAGGGATTGGCGTACATCTTTATCGCTCTGGTCAATATCCCTCAGGCAGAGTCAGTGGCCTCGGGATCAGATGTAACAGATTGATAGTGGGGTGGGATGGATGCTGTGAGTATTGAATGTGTCGACTGTACTAACCCTGTGTTGGAATGAAAAGAAAACTAATGAATGTGGGACTTACATTTGTGTACATTTGTTCAGGCCGTCACAAACATCTTGTAATCGGTCAATAGTTGTGCATCATTTAAAGTAAAAAAGAGAAAATGCTGGAACCGTTCAGATGATCAGGCCTGATACTGGGTTTTCAACAGTTTCTCTTTACACACATCCAATCTGATGTTCCGAGTTTCCAGCACTTTACTTTCAATTTTATATTAAACGTGTTTTATTCCTGTTAGCCTGCAGGGAATGTGATGTCCAATTTTGCTGGGCAAGATCTCATTTAACCATATAACCATATAACAATCACAGCACGGAAACAGGACATCTCGGCCCTCCTAGTCCGTGCCGATCTCTTAATCTCACCTAGTCCCACCTACCCGCTCTCAGCCCATAACCCTCCACTCCTTTCCTGTCCATATACCTACCCAATTTTACCTTAAATGGCATAACTGAACTGGCCTCTACTACTTCTACAGGAAGCTCATTCCACACAGCTATCACTCTCTGAGTAAAGAAATACCGTCTCGTGTTTCCCTTAAACTTTTACCCCCTAACTCTCAAATCATGTCCTCTCGTTTGAATCTCCCCTCCTCTCAATCGAAACAGACTATTCACGTCAACTCTATCTATCCCTCTCAAAATTTTAAATACCTCGATCAAATCCCCCCTTAACCTTCTACGCTCCAAAGAATAGAGACCTATAGGATAATGTTCTCTATAGGACCTATAGAGAACAATAGGATAATGATAAAATGTGTTCAGTTTAGCTGGTGGAGACAATGTGAAAGATTATACCCGCCTGCTGGTGCCCCGCGCCCAGGTTTTCCAGCCCACTCTCTGGCTCAGTCAGAGGTTCATCAGGTTCCCGTTCTGCCACAGGTTGATGTCGGAGTGTTGGTGTTTGAACTCTGAATGGCCGGGACACTGCAGCACATTACTGGCGACAAGGAGTCCTGGGCGAGCTGCTGAGTGAGCCGTTACCTGGGAAACACTGGGCCTGTGTAGCTATCAGTATCTCTGACCCAGTCAGGTTCCCGTTCTGCCACAGGTTGATGTCGGAGTGTTGGTGTTTGAACTCTGAATGGCCGAGACACTGCAGCACTTTACTGGCGACAAGGAGTCCTGGGCGAGCTGCTGAGTGAGCCGTTACCTGGGAAACACTGGGCCTATGTAGCTATCAGTATCTCTGACCCAGTCAGGTTCCCGTTCTGCCACAGGTTGATGTCGGAGTGTTGGTGTTTGAACTCTGAATGGCCGAGACACTGCAGCACATTACTGGCGACAAGGACTCCTGGGCGAGCTGCTGAGTGAGCTGTGACCTGGGAAACACTGGGCCTGTGTAGCTATCAGTATCTCTGACCCAGTCAGGTTCCCGTTCTGCCACAGGTTGATGTCGGAGTGTTGCT
Source organism: Hypanus sabinus (assembly GCF_030144855.1). Lineage (NCBI taxonomy): Eukaryota > Metazoa > Chordata > Chondrichthyes > Myliobatiformes > Dasyatidae > Hypanus > Hypanus sabinus. The sequence continues at coordinate 279,763 of NW_026780444.1, read as the reverse complement.
GTTTGAACTCTGAATGGCCGAGACACTGCAGCACATTACTGGCGACAAGGAGTCCTGGGCGAGCTGCTGAGTGAGCCGTTACCTGGGAAACACTGGGCCTATGTAGCTATCAGTATCTCTGACCCAGTCAGGTTCCCGTTCTGCCACAGGTTGATGTCGGAGTGTTGCTGTTTGAACTCTGAATGGCCGAGACACTGCAGCACATTACTGGCGACAAGGAGTCCTGGGCGAGCTGCTGAGTGAGCTGTGACCTGGGAAACACTGGGCCTATGTAGCTATCAGTATCGGGGATTTGGCCCAGGTCAGTACTTCCACAGGTGGGGGCTGGATGATCCTCCTTTCACAGTGAATCAGAAGGCTCGGGGCGTTGGGCATTGGTTGTGGGGAAATTTCTGATTACACCACTCGCTGTGAGATGTGCGGACCATGTGTGAGGATTCGGGGGTCGGTGAGTGGCAGATTCAGCTGTGTGACCCTGAGATATCACAGTTTTAGATCCAAGTCTGGGGTCTGAGAGGATAGCCTCGGAATAAACAAGCTTCCCTTTAAAACTGAGAGAAACTTCTTCAGCCAAAGAGTGATCGATCTGTGGAGTCTGTTGCAACAGATGGTGATTGGGGCTGCCACTGGGTATATTCACGGCAGAGGTTAATATATTATTGATCGCTAACTATTGTCATGTTTTGTTAGTCAGAACTGTGAGTATTATTGTAAACAGCATGTTAAAAGCCGACTTTACAATTTTAGATTCTTCGATTCAAAATGGCTGCAGTGTTAAACTTTATCATATTTAAACTCACAGCATACGATGTTGAGTTTGTTATTTTCCTTTTCGGTTATTTTTGGTGAGCCACTTCCTCTGTTTCCAGGGTAACGGCCCACTAGAGCTGCAAGAAGAGTTGCACATTTTTTTTTATCGCTCTGTGTTCACCGCCGCTCAGTGCAGAGACAGTGGCCTCAGGAGCAAATGCAACAGTATGATAGTGGGAGGAAAGGATACTGTGAGCATTGGCTGTATGGAATAAACTGAGAAAATAGAAGTAGAGAAACATAGAGAACCCACAGCATAATACATTGGCCCTTCGCCCAGCAGTGCTCTCCCAAACATGAACCTACTTTAGAGATCTCCTTGGGTTACCCATCAGCCCTCTTCTTTTTATCTCCATGTACTTATCCAAAAGTCTCTTAAAAGGCCCTGTTGTATCCGCCTCCACCACCGTCACCGGCAGCCTATTCCCCGCACTCACCACTCTCTGCGTAAAAACCTTACCCCTGACATTGCCTCTGTAGCTTCTCCCAAGCATCTTAAAACTGTGCCCTCTCGTGTTAGCCATTTCAGCCCTGAGAAAACGCCTCTGACTATCCACACGATCTATGCCAGTCATCATTCTATGCACCTCTATTAGGTCACCTCGCATCCTCCGTCGCTCCAAGAAGAAAAGGCCGAGTTCACTCACCCTATTCCCATAAGACATGCTCCACAATCCAGAGAAATCCGCGTAAATATCCTCTGCACCCTTTCTATGGCTTCCACATCCTTCCCGTAGTGAGGCGACCAGAACTGCACTCCAAGCACAGAACTCCAAGTGGGGTCTGACCAGGGTCCTATATAACAGTAGGATTACCTCCTGGCACTTGAACTCAATCACAAGGTTAACCATATAACCATATAACAATCTCAGCACGGAAACAAGCCATCTTGGCCCTCCTAGTCCGTGCCGAACACTTAATCTCACCTAGTCCCACCTACCCATAACCGTCCACTCCTTTCCTGTCCATATACCTATCCAATTTTACCTTAAATGACACGACTAAACTGGCCTCTACTACTTCTACAGGAAGCTCATTCCACACAGCTATCACTCTTTGAGTAAAGAAATACCCCCCTCGTGTTTCCCTTAAACTTCTGCCCCCTAACTCTCAAATCATGTCCCCTAGTTTGAATCTCCCCTACTCTCAATGGAAACAGCCTGTTCACGTCAACTCTATCTATCCCTCTCAAAATTTTAAATACCTCGATCAGATCCCCCCTCAACCTTCTACGCTCCAATGAATAGAGACCTAACTTGTTCAACCTTTCTCTGTAACTTAATTGCTGAAACCCAGGTAACATCCTAGTAAATCGTCTCTGCACTCTATCTAATTTATTGATATCTTTCCTATAATTCGGTGACCAGAACTGCAGACAATATTCCAAATTTGGCCTTAACAATGCCTTGTACAACTTTAGCATTACATCCCAAATTCTGTACTCAATGCTTTGATTTATAAAGGCCAGCGTTCCAAAAGCCCTCTTCACCACCCTATCTACATGAGACTCCACTTTCAGGGAACTATGCACAGTTATTCCTAGATCTCTCTGTTCCTCTGCATTCCTCAATGCCCTACCATTTACTCTGTATGTTCGATTTGGATTATTCCTGCCAAAATGTAGAACCTCATACTTCTCAGCATTAAACTCCATCTGCCAACGTTCAGCCCATTCTTCTGACCGGCATAAATCTCCCTGCAAGCTTTGAAAATCCACCTCATTATCCAGAACAACTCCTACCTTAGTATCATCGGCATACTTACTAATCCAATTTACCACCCCATCACCCAGATCATTTATGTATATTACAAACAACATTGGGCCCAAAACAGATCCCTGAGGCACCCCGCTAGTCACCGGCCTCCATCCCGATTAACAATTATCCACCACTACTCTCTGGCATCTCCCATCTAGCCACTGTTGAATCCATTTTATTACTCCAGCATTAATACCTAACGACTGAACCTTCTTAACTAACCTTCCATGTGGAACTTTGTCAAAGGCTTTGCTGAAGTCCATATAGACTACATCCACTGCCTTACCCTCGTCAACATTCCTCGTAACTTCTTCAAAAAATTCAATAAGGTTTGTCAAACATGACCTTCCACGCACAAATCCATGCTGGCTACTCCTAATCAGATCCTGTCTATCCAGATAATTATTTATACTATCTCTAAGAATAATTTCCATTAATTTACCCACCACTGATGTCAAACTGACAGGTCTATAATTGCTAGGCTTCCTTCTAGAACCCTTTTTAAACAATGGAACCACATGAGCAATACGCCAATCCTCCGGAACAATCCCCGTTTCTAATGACATATTAAAGATCTCCGTCAGAGCTCCTGCTATTTCTACACAAACTTCCCTCAAGATCCTGGGGAATATCCTGTCAGGACCCGGAGATTTATCCACTTTTAAATTTCTTAAAAGCGCCAGTACCTCCACCTCTTAAATTGTCATAGGTTCCATAACTTCCTTACTTGTTTCCCACACCTTAAACAATTCAATATCCTTCTCCTTAGTGAATACCGAAGAGAAGAAATCATTCAAAATCTCTCCTATCTCCCTCGGCTCCACACATAGCTGACCACTCTGATTCTCTAAGGGGCCAATTTCATCCCTCACTATCCTCTTGCTTTTAATATAACTGTAGAAACCTTTCGGATTTACTTTCACCTTATTTGCCAAACCAACCTCGTATCTTCTTTTAGCTTTCCTAATCTCTTTCTTAAGATTCCTTTTACATTCTTTATATTCCTCAAGCAATTCCTTTACTCCATGCTGCCTATATCTATTGTAGGCATCCTTCTTTTTCTGAACCAAATTTCTAATGTCCCTTGAAAACCATGGTGCTCTCAAACCTTTAACCTTTCCTTTCACCCTAACAGGAACATAAAGATTCTGTACCCTCATAATTTCACCCTTAAATTACCTCCATTTCTCTATTACATCGTTCCCATAAAACAACTTGACCCAATCCACTCTCTCTAAATCCCTTCGCATCCCCTCAAAGTTAGCCTTTCTCCAATCAAAACTCTCAACTCAGGTCCAGTCCTGTCCTTCTCCATAATTATATTGAAGCTAATGCTATTGTGATGACTGGACCCGAAGTGCTCTCCAACACATACACCTGTCAGCTGACCTATCGCATTCCCTAACAGGAGATCCAACACTGCCCATCTCTAGTCGGTACTTCTATGTATTGTTGCAAAAAACTATCCTGCACACATTTCACAAACTCTAAACCATCCAGCCCTTTTACAGAATGAGCTTCCCAGTCTATGTGTGGAAAATTAAAATCTCCCACAATCACCACCTTGTGTTTACTACAAATATCTGCTATCTCCTTACACATTTGCTCTTCCAACTCACGTGCCCCATTAGGTGGCCTATAATACACTCCTATCAGTGTTACTGCACCTTTCCCATTCCTCAATTCCACCCAAATAGCCTCCCTAGAGGAGCTCTCTAATCTATCCTTCCAAAGCACCGCCATAAGATTTTCTCGGACAAGCAATGCAACACCTCCTCCTCTGGCCCCTCCTACTCTATCACACCTGAAGCAACTAAATCCAGGAATATTTAGTTGCCAATCACACCCTTCCTGCAACCATGTTTCACTAATAGCTACAACATCATAATTCCAGGTATCAATCCACACTTTAAGCTCATCCACCTTTCTTACAATGCTCCTAGCATTAAAATAAATACATTTAAGATTCTCTCCATCTCCTCCTCTCTTTCCATCCCTAACAATGCATTCAAATTTATTATCCTTTTCTTTCTTCTCCCCTACATCTTCGGGCTGAGCGCATCCCTTCTCCATCACCTGCCTTTCCTCCCTCACACACTGTTTATTTACTTGCTCCACTGGTGAACTAACCTCCTCTCCCATAGTCTCCTCAAATATTCTCCCGCCCCCCCATCTTACTAGTTTAAAGTCCGCCCTGTAGCCCTAGCAAACCTCCCCGCTAGGATATTGGTCCCCCCACGATTCAAGTGTAACCCGTCCTTCTTGAACAGGTCACTCCTGCCCCAGAAGAGGTCCCAATGATCCAGAAACTTGAATCCCTGCCCCCTGCTCCAAACCCACAGCCACGCATTCATCCTCCACCTAATTCTATTCCTACTCTCACTGTCGCGTGGCACAGGCAGTAATCCCGAGATTGCTACCTTTGCGGTCCTTCTTCTTAACTGCCTTCCTAACTCCCTATACTTTCGTTTCAGGACCTCTTCCCCTTTCCATCCTATGTCATTGGTACCTACATGTACCACGACCTCTGGCTCTTCACTCTCCCACTTCAGGATATCTTGGACGCGATCAGAAACGTCCCGAACCCTGGCACCAGGGAGGCAAATTACCATCCGGGACTCCCGGTCACCTCCACAGAAACGCCTGTCTGAGCCCCTGACTATTGAGTCCCCTATTACTATGGACCTCTTTCTTCTAACCCTACCCTTCTGAGCTACAGGGCCGTCCTCTGTGCCGGAGGCTCGGCCACTGTCACTCCCAACAGGTAGGCTGTCCCCCCCAACAGTACTCAAACATGAGTACTTATTGTCAAGGGGTACAGCCACTGGGGTACTCTCTAGTACCTGCCTCTTCCCCTTCCTGACTGTAACCCACCTATCTGCCTCCCGTGGTCCCGGAGTGACCACCTGCCTGTAACTCCTCTCTATCACCTCCTCACTCTCCCTGACCAGCCGAAGGTCATCGAGCTGCAGCTCCAGTTCCCTAACTCGGTACCTCAGGAGCTGCAGTTCGGCGCACCTGGCGCAGATGTGGACGTCCGGGAGGCTCGGAGACTCCAGGATCTCCCACATCCGACACCGAGAACAACAAGCTGCCCTCACACTCATACTTCCCGAATAACTGAAAATACGAGAACTAAAAGATAAGCCTACTGTGCCCTCTTCCGCCTAAGCCCTCTGAGCTCAAGCCCTACACTCTGCGCCCGGCTCACTCCCAAGCCCTACACTCTGCGCCCGGCTCACTCCCAAGCCCTACACTCTGCGCCCGGCTCACTCCCAAGCCCTACACTCTACGCCCGGCTCACTCCCAAGCCCTACACTACGCCCGGCTCACTCCCAAGCCCTACACTCTGCGCCCGGCTCACTCCCAAGCCCTACACTCTACGCCCGGCTCACTCCCAAGCCCTACACTCTACGCCCGGCTCACTCCCAAGCCCTACACTCTGCGCCCGGCTCACTCCCAAGCCCTACACTCTGCGCCCGGCTCACTCCCAAGCCCTACACTCTGCGCCCGGCTCACTCCCAAGCCCTACACTCTGCGCCCGGCTCACTCCCAAGCCCTACACTCTGCGCCCGGCTCACTCCCAAGCCCTACACTCTGCGCCCGGCTCACTCCCAAGCCCTACATTCTACGCCCGGCTCACTCCCAAGCCCTACACTCTGCGCCCGGCTCACTCCCAAGCCCTACACTCTGCGCCCGGCTCACTCCGCTGCCCGCAAACGAAGCTGCCCGCTTCTTAAGGCAGCGTTCTTTATATATCTTCCCTCCTTCCCGGGCCTCCTTCACGCGCCTGCGCAGTCCCGCCTCTCAGAACTCCGATCTGAGAAGCAATTGGACAATTTGAAAATGGCCGCCGCCGCACTTCCTCTCAAGCCTCGCTGTCCTCTTCCAAAAGGTTGATGAAGGCCAATAGACCGTATGCCTTCTGAACCACACAGTCAGGCTGCGCAGCATTTTTGAGTGTCCTATGGACTCAGACCCCAAGATCCCTCTGATTCTCCTCACTGCTAAGAGTCTTACCATTCATACTATATTCTGCCATCATATTTACCTTCTAAAGTGAACCACCTCACACTTATCTGGGTCGAACTCCCATCTTCCACTTCTCAGCCCAGTTTCGCTTCCAATTGGGGTCCCACTATAACCTCGACAGCCCTCCAAACGATCCATAATACCCCTAACCTTTGTGTCATCAGTAAATGTACTAACCTATCCCTCCACTTCCTCATCCAGGTCCTTTATAAAACTTACGAAGAGAAGTAGTGCCAGAACGTATCCCTGAGGAACAGCCCTAGTCAGCGACGTCCAGGCAGAATATGAACCATCTACAAACAATTTTGCGTTCTGTGAGCAAGACATTTCTGAATCCACAAAGCAATGTCCGCTTGGATCCCATGCCTCCTTAATTTCTCAATAAGCCTTACATGGGTTCCTCATCAAGTGCCTTGCTGAAATCCGTATACACTACATCTACTGCTCTACCTCTATAAATGTGTTTAGTCACATCCTCAGAAAATTCAATCAGGCCGGTAAGGCACAACCTGCCTTTGACAAAGCCAAGCTGTCTATTCGTAATAATTTCATGCCTCTCCAAATGTTCATAAATTCATGAAACAGAGCATGTGAAGTTGAATTCCTTATTTCCTATTTTCAGTTAGTTCTGCTGAGCCAGTTCCTCGATCACCAGGGTAACAGCCCACCAAAGCTATAGAGTGTTGAACATATTTATCGCTCTCTGGTCACCGCCCGTCAGTGACCTCAGGAACCGTTGTGGGTGCCCGGATGCCTTGAACATTCACTGTATGGAATATATAACGTTTCTGTTGCAGTAAATGGATAACTAATGAATGTAGGGATTGCATTCATGCAAATCTGTTTAGGATGTCACAAACAGGGTTCAACAGGGATCACTCCCTCCACAATTCCCTTGTTCATTCATCTCCCCTCACTAATCTTCTTCCAGATACTTATCCCTGCATAAGCCTAAGTGCTACACCTGCCGTACCCCTCTTCCCTCACCTCCATTCAGAGACACAAAGCAGTCCTTCCGGGTGAGGCAACACTTCATCTGCGAATCTATTGCTGGGGACATTTATTGTGTCCCGTGCTCCCGATGCGGCGTCCTTTACATTGGTGAGACCCACCATCAATTGGGAGACCGTTTCGTCGAGCATCTCTGTATCATCTGCCACAAGGGGGACTTTGCAGTGGCCGGACATTTTAATTCTGATTCCCATTCCGACGTTTCGATCAACGGCCTCCTCTTGTTTCAAGATGAGACCGCCTTTAGGGTGGAGGAGCAACACCATTATGATCGTCTTCATATAAAACAAACACAAAGGCCGGCAGATGTGTGGAGACGGAAGGGATCGAGGCAATGTGGATCGGACAGAAACATGTGGCTGAGATGGGAGAGCAGCCGCCATCTTGTTGATCGTTACAGTGGCTGAATGGCCTCCTCCTGCTGTTTTTCACTTGGTGTTTCAGTGTTCTTGTCCAGTGAGGCTCCGGAAGAATGTGAATAGAAAAAAGTGTTTATAAACATAGAACTGATTTCAAAGAAGCCTGCACAATTCCTTTTCAGGTGGGAATTGTACGTCAAACCGGGATGGGAATCGAACCTTTAACTCTGAGAACCGGGAGATGGAGCGATGGGGACGGGGAAGATTCTTAGGGAAAACAAAAATGTAGCTGGTGTAAATATGGAATAATGTGGGGAATGCGGCAGGTAGGTCGGACAGTGTGTGAGGGACGAGGAGCAGAGTCACCGGTGCCTCGCTCTCATTTCAAACGCAGATCTGCAGCATCTGAGGTTTTTGCTTCCGAGGCCCCGCCCCCGCTCTCACAGTCTCCGGATGGGCGGGGGTTTTCTTTCCGTTCTCTGTTGAAGCTGATCGTCGGCGTGGAGCCGGTGGACGGATCTCGCTGCTCTCCGGACAAATTGATGATGTTCTCATCGGTCAGTATTGAGGCCGGTCACTGGGGTTGAACGCAACTGACAATTTCCCATCGGTGAGTACTGAAGCCGATCCCGGGGGCGGGGAACCTCATGTTGGGCAGAAAGTCCCGTTAACTTCCTCGAACTGGCGGCCTCGCCCCGCTTCCTGGACACAACGTGTCGTGGTCGGTCCGGTTTATGGGACCTTCACACCGAACTGCCTGAGATGAGTCGCCGCTCAGCCCCTGGTGTTCTGGTCCCGGGAGCGGGATGAGGTGGCGATGCCGAGACTGAACCCATCCATTAAGATGTACCTGGTGAACTTTACCTCCATCACCCGGCCCGGTACCGGATCCAAACTTCACCTGGATCGACGCCTGGGGTCGATAATTGCTTTACATATTTGCAGCACACTGGAAGCGGCCGTTCGGCCCGTTGTGTTCTTGCAGACTCGAGGGTTAAACAGAGTAATCGCACCCACGGGAGACTCCTCCACGTGTATGAGTAGTTTCATCTTCCCTGTTCAGACAGGACAGTGAGATCCAGATCTCTCACGTCCTCTCGGGAGACTGGACGGTTTATTTCCATCTTCTTTCCATTGCTACGACTTGCCGAAATGCTGACCTTGTTTCCCGATATCTGGCCCTATTAATGCGAGAATTAAGTCTTGTTCATTTATCTGGGTTTCTCGGAAATGTGTACACTCGCTCCGGAATTCCCAAAGGAGCAACCCAGGCTGTCTAATATTCCCACACGATTGAAATGGAGAATCTTTATTTTGTTTTCCATGTACAGAGGTAGAGTGAAAATCGTGTATCCGGTATTCTCCACACAGATCAATACATTGCAGTAGTACATTGAAGTAAAGCAAATCATTCTGGTTACAAAGAAAGTGCAGTGCAGGTAGATATGTGGTGCACGGTCACATCGATTTAGACTGTGAGGTCAGAAGTCCACTCATCAAGCTGTTCGCTTCTAACAGCAGAATGGACACCGTCCTTGTGCCCGGTGGCATGTTTCTGTTCTATTTTTTCTTCGCCCCGATGGGAGGGTGAGAAGTGAGAATGTTCAGGGTTGTGGGGATCTTTCATAATGTTGGCTGCTTTACTGAGTCAGTGGGAAGTGTAGACAGAGTCCATGGAGGGGAGGTTGGTTTCTATGATGTGCTCAGCTGTGTCCACAGTTCTCCGCTATTTCATTCAGTTAAAGGAAGAGCAGTAGCCGTATGAAGATATGAAGCATCGAGATGGGATACTTTCTGCGGTGCATTGATACAGCCTGTAGAGTGGAAAAGGACATATACTGAAGTTCTTATTGTTTTTTCTGGCTTTGTTATATTGGAAGCTGTTATCTACTAGTGTATACTATTATTTCAGGATCTGTATTACTGGACCACCATCAGAGAGTGCACTTGATTCCTTCTCCCACCTGGTTCCATCTGCTTATTCCGTGCCCAACTTGTACAATCTCTGTCCAGTCTGTATGCCCCCACCTCAATGATATATGTCAACCATCTTGTTCAACCTCTGTCCAGTCTGTATCCCATTACCTCAGTTATATATATATCAAACATCTTGTTCAACAATTCAGGCTATCCGATTGCCACAATGATATATTTCAGCAATCGTTCTTCTAAACTTTTTCCTCATTGTGAAGTTTTGTTTTGACCCTTTTCCAGGATTGAGTTTTCTTTTTTTTTTGATAACTAGAAACACCAGAGGTTTAATTGAATACAGCATGTCGCAGGGAAAATGCAGCCATTTCAATTTTAGTTTCACCGTTACAAAATGGCTGCAGTGTTAATCTTTGTCATAATGGAACTCATAGCATCTGATGTTAAGCTTGTTATTTCCTTTGTCGGTTATTTTCGGTGAGCCACTTCCTCTGTTTCCAGGGTAACAGCCCGTCAGGGCTGCAGCAAGTGTTGCTCTTTTTATCGCTCTGTGGTCACCGCCTCTCAGCTTAGAGACAGTGGCCTCGGGAGCAAAGGCAACAGAGTGATAGCGGGAGGAAAGGATGCTGTGAGCATTGACTGTGTGGGATCTGTTACACCAGGGTCTGAATGAACTCAGATCTAACAGAGTAGTTGGGGTGGAGTGGCATTTACAGTTCAGGGTGGCAATCAGTTGCTATCTGTGCATTTAAATGAAGAGGGAGAAATACTACAGTTGCAGGAAATTTAACGTAAGGATGAGAAAACACTGGAAACGCTCAGCAGATCGGCAGCATCTTGGACAGTCTCAGTTCTGGAACTGGGTCTTCCACCATTTGTCCTTTCAGAGATGTAGTCTGATGTACTGAGTTTCCAGCATTATCTACTTCATAATTTTACATTTTGTTCCGGCTACACTGCAGGAAACATGGCAGCCCGCTCTGCTGGACAAAATCCCACACAACGATAACATAGGGATCAAATGTGCTCGGTTTAGCTGCTGGGGACAGGCTGAAGTGTATCCACATCATCTATGCAGACCGGGGAGCCAGCCTGAGCACCGGCCCCGGCAGAGGGTCATTAGGGTCCAATTACACCTTAGTTTGTGAATCGGAAATGGCAGGAAAACCCCAGCAAATTGCCGGCACCAAGGTGTCTTTGTATGAGTGATGATATTGGGCCGGTGACTCTGAAGATATGGAACTGACAGTATACAGGCTTCGGTCCAGGTTGGTAATTCGACAGCTGGGATCGGAATTTTCTCTGTCTGCAGTGAGGCTGAAATCACGCGGGGTTGGGCATTGGTTATGGGAAAATCACAGTCTACACTGTCCAATAAGATATCATATCTGTCAAGTAGCTTGGAGATTATTTAAGAATGAACTAGGGCGTTAGGCCAATTTGGGAAGTGATGTTCATCTGAACTTTGGTAAAGTCTGTAACAAGGTCCCGCATGGCAGCTGATCGGGAAGGTTCGGTCACGTGGGATTCACAGGGAGCTGGTGAGGTGGATTCACACCCGGTTCGAGAATAAGAAGGAGAGGGGGATGAATGTAGATGGTTCCAGCGAATGGAGCCCTGTGACGAGTGGGATGTGAGTGTCAGTGTTGAGACCTCTGTAATTTATTATTCATGCCATTGATCTGTATATGAATGTACATGGCTACACAAAGTATTATGTACCGTTGTTTTCACCCTACTGTAGAAAATATATTATCAAGCTGGAGAGGTTGCAGAAGAGTTTGCTGAATATTTTGCCTGGACTAGAGGGCCGAGTCATAGGAAGCTTTTGGCCGAGCTGGATCTTCATTGCAGAGGAGAATGAGGGTGACATTATAGGAGATCATGAAATCAAAAGGGAATATAGATAATGTGGTTGGTCGTGGTATTTTACCCAGGTTTCAATGTTCAAGATTGTTTAATGTCATTCCAGTAACAAGTGTAAAGGAGAACAAAGTAATTGTTACTCAGGACAGAGGAAAAAATCAATATGATGGAGACCACAATAATAAACAAGACACTATACATGAAGTATGATAGTTTAAAAAGATTGATTCTGTGTCCATGAAGTGACGTTAAGCACAGGAGTGTCTGGACAGATGAGACTGACATTGATTCTTCTTCTGCATGCGACTTGCGCATTACACACCTGAGCGATCATGGGTCTCAACATCTGATGACCCCACACAGCGGCAATAATATATCGTACACTTAAATCTGTTAGTTATTTCACAGTGTCCATATATGTTCTTCTTTGTCTCCCTCTTCCGCGTTTCCCAGGCATACAGCCTTGCAACGTAAGGCATTCTATTTCTTCCTTTCTGATGACATGGTCGAGGAATTTAAGGTTCCTCTCATTTAATGTTCTCATTAAAGATCTTTTGTTGTGGGTACGTTGGGGTACTGTCTCGTTAGCTACCCTGTCTCTATGTGATATTTTCAGCATTCTTCTAAAAAACCACATTTCTGTTCCTTCTATGTTTCTTTGGAGTTCAGGTGTTACAGTCCATGTTTCGGAAACATACAGCAAGATTGACCAGATGCGGCATTTTAGTAGCCTAAGCTTTGTTGTCATAGAAATGTGTCTGTTGTTAAAAATGGGTTTCATTTTTTGGAAGTTGGTTTTGGCAATGGCCATTTTTCTTTTTGTTTCTACTTTACTTCTAGCATCTTGTGATATAAAGCGACCAAGGTATTTAAAACTGGTCTTTTGTTCAACCTCTTGGTTACCGATGAGAAATTGGCAGTTGGGAGTATGCTGCTCTTTTTATATTACCATATATTTGTTTTTTTTAACCGTTGATGGTTAGACCAAAGTCTGCACTTGTTTGTACTAATTTGTCTAGGAGGATTTGTAGGTCTTCTGCAGCACTTGCTATTAGGGTGGTATCATCTGTGTATCTTATGTTGTTGATGTAAGCACCTCCAATTTTTATCCCATCTAGGTCTTCTGTTTCTCTGAGAATCATTTCAGTACAGATGTGTAATAATTCCGGCGAGGCAACGCATCTCTGTCTAACTCCCCTTTGAATTTTAGTCCAACTGCTTATATTATCATCATTTTTTACCGCCATTATTTGAATCCAATATAAATTTTGAAGCGCTTATTTTTCCCTTCCGTCAATGTTTAGTTAAGTGAGAACTTGAAATAATTTTTCATGTTGCACTTTGCCAAATGCTTTAGTGAAATCAATAAAATTAAAAAAGATATCATTTTGATATTCAATTGCCCTTTCTGAAAACATTTGTAGCATGAAAATTGCGTTCCTAGTTCCTCTATCCCGCATAAGCCCATATTGCAGTTTAGAAGTTTCTGGCCTTAACTTGTTTTTAACTTGACTGAGACAATTCTCAACAAAATCTTTATTAGGTGACTCAGGAGACTGATTGTTCTATAATTTTCGCAGTCCATAGTTCCAGGAATTTTAGGCAGAGTTATAAATACTGATTTCAAGAGATCGTCAGGCAATACACCAGACTTATATATGTCATTGAACTCTTCAAAATGAATATCTATGCCCAGATCTTCTGGGGTTTGTATCATTTCCACTGAAATTCCATCAGGTCCGGTGGCTTTACCTTATTTCACTGTTTTCATTGCTTTCGTCATTTCTTCTTTGGTAATAGGTGGGCCAGAATTAGGGTGGTTCATATATGGGGGTTCCCCTCTATTATCTCAAAAAGCTGCTCTATATACTGAATCCACCTCTCACATACTTTATCTGGATCTGTTAGGATGGATCCGTCTGCTGATCCTATTCTTCATGCAGAGGAGGTTTTCGTAATTCCAGTAAATTTTCTAGTGCATTTCTTTGCTGTTGTTAATATGGCCTTCAACATAATTTCATTTTTTGAGTCAGCCATTCTCCCTTTGCAATATTGCACAATTCTCTGGTCTGTGACATTGATTCTGTGTCCAAAAAGTGACGATAGACACAAGAGTGTCTGGCCATGTGAGTGACGTTGATTCTATGTCCGTAGAGTGACGATAGGCACAGCAGTGTCTGGCCATATGAGACTAACATTGATTCTGTGCCCATGAAGTGACGATAGACACAGGAGTGTCTAGACATACGAGACTGAAATTGATTCTATGTCCATAAAGTGACATTAGGCACAGGAGAGTATGGACCTACAGAAAATGATATTGACTGTCTGTACATAAAGTCACTTTAGACAGTGGAGTGCCTAGAACTGTCAGGAAATGTTAAACTGTAAGTGGGTGGGATGTGAAGGGTGGGTTAGTGAGTAGAGGTGTTGATCAGGCTTACTGCTTGGTGTAAATAACTGTTTTGATCCCGATTGTCGTGCCGTGGGTGTTACAGATCCACAATTCCTTTAAGGTAGCACCAGAGTTGTAAAGAGAGTTTAGGACATATTTTCCATTATAACAGGCTATTGCGAAGAGGGGCCGGGATATTAATGCTAATGATGTAAAAGACGCCGAGAATCCAAAAAAAAAAAAAAACAAAACAGAATTGAGTGCAGTTCTGGCAAGCTACTTGGAGGAAAGATGTCGATAAGCGTGAAAGAGTGTAGGGAAAATTACACGGACATTGCTAGTGTTTCAGGAAATAATTATAGTGATAGGTTGAACAGGTTAGAACTCGATTACCTGGAATACAGGGGAATGACGGGGTATCCTAGCAGGATTACAACTTTTTTTTATGCCATTTGCCACTACAATTAAAGGAAGGGTCCAGGACCCTGGGTCGGGAAGCCAAGCTAGGGATATAGAAATCTATGATGGTATAAATAGCGTGAATGCAGTTAGTCATTTCCCCAACAGATTGGGTAAAATCATGGATTTAAGGTTAAAAGTGACACATTTAAGTGTAATCTGAGGGAGAACTACTTCACTCAGTGGGTGGTGAGAATGCGGACCAAGTTCCCAGCAGATGTAAGAGATGAAGGTCCGATTGTGGTATTTCAGAGGTGTTTGGGGAGGTACATGGATGAGGGAGGTATAGAGGCTGTGGTCTGGGTGCAGGGGGGTGGAAACACTCCGAACGTGGCACTGACTGGATGGACTTTAACAACCCTGTGTCTGTGCTGTAAGGGCTCTGTGAATCTCAATTGAAACGTCTACACATAATCGACATTTATTGTAGACAGGTCATAGAAAACATAGAAAATAGGTGCAGGAGTAGGCCATTCGGCCCTTCGAGCCTGCACCGCCATTCAGTATGATCATGGCTGATCATCCAACTCAGAACCCTGTACCTGCTTTCCCTGCATACTCCCTGATCCTTTTAGCCACAAGGGCCATATCTAACTTATATTACATTTAATTTATAGGTCGTATCCAGCACTGCGATTCATTTTGGACCAGCGTCAGCAATGCTGAGAGCTCTGTAGAGCTGGAACCACCATAAAATTTACTGAATGCACCTCGAAGGGGTAAAAACAACCTGTGAAATTTTAGTATCACCATTACAAAATGGCTGAGTGTTCAGTTTAATTTTGTCGCAATGAAACCGAGAACGTGTCACACCGAGTTTGTTATTTCCCCGCTCGGTTATCTTTGCGAGCCACTTCCTCCGTCACCAGGGCAACAGCTCACCAGAGCTGCAGAGAGTGTTGAACGTGTTTATCACTCTCTGGTTGCTGACTCTCAGCGGAGAGAGAGTGGCCTCAGATACGAGGATGCTTTCAGCATTTGCTGATGATACTAAGCTGGGTGGCAGTGTGATATGTGATGAGGATGTTAGGAGAATTCAGGGTGATTTGGATAGGCTGGGTGAGTGGGCATATACTTGGCAGATGACGTTTAATGTGAATAAGTGTGAGGTTATCCACCTTGGGAGTAAGAACAGGAAGGCAGATTATTATCTGAAGTGTGTAAAGTTAGGTAAGGGAGAAATACAAAGAAATCTAGGAGTCCTTGTTCATCAGTCACTGAAGGTGAATGAGCAAGTGCAGCAGGCAGTGAAGAAGGCTAATGGAATGTTGGCCTTTATTACAACTGGAATTGCGTACAAGAGCAAGGAAATCCTCTTGCATTTGTACAGGGCCCTGGTGAGACCACACCTGGTGTATTGTGTACAGTTTTGGTCTCCAGGGTTAAGGAAGGACATCCTGGCTGTAGAGGAAGTACAGTGTAGATTCACGAGGTTAATTCCTGGGATGTCAGGACTGTCTTACGCAGAGAGGTTAGAGAGACTGGGTTTGTACACGCTGGAGTTAAGGAGATTGAGAGGGGATCTGATTGCAACATATAAGATTATTAAGGGATTGGACAAGATAGAGGCAGGAAATATGTTCCAGTTGCTGGGAGAGTCCAGTACCAGAGAATAAGGGGTAGGTCATTTAGGAACTTCATTCTTTAACTCTAACGAAAAACTTCTTCTCCCAGAGAGTTGTGGGGGTGTTGAATGCACTGCCTCCGAAGGCAGTGGAGGCCAATTCTTTGGATGCTTTCAGGAAGGAGCTAGATAGGTATCTTATGGATAGGAAAATCAAGGGATATGGGGACAAGGCAGGAACCGGGTATTGATAGTAGATGATCAGCCAAGATCTCAAAATGGCGGTGCAGGCTTAAAGGGCCGAATAGTCTACTTCAGCCCCTATTATCTATTGTCTATTGTCTATTTACTGTTCGGGATGGAATGAAGATGATTGTAGGGATTGCATCTATGCTATTCTGTTCTGGGTGTCAAACATCTTGCAGTCAGTCAATCGTTTCTGCATCAATAGAACAAACTGAAATCTCCTGCACTGAGTTTCCAATTTTATATTTCAAACATTTTCTTCCTGTCACCCGACGGGGAAAATGGCTACTAATTGACCTGGGCTACTCCGCACTCAATAAAATAATGAACAACTGTGTTCAATGAAACTGCGGGAACAAGCTAAAATGTATCAGCACCCTCTTTGTGATCCAAGGCCCATGTTTTAGAGCTAATCCCCGTCTAGAAAGAGGATCATCAGGCTCCAGTTCTGTCACGGGTTGGTGTGGGAGTGTAAGTTTTATGAACTGGGATTAGCTGAGACACTGCCTCATATTACCGGCAGCAAAGAGTCCTGGGAGAGCTGGTGCTTCAGATACAATCTTGGGATGTGGCTTCCAGGAATATGGGACTGGCAGTGTTTGGGCTTCGGTCCACGTTGGTGCTTTTACAGATGCGGCTGGATGTTCCTCCTTCCGCAATGAAGCAGACGTCTCTGGGGGCTGGATATTGGTAGCGCGAATCTCTCAGAGTGAGATGCGGGAACACCCAGTGTGAGATGTGGAAAAGATGTGCGGGCTGTGACCTTCTGAGGTTGGATCCTGGGACACCACACATGTCTAAATCAGATCAAATGAATCAGGGAATCAAGTTGTCAGGGTTTATGAGAAGTTGAGCGAGTATTTCTGTTCTGTGCTCAGATGTTTGGTTCTGTAGTCTCTCTGGAAGCAAAGTAGAGAATGAGTTCCCATTCCATCCCTCACGGGGAGAGGCTGCGATTAAATACACTGTTTTGTGTTTGCACCAGTTGAAATAGACCGGGGTTTCAGAATTCAACTCACGTTTGGAAATTCCCCCTCACTCTCACCTGTCTATCTGCCAGTGGGAGTCAAACAGAAACTCAGGATGCTGAAGATAGAACAGAACATGGAACAGTACATCGCAGGAACAGGCCCTTCGGCCACAGTGGTGTGCCAGACCAGCTGAAAAGTAAATCAAACACCCCCCCCCCCGCAAAATCTAGGGTTGTTGCGGGTGGGGTGAAGTTGGGGCGGCAGTGATTATTTCCACCAACTGAATAACAACAAGCCCGGATACATTGGAAATGAAGATGGTGTCTGGATTAGACAGAGAGTCTGGGATCTGAGAGTGCTGCCTCAGAATAAAGAAACTTCACTTTAAAACGGAGATGAGAGACATTACTTCAGCCAAAGGTTGTTTGATCTGTGGAATTTGTCACCACAAACAGTGGTGGAGGCTATCACTGGGTATATTCATGTTCTGGATTGACAAATAGGTTGAGAATTATAGCATGAAGCAAGAATACGGTGTTGGAAAATAATCCTCCGTGATTGATTATGGAGCAGACTAGAATGACTTTATCACATAATTCTCCTGTTATAAATTATGACTTGTATCTTATACTATGACTGAATGATGACTTCCTTGTATTCCATCACAAGCAAGAGAAAATCTTCAGATGCTGGAAATCCAAGCAACACCCACAAAATGCTGGAGGAACTAAGCAGCTGGAAGAGAGGAGCGTTGACATCCAGATGTTGCCTGGCCTGATGAGTTCCTCCAGCATTTTGTCTGAGTTCCTTTGTATCCCATATCAGGTTTTGTAAAGTTTGAGGGACAGTTACAGATTTCTTCACTCGGACCATGACATATACGTTCAAAATTTAAATGTCAGGTTTACGCTTTGTTCTCTTTTGTTTTAGTAACATAATTCATTACTTCTTTCGTTGAAGTTAGACCTGTGGTGAGAGATTTATGGGAAGAGACGCCCACAACTGGAAGCAAACCACAACTGAAAACGAGGGAACAGCGACAAGTGAACCAACCCGAGGACGGAGATCATCAATTCGACAGAACCCTTCTGACTCGGAGTTTCCATTAATTCAGTCAGGAGAAAGTTCGGTGAGTCTCATTTACCCAAACACTTCTCCTTTAGACATTACATTTCTGTACCAAGGAAGATAGGAAATAGCTGGAGTGAGACTGAATAAATGTAGAAGTGCCAGTTGCAATCATTCCAGATGTACTGAAGTGCTGTCAGTATAAGTTCTGCATAATAATTATATTATGCATGTGAAAATAAACATTACATTGATTAAGTATATACATGGAGATTTGTGTGTTAATGTTGTATCCCAGCAGGTTGCAGATCGACCATGACACAATCGGTGAGCTGGTCCGCACGGTACGGGACCGAGGGACGCGCTCCCCGCTCCCTGTTACTGACTCTACAGTCTCCCCATCTACCGCGCGCTCCAGCTCACCGCGCCGCCCACTGCCCACGCGCGCCCTCTCGCGGAAATTCGTCACCCTCGGTCTGACGTTGAGAAGATTTAAGCATGCTGCGCGTGCCCGGTATCTCTCGGGAAGTGACGTGACATTTACTTGTCTCTCATTGGTGACACCAAATACCAATTTAGTATACCAACCAATGGGGATATGGGTTTCGTCATTAAGGGGTTTCCTTAACAAGGAGTTGGCGAAGCTGTCAGGGCAATGGATTGAAGTGGGAGTTCAGGGGGTTTATCTCCTCAGTATGAGCAAGGATGGAGAAGGCTTCAGCATATTTTTAGTTGACACCGAAAAAGTGTTGCCTGCTAGTGCGGAGTCGGAGTGATTTTGACAGCAAGTCACGATCTTACTATCTGACACGGTGGGCTGGAGGGACCCGGTGGCTGCATTTTGTTTAAGGTATCTGGGTTTAAACAACGGAGTAAACAGACCCACCTCGGGCCAGCAGGCTGTCCCAGTGGGTGTTGTGGGGACAGATGCTTGGAGTATGGTTGCTCCCTGTCTGCATTAGGGACAAAATGCAACTTTTACAATTCTGTTACTGACTCAAAACATCTATATTCATTCTTTCTTTTGTTTATGGTACAATCATTGTCCAATTTATGTTCAAGGTTAATAGTCATTCAAAACATACATGAAAACACATGAACACAGCCAAATACAACCGCGTTAATGCACACAAAGCCTCCTTGCTGGAAACTGCCTCTCTAAGATACCCCAAGGGCATAGGCACTTTCTGATTAATATTATCTATCCATCGTAGCCTCAGTCATCCTCTCCTTCTTTTGCCTTCTGTTTTACCGATCATGAGACTCTTCTCCAAGGAATCCTACCCCCTCATGATGTGGTCAAAATAATTGAGCTTTTCAAGCTTCCCAGTGAGCAGTCTGGCGTATTTCTCCAAGTATTGACTTGTTGGATCTTCCTGCTGTCCAACGAACACTTTCCCCCAACATCCAAGTTCAGAAGCGTCGATTATTTTGTATTCAGCCTTTATAATTGTCCAGCTCTCACAGCCTTACATCACAACTGGAAATACTATATACTTGACTCTACGGTCCTTCGCAGACAATGTTATGTCTCTGCACTTCAGTATTTTATCTAAATTTGCCATTGCTACCCTCCCCAGAAGTAAGCGCCGTTTAATACGCTGCATTTACCATCATTTTCAATCTTTCTTGATTGATTAAAAAATTTATATGAATAGATACAAATCAGAGGTGAAGTTATATCAGATACATAATAGAATAAACGTACAAAGAAAATGATATACAAGGTCAAAATCATGTGTAATATAATATTAGGCTATTATGTATAAACAGAGAACGACAATTGACAATTGACAATTGATACAATACTCTTGACAATTCATACAAAAAAGACAGGAAATGTTCTATTTATAGGAGAGAAAAAAACACTCTCACCTAAAACAAAAAAAAGGTGGGGTCTGGTCAGTCCATTTGAGGACAAGATTACAAAAAAAAGAAAACGTCCTTCTGGACAAATCTGAAACTTCACGGAGGGAGACAGAAAAGAAAGAAAAAAACTAAAAAAAAAGAAAAGAAATTAGATCGTATGAAAATATTGAATAAAATGTGGCCAGGTTTCAAATTTGAAAGATGTATCGAACGTCCGACTTCTAATTTTCTCCAAGTTTAAACAAAACATAATGGAACAGAGCCAGAAAAAAAGCAATAGGTGGATTAGGATCCTTCTAATGGAACAAAATAGCTGTCCTACCCAATAAATTTGAAAAGGCTATCACATTTACCATCTATAGAAATCTTTGAACCAGGGAAGAAAAAATCCGTCTCTGCTTCCACTTCCTTTCCATTTATTACCACAAAGTTAATAGGACTGGCTGGTCTTCTTAATATTGAGCAAAAAGCCGGCTTTCAACTTTCTTCTTTCACTTTCATTAGAAGCTTCTTCAGATCCTCCTCATTTTCAGCCATTAGAATAGTATCACATGCATATCTGAGTTTATTAATATTCTGTCTGGTAATTTTGACTGCAACATTTTGAGTCCTCTCGACCGGCTTTCCTCATATATTGAGCATATAGATTAAATAAGCAGGGTGACAATATGCAGCCTGCTCATACTCCTTTCTAAATCTTGAACCAGTTTGTTGTTCTGTGTCGTTCTAACTGTTGCTTCTTGATCTTTGTACAAATTACTCTTAATGCAGAACGGGTATTCCCATTTCTTTAAGGATTTGCCATAGTTTATTATGGACCACACTGCTGAAGGTTTTAGAGTAGTCATTAAAACATTGATAAATACTTTTCTGAAATTCTCGCGATTTCTCCATTATCCAGCGTAGGTTAGCAATTTGGTCTCTGGAGCCTCTGCCTCTTCTAAAAGCAGCTTCTATCTGGTAGTTCGTGTTCCATATATTGCTAGGGTCTTGCTTGCATAATCTTTAGCTTTACCTTTCTAGCACGTGAATACTTTACATTTCCATTCTTGGGTATTGGGATAAAAACGGATCTTAATCCAGCCTAAAAGTCATTGTTGTTTATATTTTCCCAGATCTGCTGGAAAATTGCATGCAACACTTTTACAGCATCACCTTTTAGAATTTTTAACAATTTTACTGAAATCCTGTCACAGCTTGCAGCATTATTATTGGCAATGTTTTCTATCACCCATTCGACTTCACTTTCCAGAATGTCTGGCTCCAGATCGATGAGGGAGTCATTGCAGATGTCTTCGCTGTTGGATCTTTCTACAATTCTTCTGTGTGTTCCTGCCAACTCCCTTTGATGTCCTTTGCTTCTGTAAGGTCCTTCCCTTCTTTGTCTTTTCCTATGCTCATTTTACATGAAATGTTCCTTTGATTTCTCTAATTTTCTTCAACAGATCTCTTCTATTTTCCAATTCTGTTGGCTTCTTCAGCTTCAGTGCATCGCTCCTTTAAGAAAGTTTCCTTATATTTCCTTGCTATCTTCTTGAAATTTGTGTTCAGTTGCAGATCTTTGCTCCAATCTCCATTTGCTCCCTGGAATGTAGGAGAGTGAGCAGTGACGTTACAAAAGTGTTTTAAATTTGAAGGACAGAGTAACTGACTCATACTTTTTTTATTTGTGTAATTCAGGTCATTGCCAGCAGGTGGGGCTTTCTTCCACCCGGACGTCGGACAAGCAGACGATAATCAACCAACGTCAGTCAGAGTCAGAATGGACACAGGTATGTTCATTGGGCTTTTTCTCATTAAATCTGTCATCGTGGTACACGTGTAATCAAATCATCAATTGTTCAGAGGGATAAACTTGGGCGATAAAGGAGCAGAGGAAAAGTACCATCAAAAGGAGTCATTGTTCCAACTGGTAAAGTGTCCATGAGCACTGGAACAATTCACTAGCTCCAGCGCTGGGACCTAACGAGGGCAATGATCGAATCGTTCCCCTCACCACACAAATCTTCACCTGAGTGAAAGGAGAAGGAGCCCCTAAATAAGGTGGCTGTGGGTAACACTCAGACAGGAATACAACAGCGGGCAATGTAACAGTCGACGGAACAGATAGAATTTCTGTCAGCATTTGGTACGCCCTGATGTGGGAAATGCCTCCGACAGCCAGTGAGAGAAACAGATGTTGTTTTCTGTTTAGAAGGGCAATGTAGAATTCTCCCCAGATTAACGGGTTGTTGTACAATGGAGGTGAGGGGAGTTCCCGGTGTTTGTTTTCTGTGGCCGAGTTAAAGGACGTTATATTGAGGGAGGACGGGCTGGGTGCAGGAGACAGTGAACAAGAGACATTGTACACAGGGAATCTGGGGGGTGGCTACTGAAGCAATGAAATGTCTTTGGCGAATAGGATTAAAGTAAAACAAAATAATAAGTGGAGAGGGCACCGTACAAAATGCTGGAGGAACTCAGCAGGTCAGGAAGCACCTATAGAGAAAAAATAAGTTTCGTGCTGAGAATCTGCAAATTGATTTCAAAGTCGTCTTGGGTACATAAAATGGAGTCAGCACGAGAGGAGCGTTGTTCTGGCTGAAGGTCTGTGACCAGCAGTATCCGCAAGGATCACTGTTTCGCCATGCGTCGTGTGTGTGAATCAAACAGGTTAATCATATGATGTACTGGGTGGACTCATTAGTTGATTTACAGAGTTGGAGGAGATGAATAAATTTGGGACTGTTGTCAAAGTGTTCGGCATCCAGTTAGAAATAGGAACAGAGAGTCACCAAGTACAGATAATTCAGGCAAATGTGAGAAGTTGCATTTTGAGAGGTCAAATTCGCGCGCAATGTGCACGGTGAATGTTGGGACTGATAATAAGATTGATGTACTGTCGGGTCTTGTGATGGATGTGCCCAGCTCCCTGAAGGTGGCAACACAATTGGTAGTGTGCTAACGATGAGTTGAGGTATTTGTTAAGGTTAGACTATAACTGGATACGCGTTGGTTAAGAGACAATTTCAGTATTGTGCACAAATCGAGAATGATGTGGAGGGTCTGTAGAGGGTGTAGACGAGTTTCACCACAAAAACCTGAGGTAACAGGTCTGTTTAGATGGTAAAGTTTAAAGGGGATTTACGATGCAGGTTTTCTACAGAGAGTGATCGGTGTCTGGAATGAGCTGCCGAGGGAGGGACTGGAAACAGATATTCAGCAGCGTCTGAGAGGCATTTGAACTCATGAGTAGGCCGGGAACGGGGGACATTGACCGTGTTCCTGAAAATGGGATTGGTTTAAAATGGCATCGTGTCCGCATACGCATGGTACATCTACTATTTTATGTTCTATGACCGACTACAGATCTGAACTCCGCCATCTCCGCCTTCCTGTCAAACTGTGACGATCACCAACTGTTTCGGTTGACGAGATTCTACATGGAGCGACTGGAGCAGGCGATTGAGGAGGGCGTGGAGGGAGTCAGCTTCATGTTAATGGGCGAGGATCACTTCACCGGGCAGGAGTATCACGTAAGTGGAAGGGACATACACTGAGTGTATATTCTACTGAATCTATCACAAACCGACAGAACCGGTGTAACGACACCTCTGGGCTGTAAAAATCCTGTAATGCTTGAGGTCAACATCAAGAAAAGAGATTTCATCTGCGAAAAACCCTGAACTTTTATTAACCAACACAACCTTCTCTCCAGTTTTCTGATCACATTCATTTATAGACAGATTAGGATACAGGCAATGATTGACTGGTGAATTTAGTGATGTGACACTTGACGGACATTGCAAGTGGACAGATAACCACTCTACACCACTCATCACATCATGTTCCCAATGTTCGACCTTAATGGCCACTGACCAGTCTGCGTTCTCCTGATGACCCACGGGTTTCCCACAAATCAAATATATAGTGACTTATTTCTCAGCTCATTCTCAGTCTACCTTCAACCCCATTCTCAGTTCAACACTGACTGTCATCTCTCATTTGAACTGCTGACCCTTTTTTTTGATCAATATCCCAACATGCCTCATGGTTCTGTTACCTTCTGTTCCTTGTGACTTCCAATTTGAGTTTGTAATTACCATAGCATATACTGTTAACATGGGAAGTGCAACATTAGAGCCACTGAAAATATTCCAAACATCTACAGCTAACATAGAATTACAAGGAAACAGCTTTCCAATGGTCCTCGTGCTACTGGAGTGCGTTCACCTATTACCACCCAGAATGAATATTAGTGAAGAGCCAGACACCATACTGAACACAACATTCCACGTGAGGCAGCTGATAATTTCTGTCTAAACTTCTTACTCAACATTACCACCGGTCGGCTTTGGTCTGTCACACATACATAATAGTCCTGAGTTTGCTGGCTGCTCCTCACTGCCAGTTTCCAGCTGTTGGCTGTCACTGGAACCCCTCATGGAGCCTGGCAGTGAAGGGTGAAGCTGCTGCGGTTCACCAGGGATTACCCTGGCAAAAATCAACAGTGAACCGGCCATAGTTTCACCTAGTCATAGTCATCAAACCTTACAGTACAGCAACAGGCTCTTCTGCCCACCTAGTCCACACCGACGTATTATCTGCTTAGTCCCATTGATCTGAACTCGGACTGGAGACGTCCAAAACTCCCCCATTGAATGAACTTATCCAAACTGATCTTAAATAATCAACTTGAATGTAGATCGACTAATTAAGATGGCAGCACGCTCCGCGCTCTTCAGCAACCTCTGAGTGAACAGGTTCCCCTTCACTTTGCCTTTCACCTGTCATCATTACCCTATGATCTCTAATTCCAGTCTCACTCAACCTCAGTAATAAATGCATTTTCGCAATGACTCTCTGTATACCTTTTATAAACTTGTATATCTCTTTCACATCTCTCATGGTCCTCCTACACTCTATGGAATAATGTCCTAGCTTATTGACACTTCCTCTATATCTTAGATCCTCAACTCCTGGTAACAATCTGTATTTTATTCTGCATTCGTTCAATCTTATTGATATCCTTTCAGGAGGTAGATGTACACATTGCTTCAATTTAGCCTCTGAAACATCAACTTCGACATAATATCCCAACGTCTGTATTCAATATTTTGATTTATGAAGCCCCATGTCCAAAAAGCTTTACAACGCCATCTACCTTCGATAACACTTTCAAGAAATTTTGGACCTGTATCACTTTGCAGTATCTCATCACACTTCCTACTCTTGTCATTGGTACCAACGTGGACCAAGACCTGCTCATCCTGCCCTTCAGGAAGTTTCAGAGTCGATATGAGATATCACTGACCTTGGTAACAGACCATCCAAAAATCCTGTTCTCGTAAATAGAATCTCCAGTCTATTCTCCTGATCATTGTATTCCCCGTCAGTGCATCTCAGCACTTCTCATCCCTTCCGAGTCACAAAGCCAAACTCAGAGCCAGAGGCATAATCACCGTGGCTTTCCTCTGCTAGGCCATACCCCGAAACAGAAAGCCGTATCCCTGTTACAAAGAGTTTCCTGTAGTGGCTGCCTGTTCCCTTCCCCCTCCTGACAGTCACCCAGTTCCCTGTGTTCCGGGCCTTGTGTACAGCTCCCTCCCTGCATAGCCTGAGTCAGTCTCTCAGCCTCCGGAATGATTCACCCAGCTCCAGCTCCGATTCCTCAGCACTGTCTGTATTAAGCTGCAGCTGGATGAAATTCCTGAAGGTGTAGTTATCGGGGACGCTGAACGTCTCCCTGTCTTGCCGCACCCTGTAGGAAGAGCATCCCACTATCCTGCCTGGCTTTCCCACTGTTCTAACCATGAAAAAGAGAAGGGAAATATTACCCAAGATCAACCCAAGCCTCCGCCTCTCCTCAATGAACCCTCTCTGACACAAAGCATCAATAACCTACTCTATCTCTGGCTCACTCACACTTTGACTGCTTTGCTTAAACATTGCCAAGTGGATAAGTACCCCGCAATCTGTGGCGTTCAGAAAGTCATCATTGGCCATGCTAACTTCTTTTAATTTCTTTTTCCTGCTGCGAACAATTGCTGTCAGTGATTTGCGACGAGCAGAATGTGCTGGGTCTGTCCATGTTCTGGGTAGATTTGAACCCAACCCTCCGTTCCTCAATATATTTCCCATTGTTCATTACAGAGGGTGACTGAGCTCGCGGAGAAGGGAAACCGAGCGGGCGCTTCCAAACAACTCCTGGATCTGGTGATGGAGAGAGGCTCCGGGGCCCGGAAGGTGATGTGGGAATCCTTTGTGAAACTGCACCACCATTTACCGAAGCTGAGCAGAATATTGAATGAAATACGGGAGCGAGGTACGGTGAACAATACACTGTGTGTTACAGATGTAAATGCTGATGAATTTACAGTATTGCACAGAACAGACTTCATGCAGGTTAATCTGTTTGAACAGGTGACGGCCAGTTCGCCTACATGGACACTGAGCGGGGTTTATCTGAAGTGCCCAAACATCTGAAAGGTAAGTGATGGAACGGAAATCTGAAAGTCTGTATTTCACACTGAGAGTCTGAATACGTCTCTGCAGAGGCCTGTTTAGAGACTGTCAGAGTCTGGGAGACAGGTTTTGTTGTTATTTCACACTGAGAGTCTGAATACCTGTCTTTAGAGGCCTGTTTAGAGACGGTCAGAGTCTGGGAGACAGGTTTTGTTGCTGTGGTTGGAGGAGAGGAAGCAATTTGCAGTTGTCATAACACCTTTTCTGTAGGGCCGAATATCTGGAGATTTGACAAAACTGAAGCCGGACCATTCCAATTGGAACATCCAACTCCAGCAAGGGAAATCTCACACCTCTGATCCAAATTGGAGCCGAGATTTGTTGTTATTCCTCCATAAGACCACAAGACAAGGAAGCAGAATTAGGCCATTCAGCCCATCAGTCTGCTCCGCCAATCCATCATGGCTGATTCCCGATTTCGCTCAACACCATACACCTGCCTTCTCGCCATATCCTTTGATGCCCTGACCGATCAGGAACTTCTGCCTTCATTACATCCATGGACTCGGCCTCCACTGCAGTCTGAGGCAGAGCCTTACAGACAGTCATTATTCTCTGGCTCAAAGAGTCATCCTTACCTGTTGTAAAGGATCGCCCCTCAATTTGGATGCCCTGGCCCCTAGTTCTGGATGCACCTACCACAGGAAACATCCTTTCCACATCCACCCTATCTGGTCCTTTCAACATTTTGCAAGTTTAAAAGAGATTCCCTTGCATTCCTTAAAATTCTTCCAATGAGTACTGGCCCAAAGTTGCCAAAACACACCCCATATGTTAACCCCTTCATTCCCGGAATCATCCTCCTGAATCTCCTCGGGACTCTCTCTAATGACCACACATCTTTTCAGAGGTACTGAAAAGCTGTTGACAACACACCTGCAGTGCAGCCTGACTATACAGTCCTGTAAAGGCTCAGCATTTATATTCGATTCTCTTTTTTGCCACCTTTACCACAGACTCGACCTTTAAACTAATCTTCTGTGAGTTTTGCTCGAGGCTCCGATGTCCCTCTGAAGTCGCTCTGCACCTCTGATTCTTGGAACTTCTTCCTATTTAGATAATAGTCCGCTCCTTTCACCAAAATGCATTATCATACATTTCCAACAATGTATTCCATCTGCCACCTTTTAGCCCATTTTTCCAATATGTCTCATGTTGCAATCGCACTACCGACCCCTCCACCTATCTTTGTATCATCCGCAAACTTTGCCACAAATACATACATTCAATCATCTAAATCATTGACAAACAATCTGAAAGTCAGCGGTCCCAATACTGATCCCTGCGGAACACCACCGGTCACTGGCAGCCAACCAGAAAAGGCCCCTTTTATTCCCACTCGCTGTCTGCTGCCTGTCAGCAATTCCACTGCACATACCAGTATCTCTCCTGTGACGCCATAGATTTTTATCTGGTTAAGCAGACTCCTGTGCGGCAGCTTATCAAATGCCTTCTGAAAATCCAAGTAAATGGCATCCACTGACTCCTTTGTCCACCCTGCTTCTTACTTCCAGGGTGAATTCCAACAGAAACCATGCTAACTTATATTGTCATTAGTCTCCAAGTACCTCGAAACCTCAAACTTAATAGGAGACTCCAACTCTGCCCCAATCACTGAAGTTTGGCTAACTGGCCTATAATTTTCCTTCTTTTGCCTTCCTCCCCTCTTAAAGAGTAGAGTGACAGTTGCAATCTTCCAGTCCTCCGGGACCATGCCAGAATAAAGTGATTCTTCAAAGATCATGACCAATCCATCCGTCATCCCTTCAGCAACCTCTCTCAGATCTCAGGGATGCAGTCCATCTGGCCCAGGTGACTTTGCACCTTAAGAGCTTTCAGTATGCCGAGATGTTTTTCTTTTGTAATAGCAATGGCACTCACTCCTACTGCCTGTCACTCGCAGACTGCTAGCGTCTAGAACAGTGAAGATATATGCAGAGTGCACATTCTCCAGTGTTCTAGCATGGACTTTCACCTCCCTTTTAATCTTTATATAACTGAAAAAAAGTGTTTATTATCCTGCTTTATATTATTGGCTTTTCTGCTCTCATATTTCATCTTTTCCCTACTTATAGCTTTTTTATCTATTGTTATCTTGTATGGCCTTTCCTCAGCTTTTATGCAATCCTTAACTTCCTTTGTCACACATGGTTGCCTACACGTGCCACTTTAGAACTTCCTCCGTGGGCCATATCCATCCTGCAACTTGAGACCTATTCCCAGAAGCTTCAGCCATCTCCGCTAGTATCCTTCTCCAATCTACCTGGGAAAGCTTTTCTCTCGTGCCTCTGTAATTCGCTTTATTCCATTGCGATACTGATACTGTAAATTATACTTCTCCTTCTCAAATGGTATTATGAATTCACTCATATTATGATCACTACCTCTTAATGGTTCTTTTACATTAAGCTCCCTCATAAGATCAGGGCTATTACACAACACCCAATCAAAGACAGCCTTTCACTGAGTTGTCTCAAGCACAAGCTGCTCTGAAACGCATTAAATAAATTCCCTCTCTTGCAATCTGATTCCTGACGTTTGTTTGATTTTCTTATTCCCCGTGCACATTGAAGTCCTTCATTACAACTGCGTCATTGGCTTTAACACATGCCTTTTCTAACTCCCTTTGCAATCTCAACCCCACACATTCGCTATTTTCAGGCCAATATAGGCCCATAAAGCTTTTTTTTAACTCTTATAGATTCCTACCTCCACCCACAAAGCTTCAACATTCTCTAACCCTATGACACCTCTTTCTACAGATGTGATTCCACCTCGAACCAGCACAGCCACATCACCAACGCCTATGCCTTCCTGCCTGTCCTTTCGATAAGATGTAAATCTTCTAATGTTAAGCTCCCAGCTATGGTCTTCTTTCAGCCACGACTCAGTGATGCCCACAACATCATACCGACCAATCTCTAATTGCACCAAAAGTTCGTCCACCTTATTCTGAATGTTGCGTGCATTTAAATATAATGCGTTTAGTCCTGCATCTCCACCCTTTTGAATGTTGTCGATGTGGTACAATTTAACAGTTTGCTCCGTCTGTATTTGAACCCAGTCATTGGCTTGTCCACCCTAATATTCATGATAAAACCATCATCTACTTGTAAAACTGCTGGTTCATCCACAGCTTTATCATCTTAGTTCCAGTCCCCCTACCATTTCAGGTTAAAACACCTAACAGCCCCAGTAAATCTGCCCGTAAGAATATTGATCCTTATCGGATTCACGTGCAACCCGTGACTTTTGTACAGGTCCTACCTACCCCGGAAGTGGTCCCAATTATTCAGAAATCTGAATTCCTGCCCCCTGCTCCAAATGCTCAGCCACACATTTCTCTGCCACCTCATTCTATTCCTATTGCCACTGTCGGGTGGTACAGGCAGCAATCCTGAGATCACTACTTTTGAGTTCCTGCTCCTCAGCTTTTTTCCTAACCCCCTGTGTTCTGTTTTCCAGACCTCCTCCCTTTTCCCTTCCTATGTCATGGTTACCAACGTTTGTCACGACTTCTGACTGCTCAACCTCCCTTCTCAGGATATTGTGGACGCGTCCAGAAACATTTCGGACAATGGCACCTGAGAGGCAAAGTACCATCCGTGTCCACAGAATCCCCTGCCTGTCCTCCTGACTTCAGAGTTCCCCATTACCACTGCCATCCTCTTCAGCTTCCTGCTCTTCCGCACATCATCGGGGAATTGCCTGGGTTCATGTACCAGCTCCTCGGAGAATTAGAGACTGTAGACTAGTGCGGGGTGTGTCACATCGTGACTGGCTCAGCCTGGAAAAGGAAACAGAAATTATTTTCCTTTTCTGTGACTCAGCACTGACAGCTTAGGAGTGCCAAGAACATGGGTTCCATTGTGAGAGAAGTAAAAGTCAATAGAACAAGTAAATGCCCCCCTCCCCACTGTTACCCTCTGCGGTGTTGCACAGTTCAGCAGAAGCTGAGCAGTGAAAGCAGTGAAACCACCCGCTCCACACAACACTCTCCTCTCCAGAATCACGTGTGCACTTGGTGCTCGCTGGAATACCGGGGAATCTGCAAACTACCAACAGAGTGGAGAGTGGAGCCTTTAACAGCGGATCTGAATCAGATCAGAAATGTTTCTGGGCCGTCATTCATCTTCAGACACTCTAATCTCTGATCTCCGAATTTCACCCAAACAATGTCTTTCACAAGAATTTTTTTATTTAAAGAAAATATGTTGTATGCTCCATGTACATCAGATCAGGCATTGACAACCTATTTCTGTCCGTCATAAGGTGTTCGAAGGAAACACATGGAGACTCTGCGGGCACAAACTGAAACACTGAGAGTGAACACGATCCTGATGAGGGAGAAGGTGAAGGTTTTCCAGCTGGTTGATCGATACGCTGAGCTCACGGTCATTTCTACTGTTCGAGATCGGACACTGGTGGAACATGAGCTGCTGGCAAGAGGCAGAGACCACGAGGAGTGGAGAGAAAAAGATCTCCGTGGTAAGCTGGAAAAAATCCGGACTGATCAGTTATTCAAGAAGAGCTTTGTTCAAACATTGAAAAGATCTATCTTTAGAAACAAATCGGGGATGTCCGCAGCAGTGGTCGGAGTCCCAGGGATCGGGAAAACAACAATGGTACAAAAGATTGTTTACGACTGGGCCGAGAGGAAGATATACCAACAATTCCAGTTTGTCTTCAGTTTCAAATTCCGGGATTTAAACACCATTAA
This sequence comes from Hypanus sabinus, assembly GCF_030144855.1. Taxonomy (NCBI): domain Eukaryota; kingdom Metazoa; phylum Chordata; class Chondrichthyes; order Myliobatiformes; family Dasyatidae; genus Hypanus; species Hypanus sabinus. The sequence goes on along the minus strand of NW_026780444.1, from coordinate 248,203 downwards.
CTGCAGAATAAACCTGAAGGAACTGATTCTGCATCATTATCCCTACTTTGGGAATATCCTGACAGAGGTCTGGAAACACACAGAGGGACTGCTGTTCATATTCGACGGATTGGATGAATTCAAGGACAAAATCAACTTTGTTAATGGTCGGAGAGACACAGAATCACAGTACACAGATCCTGAATTCAAGTGCAAGGTGTCTGATATTGTGTACAGTTTAATCCAGGGCAAGCTGCTCCCAGGGTGTTCAGTGCTGGTGACCACCCGTCCCACTGCGTTACATTTATTGGAAAAGGCGGATATCAGTGTCTGGGCTGAAATCCTGGGATTTGTTGGTGAGGAACGGAAGGAATATTTCATCAGGTATTTTGAAGATCAGACGGTGGCAGAAGCAGTTTTCAAACACGTGAAGGAGAACGAGATCCTGTACACCATGAGCTACAACCCCTCTTACTGCTGGATCCTCGCTCTGGCACTGGGCCCCTTCTTCACACAAAGAGACAGGGACCCGCAGCGAGTTCCCAAGACCATCACCCAACTGTACTCCTACTATATTTACCACATCCTGAAAAACCACGGCCGTGAGATTGAGAACCCCCGTGATGTGTTACTCAGAGTTGGTCAGATGGCCTTCAGAGGAGTGTCCGAGAAGAAGATTGTGTTTACAGGTGGAGATTTGATCAACTACAACCTGCAGCCTTTCCAGTTCCTGTCCGGTTTCCTGATGGAGCTTTTGGAGAGAGAGGATTCTGCCCGGAGCGTGGTGTTCACATTCCCACACCTCACCATCCAAGAGTTTGTAGCTGCAGTCGCACAATTCCTGATTATACATCCCGGGCATATCCTGAAATTCCTCACTGAAGCCCACAACACAACAGATGGGCGATTTGAGGTATTTCTCCGTTTTGTTGCTGGTCTCTCCAATCCAATGACAACTCGGGGCCTGGAGGAGTTTCTGGGTCCATTTTCTCATGAGACAACCTGTCAGGTGATTGACTGGGTGAAGGAGGAGGTTGAACGGCAGAGTGGTAAAAGGAGGCTCCTGAACGCATTGCACTACCTGTTTGAGTCTCAGAATCGTGGACTGGCTCAGGCCGCTCTGGGATCTGTGGAAACACTTTCATTCAGTGGAATGACTCTGACCCCGATTGACTGCGCGGTCCTGTCTCATGTCATCGGACTCTGTGATACAATAAAACAGCTCAACCTGGAGAACTGCCACATTCAGTGTGAAGGAATCCAGCGGCTGGGACCCGGGCTGCACAAGTGCCAGGAGTTGAGGTAACTTGATTTATCTCTCACTCTGAACTGCGAAACTGTTCCATTGTGTTGTTTCAATGTAAAGGAATTTCGCTATAACTGTAGTAAATCAGATTGTGAAGGCTGTGATAAACCCCTAAGGGATCGGTCAGCAGATCCCCAAGGATGGGATGGTTCTGTGGTTCTTTGTGAAGGGATGTTGGAAACTTCAGCAGATCCGTGAACAACGGCCATTGGTTTAATGGTAGTAAATCACAGGAATGGCCGTGTTTCTCGCTGCCTGCGACACGTCCATTGACAATGTTCCTTCTCACTGTGACTGACACCCAGACCGACACTGACTGCAGCAGGTGGGTCAGAGATTCACACCCCCTTCCCGGTGAGGGACAAGGGATTGTCAGCAGACTGTCCCAGTGAGAAGGGGAGAAATACCATTGTGAGATTGTCCTCTCTTGCCCTTCCCCGTGTGTGACTATCATCATCAGTCCACCTGTCTGACTGTGCTCCCTACCAGATACCCAGACCCCATGGGCGCATCTCCACTCCCCATTACGGGCCTCAGTTCAGACAAACCCTTCCCTTTCTGCATCCTTTTATCTTTTGGGATTATATTTTCCCATGAGTATCCTCCTGTGGGTACTCCCATCCCCATCCCCCTTCCTCCTGTGGGACTTCTCCTCCCCAACCCCCTTCCTCCTGTGGGATCTCTCTTCCCCATCCCCCTTCCTCCTGTGGGATCTCTCTTCCCCATCCCCCTTCCTCCTGTGGGATCTCTCTTCCCATCACACTTCCTCCTGTGGGCCCTCTCCTCCCCATCCCCCTTCCTCCTGTGGGACCTCTCCTCCCCATCCCCCTTCCTCCTGTGGGATCTCCCCTCCCCATCCTTCTTCCTCCTGTGGGATCGCTCTTCCCCATCCCCCTTCCTCCTGTGGGATCGCTCGTCCCCGTCCCCCTTCCTCCTGTGGGATCTCTCCTCCCCGTCCCCCTTCCTCCTGTGGGATCTCCCCTCCCCATCCTCCTTCCTCCTGTGGGGTCTCTCGGCCCCGTCCCCCTTCCTCGTGTGGGATCTCCCCTCCCCGTCCCCCTTCCTCCTGTGGGATCTCCCCTCCCCGTCCCCCTTCCCCCTGTGGGGTCTCTCCTCCCCATCCCCCTTCCTCCTGTGGGTACTCCCATCCCCATCCCCCTTCCTCCTGTGGGATCTCTCCTCCCCATCCCCCTTCCTCCTGTGGCTACTCCCATCCCCATCCCCCTTCCTCCTGTGGGATTGCTCGTCCCCGTCCCCCTTCCTCCTGTGGGATCTCTCCTCCCCGTCCCCCTTCCTCCTGTGGGATCTCCCCTCCCCGTCACCCTTCCGCCTGTGGGGTCTCTCGGCCCCGTCCCCCTTCCTCCTGAGGAATCTTCCCTCCCCGTCCCCCTTCCTCCTGTGGGATCTTCCCTCCCCGTCCCCCTTCCTCCTGTGGGATCTCCCCTCCCCGTCCCCCTTCCTCCTGTGGGATCTCCCCTCCCCGTCCCCCTTCCCCCTGTGGGGTCTCTCCTCCCCATCCCCCTTCCTCCTGTGGGTACTCCCATCCCCATCCCCCTTCCTCCTGTGGGATCTCTCCTCCCCATCCCCCTTCCTCCTGTGGCTACTCCCATCCCCATCCCCCTTCCTCCTGTGGGATTGCTCGTCCCCGTCCCCCTTCCTCCTGTGGGATCTCTCCTCCCCGTCCCCCTTCCTCCTGTGGGATCTCCCCTCCCCGTCACCCTTCCGCCTGTGGGGTCTCTCGGCCCCGTCCCCCTTCCTCCTGAGGAATCTTCCCTCCCCGTCCCCCTTCCTCCTGTGGGATCTTCCCTCCCCGTCCCCCTTCCTCCTGTGGGATCTCCCCTCCCCGTCCCCCTTCCCCCTGTGGGGTCTCTCCTCCCCATCCCCCTTCCTCCTGTGGGTACTCCCATCCCCGTCCCCCTTCCCCCTGTGGTGTCTCTCCTCCCCATCCCCCTTCCTCCTGTGGGATCGCTCTTCCCCATCTCATCTTTTTGGACTTTTCCCACGTTCCCCCCCCCCCCCACCTTTTCCGACCCTCTCATGTCAGAAACACTTTCTAACTGTTGGGGAATGAGACAGAATATCTGGAGTTCACAGTGTCTCATCGACAGTCTAAATGACTGACATTCCGTGAATGCCCTGGAGCTGGGCAGTGATGGGAACTCCAATCAGCGATTTACTAAAGGTTTAATGTTTCCTGAAACAGCCAAGTGAGAGAAATACCCTCAGGCCCACGGTTTGGATCACTTTGTTCATCAATTTATCTGTTTGTATTTAGCCTTGGGGGAACTGGACTGGGCGACTCAGGAGTGAAACTGGTGTCTGCGGCTGCGAGGAACCCGGAGTGTAAAATACAGAAACTGGTGTAAGTACCAGACTGTGGGAGTTTGTGTATACAGTCACTGGGTGTCTGACACTGAACAGTAATGTGATCAGTAATTGTGCTACTGATAAACACTGGGGATTTGTACCGTCTCCTGCCTCTCTGTGTCCTTCACCCTCACTCTCTCTGATCTCCAGGCTGAACCGTGTCGGTCTCACAGATTCTGGTGCCGAGGATCTTGCCTCTGCTCTCAGATCAAATCCATCACTGACGGAGCTGGACCTGAGTTATAATAAACTGGGAGATTCAGGAGTGAAACTGGTGTCTGCGGCTCTGAAGAACCCGGAGTGTAAAATACAGAAACTGTGGTAAGCACCAGACAGTGGGAGATTTTGTTTACAGTCACTGGATGACTGACATTTAACATTAGTGTGATCAGTAATTGTGTTACTGATAAACACTGGGGATTTGTACCGTCTCCTGTCTCTCTGTGTCCTTCACCCTCACTCTCTCTCATCTCCAGACTGTGGGAGATTGTGTATACAGTCACTGGGTGTCTGACACTGAACATTAATGTGATCAGTAATTGTGCTACTGATAAACACTGGGGATTTGTACCGTCTCCTGCCTCTCTGTGTCCTTCACCCTCACTCTCTCTGATCTCCAGGCTGAACCGTGTCGGTCTCACAGATTCTGGTGCCGAGGATCTTGCCTCTGCTCTCAGATCAAATCCATCACTGACGGAGCTGGACCTGAGTTATAATAAACTGGGAGATTCAGGAGTGAAACTGGTGTCTGCGGCTCTGAGGAACCCGGAGTGTAAAATACAGAAACTGGTGTAAGTACCAGACTGTGGGAGATTGTGTATACAGTCACTGGGTGTCTGACACTGAACATTAATGTGATCAGTAATTGTGTTACTGATAAACTCTGGGGATTTGTACCGTGTCCTGTCTCTCTGTTTCCTTCACCCTCACTCTCTGTCATCTACAGGCTGGAAAATGTCAGTCTCACTGATTCTGGTGTCGATGATCTCGTCTCCACTCTCAGTGCAAACCCATTACTGATGGATTTGTACCTGGGATCAAACTCGCTGACAGACAGATCTGTCCCCTCTCTCCTCCATCTCATACTGACCCTCCCGAGTCTGGAGTGGATGGGGTAAGTGTTTGTGTTAATGTTCAATGTGATAAAATATCAGCGGCTCCGCGGGTTTTCTGGTGATATTTGTCTGTGAGTGTTGTTGAAACATTAACCCCGGTCCCCTGTTACTGACACTGTTGTGTAATCTGTTTATTTCATCTTTATTCTCCCATCTGTTTCAGGCTGGGGGGGAATCGGTTCAGTGAGACCGGGGAGAAGGAAATGGGCTCACTGCAGGGAGCGAGACCCGGACTGACAGTGCGGATCTGAACATTTGAATGTGTGAACATCCTGGCCCACAGGATGGGGACATTTCGCTGATTTCCCGCTCTCCACTTTAACTCCCCATTCACCTTTAATGTCAGCGCGCTGGGGGTAATTCCCAGCGGTTTTAATGGAATCGGCCCCAGTCTCGAGCTCAGTAACATCGGAAGCGGTCCCGCATTCACGTATTTCCGCCTGTTGTCCAGCGGCGCAGCTTCTGCCCGATGTGCGTGTTCGAGACTCCCCACATGAGACCCCGGGAAATTACACAGACAGGAGGAGCCCGGGGTAGTGGGGGGGGGACCGGGATTCAATCTGGTACACCGGTATCCCGGGGTGGGTGGGATTATCCCAGGAGAGAATCCTTTTGCTCCCTTTGCTGAGGACGGTGCATTCGGCAGTCTGGCCGATATAATGATGTTAAATTGACAAATCCCTCGTCAGTGAACCTGGATCTGCAGCGATCTCAGACACGGCCCTGAAGTGTGATTTTATAATCATCGGTTCCCCGATGCAGAGTGACGGTGAGAAACGGGACAGATTATTCAACCGGTCACTCCTTGTCGCCGGTCAGTTAATTGTGTCTGACTGTGAGTGAGTCGGGAGCAGCTTATTTATTCCCGCACGTCAGCAGCTCACACATTGTTTCATTTACATTTGTCATGATGAAATCAATAAACTGATATAACTTTCTGTCTTGGTGTCGGACTTGAGTCTCATTAGAGGAGAAACAATGACCTCGGGTTACTGCTTCTCTCTGCACCCGGTGAACTGAAATAATGCACGGTAAACGGTAGGGCATTAAGGAATGCAGCAGAACAGAGTGATCTAGGAATAATGGTGCATAGTTCCATGAAGGCGGAATCTCATGTGGATAGGGTGGTGAAGAAAGATTTCGGTATGCTGGCCTTTGTAAATCAGAGCGTTGTGTATAGGAGGTGGGATGTAATGTTAAAATTGCACAAGGTATTGGTGAGGCCAAATTTGGAGCATTCTGTACAGTTCTGGTCACCGAATTTCAACAAAATAGAGAGAGTATAGAGGAGATTTACTAGAATGTTACCTGGGTTTCAGCACCTAAGTTACAAAGAAAGGTTGAACAAGATAGGTCTTTATTCTTCGGAGTGCAGAAGGTTGCGGGGGGACTTGATAGAGTTATTTAAAATTATGAGTGGGATAGATAGAGTTGACGTGGATAGGATTTTTCAATTGAGAGTAGGGGAGATTCAAAAAGGACTTGAGTTGAGAGTTAAAGGGCAAAAGTTTAAGGGTAACACGAGGCAGAATTTAAGGGCACCACGAGGGGGAATTTAAGGGTAACATGAGGGGAATTAAGGGTAACATGAGGGGGAATTTCTTTACTCAGAGAGTGGTAACTGTGTGGAATGAGCTTCCAGTGGAAGTGGTAGAGACAGGTTCGATTTTGTCGTTTAAAAAAAATTGGATAGGTATACGGAAGGGAAAGGAATGGAGGGTTATGGGCTGAGTGCGGGTCAGTGGGACTAGGTGAGAGTAAGCGTTCGGCACGGACTAGAAGGGCCGAGATGGCCTGTTTCCGTGCTGTAATTGTTATACGGTTATAATGGCTCTGAGCTCCTCACGTTGGGACAGCAGCGTCTCAGCTCCAGGCTGAGCGAAGTCGGTCTTGCAGAGTCTGGGTGCCCAGTATCTCACCTCCACCCTACCCCTATCGGACAGTAAAAATCGACTGTAATGTCAGATGTGATTTCATTTAGGTCACGAATACAAAAGGGATGGGGGATGGAATACCGGCGTTGAACACGGGGGAGAAGCTCGCACCACATCTTCCTGTCACACACCCTCCAGGTCGGACCCAGAGTGAATCTCTTCCAGGCCATCCCATAACACACTCCCGGGGTCAGACACAGAGTAAAGCTCCCGCCAGACCGTCCCTTCACACACTCCCAGGGGTTAGACACAGAGTGAAGGTCCCTCCATACTGTCACATCACACACTCCCAGTGTTAGACACAGAGTGATTCTGCCTCCTCTCCGTCCCACTCGCGGGGTCAGACAGAGAGTGATTCTGCCTCCTCTCCGTCCCACTCGCGGGGTCAGACAGAGAGTGAATCTCCCTCCACACCGTCACAACCCATACTCCCGGGGTGAGTCGCAGAGTGAATCTCCCACTTCATCGTTCCACCAGACATTACTGGCGTCAGACACAGAGGGAAGGTCCCAGCACACCGTCCGATCACACACTCCCGTATACAGACACTAAGTAAATCTCCCTCCTCGCCTCCCATCACACACTCCCAGGGTCACAAACAGATTGAATCTCCCTCCCCAATATCCCATCACAGACTCCCAGGGTCAGACATAGAGTGGAGCTGTTCTGAATGAGCTGAAAGAAATCGAGGGAAAACTGCTGCATAAAGTTCGCGGGATACTTTGGAGGTGGTTTGAAAATCTCTTGGACATGTGAGTGAGCGGCTGGTTTAGTGTGAAAGTTTCGTTTGGAGTTTTTCTGCCAGTTTGGACGGGGTCCGTTGACGGCTGCGAACTGCGCAGCTCCCTGCTGTGGCCGCTGGCAACTCGCCAGGAAGCCAGGTCACTCCAAAAACCGGAGACAAACGCCGTTGTTCCCCCACTGACATCGGGACAACCTCCTTCCATATTTATCGTCGTGACTCACGTTCGGTGTAGTCACATCGAAACATCGTTTGAGACGTCTCGACCTCTCACGGCCTGGAAGTTCGGCAGGACTAACGGAGCCTTTCCTGGCGTTGGAATTTCTGGCACTGAGCCAGCAATGTAATGTCGAGTACAAACTTTTCCCGCCAGTTACTCCACTCGCTCCAGCACTTTATAAACAGCACCACCACCGTATCATTCTCGATTGGGACACAGAAGCAACGAGCCAGACCGGTCTACAGGGGGTCGCAGGCCTTTGGGGAGTTATGCAAAGGCGGCTGCCTCTCCAGCCTCGGACAATGCCCTGTTTCGGTCGGTGAAAGTTGAACGCGGGGTGCAATGTATTTTGCGAACTGAAACTACCCTGGAAATGTGCGCGGAGGCTATGGAGGACTTGTCGGGGAGAGATGGTGTTTTGGCCACTGAGAAAGAGTTCGGGAAGGCGGTGTTTTACCTGAGGAATTATGAGTTGGTGCATCGGGCCCTCAGTAGGGGGATCACGGTGGAGAACATCTTTTTACAGATGGAGCTGGTCACAGCTCCCACACAAACTATCGTCCTCGGTCACGTACAGCCTTTCATCCCAACGAGGACCTGCCTCCCACACTGGCCCGCTTGGGGCAAGTGAGGTCAGAAATAACTGCCATCAGGCACAAATTCAGGAGACGCACCCTCCGGACCGTAATCTCTTTCCGGCGACAGATATTCATGAAACTGGAAAAGGAGGACGAGGTTGAGGGCCGGTTTACTGTCCAGTACGGGGGGGTGGGGGGTAGATTATCATGTGTATTGGAGCTCTGAGCGCCCCCGATGCCATGCGTGCGGGGAGGTGGAGCACTTTCAGAGGGACTGTCCTAGCCCCCGAAAACCCAGGGAGTCCACTTCGGGAACTAGTGCCCCAGCTAACTCTGCCCCTGATCCCATTCCTGCTCCTACACCTGTGCCTGCCCCTGCTCCTGCCCTTGCCCCTGTCTCTACCCCTGTCCCTGTTCCTACGTCTGTTCCAGTCTCTGCTCCTGCCCCTGACCCTGTCTCTACCCCTGTCCCTATTCCTACGTCTGTTCCAGTCTCTGCTCCTGCCCCTGACCCTGTCTCTACCCCTGTCCCTGTTCCTACGTCTGTTCCAGTCTCTGCTCCTGCCCCTGACCCTGTCTCTACCCCTGTCCCTATTCCTACGTCTGTTCCAGTCTCTGCTCCTGCCCCTGACCCTGTCTCTACCCCTGTCCCTGTTCCTACGTCTGTTCCAGTCTCTGCTCCTGCCTCTGACCCTGTCTCTACCCCTGTCCCTGTTCCTACGTCTGTTCCAGTCTCTGCTCCTACCCCTGTGGTTCAGGCGGGTGTTCCTGAGGCTACGTGCAGGGAGGTTCAGGCGATGGACGGGGTGGAGCCTGCGCTGGGAAAGAAAGTGAGAAAGAAATCCAAACACATGAAGAAGTCGGCCCCCGAGACCGCAGAGCTCACGCCCATTTGCCCTGAAGTGGAGCGGGAGGCTCGCGGAAGTGTACAGTCGGGCGGGGTGATGGAAGCGGAGAGTAACGCTCCATCGATGAATCCCGCACCTGTGTGCTCCTCCGGCTTGAAGAGGAGAAGGGAATGTTCCCCCCAGAGGGCAGAGAATGTAGATGAGGGGGAGTCCCAGAAAGGGGTCGGAATCTGGGTGGAAGTTGTGTCTAACCCTGAATCTCCAGATGTAGCCACCAGTCCTGTGGTCGGTCGTGTGGTTGTGCAGGAAGTTAGTGCTGGGCCTGTTTGCACAACTAAAACAGACCTGGAGCCCTCTACCCAGGACTTAGCAGTAAGCGCCTCCCTGGAGGCAAGTGTATTAAACAGTATGAGCGGAGAGGAGACCAGGCTCTCTCACTGTCAGCATCCGGCTGCCGGTGAATCCCTTGAATCAGAGGTGCTGGGGTCCCCCTCATACTTGTCTCCTGGGGAGGGTGATATACTCTGCATCCCGACCCCATCAACTAATGGCCTGCAGGGAGTCCCTGGGGATTTTCCCTCCATCGTCGTAGCTGTGGATAAGACTGATGCGACGGTGGAGCGGGAAGGTTTGAGGGAGGTACCCGCTGCGCAGTGTTGGTCACAGGTGCAGCCGTCTGTTCGAACACATGAGGAGGAAGATGGAGGATCTGTCTGCAGTGAGGGGTTTGGAGGGAGATTCTATTGATAGCGAGACAATGGACATCCTCACCCCTCCTGAGAAATCCCCATTGATACCTGTGGAGGAGATCAGAGAGTTTATTCACTCTTCTGTGGGTGCAAAGCATCGGCTTAAACTAGCCTCGCTTTGCTGGTCTAGCATGCCGAGGCTGGTGAAGTCCCTGAGTGTCATCCTCAGACGGAAGGGGAACGGGAAGAGGAATGCTCTGTCAGGATGACCTGGCGAGGGACATCAGAGTGGGAAGCAGCCTTGCTCCTTCGGGAGACGGTGGGTCACAGGGTAGCGATGGTAGCAGTCAGGCCCCGAAAGCAAGGAATATTATTGGTTTTCTTCGGGATAGTGCGGCTGAGGGCGCCATCGCTCTCAGCGGGAAGGGTAATGGTGCTGAGGCCTTGTAAACTCCCAACATGACGCTCACTCCAGCTGGTCTAAATTTTAATGGTAGCAATGGTTCTCTCCGCAGATAAAACAATCTCTCAGTCCTCAGGGATGGGTGATATGCGGTGAATTTCCTGTAGGGAACCCATACCACCCCGGGGGACGAGTCTGCTTGGCTCCTGCAGCGACAAGGAGGGGTCTACGTGAGCCTCCTCAGCTCCAACTCTAGCGGGGTGGCGATCCTGTTGGCCTCGACCTTCCAGCCGGAAATGGTAAAAGCTCAGGATGTCGAGCCCGGCCGCCTGCCCCATCTGGCTGTGCGCCTGGATGGTGAACCTCTGCATTTCATCAACGTGTATGCCCTGAGGGGCGGGGTGATGCAGACGCGCCTATTCCCTATTCCGTCAGCTGTCCACTCTACTGAGCTCCATGGGTCCTGGGGGTGGGGACTTCAAATGTACCTTCGAGGTGGGGAACCTCTGCAGTCTCCAGCGCGAGGCAGCGGCGGCAACGAAGCTAACGGAGTTAGTCGGCTCCTTTGTTTTGGTGGATGCCTGGCGGGATCTACATCCTGACTCTGGAGCCTTCTGGAGAAGATCTAGAGGGAGAGATTCCCGAATAGATCGCCTCTATGGCTCTCAAGCGTCCAGCTCCCCCGCGACGGCAACCTGCATGTGACAAATGTCTCCTCGAACCATCACCTTGTGCGGATGGAATTTGCTCCTCTGCACTCTGAAGTGGCGTTGCCCTGCGGAGTGAAAGGTCCCGAGTTCGAATCCAGCCGGCTCCCTTGCACCCTCGTAAAAGTCAAACTGGAGAATGCTACATGATGAGCAATCACCAGAAAGATCGGTGCAGAAAGCTTGTCATGACGGCGCCCAGGGCCCTCTTCCTCTTCTACTCTGAGGTGCGATCACTGTAAGAACCAGAGGACAGCCTGGAGGGTAATTGTTATTTTTACGGGAGTACACTAGTGGGTCGGGAGACTGAGCGGCTTGAGAGAGCGTTACGACCTAGAGTACCGTCTTGGTCCGACAGCTGGAGACCAACGGCTGTGGCAGGAATACCAGGAGGAAAAGGACGCACTAAGGAATCTGCAGCTTCAGCAGTCCCGAGGTGCATATGTGAGGTCGCGGATCCAAAAGCTGCAAGACCCGGTGCAGGTCTTGTTCCGAGCGTTCTAGATCGCCTGGAGGGCAAGACGAGGATATTTGTTTTTATGTCGGGAGTACACCAGTGGGTCGACAAAGAGGCGGCGCTCTGAGGTTGGGCGGTTTGAGAGAGCATTGCTTGACCTGGTATATCGGAGGGGGCGTGACTGTCACGTGACACCACTGCCCACTACCCGGTCGGAAGGCACGTCACCTGCCAATCAAGGTTTGACCCCTCCTCGCCCATCGATGCACTGTTACGGACCCGCAGGTTTCGTTCACTGTGGACTGTCACTTTAACAGAGCGCTTCAGTGAGGCAGGACTATGATGTTGTTCACTGACCGACTCGCAGCTTGTTTACCTTTAAAACAAGGACGCAGACAGTCACAGTCAGGAGTCGGAAGAAGACAGAGAGAGAGAGGAGCGAACCTGGAGAAGGCAGCAGTTCCAGTTTGTCGAGGCTGGGGATTTGGAACTCTGCTACACCCACAAGGGTGGGGTGATCATCGATCCGGAGCACATCGGATGTGTGGCTGTCACTCCGTATAATCCAAAGGAGTGGATCTGGGAATGTCCTGTGGGGCCTCTCGAAGTTACCCCCTGCCTGGGTGTGTGATGTGGGAACCCCTTGAAGACGGCATCCCTGTGACAGATCACTCTGGTGGTAATTCGTGTGTGGATTTGGAACGACTCGACGGAGGATCTTCCACCACTGATGTTTATTAATTACCACCTTGGAACCCGTGGAATTCGGCGTAATTGCCTTCTCTCTGCGTTTTACCCTGGGTTACAAATATCTCTCTCCCATCTTATATTCCGTGGATGAACTGAACTTCCATGCTTTCTCATGTCAAGACTCTAAACCTTGTTCCGCCGAGCTCAATAGTTTGGGAGTTATATTTACACACACCTACACATAACACTGTTAACTTCTGTTAATCTTGGTTAAGTTGCTATATTATCAGTAGAAACTAATAAAGATAGTGGTTTTAACATCCGGGCGGGCGCTCCAGTGACCACTGCCGATGGTGCCGCTGAGCTGGGGGCTCCCTGGACTCTAAACGGGACTCACTGGGTTTGCGGCCACCGCGCCTACCCGTGTCACCCGCGAGCTGGTCCGGTTGTTGGTTTCCAACATATGTGCTGCCCTTCATCCACCCCCTGAACGATCTGGGCACACAGCGGCCACCGGGACAAGAGGGCCATTACGGAGACGGAGAGGTTCTGGATGATAGCCTCTCCCAGATACGGCACGGCCCGATTGCCCCGTGAGGTGATCCAGATGACCAGTGTGCTGGAGACGCCGGCTGACGGAACGGCAGTGGCACTGCAACACACCGAAGATGCCCTCGCCCGAACGGCGGCAGAGCTGGCGGCTGTCAGGATGGTCGCACTGCAGAATCGATGGGCCCCGGATCACCTACTGGCGGCTGATGGTGGTACCTGTACACTGATTGGGAAAGGGCGCTACATGTTTATCCCTGACGAGTCGACTAACATCACCCACTTGGGTGCTCACATTCGGGACTCGGTGGCTAACATTCAAAAATCGAGGGACCAGCTCCTCCAACACGACACCTCATGGGGAAACTGGTGGCCGTTTGGATCCCTGGGCAACTGTCACCCACTGGTCGTTTGCACTCATTCTCGTTATCATCGCTGTGTGTATGTCATGCTTTGCTTGCCAAACTATTCAGAGCACGTCTGTCTTTCTTTAGTTCTGTACAGTCACATACAGCGTTAACCTTAGAAATCGTTAAGTGTAAGACTTCCATTAAGATTTATTACTTCTCACTCTGATACATGTAATGCTTGGCGAGTGGCGTGGCTTCCGAGTGGTGGACTGTATCGGAGGGGTCGTGACTGTCACGTGACAGCACTGCCCACTACCTGGTTGGAAGGCACGACACCTGCCAATCAAGGTTTGACACCTCCTCACCCATCAATGCACACCGCACCATTGGTCCCTTTAATTAGCCTTGTATTTGGCCTCGAGCAAATGGCCTTTGCAATCGGCTTATCTCTGCTGGCACCGAGCCATTGCCCCACCCCCACCCCCGTGAATTACCAGGGCAGCACCCGCCAGCCCTGCTGTACTATAAAGGGTGCCACATGCCCTGGACCCTTTCCCTTTGCCATGTCCGAGGGACCACCCTGCATCACTCCAGGCTGAGAACCGTGGAACGGCGCTGGAGAAAGTGTTAGTGAGCTGTTCATTGAATAGGGTTGGGAGCGTCGATTATTGTCCCGAATAGCACAGAGCCGTGCCTGCACTCGGTCAAGGGGTGTCAGATACCGTATAGAACTTTCCCTTGGGTGTGTGTGCGTGTACTTTGTTCCCAGGCGATTTTCCCACGTTCGGTAGTAATAGTCCGTGTGTGTTTCATTGCCGAACCGACTTTCCCCACGACTGCTGTAAATTGTGCGCATGTGCGTGTTGCTTCTGTCGCCATATTCCCACGTTTTCCTTCTGTAAATAAAATCCTTTACTACCAAGACTATGTGTCCAAAGTCCTTGTCTTTGAGACCTACCGAATGTTTCTCCACTTACAACAATTGCTCAGCTAATTTACACTTTCTATGTTCATGCGATATGGGTGTTGTTTAATCAGTTTGGCATGACCAATATCTACGTCACGTACTGCAACCGTGGTTTGCTTGGGAACATCGGGACAACATCCTTAAACTTCAGAATTAATTCCTTCAGCTGTTGCTGTTCCTTTGGCTGCTGATGAGACAACTTGTTATCAATGCTTTCTGGAACAACCGAGTTCATTAGCCTAACTGGGACCATGTTTGGCTTGTGAAAAGGCTCAGACGAGTCAATTGTTGCCTTCTCAGGGTTGCCAGATTAATATGTTTTGACAAAAACACTCAAAGCCGGTGCCTGCTTGTCAAAATAAGGCTTTATCATATTTATGTGTGCCACCTGAGTTAGTTTACGTCTGTCAGGTGTTTTAACACCATAATTCACATCATTAATTTGAGAGGCTATTTCATATGGTCCATAGAACTTCACCTGAAGTGGATTCATCAACATTGGAAATAAGGCAAGCACCTTATCCCCCACCTTCTATTTTCGTTTGCAAGCCCACTTATCAAACCAACACTTCATCCTGTTTTGAGAAATCTTTAAGTTTTGTCTTAGTAGACTACAGGCCTGGTGTAGTTCATGTTGGTACTTCAAAACAAAGACTAACAAGTTAACATGTAAATCCGCATCAATCCACTGTTCCCTTAACAAGACCGAAGGTCCCCTCACTCTATGACCAAATACAAGTTCAAATGGACTAAAGCCCAGTGATTCCTGTACCAACTCTATTACTACGAACAAAAGCAAATGTATTCCTTCATCCCAGTCTTTTCCATTCTCAACACAGTATGTATTAATCATTGTTTTGAGGGTAGAGTGAAATCTTTCCAAAGCCCCTTGTGATTCTGGATGGTATGCAGATGATGTAATTTGTTTAGATCCTAGTTCATAAACTACCTGCTGGAATAATTCAGATGTAAAATTACTTCTGTGATCAGACTGGATTTCTTTAAGCAAACCAGATAAAGTAAAAAACTTGGTAGTAGCTTTCGCCACAGTTTTAGCTTTAATATTTCTGAGAGGTATTGCCTCTGGGAACCTGGATGCAGTACACATAATATTTAGCAGATACTGACGGCCAGCTTTAGTGTTTGGCAATTGGCCAACACAATCCACGATAAATTTTGAAAAAGATTCACCGAATGAAGGTATAGACCACAGTGGAGCCACTGGGGTGACCTGATTAGGTTTACCCACAACTTGACAAGTGTGACAGGTTCTGCGAAAGGTCACAACATCTTTCCTCAAATTAGGCCAGTAAAATTCTTTCATAATCCTGTTTACAGTTTCATTCACTCCAATATGGCCACCAAAAGGCATACTGTGGCCAAAGTTAAAATTTCAGCCCTATAAGCTTTAGCAACTACAACTTGGTGAACAATTGCCTATTCCTCACTCGCTGGTATAGCAGGTGGCCTCCACTTCCTCATTATCACTCCATCCTTGAGATAATACCCTACTGGCACTTTCTTAATCTCATCATCTGAGAGAGCTGTTTCTTTTAAAGCTTCAATCTCAGGGTCTCGGTTCTGTTCTGCTATAAACTCCTTCCTAGACAGGGATAAATCTTTCTCATCAGACTTACTACCTGAATCCTGTTGAAACAATGAAGGCAGAAAAGTCCCTGACAAGTCATCATAACCTGAATCCCGATTTTGTCTATCATTGGTATCGGAATCATGCTGCATAGAACCGTCTCCGTCGGCAGACTTTTTAGCCATACTTCGAGTTACTGCACAGGAAGGATAAATGTTAAAATCAATCTGTGGGTCGTCAGTGGTTGGCATAGTTGTCAACTGCACTGCAGGAACAACTTCACCATCTGCCAGGTCATTCCCTAACAGCAAAGTAACATCTTGCACCAGTAAACTGGAGCATTATCCGATCTCAACAGGTCCCGAAACCAACCATGACTGTAAAGTTACCTTGTGCAATGGCACAGAAACCATACCGCCCCCAATGCCTTTTAATGAGATTTACCACACCAGTGTTAGTCTCATCACCAAACTTTAGAACACTGTCTAATATAAGTGACTGAGAAGCCCCAGTAACTCGAAGAATTTTCACTGTTACCGGGGTTGACCCTTTCTTTACTAATACAAACCCATTTGACCTAAAATGATCGAAAGCCTTCTTAACTCGGTCAGACCTCTCAGACCTTAAATGAGCCTCAACAGAATGTTCAGAACCCTGTGGCTTTACAGGTGCTTCAACGTATTGAACACAGGCAATTGGAACTGCCTCCATTTCCTTTTTCTTCTTCAGGATGGAACAATTAGCTATCATATGACCAGCTTTCTTACAATAGTAACAAGTAAGACCAGAATATTTCTCCTTGAACTGCTTCCCTTCATCCTTACTCGTGTCACTAGTCCCAGCTTTAATTACTGGTTTACCCTGGTTATCCCTGGTACTGTTTTGGAAGTTCTTAGTCTGGGTAAACTTATCCTTATGAATTAAAGCAAACATCTGCTAATCTAGCAGACTACTGCAAAGTGGCAGCATCCTTTTCATCAAAATACGTCTTTATGTTATCAGGAATGCACCTTTTGAATTCTTCAATTAAAAGCAACACTTTCAAGCTGTTAAAATTATCACTTCTATTTTTATATGTGAACCAGTCATTAAAACACACAAACTTCTCAAAAGCGAATTCCATATAAGTGTGGTTCACAGATTTCCACAAATTTATAAACTTCTGCCTGTAGGATTCTGGGACCAACTCGTAAGCGTTGAACACAGCCTGTTTCACTATGTCACACTCAGCTGCTTCATCAACTGTCAAAGCAGAATAGGCTTGCTGAGCCTCCCCCTTAATTACACTTTGTAAGAGAACCAACCCTCTATTGGGCACTTTAAACTCTGAGCAACCTTCTCAAAATGCTGGAAGTATTTATCAACCACCGCCATGTCAAATGGAGGTACCAGTTTAACTTCACAACTGGCCTCAAACTTATCACCAGAGTCTAACGCTAGACCTCTTTGCTGAAGTCTCTCTATCTTTTCCAGCTCGAACAGCCACCGTCTTTCTGCTTCCTCCTTCTGTTTTTCTGCCTCTTCTCTCTGTTTTTCTGCGTCTCTCGCCTCAAACTGCCTCTGCCTTTCCGCAGCCTCCATCTTTAATTTTTCTCACATACAGGAGTTCAAGCTCACTAGGCTTACTTTTAGGATACACCTACAACTCCTCCACTTTAAACACTCCCTCAGATACATAATGTTCAGCTATTATCCTCTGCACCTGTGCCCTCCTCATTGTTAATTTCACCATAGCAAGTTTTAACCTTCGAGCAATACTCAACAACTCAACCTTTCTGGCGTCCTCTAATGCCTCAGAGGTTGGCGCTTCCACAAACCTATCAGCATCCGCTGCTGATTTTCCACACACAAATAAATCAAAAGGGATTTCCCCAATGAAATCGATAATTAATCAATACACCCAAAATCTGTTCATATCATGGACGCAGGCCCCAATTTTGTTATGAATCGTAAAGCTTTAGAAACGAACTAGCAGCAATAGGTATACGTGGAGTCTGTTTTTGATGCTAAAACTATCTTTATTAGAATCTACTATTAATATAGTAACTTAAGCAAGATAAACAAAAGTGAACATTGTTATGTATATGTATGTGTGTAAATGTAACTCCAGAACTATTGAGCTCCGGGGAAACAAGGCTTGGAGTCTTGAGATGGTAAAGTACGAAAGTTCAATTCAACCACAGAATAGGTGATGAGAGGGAGATATTTGTAATCCAGGGTAAATGTTAAGAGAAGGCAATTATGTCGAATTCCACAGGTTCCATGGTTGTAAAATGAGAGAACAGTCACTGTAGATTTTATTGGTCATGTTCCAAATCCACATACGAATTACCACCGAAAGTGACATGTCAAAAGTGGTATTGTATTCAAGTAAATTACCACACCACAACTAGGCAAGGGTTAACACATATGTGGTCTTCACAGGATACCCCAAATCCGATCCACTCCCTTGGATCAAAAGAGGTGACAACCACACATTCGATGTATGCTGAAACGATAATTAACCCACACTTGTGGGCGTAGGGACATTCTAAACCATGAGCTTTGGCCACTATTTCCCTTGTTTTGAACCTTCCATTTTTCATCCTTTGTCTCCGTCTCACTCTGAGTGTCCGTGTCTTTGGTTAAAATTAAACAAGCTGCTAGCGATGTAAACAAGCTGCAAGTCAGACTGATTCACCTTCTTTATCTCTCTCTTTCTCTCAAAATGACAGTCCACAGTAAATGAAACCTAGGGAATCATAACAACGGCCACTCCCCATTGTGAGCTTACTGGTGTGCCGGTAGTTGGGATGACTGAGCGAATCCTTTCCCACATTCTCAGCAGGTGAACGGCTTCTCCCTGGTGTGAACTCGCTGATGACTCTGTAGGTGGGATGACTGAGTGAATCCCTTCCCACAGATTGAGCAGGTGAATGGCTTCTCCCCAGTGTGCTCGCTGGTGTCTCTGTAGGGCGGAAGAGTCACTGAATCTCTTCTCACAGACTGAGCAGGTGAATGGCTTCTCCCCAGTGTGAACTCGCTGGTGTTTCAGTAGTTTAGATGACAAAGTGAATCCCTTCCCACAGTCTGAGCAGGTGAACGGCCGCTGCCCAGTGTGAACTCGCTGGTGTGCCATTAGGCTAGCTGAAACAGTGAATCCCTTCCCACAGTCTGAGCAGGTGAATGGCTTCTCCCCAGTGTGAACTCGCTGATGACACTGCAGGTTGGATAACAGAGTGAATCCTTTCGCACAGACTGAGCAGGTGAATGGCTTCTCCCCAGTGTGAACTCGCTGGTGACTCTGCAGGTAGGATGAATCAGTGAATCTCATCCCACAGACTGAGCAGGTAAACGGCTTCTCCCCAGTGTGAACTCGCTGATGACTCTGTAGGGTGGAAGAGTTAGTGAACTTCTTCTCACAGACTGAGCAGGTGAATGGCTTCTCTCCAGTGTGAACTCGCTGGTGTCTCTGTAGGTGTGATGACTCAGTGAATCCCTTCCCACATTCTGAGCAGGTGAACGGCTTCTCCCCAGTGTGAACTCGCTGATGATTCTGCAGACTGGATGACTGAGTGAATCCCTTCCCACAGACTGAGCAGGTGAACGGCTTCTCCCCAGTGTGAACAACCTTGTGTCTCTGTAGCGTGGAAGAGTGAGTGAATCTCTTCTCACAGACTGAGCAGGTGAACGGCTTCATCCCAGTGTGAACTCGCTGATGTGTCAGTAAGCGAGAAGATAAAGAGAATCCCTTCCCACAGTCCGAGCAGGTGAATGGCCGCTCTCCGGTGTGTACTCGCTGGTGAGCTATTAGGTGAGATGACCGAGTGAATCCCTTCCCACAGTCTGAGCAGCTGAACGGCTTTTCCCCAGTGTTAACTCGCTGGTGACTCTGCAGGTTGGATGACTGTGTGAATCCCTTCCCACAGTCTGAGCAGGTGAACGGCCTCTCCCCAGTGTGAACTTGCTGGTGACTTTGTAGTGAGTATGAATCAGTGAATCTCATCCCACAGACAGAGCAGGTGAACGGCTTCTCTCCAGTGTGAACTCGTTGCTGTCTCAGTAGTTCAGACGACCAAGTGAACCCCTTCCCACAGTCCGAGCAGGTGAACTGCCTCTCTCTGGTGTGAACTCGTTGGTGTGCCATGAGGTCAGATGATGGAGTGAATCCTTTCCCAGAACTTCAGCAGATGACTAGCCTCTGCCCGGTGTTAATTGATTGGTGTGCCCACAGGTGGGCAGACCGACTGAATCCTTTCTCACACACAGAATAGATGAATGTCCTTGCCCAGTGTGAACTCGGTGATGTACGTTCAGTTCAGGTAACCAAGTGAATCCATTCCCACTGTCTGGGCAGGAAGGATATTCGATTGAATCCCTTGCTCTGCTTCTTAAGTATCCGGACAGAGACAGCAAAACTGATGTGCCATGACTGAGCTTTCTGCAGACAAATTCCTTCTCGTTTTGAACCTGTAAAAAAATTTACAAAATCCATCAATGGGTTTAGGACAACATTTCAGATGAGATTACATGATTTGCCAAGGTTTGATCTGGTATCACACTGTTACAGTGAGGTTGAACCCAAGTTGGACAGAGAAATCATCTCCTGACTGGGCAGAGTGCTGGTATCTGGAATGAGCATCAATTCCCTGATAATCTTCCTGTCTCTATCAGAATGGGGCATTTCTGTCATCTCCAATTTGAGCATTAGCTCAGTTTGACTCTCTCCAATGGTATTATTCCCTGTTCCTGCTGAGCTGCATGGGTGCCTGGCCCCACAGTAACTGAAACAGTCTCACACAAATAGTCTCTTGACGTGCAGCTGGGATTTTCTTTTATGTATCATTAACTTAAAGTGCCACAGTTTTAACGTCATATAAAAAGTTCCTGATGAGATGAATGGTTGGTCCGTACAGCTGTTAAAGGGACTTAAGAGTGAATTTTTGTATTATTTCAGGTTTTTGTCAGACTACAACACTGAAACAGGCTCTTTCGGCCATCTGATTTGTACTGAACTATTTAATCTGCCCACTCCCATACCCCTACCATCCAGGCACCTGCACAAACCTCTTAAATGTTGAAATTGAGCTTGCATGCACCACTCGTGATGGCTGCTCATTCCACTCCCAGATTACTGTCCTTGTGAAGAAGTTTCCCCTTATGTTCCCCTTAATGTTTCACCTTTCACCCTTAACCCAGGGCTTCTGCTTGCAGTCACACACGAACTCAGTGGAGAAATCCAGCTTGCAGTTACCTCCATCACAATCAAGTCTCCCCTAAATCTCTAATTTTCCAAGGAATAAAGTCCTGACCTGTTCAATCTCTACTTATAACCCAAGTCCTCTAGACCTGACAACATCTTTGTGAATTTTCTCTGAACTCTTTCAACCTCTTTTACATCTTTCCTGTAGCTTGGTGACCAAAACTGCACAGAATACTCCAAATTTGGCCTCACCAATGTCTGCTGCAAGTCAACATAACATCCACTTATTGTTGTCAGTACTTTCGTTCCTGAAGCCCATTGGGCTGAAATCTTGCTTTCCATCACAATCTAACTGTGACACCACTTTCAGTGAATTAAGGACTTGTATTCCCAGATCCCTTTCTTCTACAACACTCCTCCGTGCCCGACCAGTCACTCTGAAAGACCTCCCTTGGTAGGCCATACCAAAGTGCAACACCTCATACTTGTCTGCATTAAATTCCATTTTCCATTTCTCAAACCATTTTCCCAGCTGGTCCAGATCACACCAGAAGCCATGATAGTCTTCCTCACTGTCCACTACACCACCGGTCTTGTTGTCATCCACAAATTTGCTGATCCAGTTAACCACACTATCATCCAGATTACTGATATAGATGACAAGCAACAACAGATCCAGCACTGATCCCTGTGGCACACCACTAGACACAGGCCTCCGGTCAGAGAGGCAATCATCTGCTACCACACTGTGGCTTCTCACAAAGACCGTGTCTCATCCACTTTACTGTCTCATCTTGAATGCTGAATGACTGAACCTTCTTGACCAGCCTCCCAATGAGACTTCGTCAAGTGCCATCCTCAAGTCGATGTACCAACATCCACTACCTTGTCTTCGTCCACTTTCCTGATAACTTCCTCAAGTAGCTCCATGAGATTGGTTAGACATGACCTACCATGCACAAAGCCATGCTGTCTATACTTAATCAGTCCACATCTATCCAAATACTTATATATCCGGTTCCTGCACACATGTCCCAATGACTTTCTCACTACTGCTGTGAAATTCACCAACATATCACTTCCTAGCTTAATTTTAGAGCTTTTCTTGAACAGTGGAACAACATTGTCTGTCCTCCAATCCTCCAGTACCTCACCTGTCACTAAGGATGATTTAAATATCTGTGCTTAGACCCCGACAATTTCTGCACTTGTCTTCCGTAGGGTCACAGGGATCAACATTTCAAGCCCTGGGAATTTATCCACACTAATTTGCCTTAAAACAGCAAACACCTCCACCTCTGTAATCTATACAGGGTCCATGAAGTCGATGCTGCTTTGCCTCACTTCTATTGACTCTTTGTCCATCTTCCGAGTAAGTACAGATGCAAAAGTACTATTTAAAACCTCCCCCATCTATTTTCTCTCCCATATAGATTACCATTCTGATCGTCCAGAGTGGGCTTGTTTGTGTTCTGACCTTCTCCACATTTCTGTGACAGAGAAGCTGGCCAAACTTGTCTGGAAGGAGAATATGGTAGGAGTAACAATGGAGCAGCAATGACTGGAGTTTCTGGCAGAAAGTCGGAAGGTGAGTGATAGACACATCCCAAAGAAGTGGAAGAATTGGAAAGGCAGGAGGACACAACGGTGGCTGAAATGAGAAGCTAAAGCCAACATAAAAGCCAAAGTGAGGGCAAACAAAAGAGCAGAAACTATTGGGAAGCTTTTAAAAACCAAGAGAAGACAACTGAAAAAATTGTCGAATGAGCTCACGGTGTGGAGTTATGATATTGTAGTCAGTAATGAGTCTTGGTAGCACCCAACAGTCTGAGGCATTTAGAGGAACAAAATATCCGGGGCCTCAATATCTCTTGAAAACCAAGGTTCCCTGCACCAGTTATCTTTCAACTTATAATTTTGCAAGCACGTACAAACTTTACTCCCGCAATATTTCACTTCTGAAGAACTCCCACTCACCAAGTGCACATTTGCCAGAAAACAGCCTGTCCCATTCCACACTTGTCAGATCCTATCTGACACCATCAAAATTGACCTCTCTCCAATTTAGAATCTCAACCTGTGGTCCAGACCTCTCTTTTTCCATATTTACTTGGCATTATGATCACTACTCTGTGTTACCAGCCCTGGATTATTTCTTAACAGCTTATTGCACACTTCTACATTGGGAATTCTACATCCGGATTAAGGGCACATTTGACAAACTCTACTCCAACTAGTCCTTTTACGGTATGGGAGTCTCAGTCAATATATGGAAAATCAAAATCACTTAATATATCAACCTTTGATTCTTAGCGTAGTCTGCGATCACTAGAGAAAAAATTGTCCCTCTAAATTCCTCAGACTGTTGGCTGGAACCAAGTTCTGGTAATGGCTACAATATCACAATATATGGTCCATAAATACTGGTTGTGTTGTGAAAAAAACACAACAGTGCCTCTTTCACCTCAGAGTATTGAAAAGTTTGGAATGGGGACCTAAATCCTAAGAACTTTCAACAGGGTCACAATTGAGTGTATTGTGACTGGCTGTGTCACTGCCTGGTATGGGGACTGTACTTCCCTCAGTCACAGGACTCTGCAGAGATTGGTGCGGACATCCCAAAGCCAGGACCAGCAGACTCTGGGACAGCTTCTTCCACTAAGCCATCAGACTGACAAATTCATGCTGATACAACTGTATTTCAATGTTATGTTGACTGTCCTGTTGTACATACTATTTATTATAAATTACCATAAATTGCACATTGCACATTTAGTCACAGATGTAATGTAAATATTTCTACTCATGTATATGAAGAATATAAGTAATAAAGCCAATTCAATTCAATTAATCCCCTCCATTATCTGTTCTGTCATTCCGGCTCCCACCCTGCCTGTAACTTTAGTTTAACTCCCCCACTAGCACTTGCAAGTCTTACCACTAGTATATTAATCCTCTTTTAGTTGTGTTCCCTTAACTATCGAATCCCCTAACACACCTTTGACTTACCTCTGCCAGATAATTCCTCCCAGAACAGTTTCTGAAGTGGCCCACCTGTTGTTGTGTGGGATGGCCACAAGAGTACTCTGCAATGGCAATTTAACCACATTCCCCTTCCTGACTCCCAACCACTTTAATGTGTCCTGCACCTTGTGTGTAACTCACCTCTCTTCATGTTGTATCTATCACTCCTTCCGACAACCAGCTGAACTGGAACTCATCCATTTCAAGTTTCAACTCCTCAAAGTGCAGGGTTACAAGCTGCAGCTGGATGCACTTCTTGTAGGTGAGGGTATCAGGGACACTGAAGGTCTCCCCATCTTCCCACCAATGTTCCCTCCAATTTGTAGTCACCAGTGTGCACAAAAACCTTGTGCTGTGCAAATTTTTGCCCAGTGACAACAATATGTACACACTGAATTTTATATAGAGAGGTATTCATTTCTACAGCTAGCAAATCACTGTCAATAAGCACATTGATCTCCTCTGGGTTTCACCGACTTCATCTTCACTCTCACACAACCCATGTAACAGGCCTGTAGCAGTACTGAAGGATTTTCTCACCAGTGCTTCTGCACACCATATATACATTGGCACGCAAAAGTTTGGGCACCCGGTTCAAAATTTCTGTTATTCTGAATAGTTAACAGAGTGGAAGATGAACTGATCTTCAAAAGTCATAAAGTTAAAGATGAACCATTCTTTTCAACATTTTAAGCAAGATTAGTATATTATTTTTGTTTTTACAATTTTAGAGTGAGAAAAAAGAAAGGAGCACCATGCAAAAGTATGGGAACCCCAAGAGATTTGAGCTGTCAGACAACTTTTACCAATTATCTTTTTAATTACCATGTTAGGGCTATGGCTTGTTCACAAACTTCATTAGGAAAAGCCAGGTGTTGCAACTTTCAAAGCTTTATAAATACCCTGACTTCACAAACCTTGTCGCAACGATCAGCAGCCATGGACTCCTCTAAGCCCCTGCCTAACTCTCTGAAAATTAAAATACATGATGCCCACAAAGCAGGAAAAGGCTATAAGAAGACAGCAAAGCGTTTTCAGTTAGCCATTTCCTCAATTCGTAATGTAATTAAGAAATGGCAGTTAACAGGAATGGTGGAGGTCAAATTGAGGTCTAGAAGACCAAGAAATCCTTCCGAGAGAATTGCTCGTAGGATTGCTAGAAAGGGAAATCAAAACCCCCGTTTGACTGCAAAAGACCTTCAGGAATATTTAGCAGACTCTAAAGTGGTGGTGCACTGTTCTACTGTGCAGTGACACCTGCACAAATATGACCTTTATAGAAGAGTCATCAGAAGAAAACCTTTCCTGCGTCCTCACCACAAAACAGCATCACTACAAAACTCAGCATCAGAAGTTTGCAAAGGAACATCTATACAAGCCTTATGCATCTTGGAAACCAGTCCTGTGGACTGATGAAGTTAAAAAAAGAACTTCTTGGCCGCAATGAGCAAAGGTATGTTTGGAGAAAAAGTGGTTCAGAATTTCATGAAAAGAACACCTCTCCAACTGTTAACCATGGGGATGGGTCGAGCATGCTTTGGGCTTGTGTTGCAGCCAGTGGCACGGGGAACATTTCACTGGTAGAGGGAAAAATGAATTAAATTCAATACCAGCAAGTTCTGGAAGCAAACATCACACCATCTGTAAAAAAGCTGAAGATGAAAAGAGGATGGCTTCTACAACAGGATAATGATCGTAAACAGACCTCAAAATCCACAATGGACTCCCTCAGGAAGCGCAAGCTGAAGGCTGTGCCATGGCCCTTACAGACCCCTGACCTAAACATCATCGAAAATCTGTGGATAGACCTCAAAAGAGCAGTGCATGCAAGACGGCCCAAGAAACTCACAGAACTAGAAGCCTTTTTCAAGGAAGAATGGGCAAAAATCCCCAAACAAGAACTGGAAGACCTTTAGCTGGCTACAGAAGGCATATAGAAGCTGTGATACTTGCCAAAGGTGTTGTTATTAACTATTGACCATGCAGGGTGCTCAAACTTTTACTTTGTGCGCTTTCCCTTTTTTGTTATTTTGAAACTGTAAAAGATGGATATAAAAGAGTAATCTTGCTTAAAATATTAAACAGTGTCATCTTTAACATTGTACCTTTTGGAAATCAGGTCATTGTTTCACTCGCTTAGCTGTTCACAGGGACAGAAATGTTGACCAGTGGTGCCCAAACTTTTGCATGTCATTGTATGCAATTTTCTTGTTGAAAGATGCTTTAAAAAATCAGACTTCCAAATATCACTCCCCTTCTTCCCATTTGCAAATTATCCAGCAACTTTTGCATCACCACAATACACACAGGTATCAACAGTTTCTCTATTGTACATAAATATTTCCCCTGAACCCTCCCTCAGGTGACTGACGGTGATGATAATCCCAGTGAATATGAAGGGAAGGACAGTAGTCTGTCTCACTGGAGTCTGGCACATTTGTGATGTGAAAGCTACTTGTTGCCCAGGGCAAAGGTGTTTGATATCATTATGTACCCAGAGAGAATGCGTCAAAACATGTTCTCACCGATAGAACAGTCCAGAGCAAGAGAATGGGTAAAAACATATCCTCACGTGTAGAAAACTCCAGAACAAGAGCAGGCAGAACAAGCAACACACACAAAATGCGGGAGGAACTCAGCAGGCTGGGCAGCACCTATGGAAAAGAGTCCAAAAGCTGAGTTCCTCCTGCATTCTGTGTGTGTTGCTTGGATTTCCAGCAGCTGCAGATTTTCTCTTGCTGCGGTTGGAGGTAGAACAAAGGTGATTTTCTCGACAGCTGATAGAAAGATTTTGTTCACTTTTTCCCAGTTCTTAATCCTTGCATTCAGATAGCTGTCCGTCTGTGAGATCTATCTGTTCCCATTCCCTGATTAGCCGGAAGCTCCCCGGGGCCCGTGTAAGGATCGTGGGGATGAGAGAGAAGGAAAAGACCTGCCTGTGCCGAGTTTGCGGGCCACAGTCTCCGGTTTCCACAGCAATTGTCACTCAATTAGAGTCGAAAAAGTCCTTACCTTCTCGATCCTCCAGACATTTTGTATTCTAAGCGCATGCGTAGTTATCGGAGACGGCAGCAACCCTGCGCCTGCGCATTTGATTGGTGCTTCAAACGACAGCGCAATGTTAAACGCGCGGCTTTATGGGTAATCATGGTGCCATTAAAAATTTCTGCAAGCACAGAGTTCCATGTCCATATCACAGGTTTTTTTTTGTGTGTAGAAAACTCAGCAGCTTTCTTAACGCAGAAAGCGGCTCCCATAAACGATACACTCAATATCAACAGGCATTTCGTGTATCTAATGCAAAAGTACAATCCTTATACAAATGCAGATGAGAAACAAAAGTGATAATGCAGTTGCTGGAAATACAGAGACGCACAGACACAAAATGCTGAAGGAGCTCTGCAGTTCAGGCAGCAACTAAGCAGAGGAGTACACAGTCTAGACATGCTGAAGGGGCTCGGCTTAAATGCTGCCCATTTATTCGTCTCCACATTTGCTGCCTGATCTGCTGATTACCTGCAATGTTTTGTAGAAATTAACCATTTTGTTTTTCAATTAACCAGTTTCCAAATGTTTCTCATCTTTCATTCACAGCCACATCCCGCTGGTCTGGTTCCTCTTCATCCTCCTGCTCGGAACCTCCAGACCCCATCTCTTTCCGGAACCTCAAAGCCCTGATTGGTGCTGGTAACTCTTTGTTTTCTGACTCTGCTCCACCGAAGATTCACTCGCCAGTCCGCTGTCAGGGTTTAGAGGTGCATTGCAACAACCCAGCTGTCTGAGGCACAGTCCTTTGAAATTAGTGGAAATGACACAAAGTTTGAAAAGAGCAGGGAAAAAGGAGTTTAACCACCTTAGTCCAGAGCGCTGGGGAAGGTCAAATACTCAGCGAGCTCATCATGTTAATTAGTCTGGGGAAAATCATGCAGGAAATTCATGCAGGTGTATAAGATGATGAGAGGCATTGATCGTGTGAAAAGTCAGAGGCTTTTTCCCCAGGGCTGAGATGGCGAACACGTAGGGGGCATGGTTAAGGTGCTTGGAAGTAGTTCAAGGGAGATGTCAGAGATATATATTTTTTATACAGATAGTGTTGGGTGTGTGGATTGCACTGCCAGCGATGGTGGTAGAGACAGGTACAATAGAATCTTTTAAGAGAATCTTAGAGAGGTACATGGAGCTTAGGAAAATAGAGGGTCCTGTGGTAGGGTAATTCTAGGCATTTTCTAAAGTAGGTTACATGGTCAGAACAACATTGTGGGCCGAAGGGCCTGTAATTTGCTGCAGATGTCTCTGATTCTATGAAATTCAAGGAAAGTCTCTTCTCCCACACAGTGGTGACAAGTTGCAACAGGGAGAGTGAGAGATAAGTTTTAAAACACTGATATGGAAAAGAAAACTGGGCAGGGACAAGATAGACTGAATGGCCTCTCTAGGGTACATTGTGAGTTTGGCAGTGACAGTAAGTACCTGCGACATTGGATTTGATACAGATTGGATTTATCTTTCACAGATCCAAAATATTAAACACCAGTCAAATTTATGGCTAACATCAGCAGAACAGACTCCTCCAATGCTCAGTGACCAGGGTTCAGTCCTGGGTGCAATGAACAACCGCAAGAACTGCAGAATCTGACAGTTAACAGTCCTGCATGAACCTGCAGCTGCCTTCAGTCACCGTGATGGTTAAACATTTAACACGGAGCTGATTTGAACTTCCTCCCTGATGTTGCTGGTGTTGCAGCAGCTGGGATGATTGAGGAAAACTCTTTGGTCTCTCCGGACAGAAAAGTGGCCTCTATTTATTGTGAACTCACCGGAGCATCACAAGGTGGGTTAACTGAATGAGTCTCTTCACACATACGGAACAAGTGAACGGCCGTTTCCCAGTGCAAAACTGTAGGTCACGGTTTTCAGTCAAGGCCCGAAATGTTCACTGTTCGTTTCCACAGATGCTGCCCAGCCTGCTGAGTTCCTCCAGAATTTTGTACCTGTTGCTTTGCCCACAGCATCTGCAGTGTACTTTGTGTTCAAGCTCTGGTGAATTGACAGATACAGCGGAACTAACGTGCTGTTGTGTTTGTGATTCCCATACACACATCCTTTGACTTTTGTACACTGTTAAAAGTTTATAAAGCACGTCAGTGGGTGAAGGACAACACTTCAACTGAAATTATTTTAGTCTCCATGGTGCCTACTGATAAAAACACTGTCACAGCTCAACACAATTTGGAGCAACAAACTTCATATTCTAACTGGCTACAGTTCCGGCATCAGGCACAACATCAAACTCTCCGCTTCCCTCTCTGTATCAAAATGGATCATCCCTCCCCTTCATCAGTCTGTGACTTGGCTCAGTTTGTCTGTCTCCTTCGCATTCTGAGCATGCGCCACACACCCACTGAGATCACATTTTATTTACACGGCTGTGACTAGAGACTTTCTGATTATTATGTCCCTCCCGGCATTTGACGGTGGTAAACTCAGAGTCAGCAATGGTATTGACCCTCCGTGCAGGTTCCGAGAGCTGTATAACTTTAGGCCGTCTAACTAAGGAAACGAATTTATCAATCACACTTGGTATGGCTCTGGCACCTAAAAAAAATGGCACTGCACCACTGCTCCAGCCGTCCGGCAGAGCTCAGGCCCGGTCCTTTCTCAATGCAACCGGCCTCGATTTACACAATCTCGGGATCAGCCCCTAATTATCGCCGCCCGAATGGGAGAACCACCAACCACAGATGCAGAGGTCTGCACATCGCCGCCGGTGGCCGGAGGTCCATGCAGTGCAAACGGGTTGGCGGGCGGGAGGGGGGGATACTCGGATAGAATATAGGGACTGATCCTGGACCCTGAGGGTGGCCTCATCTTGGCACAAGAGGAGGCGATGTTTCACACGTCGGAACGGGAATGGGAATGGGAATTAAAATGTTTGGACACCGGGAAGTCCCGCTCGGAGCCGATAGTTCAAAGGTTAATTTATTAGCAAAGCAGGTATCCATAAACAGCTCTGAATTTTTTACTTCTCCAGAGAGCCACGAAACAAATGTCGTTCACAGAGAAAAATGAAATTTCCACACCAACCCCAGCATAAGAACTAACGGCATCCCGATCATCAACCCCCAAGACCCACCACTCCCGTACAAAAGGGAACAATAATATCAACACCCCCGAAAAAAAATACTCCTACCCCACACAATTGCG
Organism: Hypanus sabinus; assembly: GCF_030144855.1. Classification (NCBI taxonomy): domain Eukaryota; kingdom Metazoa; phylum Chordata; class Chondrichthyes; order Myliobatiformes; family Dasyatidae; genus Hypanus; species Hypanus sabinus. The sequence goes on along the minus strand of NW_026780444.1, from coordinate 218,304 downwards.
GAGGAGCCGGTGTCACCAGTGTGGGGGCGACCACATCGGGAGCAGCGGACACAACAGGCGACCCCGGAAGATTCACAGGTGAAGTGTCGCCTCACCTGGAAGGATGTTTGGACAACGGAGAGAGTTCGGCCGTCCGGCCCTTTCACTGTGACACCCCGAACTCCACATGAAATCCGTCCAATCGAATCTGCGTGAACTTTAATGACCAATAAATATAATTCCTCTCAGCGATCAGCTGTCTGAATGATCCCATGACTCAGAGAGGAAGGGGTATCTATGGTCCACACTGTCAGGGTGTTGAGTTTACCGGGAGACAAAGACAGCAGGGACGAGAGTTTTTCTGTTGACGAATACGCGTGTGTGGACCCCGCTGGCAATTCTGGTGTTGTGACCCGAATCGAGACAAACACCACGCTGCCCACTCCACCAACAACACGGCACAGCCGGACACATAACAGGGGACTTTACATCCCACAACACTGGATTCAGTGATGAAACCCCTGATTAATGTTGTTGTCTCACCGAGAAGTCTATTACCCCTAACCCTGGAATATGGTGTAAAATCCCGCTCCCCATACTAACACGGGTTATACAGACCAAAGAACAAACTGCCGGAGGAACTCAGTGGGTCGGGCAGCATCTGTGGAGGGAAATGGACCGTCAACATTTCGGGCCGAGTCCCTCCCTCTGGACTGAGAGTGGACGGGAAATAGTCAGAGAAAAGAGGTGAGGGTGGGGATGGGGCAAGAGCTGAGGAGTGAGAGGTGGATACAGGTGAGGGGGAGGAGGGAAGGTGGAAATAGTGACAGGGGTGGGAGGTGAGTGGTTGGGGCAACATGGGTCTCCAGAAGATGGAAATTAATTCCACAGAGGATTATCAAAGAGGTTAGAGAGCATTTGTTATAGAGAGTGCAATGAAGATTCACCTGACTGATCCCTGGGGTGGTGGGGTCATCATATGAAGAAAGATCAAATGCGATAACCCTGTCATTTAGAGAATCGAGGACTGAGAGGTGAACATTGAAATGCACAACATCATGACCGGTTGAACCAGGGATCTCAGTCTCTGAAACAGCGATGGACTGTCTGGGACTGAGATGAGAGGAAATGTCTCCATTCCGAGGGTGGTAAATGTCTGTAAATCCCCTCCACAGAGGGCGGTGAAAACTCAGTGATCGTCCCCAGGTAAAACAGAGGGCGTCAAATGTGTGGAGACAGAAGGGATGGAGGAAACGAGGACTGGGCAGAAACATGTGGCTGAGATGGGAGAGCAGACGCCATCTTGCTGATGGTTAGAGGGGCTGAATGGCCTGCTGTTTCTCACTTGATATTTCAGTGTTCCTGTCCAGCAAGGCTCCGGAGGAATGCGAATACAAATTAGTGTTTATAAACACAGAACTGATTTAAATGAAACATGAAAATTTCCTGTTTGGGTCTGAAATATGTTTTGGACCTGGATGGGAATGAGCCGCTGACTCTGTGACCTGAAGGTGGAGTGAAAGGGATCGGAGAAGATATGGTGTGAAAGATATGGTGGGGTAAATATGGAATAATGTGGGGAATGCAGTGGATGGGTCGGGCAGCGTGTGAGGGGCGAGGAGCAGAGTCACCGGTTCAGGAGGGAGACCCTCCACCCGTCACCTGATCCTGTTTCCCGTTCACGTTTCTCTGCAGATCTGCAGCATCTGCGGGTCACTGCTCTACGTGCGTGTGTAGCTTCATCTTTCCCCGTTCAGACAAGGATTAGTGAGATTTCGATCTCGTTGTGGCGGACAGTATGCTGACAGCAGAACATTGATTGGCCTAATCTGAAATACTGATAACAATCAATCAAATGCCTTCTGACAAGGCTCGGTCCAAACAAACTTTTCACCCTTCTTCAGGAGATTAGTCAGAGGAAGAGCGATAGCAGCAAAGTTCTTACAGAACTTACGATAATATCCATCCATTCCCAGAAACCTTCTAAGAGCCTTCTTATCAGTCAGAATAGGAACTTGAGAAATTGCCTGGACTCTTGCCCGAACAGAAGCCAACTTACTTTGACCTACAACATAGCCAAGACAGGTCACACGGGCATGGCCAAATTCACTCTTAGCTCAGTTAGTAAAGTTGTCCTAAGAAAGCCTGTCAAATAGCTTTTCGACTGCAGAGATATGCTCTTCCCATGTGCCACTCCCTGTAACTAAGTCATCAATATAGGTATCTGTGTGTTCTAACCCTCGAATTACAAAATCAGTCATTCTCTGGGATGTTCCTGGAGTATTTGTCCTTCCAAAAGGCAAAACATTGTACCCATGCAACCTAGATGGTGTCACAAATGCAGAAATTTCTCTACCTCTGTCCGTCAATGGAACACACCAATACCCTTTCAACAGATCAATCTTTGTAAGAAATTTGCTTTTCCAGCCTTATCGATGTAATCCCTGGGGATAGGATAGGCATCTGCTTTTGTTACTGCATTTACCTTTCTATAATCAGTGCAAAATCTAACACTATCATCAGGTTTGGACACAATAATGTAGGGTGACTCCAATCTCATTTTGAAGGACTAATAATACCATTCTCCAGCATATACTCAATTCCCTGCTCAGGCAAATTTGCACTTTTCTACGTTCATGCAATATGACTGTTGATTAATCAGTTTGGCTTGACCAACATCTACATCATGTACTGCGACCGTTGTTTGCTTGGGAACATCGGGAAATAAATCTTTAAACTTCAGAATTAATTCCTTCAGCTGTTGTTGCTTTGGCTGGGGATGAGACAACATGTTACCAATGTTTTCTGGAACAACCGAGTTCATTAGCCTAACTGGGACCATGTTTGGTTTGCCTTCTCATGAACAGTTGCACCTTGTGCGAATCATGCAGAAGCACTCACAAGTCCCTCCGTGCAAAATCGCTCTGCAATCCTGCACTGTTTAAATAATCAATTGTGTTTTCCCCACCAATGTGGAGAATCTCGCATTCCCAACGTTGTAATTGATCCGAATTACCTTTGCCATGTTTCCGAACCTGTTCATATCAATGGGCAGACTATCTCTATCCACCATTGAATCTACTTGCTAGCTTAGTGTGATCAGTAAAATCGCTGTGTCCCCTCGTCCAAGCCGGTGATATGGAGGGTGAACTGTTGTGGGCTCAGGTGTAACTCTCTTAGCTTTCCGCTCACAACTGAAGGCCAACCAGAGGAACATCGGTGGGAGGAGTATCGCTGAGACAAGTGGGGTTTGTTGGACGAGAGTCGGAGTCAGAGAGAAGAGATGGCGGCGTCAATCAGAGCAGGGGTGGTCAGTGGCAGGAATGGGAGCGGTTCCCCATTACAACCTATCCAGTGTAATCATCTAACATCTATTTTCGCTTCTCTGCCACTTGAATAGAAACTTCGCCGTCAGTCGGCTCTGCTGGCAGCCACCGGACTGTCACCTTTCTCAAACAATGTAGGTCTAGGGGTGGTGTGATTTCGGTCCCAGCAAACCAGAAAGCTGGGAGGTTTCCAATAACGGAATCCCGATTTGAGCGATGTGGTGTAAATATTACCCATATGCAGTTGTGCATCGGCAGGGTATAGCAGATTATACCCCACATACAAGTATAACGTGTATATTTACTAATTCCAGCTTTAGCGAACAGTTATTAAGACGAAAAGAAGAAAAATCAAAGGGCCCATTAACAATTAAACCAGGCTAAATGCACACAGCGTTGGGGCTCACCTATCTTCCAAATGCTGGGTCTGTCCATTGTTCATGCCGCCGTTCATGTCTCCCATTCCACCATCCTGAATGGATGACTCATTAGTTGATTATCACCATCCCCTTATCTTTACCTGAAATTTAAACACTAGCAACAGAGCACGCCGCTTCTGCAGAAAGCTATAAAATGAAACCTTCTACGGCGCTCGCATTGGAAATATTAACTAAGGCAATACATATATCAGGTAAATCTTTGATATTGCTGTTAATTTTCCTTCCTATTTCATATTTCCTCTCATGCCTATTTTGTTACTCTCTGATGTTTGTTTTTTGTTAAATGTTTTCTTAAAGATTTCAATCTTCTAATGACCCACCAATTTGATTTACTGTTGACTTTGACATCCCTGTCAGCCATTGTTTCGTCATCAACACTTATTCTTATTTGGGGTGTGTGGATTTTGGGAATTACTCAAAGAAACTCCAGCCATTGCGCTTAGCTTAGGTTCCTGCGAATGTCCCCTTCCAATCAGCGTTGCCCTGCTCCTCTCTCATGCCCGTGTAATCCCCTTTACTCCACAGTAATGCTAAATCTGACTTTCCCTTTTCCTTTAAAATTGCATGGTGAATATGGTATTATTTCTTTTTCATTCATTTACGGGATGTGAGCGACTCCAGATAAGCCAGCATTTATTGCCCATCCCTAATATTTTGATCACTGTCTCCGAAGAGTTCCCCCACCGTAAGCTCCCGAAGCAAATCCGGTTCAGTACGCATACCCAATCCGGATTAACTGAGCCACTTGTCGGCCAACCACGAACTGCTCTGAAATGCCATCTCGCAGGTATCCTACAAATTCCCTCTCTTCAGATCCAGCACCAAACAGTTTTTCGTAAGAAGCCTACCTTTTCTCTGTCATTGTGAACGCCTTGCTGACAGGATCATGACGCAAGGCGTCTGTTTTTAAACCAAATACTCCGTCCTCAGTCCGATCTTCCCTGTTCATCCGGTTCATTCCTTCCGACAATTTAGTTCAAACCCTCCCGAACAGCCGCCGTTTTTGTGTAAAGTGTCCTTTCTGTGCGGGTCGTACCTTCCCTGGATAATATCCCAAAGATCCGGGGGGGGGGGAGAGAGAGAGAGAGAGAGAGAGAGAGAGAGAGAGAGAGAGAGAGAGAGAGAGAGAGAGAGAGAGAGAGAGACAGACAGACAGACAGACAGAGATGGGAGAGTAAGAGGGGAGAAAACCAAGAGAGACAGGACAAAAGAGATCGGCAGCAGATGGGGAACAGGGAGAGTTCATGAGATGGATGGGAAAGGTTTTGAGAAAGACCGGTGTAGAGAAGGTGTAGAGACAGGCCGAGAGGTGGGGAGAGGTGGAGAGAGAAGGAAGATCGAGGGGAATTCGGCGTGTGGAGAGCAGAGGAGAGAGCTGGGGCTGAAGGAGGTTCTGGGTAGGGGAGAGTTGTGGGCTGGAAGACTGATAGGGCAGATAGGGAAATAGGAGAGACGGTCTAACGATTGGAGTTGGTGCTGCACTTCATCCTTCTCCGGTGGCGTTTCAAGTCTGAGCTCAGCGCGAAGACGGTTTAACCCCGCGGAGTAGCGAGCTGAACCGGCCCCTCCCTCTCCACTCTCCGGTAAATCCGGACCATTTCCGTCGCGCTCGGCAGTGGAGAAGTACTTCGATGCGAAACCGTCCTGCTTCTCTGCGGTACTCAGTCAGTCGGAAGTGATTGCCTCCAGGTAGCCGGATCAACGTAATGCTTGCGCAAGGGAGCGTCACAAATTGGTGAGAGGTGCGGGCGAGGGAGCAACTGAAGGAGACGGGGAGTGCTGTAGGTGATGGACGCGGTGATGTATCCCCTGAGGTGTGTAGGGGAGGGAGCAGTGACGAGGACGGTCTGGGGTGCAGGAAAGAAGGGGGTGGGCAGAGAGGGAGTCACGAATTCGGGAAGAGACTGGGGGACGAAGTTCCGCTAGGGCAGGGGTCAGCAGCCTTTACCACTGAAAGAACCACTTGGACCCGTTTCCCACAGAAAAGAAAACACTGGGAGCCACAAAACCCGTTTGACATTTAAAATGAAATAACGTTTTTTTTTGCCTTTATGCTATGCATAAACAAACTATAATGTGTTGTATTTATGAAATTGATGAACTACTGCAGAGAAAACGAAATTACATTTCTGCATGCAACAAAAACATTTTGAACTCCGAAAAAAAGACGTTGGGTTGAAGGTTACTTTTAAGTAAAATTCTCAATGTCTATTTGAGTTCTTCTTATATTTATGAAAAACGCTGAACTTAAATTTTCCGCCAGCAGCAAACCAAAAATAACGTCAGCCAGCTGTCAACCTGAAAAATAAAAGGACTATTTCACTGAACAATGAAAAAATATGAATATTCCTAAAACAATAGGCAATTAAAATATGTATCATACTTGGTTAATGGGATTTCTGCTCCTGGACCACAGCGCACAGCATCTGCACATCAGGGCTGTATGACGTCACCTTCATCTTTACACAGGATCGCAAGCTGTCATCTGTGAGGCGTGCACGATGTTTGTTTTTAATTAAGTTCATGTTGGAGAACACCTGCTCACATACATATGTGGATCCAAAGATCGACAGGACTCCAAGCGCATACTTTTTAATGTTTACATAAATGTCGGGGATAGCATTCCATGTTTCGAACACAAGTTTGTCCGGTTTAGGGAGGTTTTCAACATCACTCCATTTGTGATTCTGAGCAAGAACGGCCTTCTGACGGGCAACATCTTCAAGGTCTGCTGTCAAGCGTCTAAACTTGGACACCCATATGTCTTTGTCGGCTATTTCGGCCAGTTCCATCTCAAGATCAGGTTTACTCACACCTGCCGTATTCAGTATTCAGTCGTATTCAGTAGAGATGAATCGATGCTTGGGGGAGTGACCGGGAAGGATAATGTGTTTTTTTTCCTCTCTGAACTCACAGAAGCGTTTCCCAAACGATGTTTGCATTGCGATGATTGCAGAATGTAAATACTCCGAACTTATCATGTCGTGACGTTGTTTGAACTCTCTCAAATTGGGGAAGTGAGACAAAGTGCCTTTCTGTCAATCTCTGGCAAGCACTGTCAACTTGCGCTCGAATGCCAAAACATCCTCCAACATGTGTAGGGCTGTACGTCCTTTCCCCTGAAGAGCTGTGTTCAGCGTGTTCAGGTGCGCTGTCTTGTCTACCATGAAGTGTAGCTTTTCCAGCCCTTTGCTGCCCAGGAAAGTTTTCACTTCTTCCAGACACGCGACAAAGCGTTTCAGCACCTCCCCTCTGGGCAGCCACCGGACTTTGTTGTGCAGCAGGAGATCAGAATATGCGCTTCCCAGCTCGTCCAGTAACAAACGGAATTGACGGTGATTTAAACTTTTTGCCATTATTTTATTGACAATCTGAATGACAACATCCATTACTTCTGTGCATTCCGGAGGAAATGTTTGAGCGCATACTGCCTCTTGGTGCAAGATGTAGTGAAAAATCAGCAGCTTTCTGTCCAGCGACTTCTGCAGTAAAGCCACAATTCCCTTGTGCGTTCCCGTCATATTCGGTGCCCCATCAGTAGCTACTGACACTAGGTGGGTAGTCTTTATTCCTTTGGCTCTTAAACAATTCAAGACAGCCTCACAGATGTCCTCCCCCCGTGTTTGGTCTTTTAGAGGTATCAACTCAATCAGTTCTTCCTGTGGCCCGGCAGAGTTTACATACCGGCAGAACAGCGCTATTTGTTCAATATCACCTTTGTCTTTAGACTCGTCACAGGCAATCGAGTAGGCCACAGCTGAATTGATCTTTAATTTGCTGTCTTTTGATGTCTTCTGCCATTTTTATGGTTCTGTCTTTGACAGTCTTTGCAGAGAGGGGCATATCCCTGATTTTCTGCATAATTTCACTCTTGTTTTTAAAGTCCGTGAATAGATGTTCTGAAATCTTAATGAAAGATTCTTTTATATATTCACCATCTGTAAACTGCGTCCCGTGCCTGACTATTTCCTGAGCGGCAATATAACTAACGTATGTCGTTGGTTTTCCGGACTTCATCCATTGCTTGAAATGATTTTTGCTCAGATCAACCTTCCGCATCAGTTCCGAAACGGCTTTTTTTTCTCTCATCTCCATCCGGATATTTTTGAGCAAAGGCTGCGTGTTTATTCTGGAAATGCCTTGCAACATTTGACTTTTTGTTGTTTGCTAGTTTCTCATTGCATATTAAGCATACTGGTAAACCAGTCTCGTCAACAGTGAAAGCAAATGAATCTGTCCACGTATCATTAAACGTTCTGTTTCCTTCAGTCACTTTTCTTTTTTTAGAATTCTGCATAGTTGGCCTACCTTGGATCGAAAAATTAAAGAAATCGCGCACTGACGGGTGTCAGGTATTGGCAGTGGTGACGTATATTAATAGCGATAAAAACACGTTGTAGCGGTGTGCTCACGCAGTCAGTAAACTGCAGTCGAATAACTTTGTTCGAACTAAACAGCCTTGCTTTTAAGCCTCCCTCAACCTGGCCCCCATGGACGCGGATGCTGCAAAAGACACGTACTCACAAACCCCCGTAGGCTATCTCCCTTAGCCTGAACGCTGGCTAATTGTGAGCCGGCTCCAATGTGCCAGGAAATGGGTCGCCACAACGTCTTATTTAGATTGTACAAGATCACCATAATCTTCAAATTTAGAATTGCATTTCAAAAACTAACAAACTAACATAAAATACATTTTAATTAAATACTGACCAATTATTTCCCAAAGCAACAGGGAGCTGCAGCACTGAGGTAAAAGAGACGCATGTGGCTCCGGAGCCGCGGGTTGCCGACCCCCGCGCTAGGGTATTGAGAAGGGAGTGGGTAACGGTTGTAGGAGAGGGAAGTTTGAGTAGGCGGTGAGGGTTGTAGGTACCTAATTGAATGATGAGCTCGCTAAAGTGTTCAGAGAGTGGAGCGGAGATGGGGCTGGGCGGCGTATCGAGGACGGAGCGGTTGCCGGAATGGTGTGGGGTACAGGGGAACTGTGCAGGGTACGGAAGAATCGACTAACACATTAAGGTGCATAGAAGGTGCAGGCGTGACGGAGGCGCCGAACTCTTCCCTGGAGAGAGGAGTTCTTAGAGCCCGAGTGAGTCATTGGGAAGGGAGTGGCAACGGAGATGGGGTTTGGTGTAGAGGTGGATAGAGGATGAGGGGAGGGCCGATGTAATGACTTCGTCTCACCAACTCTCCTCCCCTCTGTCGATCACAGTTCGATATCAGACTGACGTTAAACTATGTACATCTTAAACCGCTTTCTCAGCGTTCTCAAGAGCCAGCCTTCTTCGGACTTCAAGGAAAGTACGGGAGGAACGACTCTCAGGCTCCCCTCCTCTCTGGCCGGCGGAGGGAGTGAGGACTGGAGAATGGAGGTATGTAGACCTTGTGTGGGCAGACGAGATTGGTTCAGCTCGGCATGAAATTACGTTCAATTTGTTCAGAACATCGCAGTGAGCAGAGGGACTTGTTTCCGTTCTGTACCTTTCGGGTTTGGTGAGAACACAAATGCATTTGTCAAATCCGCAGTATACCCATCTCCTCTCTCTCAATAATGTGCAGTAATTCCTGTCAGGCGCTGGAAACATATCCCATTTAATGCACTTTAAGAGCGCCAACACGACTTCCTCAACGGCCACATGCTTAAACAAACTTAAAAGACGTCTTGTAACTCCTCATGGTTTTGTATGCTTGCAGGATAGTGGACGTTTGGTCATACACACCGGCGGCGGGGAAAAAAGACCCTTCAGCGCAAGTGGAAAGCGTCGGGGGTCTATTCGAGCCAATTCCTGTCCCGGGGAGACGGTTGAAACGCAGGCACTTGTTCTCTAACTATTAATTTATTTATTTGTTTGTTTTTAAATTTAGTATCATTTTGCATCTTTTCCCGACACTGATGCGGGGGGAAATAAAACACACAACCTGTAATGTTAAACCTCAAAATGATGGATTCAGGAGATGTGCGTTGCAAGTGTACTTTTTTGTCATACTCATAGTGGTGTGTGTCTGGAATGAATTACAGGGGAAATGGTAGAAACAGAGGCGATGGAGGATATCAGAATCCTCATGAGGAGAATGGAGGGATGTGGACCTTGTGTGTGCATATGGGATTGTTTCAGCTGGGCATGAAATTACCAGTTCACTTGGTTCAGAATAGCACCATGAGCAGAAAGGCTTGTTCCCGTTCTGTCCCATTCGGGTTTGGTGAGATCCGTCATAGGGTGGCAAGCTTCAGACTCTGAAATACCAGGCACAAGACTAGGGGTGTCAAGAAACCAAGGGAAGTGGGAAAGAAATGACGGTGGAGAAGCCACAGGCCCTGTACGAGACTAGGACAGAGAGCCTGTTCTAGGAAAAGACTAGGAAAGCAGGACCTGGACGAGGAACAAGGAAACTAACAAGGACTCCGACTGGACTGGGAATTGGAACCTGGTTCTTGATTGGGCTCGGACTTCGGATCTAGGCGAGGACAAAACATGGTAAGGCAACAGGACTGGACGTGGGACTCATGGGCTGGAGGCGGACATGAAGCTCAGACTTGGACGGCTGACTGGAACATAGAGCCTCGGTCTTGGGAGACAGTAACACAGAACACAGAGCTTTGGTCTTGGGAGACAGGAATGCAGAACACAGAGCCAGGACCCTTCCTTGGGAACAGGACGTAGGACCGGGACTCATAAACCGAACACAGAGCCAGGACCCCTCCTTGGATACAGGACGTAGGACCGGGACTCATAAACCGAACACAGAGCCAGGACCCCTCCTTGGATACAGGACGTAGGACCGGGACTCATACACAGAACACCGAGCCAGGACCCTTCCTTGGGAACAGGACGTAGAACCGGGACTCATAAACCGAACACAGAGCCAGGACCCTTCCTTGGGAACAGGACGTAGAACCGGGACTCATAAACCGAACACAGAGCCAGGACCCTTCCTTGGGAACAGGACGTAGGGCCGGGACTCTTCACACAGAACACAGAGCCAGGACCCCTCCTTGGGAACAGGACGTAGAACCGGGACTCATAAACCGAACACAGAGTCAGGACCTTTCCTTGGGAACAGGACGTAGGACCGGGTCTCATACACAGGTAGTGACTGACATAATGACGAAAGTGTAGAGCGACTTGTTTTGGCTTCTTTGGAATCAAAGTAAAGGTCTCCGACTTCTGTTATAAACTGAGAAGTCACGGACATGCTTTACTCGCAAAATCCTATGATCCTGCGTTGACTGCGAACTCAACACAGAATTCAGACCCACCACGACAACCACACAGTTCACTATGCCCCGACTGCAAAACTACAAAAATGCATGTGAATTGTCCACCTTCCCCATCTGCAGCCCCGCATTGACTGTGGGTAGAAATTACAATCAAGGCTGGTCGCTCATGAAAGAGAATAAGGACCCGGTCTTGTCAAACTATATAACACAGATCCCTCACCCCACTTCCTGGCATCAGACTCGTAAATTGTTTCCTACACTTTCCACTTTGATTACATTGTTTCTCCCTGTCGTACACACACATACACGCTCCATCGTCGGCTTCTGGTCCACACCCCTGCTGCTCCTAATCTCTATAGACTGCTGGTCCATGGGACACTCCTCCCGGAAATAACACATGAAAGAACAGGCGGTGAATGTGAATATCTGGGGCCCGGGCTGGAGACACTGCGGCCGACTCCAGACTCCGCTCAGTGCGCGGCTTGATTAATGATCTGAAGCACCGAGGTGAACGGATATTTCGCCGCGCTGATCACCTGCTCCCTCAATTTCGACTGAGTGACCGCGTAAATAAATGTGTTCGTGCAGCAGCTGAAATTCTTCAGGAAGGCTCCAACGTAGTGAAAGATCCATTCAGAATCATTGAAATACATGAATCGTAATCCTTTGATTTCATAATACATGAAATTTACAACGTTCGTCATCCACAGGAGGATGAAGCTGGCGGAGATGGTGAAGAGTAATACCACAGACCTCCTCCGGCTCTCCATCTCCAGGTCTCTGCTGTTCTCCCCCTTGCTCTGACCCCTCAGCCCCTTACGGACACGACTGGCCACAACAATGTGCCTGACCGTCAGAGCGTTGAGCAGCAGAATCACCATGAAAGGGATGAACGGATTTAAAACTATGTCAAGCCAACGATTTACTACCCAACCGAGGTCAGTGGAAGTATTGACCGTGAGTTTACAGAACCACGGGACATTGTTGATTATCTTTCTGGGTTCAAAGAGAAAGTAGCGGGGAACGTTTTTCAGAAAGGACAGCGCGCCGGTTGTTGTGAGAACCACAACCGCAGTTTTCCCGGAGCAATATTTTCTTTTCAACTTCTGACAGCAGATGGCGACAAACCGATCGAAAGTGAAGGTGACGGTGAACCAGACAGAACAGTATGTGGCTGTCAGTCTCAGTACCTCGACAACCCTGCACACAGGGGAAATTTGCAGAAAATTCCATCGAAAGTAATGATTTATAACTCGGCGCACAAGGACCTCTATGACTACGGTCAGCAGATCCCCCACTGCCATGGCCACTAGGTAGCGAGTGGTGCAAGTAGAGACGCCGCACTTTCTCCGGGACAGGATCAGAATTGTGGTTAAATTCACTGCAGGGAGAGAGAAGAGAACAGACACCGGGCATTATTAAACTCATTCTCCGGGAATGGACGCAGGTTCGGGATTCAGCCAGAGATCAGGAGACTAGATGCGCTGAACGGCTGCTCATCCAACACCAAACATGTGTTCCGCTCTCTCCGACCTGCCTTCTTCAATGTGGCGATGTGGCGATGTGTTGACAATGGACTAAAGGTTCGCAATTACACCTTCCCGAAGGATTCCCGGATCCCAGCCCTGGGACAAGATGGCAATTATTCAATTGGGTCAAGAACTCAAAGCATTCCGTGTCTCACATTCCCACAGGGCTGCCTGATCCCAGCATTGGCATCACTCTGCACGAAATCCCATCAAATGCAAGAACAACTTTCGAGTCGATTCCGTGAGTTAGACGAGAGACAGGGGTTTAGTTCCGTTTGTCATTAAACATTTTAAACCAGAATATTGAATGGACAGGACCGATATCACTGACGGATATTACTGACACGAGCATTAAGCGGGAAGATTGTAAAATGGCCCCAAACAGGCTCAGTCCGGTTTACAGACCGAAGTGCCAGACACGAATATCTGTGCTCACTCACCAGGAACTCCGATGATGACAATGAACACGTTCAGTATTTTGTCCACACGCAGGTACCTATCAAACAATGCAGGCATTTTCTCTGGCCAGTGATTTGTCCCCGTGAACTACAGGCGATCTCCAGGAATGAAATGTCGATGCTGCACGTACCTGGGGTTTTAATACCATTTACCGACTCCACGGGGACAGGTTTCAACAAATTTAAAAATAAACATTTTATTAAAATTTATTTACAATCTGTTTGCCTCAGCCAAGTGCAACCTCGGGTTGCGACATTGTGATTAACTTAGTGAATTAATTGCGAAACTGCAAACAATGGAAATTGTGATGTTACTAGGGTTGCAAACAGCGAGTGGCATTCCTCCAGAAAAGGGGATATTGTTTCAAACACTATCAGACCCAACTCTCCACTCTTGATTCAGTGCGACTCGTCCATCGACTGAGCAGATAAACTGAGAGTTAAGCAGCGGCTCCACTCTGATTCTGCACCAATTGTAATCACAGCTCATCTCACTGTAATCTTATCTCCCATTCCTGATACGAGAAACCATCCTCAGCTTTTTTTGGGTGAAGTGTACCAAACTTTGTTCTGGGGCGAAAACATGTCTACAGTCATAACCACTGAGATGAATGTTTGCTCACAGAAATAAAACTTCTGTCTTCTGTTTGTTCTACATAGAACAGAGAAAGGTAAAGAACGGGAACAGACCACTCGGCCCACATTTACTGTGCCAACAATGACGTCGTATTAAAGGGAACCTACCTACCAACAATTGATCAGTCCCCCTGAGCTCACTGACTGTCAAACCCACAACAGTAATCGTGGAGTTCTGGGATCTCAGTTCCCAGAAGCTTTTTGATCATCTGTGTGGATTAGTTGGAACCGACAAAAGTGACCGAACCTTCAAAGCTGTCTCATCAATAGGAAAGTGCTTCCACTTTACTTCAGAGGAACAATTTGTCAGACACAAGTTCTTGAGTGAATTCTGATATTGCAGCTTGTCTTATTGGATTCAGTCGCCTATTGTTTCCATTGTCCCCAGGAGTACAAGTTCTTGACGCAGTTTGAGTTTGAGAGTCTTTGCCGAAAGTGCGTCCAATAAAATGTCTACTTGTGGTGATGAATAAACACTTCCATGTCCAGAAGACTTTTCAGTATCTTCAGTGACTTCCTCACAGTCACAACATTCAGGACGCTCACCTAATCCTAAGGCATGGTCATCAAATTTACCAATCTAAGGGGAGGGGGTGAACTATGTGTCAAAGATCACAATTGAAGCGGAGGGAGGAACGGCGAACACGGTAAAGGGGGGCGATGGGTCAAAGAGCTGGAGTAATAGATAAGGAAGTGTCATTCTGTATGTGCGATCTCAACAGCCTGGTATCGGTCCCCAAAGTAGCCCCACTGCCCACCCTTTCTCCACAACACTGTATCAGTCCCAAACAAATCCCACGGGCCACCCACTCTCAAAAACACTGTATCAGCCCCAAAATAGTCATACTGACCCCGCTTTCTCCACAGCACAGTATCGGACCCGAAGCCATTCCACGCAGACCCCTATTCCCCTGATCACTGTATCAGTCCCTAAACTACTCCCACTAACCCCTCTTTCTCCACAGCACTGTATCAGTCCCTGAAATAATCCCACTGCCCTGATCTCTGCCTGTCACTATATGCCCAGAAAATTATCTCTGTACCTCCTCGCGCTACAGTGCACGGTATCGATCCACACTCTAGGCCAACTGCACTGCGCTGTCTTCACGGCCCCGAGTCGACCGACAGAATAATAACACCACTGCTCTCTGTACCAACAGCCCGGAGACAATCTCGAAAGTAATCCATCGGCACAGGTGGAGAGAGAGAGAGAAAGCTGCGGAGAGACTGGCAGAACTGCGACGTGCTTCGAGAAGAAAGTGGGTGCAAGAGGTGGGAGCGAGAGAGAGAGAGAGAGAGAGAGAGAGAGAGAGAGAGAGAGAGAGAGAGAGAGAGAGAGAGAGAGGGAGAGAGAGAGAGGGAGGGAGAGGGGACATAGACAGGAACAAGAGAGGAGAGGGATGTTGGAGGGAGCAGGGAACAGAGGAGTGGTGAGATCGCAGCGGGAGATAGAGGGCACCTGAGAGAGAGACTGGGACAGAAGGAAGGAGGCAGATAGCTGGGCGAGAGTGAAAGAGGGAAAGATATGGGGGGGAGTGGGGGGAAAGGGAATGGGTAATAAAAAGCCAGAGAAATATTGATGCTGGGAAAGTGATGGCAAAGGCAGAGAAAGCGAAAGGGTGAGATGGTGCAGTGAGAGAGAGAGCAAGGTTGACAGAGGGAAAAAAGGGGAGTGGGACCAGCGGGATCGAGAGAGGTTGAACAAGATGGGAGGGAGTCACCGTAGGTGATATGGGAGGGAGGGCGAGGGAAGGAAGATTTGAAAGAGAATGAAGGTATAGAATGGGAAGGAAGTGCCAGTGATCCAGTGTGGTTTGGGATAAAGAGAGGAGGGAGGAAGATGCGAGGAAGAGAGTGGGAAAGGGAGAAGGGATAAAGAAAATGGAGAAGAAGGAGAAAAGTGAGGGGGAAATGGGGGAAGTAGGAGGGAAGTAGGAAGTAGTTTTTTTTCACTTACTGAATTCAGAACGTTCTGCATGTTTGAAATGGATCTATTAAGTAAGTTTTTCTTGCTTATTTATCCTGTAAATTTCCATCCAGATTATTATTATGGATGAACATACACTAAATTCTGGAGGAACTCAGCAAGCCACGTTGTACTTTAGTTAAAAATGTGCGCATTCGATTTTTCGGACCTAACCACTTCGACAGGACTGGAGAAAAAAAAAGCCTAGCAGTAGATTTAAAAGCTGGGGGTGGGGAGGAGAGAGAAAAGCACCGGGTGACATGTGAAACCTGGAGAAGGAGGGGTAACGTACAGAACTGGGAAATTGATTGCTGAAAGAGACAGATGGCCACGGAAGACAGGAAAATGGGGGAGCAGCACCAGAGAGAGGCGATGGGCGGGCAAGGAGATAAGGTGAGAGATGGAAAAGCGGATGGGAAATAGTGAAGGGGGGACTGGGGTCATTGGCGACAGTTTAAAAAAAAATCGATGTTTATGTCATCAGGTCGGAGGCTACCCAAACGGAATATAAGGTTTTGTTCCTCCAACTCAGAGTGCCCCGATCACGACAGTAGGTGAAGCCATGGATGGACATACCGGAATGGGAATGGGAAGTGGAATTAAAATGGGTGGCCATAGACAGATCCCTCTACCGACTCCCGCGAGAAGACTCAGAGGAACATGGAAAACACGCAGCCTTTCGGCCGACAAAGCTGTACTGCACATGACCCTACCTTAGAACTACCTAGGCTTTACCCATACCCCTCTATTTTTCTAAGCTCCATGTATCCATCCAAGAGTCTCTTAAAAAATCTTATCGTTTCCACCTCCATCACTGTCACCGGGAGCCCATTTCACGCACTCTACACACTCTGCGTAAAAGCTTACCTCTGACATCTCTTCTGCACATACTTTCAAGCACCTTAAATCTCTGCCCATAGAGAAAGTGGGAGGCGAGTGAGACTGCAGAAAGACATTTCAGGGAAAAACAGTGGCGATCAGTGGGATACTGGCGAGAGGACACGGGAGGAAGGAAGAGACTGGGAGAGACGCCAGGGCTGGAGAGCGAGTAGCGCGAGAGAGACAAGGAGGAGAGATTATGAACGAGCCTGGTAGGTGTGGGGCGAAACTACGGTTTACAGAGAGAGAGACGGCAGACCAAGAGTCGGGGGTAGAGACAGGCTGCCTGGGGCTGTCAGAGAGAGACTGGGATGAGGAAGGGTGGCGCTTTGCGAGTCAGTGAAAAGGCTTATGTTCGTTAAGGACAGAGGGCTTTCTGACCCGCAGGACATTATGGGATTGCACTCCCACCATTGTGAAATCCCTGTGAAACACCCACACTTTTTCATCGGCTGACCCCTCCTTTCACGTCAGTTTGAATCCACACCTTCCAACACGTATCGCGATCTCACTCCCTGTCTCTCCGACCTGACCCTCACTCCCTCTCTCTCTCCTACACTCCGCAGAGATAGCCTTACCTTCCCTGTGCGGTACCCCTTACAGTTCTCGGGCGGTACCCCTTACAGTTCTCGGGCGGGACGGCCCCTAAGCTATCCAGCGGCCTTCTGTCCCGTCAGCTGGTTGGAGCCGCAGCTGGAGCTCAGTGCAGGGTGGAGGCGTGTCCGTGAGGCATCTTCCCCTCCCTGAGCGAGAAGCTGGCGCGGGCAGTAGTCGCCCTTACCTCGGAGCATCCGGCTCCCCACTCCTCTCTCCTTTACCTGCAGTTCGAAACGAAGATCCCGGGGTGCCTTGTCTCCTCCTGGGACTCAAAATGCCCCCAACCTCCAGCCTAGAATTTTAGGCTTGCCACATGGTCTGTCCCAAGTGCAAAGGGAACTAACGTAGGGGGACCTTCCCGTGACTGTGTTCCGGTGGGGTCGAGGGTAAGCATTCACCTCAACCAAAAGATTTTCTGTAGCTTTAAGCAGAACTCCAAGGCATGGTAGAAATGGACTTTAATATGGCATTCAGTACCGTTAACCATGGTAGGGCCTTTCAGAACGTTACGTGGATTGGTATCCAGGGAGAGTTGGCTGGTGGATTCAGAGGAGGCAGAAGATAGTTGTTTTCTCTCTGGATGCCGGTGAAAGTAGTGTCCTGCAGAGATCTGTTCTGATACTCAATGATTTTGTGCTTGAAAATGTTTTAAATAATGAAGTGGAAAGGTGGTTTATTGTATTTGCAAAGATGGGGTGGTTGGTGAGAAATGGATAGTGTGAAGGTTTGTCACAGGTTAAAGCGGAACAGTGACAGGACGCAGAGAAACGCTGAGAAGTTACAGTTGGGGTTTAACCCGGAAAGGTACCAAGTGATTCACTTTGGAAGGATGAATTGGAAGGCAGAGATGATACTTGCTCGAATCAACCGAGGGTCTCACATTAGTACGAGTTCCGCAATGGAAACAGAGTGATGAGACTTTCTCCAGTAACCCGAGGGCCGCTCATCGGTGCGAGAACCACAATCGGCACGGAGCGGTGTACTGCAGGAGCAGAAGGAAGTGTGATTGACAGGTGAGCTTGAACACAGCCGCTGTTCTGCAGATACATATCGTGACGCTCTGAAAGTATATACTTGAAAGTAAATCAGGAGAACAAAAAATACAACTTCGTGGCAAATAGTACAACCGCCTGGGAGCCTGCGGATAGTTCACAGATTTCACTTGCTACTTTTGTTCAAAGAGAAAATGGATGGAAAAATAGTGGCAGGTTTGAGAATATCTCTAAAGTTTAAAGATTTAAGTTGAAAGTTAAATATACTGCATGGCAAGCCACGGGTATGAGGTGGTCAGGCCATTCACTGGCAGAGGTCAGGTTTCTGCCAAAAGGCCCATGTGTGCGCTGGAAACCATTGCTTTTCAAACTGTCCACAGCCCTCGCTAATTTCCTGAAGGCACGCTCCCTTTTTGATCACAGATCTCTGGAATATCGCTGTGGATCCTTCAAATTGTGTAGTGGAATATAAGTGCAGTATATTTTATTGTAACACTTGTCAGCTATCACTGTGATTTCCGTCACTCAAATCGTTCGGAATGACTGGAACGAACGAAAGAAAAGAACGAACGAATGTTCCCTTTTAATAAAGAAGTGTTCCCCATTTCACCTGCCTCAACAAACTCCTTCACTCAATTTTAGAAGCAAATATGCTCCGTTGAATGCTACAAAATAAATCGACTTCAATATGAACACTGATACAAAAATGTCCTGTTTAAATAGCTGAGGTCAGTTGCCATGAAATTTAAACTGGCAAATTCGCATTACGTTTTGTTTTAAAGTAAGTAGATTGCAGTGTCCCTTGAGGAGTCAAATTCATGACACGGGATCAGTGAGTTATAAATAGTTTAACGTAAGTGTTTGTGCAGTTGGTTGTCACTAATGTGCCTGGCGTGATAGCCAAGCTAATTGCCTCAGTGGAATTGCTCTTTCCTCAATAAAAGTCTGCTAAACCGAAAACCAGTCCATCTGAGCAGCTGAAACGTTCTGCACAACTGAACACTGCTTCTGACGGTATATGGGATATCCGGCGATTTGCTACATCGAGGCCATTTTCCATCCCACACTTGTCGCGGTTGGTGTCCCCAGTAAGATGCCGGAGCTGGTTACTTTATGTATGGTGCTGTCGTTACTCTGCTGCGTATCCGCACTGTTACTGAGCACAAATGCTACCATCGGCCGAAACGTGTTTCCGGAATGGAGGATTCAGACATCTAATGGTTAAATTTCCATTTTACATATTTCGATCGTAGTGCTTTTTTTTTGTAAATTAAGTTGGTGTCGATATTGTCATTGTTTCATAATTTCACCTCGCTAGGGTTTCTGAATTGATGCTAGTCTCTGCTTTTCCAGACCCGAGTCTCTATCAGTGCCAACACGTCGACCTTATAACAACGTGGCAGCTTATATAAATGACCGTCCAGTCTATTTTCGACACGTATTTCTGTTCTTCTGCAAGTTAGTAAATGAGAACTCGTGCTTTATATCTCCTTTGATACTGCTACAAATAATCCCGTCAGCTCTTTCGTCTCTAATAAAGGAAATGGTGTACTTTACAGTGGCGATCGATTGTTCTACCGTACGTGAGTCGTGGAACTCGGATGCCTCGCTCTAAACTGTGGGAAGGTCGCCAATCCACTGACACTCACATCCGTCATTGTCCTCCAGCAAGGGAGCAGCGACCGGGACCGCACACACTGGATTTCCGCTTTCCACTTCCAAACAGACCATACACTCCATAGCATCCGTAGAGCAGAGGCATTCAGAGAGTTGCTGTTGACCATATTTTTAATTTACTTTACAATTTCTTGCAGTTAATTTAACGCCGATTGTGATCCTGTCTCGGGGAAAATGCGGACTCTCCAAATGCATCACCCGTTACCTGGTTGGAATGGCAACAGCGAATCTGATGGTGATAATCGTTGTTGCTTTAGTGGAACAGACCAACAATATCTACATTTATTCCAGATCCCTGCTCATCACTCCTGTATACGCTCTAACAGTTGTGTTTCGGGTCGTAACGACGGACTGTTCTGTTTGGTTCACGGTCAGTTTTACCTTCGATCGTTTCATCGCAATATGTTGCCGAAAGCTGCGGGAGCGATACTGCACCGAGAGAACAGCAACGGTGGTTATGGTGACCGTTGTTATAGTGAGCTGCGGGAGAAGTGTCCCGTTTTACTTCGCCATTGAACCTTACGCCATCATTAACAACACGCCGTGGCGTTGCGCCTTCACATATGAATACACTACTGCACCCGTGTGGAGAGGTTACGAATTACTGGACAGTATTTTAAAACCATTGCTGCCAATCGGCTTAATCCTGGTGTTTAACGGGTTAACCGTAAGACATATCGTTGTAGCAAATAGAGTCCGCAGAAAGCTTCGGCACAGCAGCGAAAATCAGAAAGATGGCGAGGTGGAAAAACGCAGAAAATCGATGATTTTGCTGTTTTCTATATCAGCTAATTTCATATTATTTTGGATGCCCTATTTAACCCATTCATTGAAATGGCAAGCACAAAACTATTTTTATCAGGACAGACAGTTGGGTTCACCGGTATAGATCCTACAACAATTTGGGTTCATGTTGCTAATGCTCAGCGTGTGCACCAATACTTGTATCTATACACTGACACAGAGGAAATTCAGAGAGGAGCTGAGGAATGGAATGAAGTATGTATTTACATTAAATGGCTATCTGTGTAGATAACGCCCGCGTCTAATGACAATTCAGCACAGTTTTCAAATAAAGCCGTTTTAGAATGAACAGGTTTGGCAAGTATGTCATACAATCAAACAATCATATGCCTGGACATCCGGAAATTGCAGAAATATAGGACTTCATGCAGGTCAGTCTAAGCAGCAATACAAGCGCTCGATGCTGCTGGAGTGATTGTTGACTGTAACAATTGATTGAATCACAGACACCCAACTGTCACAGGGGCAGGAATGGCTTCAGGACTTACCCGATTTTAGATGTTTGAATATGGTCAGGACCTGTTATTTGGGAACTAAATTATGATGGCAGAATATGGTATTAATATTGAAACACTTGGCAGTGTGGAGGATCAGAGGGATCTTGGGGTCCGAGACAATCGGACCCTCAAAGCAGCTGCACAGGTTGATGCTGTAGTTCAGAGGGCGTACCGTGTATTAGCCTTTATCAATCGTGGAATTGAATTTAGTAGCCGTGAGGTAGTGTTACAGCTATATAGGACCCTGGCCAGACCTCACTTGGTTTACTGTGCTCAGTTCTGGTCGCCTCACTACAGGAAGGATGTGGAAACGATAGACATGGTGCAGAGGAGATTTACAAGGATGATGCCTGCATTGGGGAGCATGCCTTTAGAAAACAGGTTGAGTGAACTCGGCCTTTTCTCTTTGGAGCAACGGATTGTTGAGGTGACCTGATAGAGGTGTTTCGGATGACAAGAGGCATTGATCAAAGGCTTTTTCCCAGGGCTGTAAAGTTTGCCGCAAAAGGACACAGGTTTAAGGTGCTTACGAGTAGGTACAGAGGAGACGTCAAATGTAGGTTTTTTACGCAGGGAGTGGTGAGTGTGTGGACTGGGCTGCCAGAGGTGGTGGAGGCGAATACGATAGGGTCTTTTAAGAGACTTTTGTATAGCTACATGGAGCTTAGATAAATAGAGGGCTATTGGTAACCCTAGTAATTTCTAAGCTAGGGATATGTTCGGCACAACCTTGTGGGCCGAAGGGCCTGTATTGCGTTGTAGGCATTCTATGTTTCAAAATGACTGTAAAGGGAGTGCGAGTGTCTCCCTTGGAAACAAGGGATAGTATCGCAGCTGCAGAAAGGGAGGACAACGTGGAGCGTTCGTCTGTTAATAGACTGTGAGTCGAAGACAGAAACATGAAGGGCGCGATCTCCCCATTTGGAGTATTCTGTACAGCTGCCCACCAGTTTAACAAAAAAAAAACGCAACGGGAACAGTGAGGAACCGATCGGGAAGTGGAGGTTTTGACATGTGCCATGTTATGGGCTCGGGTAACTGAAACATCCATTATATTCTTTGGCACCTGCCCAGAGTAAAAGGTTTCCGATACGACAGAATTCTTCAATTGTGTGCAGGAAGGATTCACGTCAACGTAAAAAGAAAAACAGACTAGCGAACAGTGCAAACCGGATCTAATATTAGAAAAGGAAACGGTCAGGTGTCAGATCTCTCCGAGGGTCAGCATTTCAGAACGATTAGGCAGAACTCCCCGACACTTACCTTGCACGGAATGCATTTAATTGGGGGTCTGCGATGTATAGTGCGACCGGCCAGGAACTTGGGAACGTGCATTGGGAAATTGATGTTCTCCGGGAAATGCGCAACAGATACATGGAGATTGTTTAGGGAGCACTGACATGGGGTTCAGGATAGACTTGTCTCATTGACGCAGGGAAAGAATAATAGCGTGAAGTAAACCTGGAAGACAAGGAAGTTGGAACAACTCATCAAGAGGAAGAAAAACAAGATACTTACGGTTTAGGAAGTAAGGATCAGGTCGGGTGATGGCGAGTCACAATGTAGAAAGGGAAAGAAATAACAATGGACTTAGAAGAGTTAGAAGGGGACTTGAGAAGTCCTTGGCGAGATGCACTGTGAAGAACAGGAGGAGACTGGGGAGAGTGTAGGCAGATCAGACTGAAAAGGAGAGAACTTGTGTCTGGAGTCCAGGGAGGCAGTAAAGCTCTTCACTGAATACATTGATGAATGTCAAAACAGCGTCAAAAGGCAGATATGCCAAACATTGCCGACGCTCAGAAAGAGAAAGTGTTGGAAACTAGGAAAACATTCAGATAGATGATTTCCTGGTGCCGGAAGGGATATATTCGAGAGAATTTCAGAAAGCGAGCGAAGATATTGCTAAGCTTTGGGACGGAGATTTTGCATCTTCTCTGACCACGGAAGGAGAACTGGAAGACTGGGGGGGGGGGGTGGCAAATATTATTCCTTAGTTGACGAAAGATAATAGAAATACTCCTTGGAATCATAGAACAGCGAGTCTTACCTCAGTGGTGGGTAAACCTTTGGAGAGGATTACTGAAGAGGTAATTTATGAGCATTTGTGGAAACGTAGTCTGATTACAGTGAGTCAACGAGGATTCTGAGGGGAATATTGTCGTTTATGAGCCAGATTGAAGTATGTGAAAAATAAAACAAACAGATACACCAGACCAGTCTAAGTGGGTGCATTGATTTTGTTCAGTCGTTTCATCGGTTCCCCATAGTGGACTCATTCAGAAATTCAGGAGGCATGAGATCAGGGGAAACCTGGTTGCGCAGATTCAGAATTGGCTTCCTAACAGAAGACAGATGATGTAGTAGACAGGGAGAATTCTGGCTGGAAGACAGCGGGCAGCCGTGTTCCGCATGGAGGGTCGAATTTTTGGTACACTGTACAACTGTATTTGAAATCTGCAGTTACAGTGTTCCGAGAAACAGGTCTGAGGGAAATAACAGATTTAATCTGACCACACAGCAGCAGCTGAATAATTTACGGAATTAGGGCTGACGATGCAAACAGATCGCTGAGCTATTGACTGCACTGCCACGTTATCTAAACTGACCTGCTATTTTACATGTTACAGGGCAGATGCTGCAATTATTTCAAAGCTTCTTTTTCAATGGAGCCCTACAACTTAAAAAAAAACAGCATTTCAAAGTGTTCAGCAGAGCTGCCGCTACGTATTGAAATAACTAGCCTTACAAAATGCCAATTCTTGTACACACTAATTTATCGTAATGCCAATTGACCTCGAATCATGGTTTTATCGTATCGGGTGTAGATAGCGGGTGCCGCGCGCAATCACAATCGATTGAAAACGGACGTGTGAGCACGGATGAACATCTGAAAATTCCAGGAAGACCATCTTCTTCGTTGCTGCTCCTGCTGTGAGGCCGGGTACTCTGCTGGGAAGAACAGGCCCCCAGTCCTCGGGGTCGCGTTGACGTTGGCGGGGCCGTCTTTCTACGCTTGGCAGAGGATGGTGCACGGAAAAGCAGTGCCGGAGGGGATGGTCGTCGGCTCGGAGGGTCGACGGACTCGGAGTCCGCTGCGGTCAGGTCGCTTTCGGTGTGTGCTACGTCTGCGAGCCTGAGTCGGGTGGCGCCGTGGAAGTTCATAGCGGGGTTATTCCCTTCTGCCGCCGGCGTGGGTTGGCGAGTCTGTCGGGACCCTGAGGACTTGTAGAAACTCTGTGGTGATTTCTTTTGAACTTATAGTCCTTTAACATCTTTGGACTATTCTTACTTTGCCCATTGTCTGTTTTGTTTATCAATTATGCTATAGTTTACACTGTTGCAACTATGTGGTTCTGTGCACGTCTTGTAGCTTTAGTTTTTGGGCTTGTTTGTCTGGTGGAATTGGAGCTCTTTTCCGGGGACGCGCTAAGACGGTAGCGCGATATTAATACGCAGAGCCTCTCCGGACACTGGATTGGAGATTGGATTCTGGATTGGACTCTGGATTGGAGATTCAGTCTTTTGCAAGTGGGGACATAGGATTAGGAGAAGTAGAGTCTGTGTGGATAGAACTAAGGAACAGTAAGGGCAGAAATACCCTAATGGGTGTTGTCTACAGGCCCCCAAACTGCGATATTGAGGGAGGAGCGGTCAAAGTTGAATGGACGGATATCCTAGCAGAAAAGACAGTGGAACAGCAATGGCAGGTATTCGTGGGAATAATACGCAAGGTGCAAAAGCAGTTCATCCCCTGGAGAAGGAAGGCGGGAAAGGGGCCACAGTGGTTGACAAAGGAATTCAGAGATTGCATGGCATTAAAAATGGAGGCATGACGGAGCAAAGGTGAGCGGTAAGACAGATGATTGGGAATCTTTTAAGGAACAACAGAACTTAACTAAAAAGGCAATACGGGGAGGAAAAAAAAGAGGTACGAACGCATCTAGCCAGGATGTTGGGCCCTTGAAGAATGAATTCAGTGAAATTGTTGTGGGAAGCAGAGAAATGGCAGAATAATTTAATAAGTACTTTAGATCTGTCTTCACTGGGGAAGATACAAGCAATCTCCCAGATGTATGGATGGGCCAAGGACATAGAGTAACAGAGGAAATGGAACAGATTGACATGAGGAAGGAAACGGTGATGAGTAGACTAATGGGACTGAGGGCTGACAAATCCCCAGGTCCAGATGGTCTGCATCCTAGGGTACAATAGGAGGTGGCCCTGGAATTTCCGGATGCGTCGGTAATTATTTTCCAATGTTCTTTAGATTCAGAATCAGTTCCTGAGGATTGGAGAATGGCTAACGTTATCCCACTTTTTAAGAAAGGAGGGAGGGAGAAAACAGAGAACTATCGTCCTGTCAGCCTGACATCAGTAGTGCGGAAGATGCTAGAGTCCATTACTAAAGATGAAATAGTGGCATATCTAGATAGCAGTGATAGGACTGGGCCGAGCCAGCATGGAATTACCAAGGGCAAATCATGCTTGTCTAATCTATTGGAGTTTTTCGAGGATGTAACCAGGAAGTTAGACAAGGGAAATCCAGTGGATGTAGTGTACCTCGACTTTCCGAAGGCATTTGATAAGGTCCCACATAGGGGATTGTGGGTAAAATCAGAGCTCACGGCATTGGGGGGAAGATACTGACATGGATAGAAAACTTGTTGGCAGGTGGAAAGCAAAGGGTAGCGGTGAATGGGTGTTTCTTGGAATGGCAGGTGGTGACTAGTGGGGTGCCACAGGGATCGGTATTGGGACCACAGCTGTTTACGATTTACATCAACGATTTAGATGGATGCATTGAGAATAACATCAGCAAGTTTTCTGATGATACTAAGCTGGGTGGCAGTGTGACATGTGATGAGGATGTTACGACAAGTCAGGGTGACTTTAATAGGCTGGGTGAGTGGGCAGGGACTTGGCAGATGATGTTTAATGAGACTAAATGTGAGGTTATCCACTTTGGGAGTAAGAACAGATGATTATCTGAACATGTAGTTAGGTAAGGGGGAAATACAAAGAGATCTAGGAGTCCTTGTTCATCAGTCACTGAAGGTGGATGAGCAAGTGCAGCAGGCAATGAAGAAGGCTAATGGAATGTTGGCCTTTATTACAAAGGGAATTGAGTACAACAGCAAGGAAATCCTTTTGCATTTGTACAGGGCCCTGGTGAGACCACACCTGGAGTATTGTGTACAGTTTTGGTATCCGGGGTTAAGGAAGGACATCCTGGCTGTAGAGGAAGTGTAGCGTAGATTCACGAGGTTAATTCCTGGGATGTCCGGACTGTCTTTCGCAGGTTAGAGAGACTTGGCTTCTACACGCTGGAATTAAGGAGATTGAGAGGGATTCTGATTGCAACATATAAGATTATTAAGGGATTGGACAAGATAGAGGCTGGAAATATTTTCCAGTAGCTGGAAGAGTCCCGTACCAGAGGGCATGGTTTAAGTATAAGGGGTAGGTCATTTGGGACAGAGTTAAGGAAAAAACTTCTTCTTCCAGTGAATTGTAGGGCTGTGGACTGCACTGCCTCGGAAGGCAGTAGAGGCCAATTCTCTGGATGCTTTCAAGAAGCAGCTAGATTGGTATCTTATAGAAAGGGGAATCAAAGGATATTACATTCCAGATGAGGCTTCTAATATTACAGATCTATCTCAGCATATCACTCGGGAAATCCAGAAAATTAAGTGAATTGGAGAAAAATTGGGCTTACCGATGGAAAGGCAACCTGGCCATGGTTTTTTAACATTTTGTAGACTGCTGGGGAATGGTTCTGTATGTAGCTGTAATAATAGTTTTAATTATAACCATAGTAACTGTTGTAAGATATGTTAGTCCTCTCATAGCTTGTTGTAAACCTAATAGATTACTTTATATTTTATCATCAAATAAAAAGGAGGGAATGATAGAGTTTTAAACGAATTGGGGTATTCTCAGATTCCTGTAAATAATTGGTTAAGGTTCAGTACCGACTGTGTATTCTGATCTGTGAATGGCGATAGCATGTTTAAGATGATCTGTCACAGCTGCTTGTTTGGAGCGAGATAAGGGTTAAAGCTCACACAGATCCACAAAAGGCGTCTCCTGACTTGTCACACTTTTGGATTCCACAAAAGGCGGTTGCTGATGGAGATAAGACAGGACGTTCCTTTCTTAATTAAAGCTTAAGTTTGGTGAAGTCTCTGATCTAAGTTATTAAGTTTTGCTCTATTTGTGTAGCTGGAATGTCTATCAATCTGATTTTTCTTTTGTATCGGTGGCCTTATAAATTGTAACAATTCTGGAAATAGAGCAGTGAACTTGTTTGAACCGCCAGAGAGATGAGACGCTTCTCCCCCTGAAGTCGGGACAATGTTCCCTCGCCTGAGGGAGCTCGAAGAAATAAACTGGTGAAAAGATAAATAATGATCTTTTTTCTGCTGTGGTTATTTGGTCCGGTGAATTTAAGTTTACAATCTGGACCAAATGATGTACATCTCAGAGTTCCGAAAGAGGTGGCTGAAGAGAGGGCACTTGCTTTATTTACTTCACTTTATTGTCACCAGACAATTGATACTGGAGCGTACAATCACCACAGCGATATCTGACTCTGTGCCCCGTGCTACCTGAAGTACAAATCGAAGTAAATATAATAAAAAATTAAATTATAAATCATAATTAGAAAATAGAAAAGGGAAAGTAAGGTAGTGCAAGCCAGGTTTGGATATTTGGAAGGTACAGCCGAGATCCGGGTGGAGATAAGAATAGTGTGGAGATTTACTGATGATTTTTCAAGAATTATAGGATGCTGGTGCGGTTCTGGAAGACAGCAACGTTGGAAATATCACTTCACCCTTCAAGTAGGTAGAGAGGTAGAAGAACCGAAATTATAGTCCAGTTAGTCTAATCTCACTGGTTGGGAAGATATTGGAGTCGGATGTTGAGGATGTGTTTTCAATGTATTTCAGGCTGATGGTAATATTGGCCATTTTCAGTATGTTTTCCTCAAGGGAAATTCTTGTCTGATAAGTATATTGAAATCTTCTGTATGCATTGAAGAATTATCAAGCAAGATAGACAAAAGATAATTGGTTCATGATGTGCATCTGGAGTTTCAGAAGGTCATTGACAAGCTGCCTCACATGAGCCCATAATATTACAGGAAAGATACTTCCGTGCATAAAGCAGTAGCTGTTTTGCCAGAGGCAAGGAATAGTAATAAGGGGTACCTACCGGTTGGCTGCCAGTGACCAGTGGAGTTCCACAGGGATCTGTGTTGGAACGATTCTTTTTATGTTGCATGACAAAGACTTGATGCCAGAACTGATGGCTTTATTGCAAAGTTTGCGGATGATAGCAATTTGGAGGGACAGATAATTTTGTGGAAGGAGCGAGGCTGCAAAGCATCTCGACAGTCTAGAGAAATGGACAAAGTCTTGCAGATGGAATACAGTGTGGGTAAGTGTATAGTCATGCACTTTGGGAAAAAATAAAAGAGTAGACTATTTTCTAAATAGTGAGAAAATTACAAAAAACGATGTGCAAAAGGACTTTGGAGTCCATGTGCTGGATTCACTGCAGGAAAATTTGCAGGTTGAGTCCGCGGTGAGGAAGCCAAATATGCCTTTCGCACTCTTTTCAAGAATATAAATGCAATAACTTAATTTTGTGGTTTTATTTTGAGGGCTCATTCAGAATATTGTAAGCAGTTTTGTGCCCCTGATCTTAGAACGGATAAAGTAACACTCAGGTAAATTTAATGCAGGTTTACAAAAAAGATTACAGGATTGAATATCTTGTCATATGACGAGAATTTGACGAGTGATCTAATTGAAGCGTATGTCCTCGATGGGTTGGATGTGGAGGTGATTTTCCTATGGTGGGAGAGACTAGGAACAGAGGAGATACATTCGGAATAGAGGGGCGTCCGTTTGGAAGGAAGATTAGGTTAACCAGCGAGTGGTGAATCTGTGAAAATTTGTGGCAGCTGTGGAGGCCAAGTCTTCATGACTACTTACGACAGAGGTTGGTAGATTCTTGGTTGGTCAGGAGATGAATGAAAACGGGGAAAACCAGGAGACTGAGACTACGAAGGAAATTGGATAGGCCATGATGAAATGGCGGAACAGACTCAGTGGGCCAAATAATCTAATTCCGCCCCGACATGTTCTGGTCTCGTGCTTCATATTCACCTCTCGGTTGTATTGTATCTTGCGGATCTGTTTCATATTCTACCAGCTCTGTTGCAACTTCCATGTTTATTTGCTCTGGACTTATCCCGTCCAAAGTTCATGTTTAGATCTAGAAAATAGTTCTACAATTTAAATTATTTGTTCTGCCTTTGATGAAGGAGCGATCGTCCGCCTACAGAGAGTTTCTCAAACTATAATAATATTTATTTTATCCGATCTCAGCTCCAGCTAGTAAAACTTCAGGTACGGGCATCGCGAAGCGCACTCATTTTTTTAGTTTGCTGGGAACTTTTCTGCTCAAATCGCGGGGGTGTCCTCTATAGTGAGACATGAATAGCTACCTTTTCTTCTATAGTGAGTATTTCTTCATATTTCTGGGTTGTGCTTTCATTTAAGTTTAGTGGTGTGTACTTCTTATTAGTTTTACATATTCCGGCATGGAGTGCTGCATCCTGGCTTTGTTAAATGAAGTATATCCTTAGGAGATTGTTTTTATTTCAGCTCTCCCACTCTCACTCTTTCACCGATCACGTACCACCTTGGAAAACTTCCTTCTGCCCCCCCACCCCCACACTTGTTACTCAGAATAATCATCTCTATTTTACCACCAAAATGCCTACACAGCAAGAGTATCGGGGACAGAAGTGCGGATAGACGCTATTACTTTTGAGGGAATGTGCGGCTCGAGTAAATACTCCAAATGGGATAATCCCACCCTTCCTGTTTCTGTGTTCGTCTCAGCGTCTGTTAACAAACGAACGCTCCACGTTGTCCTTCCTTTCTGCAGCTGCGATACTGTCCCTTTTTTGGCATAGTTCTCCCATTACAGTCTTTTACCAGACACTGTCGACTTCTAAAACCCGGAAAGTCCTGAAGCCATCCCTGCCCTTGTGAGAGTCGAGTGTCTGTGAATGTTCGGAATATACTTCAAACAATGTAACAATCACCCACGCGGCGTTGAGCGTTTGTATTGCTACCTACCTGAACTGTATGAAGTCAGCAATCCTCCGCAAATTCTGTATTTCCCGGATGACCAGGCATTTCACTGTTTAAATTAATGACATATTTACCAATCCAGTTCATTATAAACCGGCTTTATTTGAAACCTCCGCTGAATTGCCAGTGGAGGCGGGCGTTATCTACACAGATGGCCATTTAATGTAAAAACATACTTCATTCCATTCCTCAGCTCTTCTCTGAATTTCCTCTGTGTCAGTGTATAGATACAAGTATTGGTGCACACGCTGAGCATTTGTAAAATGTATCCAATTTGTTGTAGGATGTATACCGGGGAACTCAAATATCTGTCCTCGTAAAAATAGTTTTGCACTTGCCATTTCAGAGAATAGGCTGCAATGGGCATCCAAAATAATATGAAATTAGCTGAAATAGAAAACAACAAAATCATCGATTTTCTGCGTTTTTCCACCTCGGCATCTTTCTGATTGTCGCCGCTGTGCCGAAGCTTTCTGCGGACTCTATTTGCCACAACGATATGTCTTACGGTTAATCCGTTAAACACCAGGATTAATCCGATTGGTATCAATGGTGTTAAAATACGGTCCAGTAATTCGTATGCTTTCCACACGGGTGAATTAGCGTATTCATATGTGATGGTGCACCGCCACGGCGTGTTGTCAATGATGACGTAAGGTTCAAGGGCAAAGTATAACGGAGCACATCTCCCGCAGCTCACTATAACAACGGTCACGATAACCACTGTTGTTGTTCTCTCGGTGCAGTATCGCTCCCGCAGCTTTCGGCAACATATTGCGATGAAGCGATCGAAGGTAAAACCGACCGTGAACCAAACAGAACAGTCCATCGTTACTAACTGAAATACAATTGTCAGAGCGCATACAGGAGTGAGGAGCAGGGATCTGGAATAAACGTAGATATTGTTGGTCTGTTCCACTAAGGCAGCAACGATAACCACCATCAGATCCGCTGTTGCCATTCCAACCAGATAACGGGTGATGCATTTGGAGAATCCGCATTTTCCCCGAGATCGGATCACAATCGCCGTTAAGTTAACTGCAAGAAATTTGGAAAGGAAATAGAAATTTGGTCAGCTCCCCGAATGCCCCCATTCTACCGATGCTATGCTGGGTATGGTCTGTGGAAGTGGAAAGCGTGAATCCAGTGTGTGCGGTCTCGGTCGCTGCACTCCGGCTGGAGGACAATGACGGATGTGAGTGTCAGTGGATTGGCGACCTTCCCACAGTTTAGAGCGAGGCATCCGAGTTCCACGACTCACGTCCGGTAGAACAGTCGATGGCTCCTGTAAAAGACACCATTTCCTTTAGTAGAGACGAAAGAGCTGACGGGATTATTTATAGCGGTGTCAAAGTGCAGTCAAGGAGATATAAAGCACGAGTGCTCATTTACTGACTTACAGAAGAACAGACCTACGTGTCGAAAATAGACTGGACAGTCATTTAAATAAGCTGCCAGGTTATTACAAGGTCGAAGTGTCTGCACGGATAGAGACTCGGTTCTGGAAAAGAAGAGACCAGCATCAATTCAGAAAGCCTAGCGAAGAGAAATTGTGAAACAATGTCAATATCAGCACGAACATACCTGATAAAAGAAAAAAAAATCACTTCGATGAAATTATGAAACAACGACAATATCGATACCAGCTTAATTGAGAAAGGAAGAAAATGCTGCGACCGATATATGAAAAATGAAAATAAAACAATCAGATGCCTGAATCCTCCATTCCGGAAACACATTTCAACCGTCGGTAGCATCTGTGCTCAGTAACAGTGCGGAAACCGCAGCAGAGTAATGATGGCACCATACATAAATTAACCAACTCCAGCATCTTACCGGGCACACCAACCGCTACAAGTGTGGGATAGAAAATGGCCGCGATGTAAATCGCCGGATATCCCATATTCCGTCAGAAGCAGCGTTCGGTTGTACGGAACGTTTCAGCTGCTCAGATGGACTGGTGATCGGTTTAGCAGACTTTTATTGCGGAGAGAGCAATTCCACTGATGCAGTTAGCGTGGCTATCACGTCAGGGACATTAGTGACAACCAACTGCACAAACACTTACGTTAAACTATTTTTATTCACTCTGTCCCCTTGTTATGTGTTTGACTCCTCAAGGGATATTGCAATCTATTTACTTTAAAACAAAACATGATGTGGTTTTTGCATTTTATTTTCCATGATACCTGGTTTCAGCTATTTAAATAGGATATTGTTTTTCTGTCGTTGTTACTTGTAATGTCGGTATTCATCTTGAAGTCGACTTATTTTATCATATTTGACGGAGCGCATTCGCTTCTGAAATTGAGGAAAAGAGTTTGCTCTGGCAGGGGAAATGGAGAACACTTCTTTATTAAAGGGGAACTTTTGTTCATTCTTTTCTTTCGTTCGTTCCAGTCATTCCGAGGGTTTGAGTGTTGGAAATCATAGTGACAGCTGGCATGTGTTACAATACAACACGCTGCACATATTCCTCCAAATACTTTAAAAGGTCCACAGCGATATTCCAGAGACCTGTGATCAAAAATGGATCGTGTCTTCGGGAAATTAGCGAGGGCTGTGGACAGTTTAAAGAACAATGTTTTCCAGCGCACACATGGTCCGTTTGGCAGGAACCTGTACTCTGCCAGTGAATGACATGACCATCTCATACCCGTCACATGCGATGCAGTCTATTCAACTTTACAGATATTCTCAAGTCTGCCACAATTCTACCAATATTTCGCCATCCATTCTCTGTTTAAACAAAAGTAACAAGTAAAATCTGTGAACAACTTGCAGGTTTCCAGGCGTTTCTGTTAATTGCCACAAAATTACATTCATTTTCTCCGGATTTACTGTCAGGTCTATTGCCTTTTGCGTGTCAGCATGTGCAGAACAGCGGATGTGTTCGAGCTCATCTTCCGATCACACTTCTTCCTGCTCCTGCAGTGCACCGCTCCGTGCCGATTGTGATAATTATAGCGGTGAGCGGGCCTCGGCTTATTGGAGAAAGTCTCACCACTCTGTTTCCATTGCGGAACTCGTACTAAAGTGCGGCCCTCGGTTGACTCGAGCAAGTATCACCTCTGCCTTCAAATTCATCCTTCCAAAGTGAATCACTCCGTAACGTTCCGGGTTGAACTCCATCTGTAACTTCTCAGCACAGTCCTGCGTCCTGTCCCTGTCCTGTTGTAAACTGTGACAACCTTCTATACCACCCATAAATCAAACAACTTCCGCATCGTTGAAAAAACAATTACCCACCATTCCACTTCCTTATTCACATCACGTATAAAGCAGATAAATCTGAGGGTCTCAGATCAGATCTCTGCAGGACACCACTGCTACCAGTATCCATGGAGAAAACGCTCCATCCACAACTACCGTCTGCCTTCTTGGGCGTCAGTCCTGAATCCACAAGCCAACTGTCCCAGGGCACAAAGCTTTTTGAAAGGTCCTGCCATGGTTAATCGTCAGGATAACAGTCACATCCTCACAAATTGAACCAGGCTCGTGAGACATGATCTGCCCCTGACAAAGCCATGCTGAGTCTCCCAAGTTAAGCAATGCTTCTCCAAACTCCTCGTAAATCTTGTTTCTAAGAACGTTCTCCAATAATTTGCCCATCACCGAAGTAGGACTCACCGCTTCCCGCAGTCACCCAACGTTTCTCCCGACCACACAAGAGGACTTATCTATCCCAATCTACTTTTTGTACAGAAGTTCCAGTACATCCTCGCTTTTAACCTTGATACTGTATGGTGTCGCTCATCGGCCCGTTTAACCCTCTCTCCACAAATATCCCTCTGACTTGTGAATACTGAACTGAAGTCTTCATTCAGGACCTGCCCTTATTCCCCCGAATTTACAGGCTTGTATCAGTTTCTATCCCCGTTCGGTCCTACTCATTCCAGTCATGCGTTTTCTTCGCATATTTCTATAGTGGCTTGGAGGATTCCATAAAGCTATTGCAATTCTTCTGTAGACGTCTTTATTTATCCTAATTCCATTCCTCAATTTGTCCCCGGATACTTTGAGAATCTACAGTCATGTCTGACCCTTGCTTTCTAATCCTGAGGTCATCTTCCTAAAGCTTATTTCTTACTCTTGACCAGATGTTTCACATCTCTTGTCAACCATGGTTCCTTCACCCTACCGTCCTTTCCCTGTCTGAAAGGGGCAAAACTATCCAGAACTCCGTATAAGTGCAGCCTAAAATACCTTCACATTACCATTGTGTATTTCCCAGGACCTATCCGTTCCTGATTTATGCTTTGATGTTCCAGCCTAATATTATCATAATTCCACTTATACAGTTAATTACTTGGCCGACTGACACAAGGATGTGGGACGAGAGCGGGTAGAGTGATGAATTTGGACCCTGAACCGGGGCTGTGAGTAGAGCGTGGGACAATGGGATGGGTATGGGGAATGACACGATATCGTGGGGACACGGCGAGGCATTGAGGATAGAAACATGGAACCATAGAACATTACAGCACAGAAACAGGCCTTTTGGACATTCTTAACTTTGCCGAACCATTTACACCAGGATTAATCCGATTGGTAGCAATGGTGTTAAAATACGGTCCAGTAATTCGTATCCTCTCCACACGGGTGAAGTAGCGTGTTCATATGCGATGGTGCACCGCCACGGCGTGTTGTCAATGATGACGTAAGGTTCAAGGGCAAAGTAAAACGGGACACATTTCCCGCAGCTCACTATAACCACGGTCACGATAACCACCGTTGCTGTTCTTTCGGTGCAGTATCGCTCCCGCAGCTTTCGGCAACATATTGCGATGAAGCGATCGAAGGTAAAACTGACAGTGAACCAAACAGAACAGTCCCTCGTTACAACCCGAAATACAAGTGTCAGAGCGCATACAGGAGTGATGAGCAGGGTTCTGGAATAAATGTAGATATTGTTGGTCTGTTCCACTAAAGCAACAACGATAACCACTATCAGATCCGCTGTTGCCATTCCAACCAGGTAACGGGTGTTGCATCTGGAGAGTCCGCATTTTCCCCGAGAAAGGATCACAATCGCCGTTAAGTTAACTGCAAGAAATTTGGAAACAAAATAGAAATATGGTCAGCTCCCTGAATGCCCCCATTCTACCGATGCTATGCAGAGTATGGTCTGTTTGGAAGTGGAAAGCGGGAAACCAGTGTGTGCGGTCTCGGTCGCTGCACTCCGGCTGGAGGACAATGACGGATGTGAGTGTCAGCGGATTGGCGAGCTTCCCACAGTTTAGAGCGAGGCATCCGAGTTCCACGACTCACGTACCGGTGAGCAGTCGATCGCTCCTGTAAATAACACCATTTCCATTATTAGATGTGAAAGAACAGACGGGATTATTTGTAGCGGTGTCAAAGTGCCATCAAGGAGATATAAAGCTCGAGTTCTCATTTACTGACCCACAGAAGAACAGACCTACGTGTCGTAAATAGACTGGACCGTCATTTTAATAAGCTGCCACGTTGTCATAAGGTCCAGGTGTCTGCACAGATAGAGATTCGGGTCTGGGAAAGCAGAAACCAGCATCACTTCAGAAAACCTAACGAAGTGCAATTATGAAAGATTGACAATATCGACACCAACTTAATTGAGAAAAGAAGAATACACTGCGATCGAACTATAAACAAATGAAAATAAAACTATTGGATGCTTGAATCCTCCATTCCGGAAACAAGTTTCAGCCGATGGTAGCATCTGTGCTCAGTAACAGTGCGAATACCGCAGCAGTGTAACGACGGCACCATACATAAAGTAACCAGCTCCGGCATCTTACCGGGGATACCAACCGCTACAAGTGTGGGATAGAAAGTGGCCGCGATGTTGTAAATCGCCGGATATCCCATATTCCGTCAGAAGCAGCGTTCAGTTGGACGAGCGTTTCAGCTGCTCAGATGGACTAGTGATCGGTTTAGCAGACTTTATTAAGGAGAGACCAATTCCACTGAGGCAATTAGGGTAACTATCACGTCAGGGACATTAGTGACAACCAAATGCACAAACACTTACGTTAAACTATTTTTATTCACTGTCCCCGTGTCCTTAATTTGACGTCTCATGGGATATTGCAAACTATTTACTTCAAAACAAAATATGATGTGCTTATTTTCCATGTTATTTTCCATGATACCTGGCTTCAGCTATTTAAATGAAGATTTATTTTGTCATTGTTGCTTTTAAATCAGGAATTCAGCTTGAAGTCGATTTATTTGGAACATTTGACAGAGCACATTCGCTTCTGAAATTGAGGGAAGGAGTTTGTTCTGGCGGGTGAAATGGAGAACACTTCTTTATTAAAGGGGAACTTTCATCATCTTTTCTTTCCTTCGTTCCAGTCATTCCGGGCGGTTTGAGTGATGGAAATCACAGTGACAGCTGACATGTGTTACAATAAAATACACTGCACATTTTCCTCCAAACACTTTAAAAGATCCACAACGATATTTCAGAGACCTGTGATGAAAAGGGGAGAGTGTCCTCGGGAGATTAGCGAGGGCTGCGGACAGTTTGAAGAACAATGTTTTCCAGCGCACACGTGGGCCGTTTGGCAGGAACTTGACCTTTGCCAGTGAAGGACCTGACCGCCCCATACCCGTGACCTGCGATGCAGTCTGTTTAACTTTAAAGATATTCTCAGACCTGCCACAATTCTACAACTATTTATCCATCCATTCGGTCTTTGAACAAAAGTAGCAAGTGAAATCTTTGAACAATCAGCAGGTTCCCAGCCTGTTCTATTATTTGACAGGACTTTGTATTTACTGTCTCCTGATTTACTGACGGGTATATAGCGGAAGCGTTCAAGCTCACCTTTCAATCACATTTCTTCCTGCTCCTGCAGTGCACCGCTCCGTGCCGATTGTTGTTCCTGTACCGATGAGCGGGCCTCGGCTTATTGGAGAGAGTCTCATCACTCTGATTCCGTTGTGGAACTCGTACTAAAGTGCGGCCCTCGGTTTATTGGATTGAGTTTCATCAATCTGTTTCCATTGTGGAACTCGTGCTAATGTGAGACCCTCGGTTCACTCGAGAAAGTATCACCTCTGCCTTCAAATTCATCCTTCCAAAGTGAATCACTCCGTAACGTTCCATGTTGAGCTCCATCTGTAACTTCCCAGAGCTGCTCTGCGTCCTGTCACTGTCCTGTTGTAAACTCTGACTACCTTCTATACTATCCATAATTCGACCAACTTCCAAATCATTGCAAATGCAATAACTCACCGTTCCACTTCCTTATTCACATCGTTTCTAAAGCTCAGAAATCGTGGGGTCTCAGAACAGATCTCTGCAGGACACCATTGGCACCAGCATCCAGGGAGAAAACACTCCACCCACAACTACACTCTGCCTTTTCTGACGTCAGTCCTGAATCCACAAGCCAACTTTCCCCGAATACCAAACCTTCAGAAAGGTCCTACCATAGTTAACCGTAAGTATAACCGTCACATCCTCACAGAATTCAACCAGGGTCCAGGGTCGTGAGACATGATCTGCCCTTCACAAAGCCATACTGCGGCAGGTCCAAAAGGCCAGGCAGGACGTTGAGACCCTTTTGGGTCCCAAGACAAGGCTAGGACCCAGGGTTTCTTCCCTTTGAAGAGGAGGAAGAATGGAGCGGAGTGATTAGTCGGTTACTCCAAATTATGGGCGAGTTCGTCTCTGGCGTTTTTCCCGCGCAGGGAGGGAACAATTCCTTTCATACCCTCTCGACCTTAAATCCAACTCGCCTTCACGCTCTCATGACCTCCCGCTACGACTACAGACGGGAAGAGCAACTGAACAGGAATTAAAGAAAGGGAAGATAGAATAAGAAAGTAAATTACCACAAAATAATAAAAAAATGGATAACAGAAGTTCTTTGATTCGGAGCAAGAAGGCTGGGAGTGAAGGCTGGTTTCGGGAGCAAATGCAGTTTTTACTACTCGGAGTAAAAGAGAGGCAGGACTGCTCAGCGGCTTGACGTCAACCAGTTGAGCGCGAAGGGTTTAAAGGGATATGGGATCGCCATATCCAGCGGGCAGCGTTGGAGTGAGCAGCGGATTGACAGGCAGCAGAGTGATAGGGCTCTGGCTGAACGGAAGAGTCGAGGTAGGTTTAACAGTGTTACCTGTAAAGGAGGAAGTATATGTGTGAGTCCGGTTTTCTGTGCTCGGTGTCAGATGTGGAAGGTCCTGGAGACTCCCAGCCTCCCGGATGGCCATATCTACACCCGGTATGTCGAGCTGCAGCTCCTATGAGACCGAGTTAGGGGAACGGAAATGCAACTCGATGACCTTCGCTTGGTCAGGAAGAGCGAGTAGATGACAGAAAGGAGTTATAGGCAGGTAGTCACACCGAAACCACGTGTAGTATGTATGTCAAGTATGTCAAGAGCAGGAGGATAGAACGTGAAAGAATAAGAGCTATCAAGTGTGACAGTGGGAAAATGTTTATGGAACCGGAGGAAATAGCAGAGGTACTTAATGTATACTTTCCTTCAGTATTCACTATGGAACAGGAATTTGGTGATAGTAGTGATGACTTGCAGCAGACTGACAAGCTTGAACATGTAGATATTAAGAAAGAGGATGTGCTGGAGCTTTTGGAAAGTATCAAGTTGGATAAGTCGCCAGGACCGGATGAGATGTACCCAGACTACTGTGGGAGGCAGGAAGGAGATTGCTGCGCGTCTGGCGATTATGTTTGCATCGTCACTGGGGACGGGAGAGGTTCCGGAGGATTGGAGGGTTGCGAATGTTGTTGTTTTATTCAAGAATGGTGGTAGAGATAGCCCAGATAATTATAGACCAGTGAGTCTTATATCAGTGGTTGATAACTTGATTCGGAAGATCGTGAGAGACATGATTTATGAACAATTGGAGAAGTATAATATGATAAGGAATAGTCAGAATGAATTTGTCAAGGGCGGGTGGTGCCTTATGAGTCCGTTTATTTTGAGGATTTGACTAAACACATTGATGAAGAAAGAGTGGTAGATGTATTCTGTATATAGATTTCAACAAGACATTTGATAAGATACCCCATGCAAGGCTTATTGAGAAAGTAGGAAGGCATTGGATCCAATTGGAAATTGCTTTGTAGATCCAGAACTGGCTTGCCACAGAAGGCAAAGAGTGGTTGCAGATGGGCATATTCTACATGGAGGCCGGTGACCAGTGGAGTGCCTGAGGGATCTGTTTTAGGACCCTAGTCTTCGTGATTTTTATAAATGACCTGGATGAGGAAGTGAACGGATGGGTTTGTAAGTTTGCTGATGACACAAAGGTCGGAGTTTATGTGGCTAGTGTGGAGGGATGTCAGAAGTTACAGGGGGACATGGATAGTCTGCAGAACTGGGCTGAGAATTGGCAGATGGAGTTCAGCCTAGAAAATGTATGAGGTGGTTCATTTTTGTCGGTCAAATATGATGGCAGTATATAGTATTAATGGTAAGTCTTTGGCAGTGTGGAGAATCAGAGTGATCTTGGGGTCCGAGTCCATAGGACGCTTAAAGCAGCTGCGCAGTTTGACTCTGTGGTTAAAAAGCGTATGGTGTATTGGCCTTCATCAATCGTCGAATTGAATTTAGGAGCCGAGAGGTAATGTTGCAGCTATATAGGACCCTGGTCAGACCCCAGCTGGAGTACTGCTCTCACTTCTGGTCGCCTCACAACAGGAAGGATATGGAAAGCATAGAAAAGGTGCAGAGGAGATTTACAAGGATGTTGCCTGGATTGGGAAGCATTCCTTATGAGAATAGGTTGAGTGAACTCGGCCTTTTCTCCTTGGACCGACGGAGGGTTAGAGGTGACCTTATAGAGGTGTATAAGTTGATGAGAGACATTGATCGTGTGGATAGTCAGAGGCTTTTTCTTCCCAGGGATGAAATGGCTGCCACAAGATGGCACAGGTTTAAAGTGCTGGGGAGTAAGTACATAGGAGATGTCAGGGGTAAGTGTTTTACTCTGAGAGTAGTGAGAACGTAGAATGGGCTACCTTCAACGGTGGTGGAGGCGGATAAGATAGGGTCTTTTAAGAGACTTCCGGATTGGTACATGGAGCTTTAAAAATAGAGGGCTATGGGTAAGCCCAGTAATTTCTAAGGTAGGGACATGTTCGGCACAACATTGTGGGCCGAAGGGCCTGTATTGTGCTGTACGTTTTCTATGTTTCTATAAATATATAAAGAGCAAAAGGGTGGCTAAAGTCAACGTAGGTCCCTTGGAAGACGAGAAAGGGAAATTGATATACGGTGGTAGGAAATGGCTGAGGCATCGAACGACTATTTTGTGCCAGTCTCCACGGTGGAGGACACGTCTGATATGCCAAAGGAGGATGTTATAAGCGAAATGGGAGGTGAAGACCTCGATATAATCACCTGTCACCAAAGAGATAGTGATGAGGAAACTAGAGGGCCTGAAGGTTGATAAGTCCCCTGGTTCTGATGGGATGCATCGCAGGGTGCCGAGGGAGTTGGCGAGGTTATAGTCGATGTGTTTCTAATCATTCATCTAGACTCTGGGCAGGTCCTGGCGGATTGGAACACTGCAAATGTCACGCCAGGTCTTAAAACAGGATGAAGGCAAAAGGCGGGCACCTATAGGCCAGTTAGCTTAACATCTGTTGTCGGGAAAATGCTTGAATTTGTCATTAAGGAAGAAGGTGCGAAAAGGATAGGTTCCTTTTGACAGACGCAGCACGGATTCAGAATGGGCAGGTCCTGTTGGACAAACTTGCTGGCGTTCTTTGAGGACATAATGAGTGCAGAGTTTAGAGGGCAACAGTTGGATGTCGTATAATTGGACTTGCAGAAGGCGTTCCATAGGGTAAGGTTATAAGATGATAAGGTGCCGCACAAGAGACTTGTAAATCAGATACGGATGCATGGAGTCAGAGGAAGTGTACTGACATGGATAGTAGATTGGTTAAACAATAGAAGGCAGAAAGTTGGTATAAATGGGTGTTTCTCCGGTTGGCAGTCAGTAGTGAGTGCGGTGCCACAGGGGTGGGTACTGGGCCCACAGCTCTTTACCATTTACACTGATGGTTTGGAAGAGGGGACTGGGTGCAGAGTAGCAAAATTTGCTGATGACGCTAAATTGAGTGGAAAAGCAAATTGTACAGATGATGAGGAGTGTCTGCAGAGGGATATAGATGAGTTAAGTGAGTGGACCAAGGTCCGGCAGATAGAATCCAACGTTGGTCAATGCGAGATCATCTACTTTGGAAGGAATAATAGAAGAACAAAATATTATTTAAACGTGAAAGATTGCAGCGTGTTGTGCGAAGGGACTTGTAAGTGCTTGTGCACGAATTGCAAAAGGTTTGCTTGCATATACAACAGTTAATTAAGAAGGCAAACGGAATGTTGGCCTTCATTGCTAGAGGGATTGAATTCCAGAGCAGGGAGGTCATGCTGCAACTATACAGGGTACTGGTGAGGCCGCACATGGAGTACTGTGTACTGTAATGGTCTCCATTCTTGAAGAAAGATGTATTGGCTTTGGAGGCAGTGTAGGGGATGTTTACCAGGTTGATTACAGAGATGAAGGATTAATTTATGAAAGAGATTGTATCGCCTGCGGCTACAGTCTCTGGAATTCAGAACAATCAGAGGGGATCATTTAAACCGGGATAGATAAGATTTCCATTTTTAGGTGATACTACATGTAGGGGACATCGGATCAAGATTCAGGGGAGAAAATTTAGGACGGAGATGAGGAGAAACTGTTTCCCCCCCCCCCCCCCCAGAGAGTGGTGAATCTTTGTAATTCTCTGCCCAAGAAAGCAGCTGAGGTTTTTTTGTCACTAAGTATAGTTAAAATACAGTTAGAAAGATCTTTCCCTAATAATGGAATTAAGGGTTATTCAGAAAAGACAGTTAGATGGAGCTGATTTTGCGGACAGACCAGAATTGATCTTATTAAATGGCGGGGCAGGCTCGATGGGCCGGTTGGCCTATTCCTGCTCCTATTTTTTTTATTTCTTACGTTCTTCTGTTCTTATGATAGCTGTCTTCCTCAGGGTTCTTTTACGCTGGCTTCCTAATAAGATCTGGATTATTTCACAACACCCAAACTAAGATAACCTTGTCCCGAGTAGGCACAAGCACAAGCTGCTCTAGAAAGCCATCTCAGAGACAGTGAGCATATTCTCTCGCGATCCGACACCAATCTGACTTTCCCAATCTCCTTGCATAGTGAATTCCCCATTACAATGTTATCATTACCCTTCTTACATTTATTGTGCAGCATGTTTTTCTATGTTGTATGTTTCTATGTATTTGTACGTGCGCGCGTGTGAGTGTGTGTGTGTGTGTGTGTGTGTGTGTGTGTGTGTGTGTGTGTGTGTGTGTGTGTGTGTGCGTTTGTGTGTGTGTGGGGGGGGGATGGTGTAACCTTTGATTTGTTGGTAAGGGAGCGTCTAACTATATATCCGCAAAGTAACCGTTGAATCAAAGGCCATGTACAGGAATGTGTTACGTTCTACGTTAAGGGATTCAGCAACATCATGAGCTTAGTTGCGCAGAGAACCGAACTCGCAGTGTGCATACCGAACAAATATGAGAAGGTTGAACAAGGAATGGGAAGGGCCTTTGGCTGTGGTGAAAATGCCATTCAAGGAGCGAGGGAGATTATAGCAGCAGGTAGTTCATGTCAAAAAAAGAAATAATCTCACAAACCTGACTGTCCGGATTAGCCCATTGTCTCTGCTTGCTTCTGCCCGGCTGGAATCGTGCCCGCACCCCCTCGACTTTTTTTTTATCTCCCTTGGTTCAGTATCTTCCCATCTACATCCACGAAAGGTCATATAATCTCCATCGTTTCATCAACTGAGAATTCCTGACCCTGATCGCCACATTTTGCTCAGTTACCTATATATTTCTCTTCCCCATCAAGAACCCCTTCAATCAGTCCGCTTCTCACCCACAGACCCAGCTAAGTAGCCTCCAACCACTCTTGGTTTAGAGTCACAGAGAACCTCAAAATACAATCGAACCCAAATCCAACAATTCCGCTGGCAGCTCGGCCCGCTCTC
The DNA here is from genome assembly GCF_030144855.1 of Hypanus sabinus. Classification (NCBI taxonomy): domain Eukaryota; kingdom Metazoa; phylum Chordata; class Chondrichthyes; order Myliobatiformes; family Dasyatidae; genus Hypanus; species Hypanus sabinus. The sequence continues at coordinate 175,114 of NW_026780444.1, read as the reverse complement.
GCACCACGCTCAGAGTGAAGAATTTACCCCTCAGGTTCCCCTTAAATGTCACACCTATCACCCTTAACATATGACCGCTCGTTCCAGTTTCACAAGCTTCAATGACATAATTTACATCAGTATTCTGTTTCCTTTGTTTACAGTGGAAGCACGTTGTAATTGACGAGACACCTTTGAAGGTTCAGACACTTCTGTTAGTTCCAATTAATACACACCTATGGCCGAAAAGCTTTTGAGACCCTAGAACACAGAAGCCCAAGATTACTGCTGTGAGGGTTGACACACGGACAGCCGGGAATGTAGGGAGACTGATCAAGTATTGGTAAGTAGGATCCGTTTAATATGGCGACATGGATGGGACAGACTGTGGGCCGAAAGGTCTGTTCCTGTGCTTTACTTTTCTCGGTTCTATGTAGGAGCAGGAGAAATAGACGATCCAACGTTTATTCTCAGAGTATACCTTTCTGTCAGCGGTGATGAACGTAGACATGTTTTGAACCAGGACAACGTTTGGTTTGTCAGACAAGCAGAGAATCAGACAATCAAGCTGAGAATGGTTGCTGGTAATCGGCAGTGGGAGATAAGGTTACAGTGAGATGCGATGTGATTACAATTGGTGAAGAATCAGAGAGGAGTGGCCGATTTACTCTCGGCGGGACTGCTCAACTGATGGACAAAAGTCACACCGACAAGAGATAAGGTGGAGAGCTGGGTCTGATGGTATTTGAAACAATATCTCCACTGCTGGAAGAATGCTTCTGATAATTTACAGCCACTACTACCATCACAGTTTACATTGTTTGCAGTTACACAATTATTTCACTGAATTAATCACAATGTTGCACCGCGGGGAATGCACCTGTCTGACGTAAGGGTTTGCAAACCATTATTTTTAAGTCTGTCCCCCCTGGAGTCACTAAATGGTATTAAAAACCGCGGGCATCTACCGCCTCAGCATTTCATTCCGTGAGATCGCCTGTAGCACCCGGCGACATATCACTGAAGAGAGAACATGTCTACAGAGTTGAATAGATACCTGAGTGTGGATAAAATATTGACCGTCGTCATTTCCGTCACGGGTGTTGTTGGTAAGTGACCAGAGCATTTCGTGATTGGTATTTCTGTGTGTTAACCGGTGTGAAAACTCTGAAGATCATTTTGCCAGCTTCCAACTTGAGGATCATTACACAAGTATCGGTCAGTGATATCGATAGTTCAGTTGAATATTCTGATTTTTCATTTGATTCATGGGTTTGAATCGAACGTTAATGGTATCTTGTCCACAGTGCTGGAGATAGGTAGCTGTCCGGGAATGTGTGACTGGGACAGTGAGGCAATGGGATGTTGACTGTTTCTGAGTTATTGATCAGTGAACATCTGCTCCCTTAGAAACACCTGGACAGACTTGTACCAGTGCTGAACATAGGCAGCTCTCCGGGAAGGTCTGCCTGGGATGGGTTTTACATTGTGAACGTCGCTGTTTCTGAGTTATTGATCAGAGTGAACACCTGCTCCTTTAGTGACACCTGGACAGACTTGTACCAGTGCTGAACATAGGCAGCTCTCCGGGAAGGTATGCCTGGGATGGGTTTTACATTGTGAACGTCGCTGTTTCTGAGTTATTGATCAGAGTGAACACCTGCTCCTTTACTGACACCTGGACAGACTTGTACCAGTGCTGAACATAGGCAGCTCTCCGGGAAGGTATGCCTGGGATGGGTTTTACATTGTGAACGTCGCTGTTTCTGAGTTATTCAACAAAGTGAACACGTGGTACTTTAACAACAACATGAGCTGAGCTTTCCCGGATCTGGGGACAAGCAGTTCCGGAAAATGAGATTGCGAGGGGACCAACTTGACATTGTTCAGATTTGTCCCGGTTCTGTGGACAGACAGCTCTCCGGGAAAGTGTGGTGCGCGGGGTATGAATGATATATTGATCTGAGTTGCAGTGCTGGAGACAGGCAGGTCTCCGGAAAAGTGAGACTGACAGGGTATTAATGGGAGTTTGTACAGGTTTGTACCAGCGCTGGGAACAAGCAGGTCTCCGGGAAAGTGAGACTGACAGGGTATTAATGGGAGTTTGTCCAGGTTTGTACCAGCGCTGGGAACAAGCAGGTCTCCGGGAAAGTGAGACTGACAGGGTATTAATGGGAGTTTGTCCAGGTTTGTACCAGCGCTGGGAACAAGCAGGTCTCCGGGAAAGTGAGACTGACAGGGTATTAATGGGAGTTTGTCCATGTTTGTACCAGCGCTGGGAACAAGCAGGTCTCCGGGAAAGTGAGACTGACAGGGTATTAATGGGAGTTTGTCCATGTTTGTACCAGCGCTGGGAACAAGCAGGTCTCCGGGAAAGTGAGACTGACAGGGTATTAATGGGAGTTTGTCCAGGTTTGTACCAGCGCTGGGAACAAGCAGGTCTGCGGGAAAGTGAGGCTGACAGGGTATTAATGGGAGTTTGTCCAGGTTTGTACCAGCGCTGGGAACAAGCAGGTCTGCGGGAAAGTGAGACTGACAGGGTATTAATGGGAGTTTGTCCAGGTTTGTACCAGCGCTGGGAACAAGCAGGTCTGCGGGAAAGTGTGATGAGCACTTCCTCACGGGACCTTGTCCAGAGCTTTACCAGTTACCTGGGGGGCAGCCGTCCGGGACTGTAATACTGGCAGACATTTAACAGTACAGGGACAGACAGCCCTCCGGAAAAGTAAGAGCGGCAGGTTTTTAATGGACCGTTTTCCAGAGTTGTACAAACGGGGACAGGCAGCACTCCGCGGGAGTAAGACTCGCGGTATTTAATGGCAGCTTGTCCAGAGATTTTCCGGTGCTGGGAACAGGCATCTCTCCGGGAAAATGACGCTGGCGAGGCTTTAATGAGACCTTCTGCTAACCTGCCCCAGTGCTTGGGACAGGCAACTCTGAGTGGAAGTAGGACTGGCAGAGTTTTAATGAGACCTGTTGCAGTCTTGTCCCATTGATGGGGTCAGGCAGTTCACCGGGGAAATGAGATTGCCAGGGTTTTTAATGAGACCTTGTCCGTACTTGCCCAGTTATGGAGACAGGATCTTTGCGGGAACGTGTGACTGGGAGGGTTTTAATGGGACCTTGTCCCTTGCTGTACCAATGTCAGGGACGGGCATCTTTGCGAGGAAGTGTATCAGGGAATATTTTAGTAAGTTCACTGTTTCTGAGTTATTAAACAAAGTGAACACGTGGTCCTGTGTTTCACGTTTGATTTTCGAGTTTGCCAACGTCAGATTCCTCGGCTTGTTGGTCTGTAATTGAGCTGGATCACTGGAACCCGTGTCCATGGATCTGCTGACGTGTGTTATCGAGTTGAGCTGCGCTGCAGGATTAATCCATTAGGCGAGCCACCGGGCTTCTGGTTAATAAGTTGACCCTTGCTTTGCTTCTGAGATCTGTCGTAAATTGGAGCACCGTTTAGTCCTGACAAAGGCTCTCTGCCCGAAACGTTGTGGCTGTACCTTTCCATATATGACGCCAGAGCTGCTGATTTTCTCTTGTATTTTCCGTGCGTTGCGTCCCCCTGGATCCCTTCTCAGCCCCAACAGATGCGGATTTTCCAGAGGCCTGATCAGACACGGTTAAATCAGTGAAACCGGCCCCATCAGCGACTGGAATCGGGATCAGCACGGACCGATCGTCATGCAGATCGTTTTTGTCGCCCATGCTTCCCCACAAATCGTTCTAACACCGCTCTGAAGGTGGCCGGTCAAAGACAGTGTGACCCGTGTCTGATGTTCAATTAGCAGCCGTAACCGACCCTCGCACTCTTGATCACGTGTTAATTGCCGCGGAATGTGTTCAGTAATGCCCAGTGTTTGTTCTCATCTTTACTTCTTTCTCTACAGTAAATTTAGTGGCGATTGTGATCCTGTCCCGGGGGAAGTGCGGCCTCTCTACCTGCACCTCCCGCTACCTGGTGGCCATGGCAGCGGCGGATCTACTGAACGTTGTCATCGAGGTAATTTTGTTTCGAATCAAAGATTATTACTTCCCGTGGAGTTTTCTGAACATTACACCTGTGTGCAGGGTTATCGAGGTACTGAGGTTCATAGCCACATACTGTTCTGTCTGGTTCACCGTCGCTTTCACTGTTGATCGCTTTGTAGCGATTTGCTGCCAGAAGCTGAAAACAAAATACTGCACAGGGGAAACTGCGGCTGTGATTGTAACAACAACTTCCGTACTGTGCTGTCTGAAAAACATTAACCGCTATTTCGCATGGGAACCCAGAGAGACAATCGACAATGTACCGTGGTTCTGTATAATCATGGACTACAGTTCCAATGACCCATGGTGGAGAGCAAATGGTTGGCTCGATACGGTTTTAACTCCGTTCATCCCTTTCGCTGTGATTCTGCTGCTCAACGCTCTGACAGTCAGGCACATTTTAGCGGCCAGTCGAGTCCGTAAGGGGCTGAGGGGTCAGAGCAACCAGGAGAATCGTAGTGACCCGGAGATGGAGAGCCGGAGGAGGTCTGTGATCTTACTCTTCACCCTCTCCGGCAGCTTCATCCTCCTGTGGATGACGAACGTTGTAAATTTCATGCATTATGAGATCAAAGGAATAGGATTCAATTTCAATGATTCTGAATGGATCTTCCACCGCGTCGGAGTTTTGCTGAGGAATTTCAGCTGCTGCACGAACACATTTATTTAGGCGGTGACTCAGTCGAAATTCAGGGAGCAGGTGATCAGCGCGGTGAAATATCCGGTGATCGTGGTGCTTCACTTCATTAATAAAGCCAAATCCTGAGCGCAACCCAGATTTACCGTCTGCTCACAGGTGTTTATCCCGGGCGCATCGTCCAGCGATCGGCAGCACCGGGACAGTATGAACAGCGGGGAGACATGAACGCGGTTGCAAGGGAAGACGTGAAATTGTGACTGAATGAGGTGTCGAAACGAGAGTGGGGTACGTGTGGAGATGGTGAGATAGAGAGAACGAGATAGATATTGTGTGTGTGAGTGTGCGTGCGTGTGGGAGAGGGAGAGAGAGAGAGAGAGAGAGAGAGAGAGAGAGAGAGAGAGAGAGAGAGAGAGAGAGAGAGAGAGAGAGAGAGAGATGTCAACCTGGAAAATATCCATAGGGAGTAGGCAAGGATGGCTCTTTATTTCTTGGAACTTAAGAGAGTGGGAGGGAAACGAATGGAAACGATTAAAACTGCCACAGGTTCAGGTAGTCTCAATTTCACGCTGATTACTGGAGTCTATTATACAGCTCCACTGGAGTGACACATCCTGTTTCTAATTTCTACCCACAATCACTGTGCTGCTGGAGGTAAGGGAGGGGAGGAAATTCACATTCATTTTCGTAGTTTTACCGACTGCACTGTGCGACTGCAGTGGCGGTTGGCCCGTCCGGGAGCAGTGCACATTTGCTGTGATTTCGTAGGATTTTGTGAATAGACCGTGGTCGAGTCGTTCTATGTGCTAAATAAAATCTGCAGACCTTTACTTAACTTATGTAGAAATCAAAAACAATCCCCTTACAGTCTCGCCATTATGTCAGGCACTACCTCTTGCGGCGAATACATCATCTTAGACAATGTTTGTGAATTATGAACCATTTGTGCTATTTGCCACCTTTAACATCACCCTACAATTGGATTGTGACAGTGGGGTCTGTGCTGGAGGAATGCGGAATCAGTGTTGCATCGCCATCAGTACTGGGATCATTGCACAGTCACTGTCCAGTCACCTTTTGATTCGTGTCCTCCGGTCCCGGCAGCAAAACTCCTGTCTCATTTCTGTGCCTTTCCAGACTAATCACATCCTCCGTGAGGCGGGCGACCGGATATGCACACAACACTCCAGCTGTGGTCTCAGCAACATCGAACTGTACATCAGGGGACAGGGGAACAGGCCCTTCTGCTCAGTGCGTTGTTGTAAACGACTTGATCTAAAATGCATGCCTAACTGAACCAATCCCCTCTGCCTAAACCAGGTCCGCACCCTCCTATCTCCACACATTCATGGTAGCTTCTATTTCATCTGGCTCCACCAACACCCCTGGCATTCACGCTGGACACACACCACTATGCGTATGAAAGAAAACCTTGCAATTCACATCTCCGTTAATTATTCTGAATCAGATTCAATATTGGTGTCTTATATAACTTGATTCTTACAGTAGCTCTGTAAGGCAAAGAGAAAACATTAGACGAAATTAAACAATGCATGAATGGTGGTAAAATGACAAACGATGCAGTGTTCTCCCTTTCACCTGAAATACATGCACTCTGGAATTAGATACTTTCTCTGTAATATTGCAAGTGTATTGGTATCTTTCCTGTGTTGGGTGACCAGAGTTGAACACATTACTCCAGGTATGTCCTCGGTAAATCCCTAAACAAGTTCAACATAACATCACAATCTTTGTCCTCAGCCCTTTGATTTATGAAGGCCAATGTCCCAAGAGCCTATCTAGGCATTACGGAACTGTATTCTCAGATCCCTCCGCTCTCCCGCACACCGCATTTCCCCACCATTCGCTGTGTGAATCTTAGCCTGGCTGGTCCTCCCACAGGGCAACACATGACACGTGTCAGATATACTCTTCCTACACAGATATACTGTTTTGGATACTGTTGGGGGCGATATCCCATCAGGGGAAGGCAGCAGCAACCGAGTTCATTGCAACATGGGTGTCTCTGCGGCACAGGAGGGAAGGAAAATGAGTGGGAGAGCTATAGTGATAGGGGATTCAATTGTAAGGGGAATAGATAGGCGTTTCTGCGGCCGCAAAAAAGACTCCAGGATGGTATGTTGCCTCCCTGGTGCAAGGGACAAGGATGTCTCTGAGTGGCTGCAGGACATTTTGGGATGGGAGGGTGAACAGCCAGTCGTCGTGGTGCACATACGTGCCAACGATATCGGTTTTAAAAAAACGGGATGAGGTCCTACAAGGTGAATTTAGGGAGTTAGGGGGTAAACTAAAAAGTAGGACCAAAAGGCAATAATCTCTGGATTACTACCAGTCACGTGCTAGTCAGAGTAGAAATAGGAGGATATTTCAGACGAATACGTGGCTTGAAAATGGTGCAAGGGGAAGGGATTCAAACTTCTGGGGCATTGGAACCAGTTCTGGGGGAGGTGGGACCAGTACAAACAGGACAGTCTGCATCTGGGCTGGACTGGAACCAATGTCCTAGGGGGTACGTTTGTTACTGCTGTTCAGGAGGATTTAAACTAATGTGGCAGGGGGATGGGAACAAGTGCAGAGAGACAGAGGGGTGTAAAGTGAGGGTAGAAGCAAAAAGTAGTAAGGTGAAAAGTAAAAGTGGCAGGCAGGCAAATCCAGGGCAAAAAGCAAAAAGAGCCAATTTTCAACATAATTGTGTAAGGGCTAAGAGTGTTGTAAAAACAAGTCTGAAGGCTTTGTGTGTCAGTGCGAGGAGCATTCGTAACAAGCTGGATGAATTGAATGTGCAGATAGTTATTAGTGAATATGATATAGTTGAGATCACAGAAACATGGCTCCAGGGTGACCAAGGATGGGAGCACAACATCCAGGGATATTCAATATTCAAGAGGGATACACAGGAAAGAAAATGAGGTGAAGTAGCATTGCTGGTTAGAGATGAGATTAACGCAATAGAATGGAAGGGCATTAGCCTGGAGGATGTAGAATCGATATGGGTAGAACTGCATAACACTAAGGGGCAGAAAACGCTGGTGGGAGTTGTGAACAGGCCACTTAACAGTAGTAGTGAGGTTGGGAATGGCATTAAACAGGAAATTAGAAATGCGTGCAAAAAAGGAACAGTAGTTAAAATGGATGGGTGACTTCAATCTACATATAGATTGGGTGAACCAAATTGGTAATAGACAAAAGACAATAGACAGTAGGTCCAGGAGGAGTCATTCGGCCCTTCTAGCCAGCACCACCATTCACTGTAATAATGGCTGATCGTACGCTATCAGTTCCATGTTCCTGCCCACTCCCCTTATCCCTTGACCCCACTATCTATAAGAGCTCTATCTATCTCTCTCTTGAAAGCATCCAGAGACTTGGCCTCCACTGCCTTCTGGAGCAGAGCATTCCACATATCCGCGACTCTCTGGGTGAATAGGTTTTTCCGTATCTCTGTTCTAAATGGCCTACCCCTTACTCTTAAACTGTGGCCTGTAGTTCTGGACTCAACCATCAGCGGGAACATGCTTCCTGCCTCCAGCGTGTCCAATCCCTTAATAATCTTATTTGTTTCAATCAGATCCCCTCTCATCCTTCTAAATTCCAGTGTATACAAGCCCAGCCGCTCCAATCTTTCAACATATGACAGTCCCGCCATTCCGGGAATTAAACTTGTGAACCTACGCTGCACTCCCTCAATAGCAAGAATGTCCTTCCTCAAATTTGGAGACCAGACCTGCACACAATACTCCAGGTGGGGTCTCACCAGGGCCCTGTACAGCTGCAGAAGGACCTCTTTACTCCTATACTCAATGCCTCTGTTATGAGGGCCAGCATGCTATTAGTTTTTTTCACTGCCTGCTGTACCTGCATGCTTGCTTTCATTGACTGATGTACAAGAACACCTAGATCTCTTTGTACTTCCCCTTTTCCTAACTTGACTCTATTTAGATAGTAATCTACCTTCCTGTTCTTGCCACCAAAGTGGATAACCCTACATTTATCCACATTCAACTGCATCTGCCATATATTTGCCCACTCACCCAACCTGTCCAAGTCACCCTGCATTCTCATAACACCCTCCTGACATTTCACACTGTCACCCAGCTTTGCGTCATCAGCAAATTTGTTCATGTTACTTTTAATCCCTTCATCTAAATCTTTAATGGATGTCGTAAACAGCTGCGGTCCCAGCACCGAACCTTGCGGTACCCCACTGGTCACAGCCTGACATTCCGAAAGGGACCCGTTAATCGCTAAACTTTGTTTCCTGTCAGTCAGCCAGTAAGTGTGCTGAGGAAGAGCATTTCTTGGAATGTATGCGGGATGGTTTTCTGAACCAACATGTCGAGGAACCAATTAGACAGCAGGCCATTCTACCCATTGGGCATTGAGCAATGAGGAAGGGTTAGTTAGCAATCTTGTCGTGCGAGACCCCTTGGGTAAGAGCGACCATAATATGGTGGAATTCTTCATTAAGATGGAGAATGACATAGTTAATTCAGAAACAAAGGTTCTGAACTTAAAGAAGGGTAACATTGAAGGTATGAGACGTGATTTAGCTAAGATAGACTGGCAAATGTTACTTAAAGGGTTGACGGTGGATATGCAATGGCAAGCATTTAAAGATCGCATGGATGAACTACAACAATTGTTCCTCCCAGTTTGGCAAAAGAATAAACCAGGGAAGGTAGTGCACCCGTGGCTGACAAGGGAAATTAGGGATAGTATCAAGTCCAAAGAAGAACGATATAAATTAGCAAAAAAGCGACACACCTGAGGACTGGGAGAAATTCAGAGACCAGCAGAGGAGGACAAAGGGCTTAATTAGTAAAGGGAAACAAAGATCATGAGAGAAAGCTGGCAGGGAACATAAAAACTGACTGTAAACGTTTTTTATAGATAAGTGAAAAGAAAAAGATTGCTCAAGACAAAGGTAGGTCCTACACAGTCAGAAACAGGTGAATTGATCATAGGGAACGAAGACATGGCAGACCAATTGAATAACTATTTTGGTTCTGTCTTCACTAAGGAGGACATAAATAATCTTCCAGAAATAGTAAGGGACCGAGGGTCCAGTGAGATGGAGGAACTGAGAGAAATATATGTTAGTAGGAAAGTGGTGTTAGGTAAATTGAAGGGATTAAAGGCAGATAAATCACCAGGGCCAGATGGTCTGCATCTCAGAGTGCTTAAGGAAGTAGCCCAAGAAATAGTGGATGCATTGGTGATAATTTTCAAAACTCCATAGATTCTGGATTAGTTCCTGAGGATTGGAGGGCGGCTAATGTAACTCCATTTTTTAAAAAAGAGGGAGAGAAAATCCGGGGAATTATAGACCAGTTAGTCTGACATTAGTGGTGGGGAAAATGCTAGAGTCGGTTATCAAAGATGCTATAACAGCACATTTGGAAAGAGGTGAAATCATCGGACAAAACCAGCATGGATTTGTGAAAGGAAAATCATGTCTGACAAATCTCATAGAATTATTTGTGAAGATGTAACTAATAGAGTGGTAGGGGAGAGCCAGTGGATGTGGTATAGTTAACTGTTCAAAAGGCTTTGACAAGGTCCTATACAGGGGATTAGTGTGCAAACTTAAAGCACACGGTATTGGGGGTATGGTATTGATGTAGATAGAGAATTGGTTGGCAGACAGGAAGCGAAGGGTGGGAGTAAACGGGACCTTTTCAGAATGGCAGGCAGTGACTGGCGGGGTACGCAAGGCCCAGTGCTAGGACCCCAGTTGTTTACAATATATATTAATGATTTATTCGAGGGAATTAAATGCAGCATCTCCAAGTTTGCGATGACACGAAGCGGGGCGGCGGTGTTAGCTGTGAGGGGGATGCTAATAGGATGTGGAGTGACTTGGATAGGTTAGGTGAGTGGGAAAATGCATGGCAGATGCAATTTAATGTGGATAAATGTGAGGTTATCCACTGTGGTTGCAAGAACAGGAAAACAGATTATTATCTGAATGGTGGCCGATTAGGAAAAGGGGAGGTGCAATGAGACCTGGGTGTCATTGTACACCAGTCATTGAAGGTGGGCATGCAGGTACAGCAGGCGGTGAAAAAGGCAGATGGTATGTTGGCATTCATAGCAAAAGGATTTGAGTACAGGAGCAGGGAGGTTCTACTGCAGTTGTACAAGGCCTTGGTGAGACAGCACGTAGAATATTGTGTGCAGTGTTGCTCCCCTAATATGAGGAAAGACAAGTTTGCCATAAATGGAGTACAAAGAAGGTTCACCAGATTGATTCCTGGGATGACAGGACTTTCATATGAAGAAAGACTGGATCGTCTAGGCTTATACTCACTGGAATTTAGAAGATTGAAGGGGGATCTTATTGAAACGTTTAAAGTTCTAAAGGGATTGGACAGGCTAGATGCAGGAAGATTGTTTCCGATGTTGGGGAAGTTCAGAAAGGTGGAACCACAGTTTAAGGATAAAGGGGAAGCCTTTCAGGACCGAAATGAGGAAAAACGTTTTCACACAGAGAGTGGTGAGTCTGTGGAATTTTCTGCCACAGGAAACAGTTGAGGCCGGTTCATTGGCTATATCTAAGAGGAAGTTAGATATGGCCCTTGTGGCTAAAGGGATCGGGGTATGGAGAGAAGGCAGGTACAGGGTCTTGAGTTGGATGTCAGCCATAATCATACTGAATGGCGGTGCAGGCTCGAAGGGCCGAATGGCCTACTCCTGCACCTATTTTCTATGTTGCTATGTTTCTATGTCTGCATTAAATTCTATCAGCAGTGACCACTGGCCGCTATGCTCTGAATCTCGATGGCTTCTGCAAATGCAGTACACCGCAGTACCAAGGAAATCCATTTTTTTTTCCTATATCCAATCCCTTGGAAGGCCTGCTAACAATTTAACCACGACTGATGTTAGGCTGAGCTGCCTTTAATTCCCCTGCTTACCCGAACGGGCCTTTTGTGAACAAGCGAACAACATCAGCAATCCTCATCACTTTTGGCTAAAAGCATTTGTAATATTTCTGCCACAGTCCCTGCAATTTCTGCGCCAGCTTTTCACAAATGCGGAGATGACACCCCGTCAGGATGTGAACATATATCGCCAGAATTTCCCTGAAGTCAGCAATAATCTCCTTGTACAACATAGAACATGGAACAGTACAGACCAGGAACAGGCACTTAGGCCCACAATGTTGTGCCGAAACAGATAACAGGTAAGTAAACATACCAAAATCTAATCCCTCCTACATATACAATCCCATATTCCTCATATTAATGTGCCTATCCAAACGTCTTTAAAGAGACTCTAACGTAGCTGCCTCTGTTACAACACCCGGCAGCACATTCCAGGCACCCGCCACTATCTGCGCGGTTAAACAGAACTCTCTGAATATTAGACGGTGTTTAACATGGCGCGAATGTGAAGTGTCGGACTTTGACAGATCAAATGTCAAGGGACAACTTGCTGTTAATAACAAGCCCCTTAGCAGCGTTGGAGAGCAGGTGGATCTTGGTGTCGGAGTCCGCATCTCGCTCAATGTGGCTGCAAAGGATGAAAGCGTGACGTCAGGAAGCATATGACATTCTTGACCTTATCAGCTGAGGGGATGATTTCAGGAGTCGGGAGGTTATAAAGCTGTCACAGCATAAGATGTTGGAGCAGAATTGGGCCACGAATCAAGACCGTTCCGCCATATCATCATGGCTGATACATTTTTTTTCTCTCAGATCCAGTCTCCTGTCTTCTCCCCGTTTACCTTCATGCCGTGTCAATCAAGAATCTATCAATGCTGCCTTAAATATACCGAAAGAATTGTCCTGCAAGCTACGTGAGGCAAAACATTTCACAGGCTCGTCGATCTCTGGCTAAATAAATTCCTTCTCTTCTCCTTTATAAAAGGATGTGCGGGTGTGTCCTGTGGTTGACTCTCCCACCATAAGAAATACCTTCTTCACATCTACTCTATCAAGGCCTTTCACCCTTCATTCTTATGAATTCTTGTGAATTCATGCCATCCAATGTTCTTCATACGACATGCCATTCAGCCCCGGAGGTACTTTCGTGAACAACCTTTCAACCCTCTGTGATTACATTACATAACTGCTGATCTAAGGCGTCCAAAACTGCTCACAATACTGTAAGTGAGATCTCACCGATGCTTTATAAGGTCTGTACTCTAACAAATGAAACGTCAAACAGGCGGTGCTGACACATCCAAGAACGACGAAGTCACCTTTCTGAGCGAGATCCTTACCCCTCTCCACCGGGAGGAATCTCAAATGGATTACGAGTCACCACTGACATTGATCGTGTGGTGTGTGAAGCTGTAAGCTGCGTCTACCACCCGCTCTGCTGGTTTAAATAAACGACTAGAGTCAATCATTCTCTCTTGCTGTTTGTGTGAAGCGACTTAGCTGGTATCCAAACTGTGGAACAACCTCTTTATTTTGTGGACTGACATGCCTGATTATATCCTGAAGCCGGGGATCTCGTGAGACAGTTTATCTGAGGTCATTTCTTTATATTTTCTGTGACGTCTTTGCATGACTATTTTAGTGTGAACCCGAACAAGTGTATGTGGCAAGAGCGCCTCGGTCTATTAAAGGAACGGTTGAAATCAGTTGACCAATACTGTCGCTGTCTCTGTCTGCAATCACATCAACATTACATCCTTTTTTTATAGTCAATTCCCCTTGGAATGAATGCTAAACTTATATTTACCTTCCCCACTACATACACAACCTGAAAATTAAACTTTAAGGAATCCTGCACATGCACTCCCAAGTCTCTTTGCGCCTCAGGTTTTTGTGTTTTCTCTCTAATTAAAAAATACCCTATCCTTTCATTTCCTCTACCAATATACACTCCCCAACACCGTATTCCATCTGCCATTTCTTTGCCCTTTCACCTAACCTGTTTGTCCTTCTGTAGCCTCTCTACTTCCTACAACCTACCTTCTCCTCCGCGTATCGTCATATCGTCTGCAAACGTTGCAACAAAGCCATCAATCTTATCACCCAAATAATTGACATTTAATTTGAAAAGAATCGGGCCCAACACAGACCCCTGTGGGACGCTACCGGCAGCCAAACAGAAATATTCCCATTCTTTCAGCCATTGCTTTATCCACACTACATTCGTTCCAGTTATACCATGAGACCGTAGCCTGTTAAGCTGCATCGTGTGGTACCTTGTCAAAGGCCTTCTGAAAATCCAACTACACAGGGATTGGGATCCAGTCCCTGGGAAAGTGCGGTCCCTCCACGTGCTCTACTCGGTACTTCGTGTCCATGGAATCGGCGATCTACCTACAACCATCCTGGAGATCATACCTTACTGCTCAGCTATTATTACTTACCCGTGACTTTCTTGGAAATCACCCTGCTATACAGTGTGGTCTCTGTCCTGAGAGTTGTAGCCACTGAATATTCTGTCCGGTTCACTATCACTTTTATGTTTGATCGATTTGACGCCATTTGTTGGCAGCAGCTGATAGCAAAATATGGTACCAAAGATACTGTTGCGTTCTGCTCTGTTTTTAGAAATATTCCCTATTTCTTCAATATTCATTCTTCGAAACTGATTGACGATTTAGCTTTGGACTGTTTTATAAAGCTGGGGTACTATGCAGATCGCGAGTGAAGTTGGATATGACTGATTACTACCATTCAAACAACATTACCCCCATTCGTGTTAATACTACAGAACAGAAGGGGAAGGGGCAGAAACTGTACTGGGTGTCTTTCATATATACCCCAATAGTAACAACATACCGAAAAGCTTCGAAAAGCGGTAAGTCAGACCATTCGCCAGAACCGGACAAGATATTGTCCAGACTACAGTGGGAATTGAGGGAGCTGATTGTTGAGCCTGTGGTTATGATCGTTTCATCATCAATAGGGACGGGAGAATTACCCGAAGATTAGAGGGATGCAAATTTTCTTACCTTGTTCACGAAAAGTAGAAGAGATAACCCAGGAAATTATAGACCAGTGAGTCATACTTCAGTGGTGGGCAAGTTGTTGGAAAATAACCTGCGAGGATCTATGAACATTTGGAGAGACATAACCTGATAAGGAATAGTCAGCATGGCTTAGTCAAGAGCAGACCGTGCCTCACGAGCCTGTTTTAATTCTTCGAGAATGTAACTGACATATTGATGACGGTAGAGCAGCAGATGTAGTGTATTTGGATTGCAGTGAAGCGTTTGATAAGGTTCCCGATGCAAAGCACATTGGGAAAGTAAGGAGAGATGGAATCCAAGGAGACCTTGCATGGTGGATCCAGAATCAGCTTGAACTTTGCCTCCAACTTTCACCCTGCCCTCAAGTGCCAGGAGGGAGATCGGTGGGAAGGGATGGGGGGGGGGGGACGAGTGGACAATGTAGTGGCGTAGGGAGCGATCCCTGCGGAAAACAGAAAGGGGAGGGAAGGAAAAGATGTGCTTGGTAGTGGGTCCCCGTTGGAGGTGGCGGAAGTTACTGAGAATTATAATTTGGACCTGGAGGCGGGTGGGGTGGTAGGTGAAGACAAGGGGAACCCTATCCCGAGTGGGGTGGCGAGCGGATGGGTTGAGGGCAGATGTGCGGGAAACGGCAGGGATGCGTTTCAGAGCAGAGTTGACGGTGGAAGAAGGGAAGCCCCTTTGTTTAAAATGAAAAACATCTCCTTCGTCCTGGAATGAAAAACCTCATCCTGAGAGCAGATGCGAAGGAGACGGAGGAATTGCGATAAAGGGATTGCATTTTTGCAAGAGACAGGGTGGGAAGAGGAATAGTCCAGGTAGCTCTGAGAGTCTGTAGGCTTATAGTAGACATCAGTAGATAAGCCGTCTCCAGAGATGGAGACAGAAAGGTCAAGAAAGGGGAGGGAGTTGTCGGAAATGGACCAGGTAAATTTGAGGGCAGGATGAAAGTTGGAGGCAAAGTTAATGAAGTCAACGAGCTCAGCATGCGTGCAGGAGGCAGCGCCAATGCAGTCCTCGATGTAGCGAAGGAAAAGAGGGGGATGGATACCCGTACAGACTTGGACATGGATTGTTCCACACAGCGAACAATAAGGCAGGCATAACTGGGACCCATACGGGTGTCCATGGCTACACCCTTGGTTTGGAGGAAGTGGGAGGAGCCAAAGGAGAAATTATTGCGAGTAAGAACTAATTCCGCTAGACGGAGGAGAGTGGAGGTAGAGGGGAATTGGTTAGGTCTGGAATCCAAAAAGAAGCGAAGAGCTTCGAGACACTCAGGTTGGAGGAGCAGCACCTGATATACCGGCTGGGTAGCCTCCAACCTGATGGCATGAACATTGACTTCTCTAACTTCCGTTAATGCCCTTCCTCCCCTTCCTACCCTATCCCTGACATATTTAGTTGTTTGCCTGTTCTCCATCTCCCTCAGGTGCTTCCTTAACCCCTTTCTTTCTCTCGAGGCCTCCCGTCCCATGATCCTTTCCCGTCTCCAGCTCTGTATCACTTTCGCCAATCACCTTTCCAGCTCTTAGCTTCATCCCACCCCCTCCGGTCTTCTGCTATCATTTCGCATATCCCCCTCCCCCACTACTTTCAAATCTCTTACTATCTTTCCTTTCAGTTAGTCCTGACGAAGGGTCTCGGCCCGAAACGTCGACAGCGCTTCTCCCTATAAATGCTGCCTGGCCTGCTGTGTTCCACCAGCATTTTGTGTGTCTTGTTGGTAGTAGGGATGTGTTGCTTTTTTAGTAAAATATTAAATAAACTCGTTAGAAAGAGATTGTATCGGGTTGGAGGGTGTAGAATCTCCAGGTAGGGGATTCTACTTCTGTGGTGGGGATTTACGGACATTCATCTCCTTCGGAGTGGAGACATTTCCCCTCATCTCAGTCCCGGACTGTACACCCCCTTTTTCAGAGACTGGGATCCCTGGTTCAACCGTTAATGATGTTGTGCATTTCAATGTGTTCACCTCTCAGTCCTCGATTCTCTAAATGAAAGGGTTATTGCATTTGATCTTTCTTCATATGATGACCCCACCACTCCAGGGATCAGTCTGGTGAATCCTCATTGCCCTCTCTATAACAAATACTCTCTAACCTCTTTGTTAATCCACTATGGAATGAATTTCAATCTTCTGCAGCCCAGTGTTGCCCAACCACTCACCTCCCACCCCTGTCACTATTTCCACCTTCCAACCTCCCCCCTCACCCGGATCCACCTCTCACTCTCCAGCTCTTGCCCATCCCCACCCCACACCTCTTTTCTCTGACTATTTCCCCTCCACTCTCAGTCCAGAGCGACGGTCTCGGCCTGAAATTTTGACGGTCCATTTCCATCCGCAGATGCTGCCCGACCCACTGTAAAGTCCCCTGTTATGTGTCCGGCTGTGCCATGTTGTTGGTGGAGTGGACAGCGTGGTGTTTGTCTCTATTCGGGTCACAACACCAGAATTGCCAGCGTGGTCCACACACAGTGTATTAGTTAAAAGAAAACCTCTCGTCCCTGCAGTCTTTGTCTCCTGGTAAACCCAACCCTCTGACAGTGTGAACGATAGTTATCCTTCCTCACCCACCCCGTTTTTATTCACTTTATGAACATGCAATCAAACCGTGCACAGTATGTAAGCTGTGGAGATATGTTTTAACTATTGTGTTGTTGTGTTGCATTGGAGCTGGAGTAAGAATTATTTCGACCTCCATCACATTTGTCTGCTGAAAATGGAATTAAACAACCCTGAATCTTGAATAAAGATTTCAGCAGGCTGAAGCGTCACTTTTCTGTCTCTCAGAATTATTGCGGCAGAGCGCCACCTGGTGACAATGGAGTCCACAAATCAGGGGCTCCTGTTATTGCGGCAAATCACCGCCAAGTGGCAGTGTTGTCCACAAAAGTGAGAGGTTTGCGGCGATAAGGCGGGGTGGAGAGTGCTGGAAGCCAATTCTGCACGTGGATGAAGTACTAGCCCTGCCCCAAACTACACTCCTCACCAAGAGTTAGGGTCCGAAACGAACCTTCCATCTGAGGCAACTTTTCAACATCGTGCCTGTTGGGGTCATCTGCTGTTTCCAGTTTTCCAGGTTTTCCTCGACATCAGTGAGACCCGATGTAGTCTCTGCAATCTGCTCTCCATCCCGATGAGATTCTGCAGATGTTGGAGATGCAGAGTCACAGACACAAAATGTTGGAGGAAGTCAGGAGGTCCGGTAGCTTCTATAGAGGGGATAAAGCAAAGCAGAGATTTCCTGCCGAGAACCTTCATGAGGACTGGAAGTGGGGAGAAGCCGGAATAAGATGGACTGGAAAGAGCCCAAGCTGGTAGGTGATAGGTGAAGCCAGATAAGAGCGAAGGTGAGTGGGTGGGCGAGGTGGGAGATGAAGTGAGACGCTGTGAGGTGGTAAGTGGAAAATGTAAAGGACGGAAAAGAAGGAATCTGATCGGAAATGAGAGCGGACAATGGGGAGAAAAGGAAGTAAAAGAGGAACCAAAGGGAGTCGATCCGCAGTGGAGAAGAGAGAAGTGAGGAGGCAGAATGGAGGAGACTGGCATGTGGGTTGATGAAAGAAAAGATGGAGGTAGTGGTTAAAGATACCGATGATCCTGCCATCAGGTTGTAAACTACCCGGATGTAATATGAGGTGTTGCTCCTCCAACCTGATAGTGCGCTCATCGTGTTAGTTAAACAATGAAACGGAAGAGAGAGTGGGTTAATAATTTTCCCCTGGGATCCCTATTAAATCAATTCCCTCTCACCTTAAGCTGGTACCTTCTGGTTGCTGATTCCACAAAGGTGGGGAAAAGGACTGCACACATTCCCCATTTCTGTACATTAATAGTTTGGAACACCTGCATAAGGTCACCTCAATCTCCTGCACTTCAAGGTGTGAAGTCCCAACCTGTCCAACCTCTCTCCAGAACTCAGTCCCTCGAGTGCCGGAACCATTCTCGTAAATCTCCCCTGCACTCATTCCAACTTGACGTCCTCTCCCCTATAGCAGACTGACCAAAACTGAATACAATAATCCAGGCGTGGATACCCTAACAATATGCGAACCCAAATGCAACTTCACTGGCCTCTTCTTCAGACCATGAGCCATGAGATATCATACAGGGGCTGCTCAGCCAATCAAGTCTGCTCCGCCATTCCTTCGTGTCCAATTGATTATCTCTCAACCCCATTCTCCTGCCTTCTCCCCATAACCCTTGAACATCCATTTAAAATACACTCAGTGACCTGGTGTCTACTCCGACCGTGGCAATGAATTCTAAAGATTTACCACTCCCTGACTAAAGAAATTCCTCCTCATCTCTGCTCTCAGTGGGTGCTCTGTATATTGAGGCCGTGGCCTCTGGTCCCAGACTCACACAGTACAGGGTGCATCTTCTTCATGGCCACTCTGTCGAGGCCTTTCAATATTTAATAGGTTTCAATCAGATCCCCTCTCTTTCTTCCAGACCAGCGAGTACAGGGTCAAAGCTATCTATCGCTCCTCATTCGTTACTGGAATCATTCTCGCGAACCTTCTCCGGACCCCCCTCCAATACGAGCACATCTGTTTCTCAGATAGAAGGCCGGAAACTGTTCACAAAACACCAAGAGCGATCTGACCAATGCGTTTTAAAACAATAGTGTCACAACCTTGATCTGATATGCTGACATTACAGTTGTCATCCTTCATCAACACAATCTGCAAGCAAAACTTTAGGGACTCCTGCTCAAGGATTCCCAAGCACCTATGCCTCTCCGATTTTTGAATTTACTCCCATTTAATTGTCTTACTACGCCCTTATTCCTTCTAACAAGTGTACATGACCGTACACTCGCATACACTGTATTTCATCTGCTACTTCGTTGCCTGTTCTCCAAACCTACCGAAGACCTGCTGCAGACTCCTGCTTTGCTCTAAACTACCTGTCCCGTACCTATCCTTGTATCAACTGCAAAGTTCCTCACTAAGGGATCAATTCCGTCATCCCTATCATTCAGATTTAACATGAAAAGAAGCGGTCTCAATACCGACCCAGCGGAACGCCATTCGCCACCGGCAGCAAACAGAATCGGTTTGCATTGTTCTGGCCGTCTCCTGCCAGTAAACCAATCTTCGACCGATGCTAGTATCTTTCCTGTAATACCATGAGGTGTGATCTTGTTCAGCAGCTTCATGTGGAAGACCTTGTCAAAGACCATATGAAAATCCAAGCAAACAGCATCCACTGTATTTCTTTTGTCTATCCTGCCTGTTATTTCATCAAAGAACCTCTAATGAGACTCATGTCCAACACCAAGACAGGAAGTTACAGTGGTTTATTGATTTCATCAAGACAAATGTAATTAAACAATGTGTGAGCTGCTGACGTGCGGGAATAAATAAGCTGCTCCCGACTCACTCACAGTCAGACACAATTAACTGACCGGCGACAACGGGTGACCGGTTGAATAATCAGTCCCGTTTCTCACCGTCACTCTGCATCGGGGAACCGATGATTATAAAATCACACTTCAGGGCCGTGTCCGGGATCGCTGCAGATCCAGGGTCACTGCCGAAGGATTTGTCCATTTAACATCATTATATCGGCCAGGCTGCCGAATGCACCGTCCTCAGCAAAGGGGGCAAAAGGATTCTCTCCCGGGATCATCCCCCCCACCCCGGGACACTGGTGTCCCAGACTGAGCCCCGGACCCCCGGGCTCTTCCCGTCCGGGTAATTCCCCGGGGTGCCACGTGGGGAGTCTCGTACACGCACTTCCGGCGGAAGCTGCCCCGCCGGGCAACAGGCGGAAACACGTCACTGCGGGACCTCTCCGAGCGACGCACACAGCGCGAGGCTTGAGCCGGTCCAGTTAAAACCGTCGGGAATCAGCCCCGGCGCGCGGCCGTTAAAGGCGGCGTTAAAGGTAAGGGCGGGAGTTAAAGGGGAGGGCGGGGAGTCGGCCAAATGTCCCCATCCCGCGGGCGGGGATGTTCACACATTCGGATGTTCACAGATCCACTGTCAGTCCGGGTCTGGGTTCCTGCAGAGATCTCAGTTCCTTCTTCCCGGTCTCACTGAACTGATTCACCAACAGCCTGAAACAGATGGGAGAATAAAGATGAAATAAACAGATTACACAACAGTGTCAGTAACAGGGGACCGGGGTTAATGTTTCAACAACACTCACAGACAAATATCACCAGAAAACCCGCGGATCCGCTGATATTTTATCACATTGAACATTAACAAAAACACTCACCAGATCCGCTTCAGACTCGGGAGGGTCAGTATGAGGCGGCGGAGACCGGGGACAGATCCGTCTGTCAGAGAGTTTTCACTCAGGTTCAGCTCCGTCAGTGATGGGTTTGTACTGAGAGCGGAGACAAGATCCTCGGCACCAGAATCTGTGAGACCGACATAGTTCAGCCTGGAGATGAGAGAGAGTGAGGGTGAAGGACATAGAAAGACAGGAGACAGTACAAATCCCCAGTGTTTATCAGTAACACAATTACTGATCACATTAATATTCAGTGTCAGACACCCAGTGACTGTAAACACGATCTCCCACAGTCTGGTACTTACCACAGTTTCTGTATTTTACACTCCCGGTTCCTCAGAGCCGCAGACACCAGTTTCACTCCTGAATCTCCCAGTTTATTATCACTCAGGTTCAGCTCCGTCAGTGATGGGTTTGTACTGAGAGCGGAGACGAGATCCTCGGCACCAGAATCTGTGAGACCGACATTGTTCAGCCTGGAGATGAGAGAGAGTGAGGGTGAAGGACAGAGAGAGACAGGAAACGGTACAAATCCCCAGTGTTTATCAGTAACACAATTACTGATCACATTAATGTTCAGTGTCAGACACCCAGTGACTGTAAACACAATCTCCCACAGTCTGGTACTTACCCCAGTTTCTGTATTTTACACTCTGACTTCCTCAGAGCCGCAGACACCAGTTTCACTCCTGAATCTCCCAGTTTATTATCACCCAGGTTCAGCCCCGTCAGTGATGGTTTTGTACTGAGAGCGGAGGCGAGATCCTCGGCACCAGAATCTGTGAGACCGACATCCCTCAGCCTGGAGATGAGAGAGAGTGAGGGTGAAGGACACAGAGAGACAGGAGATGGTACAAATCCCCAGTGTTTATCAGTAACACGATTACTGATCACATTAATGTTCAGTGTCAGACACCCAGTGACTGTAAACACAATCTCCCACAGTCTGGTACTTACCCCAGTTTCTGTATTTTACACTCTGACTTCCTCAGAGCCGCAGACACCAGTTTCACTCCTGAATCTCCCAGTTTATTATAACTCAGGCTCAGCTCCGTCAGTGATGGGTTTGTACTGAGAGCGGAGGCGAGATCCTCGGCACCAGAATCTGTGAGACCGACTTCCCACAGCCTGGAGATGAGAGAGAGTGAGGGTGAAGGACACAGAGAGACAGGAGATGGTACAAATCCCCGTTGTTTATCAGTAACACAATTACTGATATTTTTTCTTCAGCACGACTGCGCAAGTCGGCCAGTGAGAACAGCGAGAAGAGTTTAAAAGGAAGACAGATTTACAGAGCGAGCGTCAGAGGAGCGGGAGACAGAGTAGGAAGGCTTTGGCTCAACGGGGCTTCGGCGATGAAGGGTCGAGGCGAGGTAGGTTATCTGTTTACAATACAGACAGAGAGTATGTGTGTGAGGCTGGGTTTCTGTGCTCGGTGTCAGATGTGGGAGATCCTGGAGACTCCCAGCCTCCCGGACGGCAACATCTGCACCCGGCGTATCGAGCTGCAGTTCCTTAGGGACGGAGTTAGGGAACTGGAGATGCAGCTCGATGACCTTCGTCTGGTCAGGGAGAGCGAGGAGGTGATAGAGAGGAGTTACAGGCAGGTGGTCACTCCGGGGCCACGGGAGACTGAAGAAGTGGGTCACAGTCAGGAGAAGGAAGGGCAACAAGCAGGCACTAGAGAGCAAGAAGGAGATACTAGAGAGTACCCCAGTGGCTGTACACCTTGACAATAAGTACTCCTGATCATGTGCTGCTGGATGGAGGGACGGCCTCGGGAGGGGGGGAGGGTGGTGGGGAAGCAACAGTAGACTTGTCTCTGGCACAGAGTCTGGCCCTGTGGTTCAGAAGGGCAGGGAAAGGAAGAGGATGGCAGTAGAGATAGGGGATTCTGTAGTTAGCAGGTCAGACAGGTGATTCTTTGGATGCAGGAATGAAACACATGAATGATGGTAGTTTGCCTCCCAGGTGCCAGGCTCCGGGATTTTCAGATCGCATCCAAGATAGCCTGCAGTGGGAGTGAGAACAGCCAGAGGTCGTGGTACATATTGTTCCAAATAACATAGGTAGGAAAAGGGAAGAGGTCCTGAAAACAGACTACAGGGCGTTAGGATGTAAGTTCAGAAAAAGGATTACTGCCTGTGCAACTAGACAGTGAGAATAGGAATAGGATGAGGTTAAGGATAAACATGTGGCTGAGGGATTGGAGCAGGAGGCAGGGATTCAGACTTCTGGATCATTGGGACCTCTTTTGGAGCAGGTGTGACCTGCACAGAAAGGACGGGTTGCACTGGAATCCCGGGGGGGGGGAGCAATATCCTGGCAGCAAGGTTTGCTAAGGCTGTTGCGGAGAGTTTAAATAGAATTGCTGGGGGTGGGAAATGAGCTGATGTGATGGAGGAGAGGAAGGTTGGCTCACTAATAGAGAAAATTTGGAGAGAATGCGAAAGGGAGGATAGACAGGAGATAGAGAAGGGACACATTCAGTCCAATCATTTGAGATGTGTCCATTTTAATGCAAGGAGTATGATGAATAAAGTGGATGAGCTCCGAATGTGGATCTGCTCTTGGAGCTATGATGTTGTGGTCATTAGAGAGACGTGGATGGCTCAGGGGCAGGAATGGCTACTTCAAGTGTCAGGCTTTAAATGTTTCAGAAAGGACAGGGAGGGAGGCAAAAGAGGTGGGGACGTGGCACTGTTAACCAGAGATAGAGGCACGGCTGCAGAAAAGGAGGATGTCATGGAGGGGTTGTCTACGGAGTCTTTGTGGGTGAAAGTTAGGAACAGGAAGGGGGTCAATAACTTTACTGGGTGTTTTGTATAGACCACCCAACAGTAACAGGGACATCGAGGAGCAGATAGGGAGTCAAATTCTGGAAAGGAGTAATAATAACAGGGTTGTTGAGGTGTGAAATTTTAATCTCCCAAATATTGATTGGCATCTCCCTAGATTGAGGTGTTTTGATGGGGTGGAGTTAGTTAGGTGTGTTCAGGAAGGTTTTGTGACGCAATATGTAGATAAGCCTACAAGAGGGGAGGCTGTACTTGATCTGGTATTGGGAAATGAAACAGGCCAGGTATCAGGTCTCTCAGTGGGACAGCATTTTGGAGATAGTGATCACAGTTCTGTCTGTTTTACCATACCCTTCGACAGGTATAGGATTAGGTAAGTTAGGAAAACCTTTAATTAGAGTAAGGAGAACTATGAGGCTATCAGGCTGGAACTGTAAGCATAAATTGGAAACAGATGTTCTCAGGGAAACATACCGAAGAAATGTAGAAAATATTCAGGGGATATTTGCGTGGGGTTCTGAGTAGGTACGTTCCAATGAGACATGGAAAGGATGGTAGGGTACAAGATCCATGGTGCACAAAGGCCTTTGTAATTCTAGTCAAGAAGAAAAGAGCTTACTAAAGATTCAAAAAATGAGGTAATGATATGAATCTGGAAGATTATAAGGCTAGCAGGAAGGAGCTTAAGAATGAAATCAGGAGAGCTAGAAGGGGCCATGAGAAGGCCTTGGCAGACAGGATTAAGGAAAACCCCAAAGCATTCTGCAAGTATGTGAAGAGCAAGAGGATAAGACGTGAGAGAATAGGACCAAACAAGTGTGACAATGGAAAGTGCGTATGGAACCGGAGGAAATAGCGGAGGTATTTAATGAATCATTTGCTTCAGCATTCATGATGGAAAAGGATCTTGGCAATTGTAGGGATGAATTGCAGTGGACTGAAAAGCTTGAGAATGTAGATATTAAGAAAGAAACTGTGCTGGGGCATTTGGAAAGCATCAAGTTGGATAAGTCACAGGGCCATGAAGGGATGTACCCCAGGCTACTGTGGGAAGGGAGAGGGGAGATTGCTGAGCCTCTGACGATGATCTTTGCATCATCACTGAGGATCTGAGAGGTTTCGGAGGATTGGAGGTTTGCGGATGTTTTTCACTTTTTCAAGAAAGGGAGTAGGGATAGCTCAGGAAATTATAGGCCAGGGAGTCTTACTTCAGTGGTTGGTAAGTTGATGAGAAGATCCTGAGAGGTAGTATTTATGAACATCTGGAGAGGCAAAATATGATCAGGAATAGACAGCATGGCTTTGTCAATGGCAGGTTGTGCCTTCCGAGTCTGAATGATTTTGTTGAGGATGTGACTAAACACATTGATGAAGGAAGGAAGAAGTTGCAGTGTATATTGATTTCAGCAAGGCATTTGATAAGGTACACCATGCAAGGCCTATTGAGAAAGTAAGGAGGCATGGGATCCAAGGGGACATTGCTTTGTGGATCCAGAACTGGCTTGTCCACAGAAGACAAAGAGTGGTTGTAGATGGGTCATATACTGCATGGAGGCCGGTGACCAGTGGAGTGCCTCAGGGATCTGTTCTGGGACCCCAAGTCTTTGTGAATTTTATAAATCACAATAAATGAGGAAGTGGAGGGATGGGTTAGTAAATTTGATGATGACACAAAGGTTTGGGGTGTTGTGGATAGTGTGGAGGGCTGTCAGAGGTTACAACGGGACATTGATAGGACGCAAAACTGTGCTGAGAAGTGGCAGATGGAGTTCAAACCAAATAAGTGTGAAGTGGTTCACTTTGGTAGGTCAAATATGATGGCAGAATATAGTATTAATGGTAAGACTTGGCAGTGTGGAGGATCAGAGGGATCTTGGGGTCCGAGTACATAGGACACTCAAAGCTGCTATGCAGGTTGACTCTGGAGTTAAGAAGGCATACAGTGTATTGGCCTTCATCAGTTGTAGGATTGTTTAAGAGTCGAGAAGTAACGTTTAAGAGTTGAGAGGTTTTAAGAGGGATAGATCGAGTTGACGTGGATAGGCTTTTTCCATTGAGAGTAGGAGAGATTCAAACAAAAGAACATGATTTGAGAGTTAGGAGGCAAAAGTTAAATGGGTAACACGAGGGGGAATTTCTTTAGTCAGAGAGTGGGAGCTGTATGGAATGAGCTTCCAGTAGAGGTGGTAGAGGCAGGTTCGGTATTGTCATTTAAAGTAAAATTGGATAGGTAAATGGACAGGAAAGGAGGATTATGGGCTGAGTGCAGGTCGGTGGGACTAGGTGAGAGTAAGCGTTCGGCACGGACTAGAAGGGCCGAGATGGCCTGTTTCCATGCTATAATTGTTTTATGATGAAATGTTGCAGCTATGCAGGACGTTGGTCAGACCCCACTTGGAGTACTGTGCTCAGTTCTGGTCGCCTCACTACAGAAAGGATGTGGGAACCATAGAAAGGGTGCAGAGGAGATTTACAAGGATTTTGCCTGGATTGGGGAGCATTCCTTATGAGAATAGGTTGAGTGAACTCGGCCTTTTCTCTTGGAGTGACGGAAGATGAGAGGTGATTTGATAGTGGTGTACAAGATAATGAGAGGAATTGATCATGCAGATAGTCAGAGGCTTTTTCCCAGGGCTGAAATGGCCAGCATGAGAGGGCATAGTTTTAAGATGCTTGGAAGTAGGTACAGAGGAGAGGTCAGGGGTAAGATTTTTTACACAGAGAGTGGTGAGTGTGTGGAATGGGCTGCTGGCAGCGGTGGTGCAGGCGGAAACGATAGGATCTTTAAACTCCAGGATGGTTACATGGAGCTTAGAAATATAGAGCACTATGTGTAAAACCGAGGTAATTCTAAGGTAGAAACATGTTCAGCACAGCTTTGTGGGCCAAAGGGCCTGTATTGTCCTGTATGATTTCTATGTTTGTTTGTTTCTACTGATCACAGTAATGTTCAGTGTCAGACTCCCAGTGACTGAAAACACAATCTCCCACAGTCTGGTACTTACCCCAGTTTCTGTACTTTACACTCCGGGTTCCTCAGAGCCCCAGACACCAGTTTCACTCCTGAATCTCCCAAGTCGTTCTCCCCAAGTCTAAACACAAACAGACAGATTGATGAACAAAGTGATTCAAACCGTGGATCTGAGGGAATTTCTCTCACTCGGATATTTCAGGAAACATTAAACCCTTCAGTAAATCACTGATCGGAGTTCCCATCACTGTCAATGACCCTCACTGCCCAGCTCCAGGGTATTCGACGAATGTCGAAAATGTAGTCTGTCAGTGTGACCCTGTAAAGTCCACATATTCTCTCTCATTTCCAGATGGCTCAACAAAATGTTCCACACAGAAATGCAGAAATGTCAATGGGACACAGTGAAATAGACTGACCCCAGCTAAAGGGATGGTGAAGAGAGACCCCACAGAAGGAAGGGGATTAGGAAGAGAAATTCCACAGGAGTGAGGGAGATGGGGAAGAGAGATCCCACATGAGGAAGGGGGATGGGGAAGAGAGATCACACAGGAGGAAGGGGGGATGGGGAAGAGAGATCCCACAGGTTGAAGGGGGACGGGGAAGAGAGATCCCACAGGAGGAAGGTGGATGGGGAAGAGAGATCCCACAGGAGGAAGGGGGATGGGGAGGAGAGATCCCACAGGAGGAAGGGGGATGGGGAGGAGAGATCCCACAGGAGGAAGGGGGATGGGGAAGACAGATCCCACTGGAGGAAGGGGGATGGGGAAGACAGATCCCACTGGAGGAAGGGAGATGGGGAAGAGAGATCCCACAGGAGGAAGGGGGATGTGGAAGAGAGACCACACAGGAGGAAGGGGGATGGTGAAGAGAGATCCCATAGGTGGAAGGTGGACGGGGAAGAGAGATCCCACAGGAGGAAGGGGGATGGGGAATAGAGATCCCATATGAGGAAGGGGGATGGGGAAGAGAGATACCACAGGAGGAAGGGTGATGGGGAAGAGAGACCCCACAGAAGGAAGGGGGCTGGGGAAGAGAGATCCCACAAGGTGGACGGGGAAGAGAGACTCCACAGGAGGAAGGGGGATGGGGGAGAGAGACTCCACAGGAGGAAGGGGGATGGGGGAGAAAGATCCCACAGGAGGAAGGGGGATGTTGCAAAGAGACCCCACAGGAGGAAGCGGGATGGGGAAGAGAGATCCCACAAGAGGAAGGGGGATGGGGAAAATAGATCCCCCAGGAGAAAGGGGGATGGGGAAGACAGATCCCCCAGGAGGAAGGAGGATGGGGAAGAGAGACCCAACAGGAGGAAGGGGAATGGGGAAGAGAGATCCCACAGGAGGAAGAGGGATGGGGAAGAGAGATCTCACAGGAGGAAGGGGGATGCAGAATAGAGACCCCAAAGGAGGAAGGGGGATGGGGGAGAGAGACTCCATAGGAGGAAGGGGGATGGGGGAAAGAGATCCCACAGGAGGAAGGGGGATGGTGAAGAGAGACCCCACAGGAGGAAAGGGGATGGGGAAGAGAGATCCCACAGGACGAAGAGGGATGGGGAAGAGAGATCCCACAGGAGGAAGGGGGACGGGGAGGAGAGATCCCACAGGAGGAAGGGGGACGGGGAAGAGAGTTCCCACAGGAGGTAGGTGGACGGGGAAGAGAGATCCCACAGGAGAATCGGGATGCAGAAGAGAGAGCCCACAGGAGAAAGGGGGATGGGGTAGAGAGACCCCACAGGAGGAAGGGGGATGGTGAAGAGAGACCCCACAGGAGGAAAGGGGATGGGGAAGAGAGATCCCACAGGACGAAGAGGGATGGGGAAGAGAGATCCCACAGGAGGAAGGGGGATGGGGGAAAGAGATCCCACAGGAGGAAGGGGGATGGTGAAGAGAGACCCCACAGGAGGAAAGGGGATGGGGAAGAGAGATCCCACAGGACGAAGAGGGATGGGGAAGAGAGATCCCACAGGAGGAAGGGGGATGGGGGAAAGAGATCCCACAGGAGGAAGGGGGATGGTGAAGAGAGACCCCACAGGAGGAAAGGGGATGGGGAAGAGAGATCCCACAGGACGAAGAGGGATGGGGAAGAGAGATCCCACAGGAGGAAGGGGGACGGGGAGGAGAGATCCCACAGGAGGAAGGGGGATGTTGCAAAGAGACCCCACAGGAGGAAGCGGGATGGGGAAGAGAGATCCCACAAGAGGAAGGGGGATGGGGAAAATAGATCCCCCAGGAGAAAGGGGGATGGGGAAGACAGATCCCCCAGGAGGAAGGAGGATGGGGAAGAGAGACCCAACAGGAGGAAGGGGAATGGGGAAGAGAGATCCCACAGGAGGAAGAGGGATGGGGAAGAGAGATCTCACAGGAGGAAGGGGGATGCAGAATAGAGACCCCAAAGGAGGAAGGGGGATGGGGGAGAGAGACTCCATAGGAGGAAGGGGGATGGGGGAAAGAGATCCCACAGGAGGAAGGGGGATGGTGAAGAGAGACCCCACAGGAGGAAAGGGGATGGGGAAGAGAGATCCCACAGGACGAAGAGGGATGGGGAAGAGAGATCCCACAGGAGGAAGGGGGATGGGGAAAATAGATCCCCCAGGAGAAAGGGGGATGGGGAAGACAGATCCCCCAGGAGGAAGGAGGATGGGGAAGAGAGACCCAACAGGAGGAAGGGGAATGGGGAAGAGAGATCCCACAGGAGGAAGAGGGATGGGGAAGAGAGATCCCACAGGACGAAGAGGGATGGGGAAGAGAGATCCCACAGGAGGAAGGGGGACGGGGAGGAGAGATCCCACAGGAGGAAGGGGGACGGGGAAGAGAGTTCCCACAGGAGGTAGGTGGACGGGGAAGAGAGATCCCACAGGAGAATCGGGATGCAGAAGAGAGAGCCCACAGGAGAAAGGGGGATGGGGTAGAGAGACCCCACAGGAGGAAGGGGATGGGGAAGAGAGACCCCACAGGAGGAAGGGGGATGGGGAAGAGAGAGCCCACAGGAGGAAGGGAGATGGGGAAGAGAGATCCCACAGGAGGAAGGGGATGGGGAAGAGAGACCCCACAGGAGGAAGGGGAATGGGGAAGAGAGAGCCCACAGTACGGGGAGATGGGGAAGAGAGATCCCACAGGAGGAAGGAAGATGGGGAAGAGAGACCCCACAGGAGGAAGAGGGATGCGAAAGATAGACCCCACCGGAACAAGTTGGACGTGGAAGTGAGACCCCACAGGAGGAAGGGGGATGGGGAAGAGAGATCCCATAGGAGGATGGGGAAGAGAGATCCCTCAGGAGGAAGGGGTATGGGGAAGTGAGATCCCACAAGAGGATGGGGGATGGGGAAGAGAGAACCCACAGGCGGAAAGGGGTTGGGGAAGAGAGATCCCACAGGATGAAGGGGAATGGGGAACGGAGATCCCACAGGAGGAAGAGGGTTGTGAAAGAGAGATCCCACAGGAGGAAGGGGGATGGGGAAGAGAGATCCCAGAGCAGGATGGGGGATGGGGAAGAGAGATCCCACAGGAGGAAGGGGATGGGGAGGGGAGATCCCACAGGAGGAAGGGGGATGGGGAAGTGAGGTCCCACAGGAAAAAGGGGGATGGTGAAGAGAGATCACACAGGAGGAAGGGGGATGTGGAAGAGTTAATCCAGAGAAGGAAGGGGATGGGGAAGAGAGGTCCTCCAGGAGGAAGGGGATGGGGAAGAGAGATCCCACAGGAGGAAGTGGGATGGGGAAGAGAGATCCCACAGGAGGAAGGGGGATGTGGAAGAGTTACCCCACAGAAGGAAGGGGATGGGGAAGAGAGGTCCTGCAGGAGGAAGGGGAATGGGGAAGAGAGTTCCCACAGGAGGAAGGGGGATGGGGAAGAGAGACCCCACAGGAGGAAGTGGGATGGGGAAGAGAGGTCCTACAGGAGGAAGGGGATGGGGAAGAGTGATCCCAGAGAAGGAAGGGAGATGGGGAAGAGAGATGCCTCAGGAGGAAGCAGATTTGGAAGAGAGCTCCCATTACAGGAAGGGGGATGGGGAAGAGAGATCCCACAGGAGGAAGTGGGATGGGGAAGAGAGATCCCACAGGAGGAAGCGGGATGTGGAAGAGTTATCCCAGAGTAGGAAGGGGATGGGGAAGAGAGGTCCTACAGGAGGAAGGGGATGGGGAAGCGTGATCCCAGAGAAGGAAGGGTGATGGGGAAGAGAGATGCCTCAGGAGGAAGCAGATTTGGAAGAGAGCTCCCATTACAGGAAGGGGGTTGGGGAGAGAGATGTCACAGGTGGAAGGGGATGAGAATGAGAGATCCCTAAGGAGGAAGGGGGGTGGATAAGAGAGATCCCACAGGAGTAAAGTGATGGGGAAGAGAGATCCCACAGGAAGAAGTGGGATGCGGAATAGAGATCCCAGATAAGGAAGGGAGATGGGTAAGAGAGGTCTCACAGCAGTAAGGAGGATGGGGAACAGAGATCCTGCAGGAATAAGGGGGATAGCGAAGAGATTTCCCCCAGGAGGAAGGGAGATGGGAGAGAGACATACCACCAGAGGAAAGTGGATGGGGAAGATATAAACCACAGGAGGAAGGTGGACTGTGGAGAGAAATCCCTGAGAAGGAGGAGGGATGGGGATCGGAGGTCCTACAGGACGAAGGGGGATGTGGAAGAGAGATCCCACAGGAGGAAGGGGGATGGGGAAGAGAGATCCCAGAGCAGGATGGGGAATGGGGAAGAGAGATCCCAGAGGAGGAAGGGTGATGAGGAAGATACATCCCAGATAAGGAAGGAAGTTGGGTAAGTGTGATCCCACAGTTATAAGGGGGATGGTGAAGAGATATCACACAGGTGGAAGGGAGATGGGCAAGAGAGATCTCACAGGAGTAAGGGGGATGGGGAACAGAGATCCTACAGGAATAAGGGGGATAGTGAAGAGATTTCTCCCAGGAGGAAGGGAGATGGGAGAGAGAGATACCACCAGAGGAATGGGGATGGGGAGGAGAGTTCCCACAGCAGAATGGGGGACTGGGTAGAGAACCCAAAGGAGGAAGTGGGTTAGCGAAGAGAGTTCCCCAGGAGGAAGGGAGATGGGAGACAGATATACCACCGGTAGAAAGTGGATGGGGAAGAGATAAACCACAGGAGGAAGGGGGATGGGGAAGAGAGGTCGTACAGGAGGAAGGGGGATGGGGAAGAGAGATCCCACAGGAGGAAGGGGGATGGGGAGGAGAGATCCCACAGGAGGAAGGGGGATGGGGAAGAGAGATCCCACAGGAGGAAGGGGATGGGGAAGAGAGGTCGTACAGGAGGAAGGGGGATGGGGAAGAGAGATCTCACAGGAGGAAGTGGGATGGGGAGGAGAGATCCCACAGGAGGAAGGGGGATGGGGAAGAGAGATCCCACAGGAGGGATGGGGAAGAGAGGTCGTACAGGAGGAAGGGGGATGGGGAAGAGAGATCTCACAGGAGGAAGTGGGATGGAGAAGAGAGATCCCACAGGAGGAAGGGGGATGTGGAACAGTTACCCCACAGAAGGAAGGGGATGGGGAAGAGAGGTCCTACAGGAGGAAGGGGAATGGGGAAGAGAGATCCCACAGGAGGAAGGGGGATGGGGAAGAGAGATCCCACAGGAGGAAGCGGGATGTGGAAGAGTTATCCCAGAGTAGGAAGGGGATGGGGAAGAGAGGTCCTACAGGAGGAAGGGGATGGGGAAGAGTGATCCCAGAGAAGGAAGGGAGATGGGGAAGAGAGATGCCTCAGGGTGAAGCGGATTTGGAAGAGAGCTCCCGTTACAGGAAGGGGGGTGGGGAGAGAGATGTCACAGGTGGAAGGGGATGAGAAAGAGAGATCCCTAAGTAGGAAGGGGGTGGATAAGAGAGATCCCACAGGAGTAAAGTGATGGGGAAGAGAGATCCCACAGGAGGAAGTGGGATGCGGAATAGAGATCCCAGATAAGGAAGGGAGATGGGTAAGAGAGGTCTCACAGCAGTAAGGAGGATGGGGAACAGAGATCCTGCAGGAATAAGGGGGATAGCGAAGAGATTTCCCCCAGGAGGAAGGGAGATGGGAGAGAGACATATCACCAGAAGAAAGTGGATGGGGAAGATATAAACCACAGGAGGAAGGAGGACTGTGGAGAGAAATCCCTGAGAAGGAGGAGGGATGGGGATCGGAGGTCTTACTGGAGGAAGGGGGATGTGGAAGAGAGATCCCACAGGAGGAAAGGGGATGGTGAAGAGAGACCCCACAGGAGGAAGGGGAATGGGGAAGAGAGACCCCACAGGAGGAAGGGGGATGGGGAACAGAGATCCCACAGGAGGAAGGGGGATGGGGAAGAGAGATCCCAGAGCAGGATGGGGGATGGGGAAGAGAGATCCCACAGGAGGAAGGGGGTGGGGAGGGGAGATCCCACAGGAGGAAGGGGGATGGGGAAGTGATGTCCCACAGGAATAAGGGGGATGGTGAAGAGAGATCCCACAGGAGGAAGTGGGATGTGGAAGAGTTAATCCAGAGAAGGACGGGGATGGGGAAGAGAGGTCCTCCACGAGGAAGGGGATGGGGAAGAGAGATCCCACAGGAGGAAGGGGGATGTGGAAGAGTTAATCCAGAGAAGGAAGGGGATGGGGAAGAGAGGTCCTCCAGGAGGAAGGGGATGGGGAAGAGAGATCCCACAGGAGGAAAGGGGATGGTGAAGAGAGACCCCACAGGAGGACGGGGATGGGGAAGAGAGGTCCTCCAGGAGGAAGGGGATGGGGAAGAGAGATCCCACAGGAGGAAAGGGGATGGTGAAGAGAGACCCCACAGGAGGAAAGGGAATGGGGAAGAGAGACCCCACAGGAGGAAGGGGGATGGGGAACAGAGATCCCACAGGAGTAAGGGGGATGGGGAAGAGAGATCCCAGAGCAGGATGGGGGATGGGGAAGAGAGATCCCACAGGAGGAAGGGGATGGGGAGGGGAGATCCCACAGGAGGAAGGGGGATGGGGAAGTGATGTCCCACAGGAATAAGGGGAATGGTGAAGAGAGATCCCACAGGAGGAAGTGGGATGGGGAAGAGAGATCCCACAGGAGGAAGGGGGATGTGGAAGAGTTAATCCAGAGAAGGAAGGGGATGGGGAAGAGAGGTCCTACTGGAGGAAGGGGAATGGGGAAGAGAGATCCCACAGGAGGAAGGGGGATGGGGAAGAAAGGTCCTCCAGGAGAAAGGGGATGGGGAAGAGAGATCCCACAGGAGGAAGTGGGATGGGGAAGAGAGATCCCACAGGAGGAAGGGGGATGTGGAAGAGTTACCCCACAGAAGGAAGGGGATGGGGAAGAGAGGTCCTACTGGAGGAAGGGGAATGGGGAAGAGAGATCCCACAGGAGGAAGGGGGATGGGGAAGAGAGATCTCACAGGAGGAAGTGGGATGGAGAAGAGAGATCCCACAGGATGAAGGGAATGGGGAAGAGAGATCCCACAGGAGGAAGGGGATGGGGAAGAGAGGTCGTACAGGAGGAAGGGGGATGGGGAAGAGAGATCTCACAGGAGGAAGTGGGATGGAGAAGAGAGATCCCACAGGAGGAAGGGGGATGTGGAAGAGTTACCCCACAGAAGGAAGGGGATGGGGAAGAGAGGTCCTACAGGAGGAAGGGGAATGGGGAAGAGAGATCCCACAGGAGGAAGGGGGATGGGGAAGAGAGATCCCACAGGAGGAAGTGGGATGGGGAATAGAGATCCCACAGGAGGAAGCGGGATGTGGAAGAGTTATCCCAGAGTAGGAAGGGGATGGGGAAGAGAGGTCCTACAGGAGGAAGGGGATGGGGAAGAGTGATCCCAGAGAAGGAAGGGAGATGGGGAAGAGAGATGCCTCAGGAGGAAGCGGATTTGGAAGAGAGCTCCCGTTACAGGAAGGGGGGTGGGGAGAGAGATGTCACAGGTGGAAGGGGATGAGAAAGAGAGATCCCTAAGGAGGAAGGGGGGTGGATAAGAGAGATCCCACAGGAGTAAAGTGATGGGGAAGAGAGATCCCACAGGAGGAAGTGGGATGCGGAATAGAGATCCCAGATAAGGAAGGGAGATGGGTAAGAGAGGTCTCACAGCAGTAAGGAGGATGGGGAAGATACATCCCAGATAAGGAAGGAAGTTGGGTAAGTGTGATTCCACAGTTATAAGGGGGATGGTGAAGAGATATCACACAGGAGGAAGGGAGATGGGCAAGAGAGATCGCACAGGAGTAAGGGGGATGGGGAACAGAGATCCTACAGGAATAAGGGGGATAGTGAAGAGATTTCTCCCAGGAGGAAGGGAGATGGGAGAGAGAGATACCACCAGAGGAATGGGGATGGGGAGGAGAGTTCCCACAGCAGAATGGGGGACTGGGTAGAGAACCCAAAGGAGGAAGTGGGTTAGCGAAGAGAGTTCCCCAGGAGGAAGGGAGATGGGAGACAGATATACCACCGGTGGAAAGTGGATGGGGAAGTGATAAACCACAGGAGGAAGGGGGATGGGGAAGAGAGGTCGTACAGGAGGAAGGGGGATGGGGAAGAGAGATCCCACAGGAGGAAGGGGGATGGGGAGGAGAGATCCCACAGGAGGAAGGGGGATGGGGAAGAGAGATCCCACAGGAGGAAGGGGATGGGGAAGAGAGATCGTACAGGAGGAAGGGGGATGGGGAAGAGAGATCTCACGGGAGGAAGTGGGATGGAGAAGAGAGATCCCACAGGAGGAAGGGGGATGTGGAAGAGTTAATCCAGAGAAGGAAGGGGATGGGGAAGAGAGGTCCTACTGGAGGAAGGGGAATGGGGAAGAGAGATCCCACAGGAGGAAGGGGGATGGGGAAGAAAGGTCCTCCAGGAGAAAGGGGATGGGGAAGAGAGATCCCACAGGAGGAAGTGGGATGGGGAAGAGAGATCCCACAGGAGGAAGGGGGATGTGGAAGAGTTACCCCACAGAAGGAAGGGGATGGGGAAGAGAGGTCCTACTGGAGGAAGGGGAATGGGGAAGAGAGATCCCACAGGAGGAAGGGGGATGGGGAAGAGAGATCTCACAGGAGGAAGTGGGATGGAGAAGAGAGATCCCACAGGATGAAGGGAATGGGGAAGAGAGATCCCACAGGAGGAAGGGGATGGGGAAGAGAGGTCGTACAGGAGGAAGGGGGATGGGGAAGAGAGATCTCACAGGAGGAAGTGGGATGGAGAAGAGAGATCCCACAGGAGGAAGGGGGATGTGGAAGAGTTACCCCACAGAAGGAAGGGGATGGGGAAGAGAGGTCCTACAGGAGGAAGGGGAATGGGGAAGAGAGATCCCACAGGAGGAAGGGGGATGGGGAAGAGAGATCCCACAGGAGGAAGTGGGATGGGGAATAGAGATCCCACAGGAGGAAGCGGGATGTGGAAGAGTTATCCCAGAGTAGGAAGGGGATGGGGAAGAGAGGTCCTACAGGAGGAAGGGGATGGGGAAGAGTGATCCCAGAGAAGGAAGGGAGATGGGGAAGAGAGATGCCTCAGGAGGAAGCGGATTTGGAAGAGAGCTCCCGTTACAGGAAGGGGGGTGGGGAGAGAGATGTCACAGGTGGAAGGGGATGAGAAAGAGAGATCCCTAAGGAGGAAGGGGGGTGGATAAGAGAGATCCCACAGGAGTAAAGTGATGGGGAAGAGAGATCCCACAGGAGGAAGTGGGATGCGGAATAGAGATCCCAGATAAGGAAGGGAGATGGGTAAGAGAGGTCTCACAGCAGTAAGGAGGATGGGGAAGATACATCCCAGATAAGGAAGGAAGATGGGTAAGTGTGATTCCACAGTTATAAGGGGGATGGTGAAGAGATATCACACAGGAGGAAGGGAGATGGGCAAGAGAGATCGCACAGGAGTAAGGGGGATGGGGAACAGAGATCCTACAGGAATAAGGGGGATAGTGAAGAGATTTCTCCCAGGAGGAAGGGAGATGGGAGAGAGAGATACCACCAGAGGAATGGGGATGGGGAGGAGAGTTCCCACAGCAGAATGGGGGACTGGGTAGAGAACCCAAAGGAGGAAGTGGGTTAGCGAAGAGAGTTCCCCAGGAGGAAGGGAGATGGGAGACAGATATACCACCGGTGGAAAGTGGATGGGGAAGTGATAAACCACAGGAGGAAGGGGGATGGGGAAGAGAGGTCGTACAGGAGGAAGGGGGATGGGGAAGAGAGATCCCACAGGAGGAAGGGGGATGGGGAGGAGAGATCCCACAGGAGGAAGGGGGATGGGGAAGAGAGATCCCACAGGAGGAAGGGGATGGGGAAGAGAGATCGTACAGGAGGAAGGGGGATGGGGAAGAGAGATCTCACGGGAGGAAGTGGGATGGAGAAGAGAGATCCCACAGGAGGAAGGGGGATGGGGAGGAGAGATCCCACAGGAGGAAGGGAATGGGGAAGTGAGATCCTACAGGAGGAAGGGGGATGGGGAAGAGAGATCTCACAGGAGGAAGTGGGATGGAGAAGAGAGATCCCACAGGAGGAAGGGGGATGGGGAGGAGAGATCCCACAAGAGGAAGGGATTGGCGAAGTGAGATCCTACAGGAATAAGGGGGATAGCGAAGAGATTTCCCCCAGGAGGAAGGGAGATGGGAGAGAGAGATACCACCGGCGAAAAGTGGATGGGGAAGATATAAACCACAGGACGAATGTGGACTGTGGAGAGAAATCCCTGAGAAGGAGGAGGGATGGGGAAGGAAGGTCCTACAGGAGGAAGGGGGATTGGGAAGAGAGATCCCACAGGAATAAGAGCATTGGGAAGAGAGATCCCACAGGAGGAAGGGGGGTGGTGTAGAGATCCCCCAGGAGGAAGGTGGATGGGCAACAGAGATCCCAGTGGAGGAAGGGCGATGAGTAAGATACATCCCAGATAAGGAATGGAGATGGGTAAGAGAGATCCCACAGCTATAAGGGGGATCGGGAAGAGAGGTCCCACAACAGGAAGGGGGATGGGGAAGAGAGATCCCACAGAATAAGGTGGAAGGGGAATGTGAGATCCCACAGCTATAAGGGGGATCGGGAAGAGAGATCCTACAACAGAAAGGGGAATGGGAAGAAGGATCCCACAGGAGGAAGGGGGATGTGGGTGAGAGATCCCAGAGAAGGGATGGAGATGGGGAAGTGATATCCCACAGTAGGAAGACTGATGTGGAAGAGAGATCCCACTATAGGAAGGGGGCTGGGGATCTCGATAGGAGAATCCACTGGAGGAAGGGGGATGGGGGAGAGAAATGCCAGAGAAGGAGTAGGTTTGGGGATGAGAGATCCTACAGGAGGAAGGGGATGGGGAAGAGAGATCCCACAGGAACAAGGGGGATGTGGAAAAGATATCCCAGATAAGGAAGGGAGATGGGTAAGAAAGATCCCACAGGAATAAGGGGGATGGGGAAGAGAGATCCCACAGGAGGATTGGGGATGGGGAAGAGAGATCCCACAGAGGGAAGGGGGATGGTGTAGAGAGAACCCACAGAGGAAGGGGGTGGGAGAGAGAGATACCACCGGAGGAAGGGGGATGGGGAAGAGAGATCCCAGAGCAGGATGGGGGATGGGCAAGCAAGATCCCACAGGAGGAAGGGGATGGGGAAGAGAGATCCTACAGGAGGAAGGGGGATGGGCAAGAGAGATCCCACAGGAGGAAGGGGATGGGGAAGAGATCCCACAGGAGGAAGGGGATGGGGAAGAGAGATCCCAGAGGAGGAAGGGTGATGAGGAAGATACATCCCAGATAAGGAAGGAAGATGGGTAAGTTTGATCCCACAGTTATAAGGGGGATGGTGAAGAGAGATCACACAGGAGGAAGGGAGATGTAAGAGAGATCTCACAGGAGTAAGGGGGATGGGGAACAGAGATCCTACAGGAATAAGGGGGATAGTGAAGAGATTTCCCCCAGGAGGAAGGGAGATGGAAGGAGAGATACCACCAGAGGAAAGTGGATGGGGAAGATATAAACCACATGAGGAAGATGGACTGTGGAGAAAAATCCCTGAGAAGGAGGAGGGATGGGGATGGGAGGTCCTATAGGAGGAAGGGGGATGGGGAAGAGAGATCCCACAGGAATAAGGGCATTGGGAAGAGAGATCCCACAGGAGGAAGTGGGATTGGGGAGAGATCCCACAGGAGGAAGGGGATGGGGAAGGGAGATCCCACAGGAGGAAGCGGGATGGGGAAGAGATCCCACAGGAGGAAGTGGATTGGGAAGGGAGCTCCCGCAGGAGGAAGGGGGATGGGCAAGAGAGATCCCAGAGGAGGAAGTGTGATGAGGAAGATACATCCCAGATAAGGAAGGGAGATGGGTAAGAGAGATCCCACAGTTATAAGGGGGATGGTGAAGAGAGATCACACAGGAGGAAGGGGGATGGGGAAGAGAGATCCCACAGGAATAAGGGGGATGGTGAAGAGAGATCACATAGGAGGAAGACTGATGTGGAAGAGAGATCCCACAGTAGGAAGGGGGATGGTGAAGAGTTATCCCGTAGGAGGAAGCAGGATGCGGAAGAGAGATCCCACTGGAGAAAGTGGGCTGGGGATATAGATAAGAGAATCCACGAGAGGAAGGGAGATGTGGGTGAGAAATGGCAGAGAAGGAGGTGGATTGGGGATGAGAGATCCTACAGGAGGAAGGGGGATGGGGAAGAGAGATCCCACAGGAGGAAGGGTTATGGCGAAGAGAGTGTTCCCAGGGGAGGAAGTGGGATGTGGAAGTGATATCCCAGATAAGGAAGGGAGATGGGTAAAGAAGATCCCACAGGAATAATGGGGATGGGGAAGAGAGATCTCCCAGGAGGAAGTGGGATGGAGAAGAGAGATCCCACAGGAGGAAGGGTGATGGGGAAGTGAGGTCCCACAGGAATAAGGGGGATGGTGAAGAGAGATCACACAGGAGGAAGACTGATGTGGAAGAGAGATCCCACAGTAAGAAGGGGAATGCTGAAGAGTTATCCCATTGGAGGAAGAAGGATGCGGAAGAGATATCGCACAGCAGAAAGTGGGCTGGGGATCTAGATAAGAGAATCCACAAGAGGAAGGGGGATGGGGGAGAGAAATGCCAGAGAAGAAGGAGGTTTGGGGATGAGAGATCCTACATTAGGAAGGGGGATGGGGAAGAGAGATCCCACAGGAGGAAGGGGGATGGAGAAGAGAGATCGCAGAGGAAGAAGGGGGATGGGGAACAGAGATCCCACAGGAGGAAGGGTTATGGGGAAGTGAGGTCCTACATGAGAAAGGGGGATGGGGAGGAGAGATCCCACAGGAGGAAGGGAATGGGGAAGTGAGATCCTGCAGGAATAAGGGGGATAGCGAAGAGATTTCCCCCAGGAAGGGAGATGGGAGAGAGAGATACCACCGGCGAAAAGTGGATGGGGAAGATATAAACCACAGGACGAAGGTGGACTGTGGAGAGAAATCCCTGAGAAGGTGGAGGGATGGGGAAGGAAGGTCCTACAGGAGGAAGGGGGTGGTTAAGAGATTCCACAAGAGGAAGGGGATGGGGAAGAGAGCTCCTGCAGGAGGAAGGGGTATGGCGAAGAGAGTGTTCCCAGATTAGGAAGGGGGATGTGGAAGAGATATCCCAGATAAGGAAGGGAGATGGGTAAGAGAGATCCCACAGTAATAATGGGGATGGGGAAGAGAGATCACACAGGAGGAAATGGGAATGGGAAGAGGGATCCCACAGGAGGTAGGGGGATGTGGGTGAGAGATCCCAGTGAAGGGATGGAGATGGGGAAGTGATATCCCACAGTAGGAAGACTGATGTGGAAGAGAGATCCCACTGTCGGAAGGGGGCTGGGGATCTCGATAAGAGAATCCACAGGAGGAAGGGGGATGGGGGAGAGAAATGCCAGAGAAGGAGTAGTTTTGGGGATGAGAGATCCTACAGGAGGAAGGGGATGGGGAAGAGAGATCCCACAGGAGGAAGGGGGATGGGGAAGAGATCCCAGAGGAGGAAGGGGGATGGGGAAGAGAGATCGCAGAGGAACTAGGGGGATAGGGAAGAGAGATCCCACAGGAGGAAGGGGTATGACGAAGAGAGTGTTCCCAGATTAGGAAGGGGGATGGGTAAGAAAGATCCCACAGGAGGATTGGGGATGGGGAAGAGGGATCCCACAGAGGGAAGGGGGATGGTGTAGAGAGAACCCACCGGAGGAAGGGGGGTGGGAGAGAGAAATACCACCGGAGGATGGGGGATGGGGAATAGAGATCCCAGAGCAGGATGGAGGATGTGGAAGAGAGATCCCACAGGAGGAATGGGGATGGGCAAGCAAGATCCCACAGGAGGAAGGGGATGGGGAAGAGAGATCCTACAGGAGGAAGGGGGATGGGCAAGAGAGATCCCACAGGAGGAAGGGGATTGGCAAGAGAGATCCCACAGGAGGGAGGGGTTGGAGGAGAGATCCCACAGGAGGATGCCGGATAGCGAAGGGATATCGCACAGGACGAAGGGGGATGGTGAAGAGTTATCCCGTAGGAGGAAGCAGGATGCGGAAGAGAGATCCCACTGGAGAAAGTGGGCTGGGGATCTAGATAAGAGAATCCACAAGAGGAAGGGAGATGGGGGTGAGAAATGGCAGAGAAGGAGGTGGATTGGGGATGAGAGATCCTACAGGAGGAAGGGGGATGGGGAAGAGAGATCCCACAGGAGGAAGGGGGATGGAGAAGAGAGATCTCAGAGGAAGAAGGGAGATGGGTAAAGAAGATCCCACAGGAATAATGGGGATGGGGAAGAGAGATCTCACAGGAGGAAGTGGGATGGAGAAGAGAGATCCCACAGGAGGAAGGGTGATGGGGAAGTGAGGTCCTACATGAGAAAGGGGGATGGGGAGGAGAGATCCCACAGGAGGAAGGGAATGGGGAAGTGAGATCCTACAGGAATAAGGGGGATAGCGAAGAGATTTCCCCCAGGAAGGGAGATGGGAGAGAGAGATACCACCGGCGAAAAGTGGATGGGGAAGATATAAACCACAGGACGAAGGTGGACTGTGGAGAGAAATCCCTGAGAAGGTGGAGGGATGGGGAAGGAGAGATCCCACAGGAGGAAGGGGGTGGTTAAGAGATTCCACAAGAGGAAGGGAATGGGGAAGAGAGCTCCTGCAGGAGGAAGGGGTATGGCGAAGAGAGTGTTCCCAGATTAGGAAGGGGGATGTGGAAGAGATATCCCAGATAAGGAAGGGAGATGGGTAAGAGAGATCCCACAGTTATAAGGGGGATCGGGAAGAGAGATCCCACAGGAGGAAGGGGGATGGGGAAGAGAGATCCCACAGAATAAGGTGGATGGTGAAGAGAGATCACACAGGAGGAAATGGGAATGGGAAGAGGGATCCCACAGGAGGAAGGGGGATGTGGGTGAGAGATCCCAGTGAAGGGATGGAGATGGGGAAGTGATATCCCACAGTAGGAAGACTGATGTGGAAGAGAGATCCCACTGTTGGAAGGGGGCTGGGGATCTCGATAAGAGAATCCACAGGAGGAAGGGGGATGGGGGAGAGAAATGCCAGAGAAGGAGTAGGTTTGGGGATGAGAGATCCTACAGGAGGAATGGGATGGGGAAGAGAGATCCCACAGGAGGAAGGGGGATGGGGAAGAGATCCCAGAGGAGGAAGGGGGATGGGGAAGAGAGATCGCAGAGGAACTAGGGGGATAGGGAAGAGAGATCCCACAGGAGGAAGTGGTATGGCGAAGAGAGTGTTCCCAGATTAGGAAGGGGGATGGGTAAGAAAGATCCCACAGGAGGATTGGGGATGGGGAAGAGGGATCCCACAGAGGGAAGGGGGATGGTGTAGAGAGAACCCACAGGAGGAAGCGGGGTGGGAGAGAGAAATACCACCGGAGGATGGGGGAT
The DNA here is from genome assembly GCF_030144855.1 of Hypanus sabinus. NCBI lineage: Eukaryota > Metazoa > Chordata > Chondrichthyes > Myliobatiformes > Dasyatidae > Hypanus > Hypanus sabinus. The sequence goes on along the minus strand of NW_026780444.1, from coordinate 132,702 downwards.
GGGGAATAGAGATCCCAGAGCAGGATGGAGGATGTGGAAGAGAGATCCCACAGGAGGAATGGGGATGGGCAAGCAAGATCCCACAGGAGGAAGGGGATGGGGAAGAGAGATCCTACAGGAGGAAGGGGGATGGGCAAGAGAGATCCCACAGGAGGAAGGGGATTGGGAAGAGAGTTTCCACAGGAGGAAGGGGAAAGGGGAAGAGAGTTCCCAGAGGAGGAATGGGGATGGGCAAGAGAGATCCCACAGGAGGATGCCGGATAGGGAAGGGATATCGCACAGGACGAAGGGGGATGTAGAAGCGAGATCCCACCGGTGGATTGCTACCCGTGCCATGTGCTACTGAGGCTAGAAGTAGGAAGATAATGCAGCTAAATACATGGCTGAGGGGATGGTGCATGAGGGAGGGGTTCATGTTTCTGGACAATTCGGCTTTCTTCCAGGGGATGTGGGGCCTGTTTGAATTGGATAGTTTACACCTGAACTGGAGGGGACTAACATCCTTGCCGGTAGGTGAGCAAGTTCTGCTCCGGGGGTTTTATACTAGATCACAGTGGGACGGGAACCAGATTGTTAGATTAGATCGTGAGGTGGAGGAGGATAAGGGTCATGCGAGGACTGCTTGTATAGACAGATATCAATGAATCGTATGTGATAGAAATGTTCTCAGTTGCATCTATTTCAATGCAAGGAGTATTGTGTGTAAGGCAGATGAGTTTCGGTTGTGGATTGGCACATGATGATTTCGACATTATTGCTATTAGTAAGACTTGGTTGCAGGAGGGGCAGGACTAATAACTACATAACCATATAGCAATTACAGCATGATAACAGCCCATTTCGGCCCTTCTAGTCCGTGCCGAACGCATTTTCTTACCCAGTCCCACTGACCCGCACTCAGCCCATAACCCTCCATTCCTTTCCTGTCCATATACCTATCCAATTTTACTTTAAATGACAATACTGAACCTGCCTCTACCACTTCTACTGGAAGATCCACACAGCTACCACTCTCTGAGTAAAGAAATTCCCGCTTGTGTTACCCTGAAACGTTTGCCCCCTAACTCTCAACTCATGTCCTCTTGTTTGAATCTCCCCTATTCTCAATGGAAAGAGCCTATCCACGTCAACTCTATCTACCCCCCTCATAATTTGAAATACCTCTTTCAAGTCCCCTCTGAACCTTCTAAGCTCCAAAGTATAAAGACCTAACTTGTTCAATCTTTCCCTGTAACTTAGGTGCTGAAACCCAGGTAACATTCAATTAAATCGTCACTATACTTTCTCTATTTTGTTGATATCTTTCCTATAATTCAGCGACCAGAACTGTACACAGTATTCCAAATTCGGCCTTACCAATGCCTTGTACAATTTTAACATTACATCTCAACTCCTATACTCAATTCCCTGGTTTACGAAGGCCAGCATACCTAAAGTTTTCTTCACCACCCTATCCACATGAGATTCAACCTTCTGGGAACTATGCACCATTATTCCTGGATCACTCAGTTCTACTGCAATCTTCAATGCCCTATAATTTACCATGTATGTCCTATTTGGATTATTCCTACTAAAATGTAGCACCTCACACTTATCAGCATTAATCTCCATCTGTCATCTTTAAGCCCACTCTTCTAAGTGACCTAAATATCTCTGCAGAGTTATTAAACCTTCTTCAATATCCACAACACCACCTACCTTAGTATCATCTGCATACTTACTAACCCAATTTACCACCCCATCATCCAGATCATTAATGTATATGACAAACAACATTGGACCCAATACAGATCCCTCAGGCACACCACTAGTCACCGGCCTCCAACCTGACAAACTGTTATCCACCACTACTCTCTGGCATCTCCCATGTAGCCACTGTTGAATCCATTTTACTAATTCAATATTAATACCTAACGATTGAATCGTCTTGACTAAACTTTTGTGCAGAACCTTGTCAAAGGCCTTGCTGAAGTCCATATAGACAATATCCACTGCTTGACCCTCGTCAAATTTCCTCGTAACCCCTTAAAAAAATTCAATCAGATTTGTCAAACATGACCTTCCACGCACAAATCCATGTTGACTGTTCTTAATCAGACCCTGTCTATCCAGATAATTATATATACCATCTCTAAGAATACTTTCCATTAATTTACCAACCACTGATGTCAAACTGACAGGCCTTTAATTGCTAGGTTTACTCTTAGAACCCGTTTTAAACAATGGAACCACGTGAGCAATACGCCAATCCTCCGGCACCATCCCTGTTTCTAATGAAATTTGAAATATTTCTGTCAGAGCCCCTGCTATTTCTGCACTAACCTCCCTCATGGTCTTAGGGAATATCCTGTCAGGATCCGGAGAATTATCCACTTTTATATTTTTTTAAAGGGCCAGCTTCATGTTCCGTTGTTTCAGAGGTGATGGGGGTAGGGATGAAAGGGGAAGGAGTGGCATGACGATTCACGGAGAATAGCACAGCTGTGGGTAGATGGAGGGATTGTCTACAGAGGCCATATGGGTGGAGCTGAGGAACGGGAAATGTGTGAGCACACTAATAGGGTTGTATAATAGACCGCCCAATAGTCAGAGAGAATTGGAGGAGCAAATCTGTAGATAGGTAGTACATCAATATAAGAAACAGAAAGTTGTAATCGTTAGGGGATTTTAACTTTCCACATATTGACGGGGTCTCCCACTCTGAGAAAGGGTTAGATGGTGTGGAGTTTGTCAAATGTGTTCAGGAAAGTTTTCTAAATCAATATGTTGAGGTATCAACGAGAGAGGGTGCAGTACCTGATCTCCTATTACGGACCCAGACAGGTCAGGTGACAGAAGTATGTGTAGGTGAACATTTTGGGTCCAGTGACCATAATGTCATTAATTTCAAGATAATTATGGATAAGGATAGGACTGGTCCACCAGTTAAGGTTCTGAATTGGAGAAGGGCCAATTTTGTGGAAATGAGAGAGGATCTGAGAAGAGTGAATTGGGATAAGTTGTTTTCTGGCAAGGATGTGTTCAGTAAGTGGAACGCCTTCAAGGGTGAAATTTTGAGAGTGCAGAGTTTGCATGTTCCTGCCAGGATTAAAGGCAAAGTTAACAGGCAGAGGGAACCTTGGTTTTCAAGGGATATTGGCGATCTGCTTAAGTAGGTGTTTAGCAGCTATAGGAAACAAGGAACAAATGAGGTACTTGAAGAGTATAGAAAATGTAAGCAAATACTAAAGAAGGAAATCAGGAAGGCAAAAAGAAGACATGAGGTTGCTTTGGCAGATAATGCTAAGGTAAACCCGAAGGGTTTCTACAAGTATATTGACAGTAAAAGGATTTTAAGGATAAAATTGGTCCCCTAGAAGATCAGAGTGGTCATCTATGTTGGAGCCTCACGAGATGGGGGAGTTCTTAAACAGTTTTTTTGCGTCAGTGTTTACTCAGGAAACTGCCATAGCGGATATGGAATTAAGGGAAACAAACAGTAGTGTCATGGAACATATAGAGTTTAAAGAGGAGGAGCTGCTTGCTGCCTTACAGCGAATAAAGGTAGATAAATCCCCCAAAAGGTTGTATCCATGGATTTAAAATATCCTCTGCCAGGGGTGCGGTGCCGGAGGATTGGTGGGTAGCTCATGTTGTTCCGTTGTTTGAAAAAGGCTCCAAATGTACACCAGGTAATTACAGACCAGTGAGCCTGACATCAGTACTAGGTAAATTATCAGAAGTTGTTCTGAGAGATCGGATATACAAGGATTTGGACAGCCAAGGGCTGATTAACGATAGTCAACATGGCTTTGTATGTGGTAGATTGTGTTTAATGAATCCTGTAGTGTTTTTCGAGGAGGTTACCAAGAATGCATATGAAGGAAAGGCTGTGGATGTTGTCTACATGGACTTTTGTAAGGCCTCTGACAAGGTCCCACGTAATAAGTTAGTTCAAAATGTTCAGACACTAGGTATCCATGGAGAGGTTGTAAACTGGATTTGAAATTGGCTGTGTCAGAGAAGACAGAGAGTGGTAGTGGATGATTGTTTCACAGACTGGTGGTGTGTCTCAGGGATCTGTGCTGGGACCATTGTTGTTTGTTGTCTGTATCAATGATCTAGATGATAATGTGATAAATTGGATCAGCAGGTTTGTGGATGACACTAAGATAGAGGTGTTGTGGACAGCGAGGAAGGCTTTCAAAGCTTGCAGAGGGATCTGGACCAACTGGAAAAATGAGCCAAAAAATGGCAGATGGAATTTATGACGTATGACATTTAACAATATAACAATCACAGCACGGAAACAGGCCATCTCAGCCTTTCTGGTCTGTGCCGAATGCTTACTCTCACCTAGCCCCACCTACCTGCACTCAGCCAATAACCCCCCATTCCATTCCTTTCCTGTCCATATACCTATCCATTTTTTTTTTTAAATGGCAAAATTGAACCTGCCTCTACCACATCGACTGGAAGCTCATTCCACATAGCTACCACTCTCTGAGTAAAGAAGTTCTCCCTTGTGTTACCCCTAAACTTTTGCCCTTTCACTCTCAACTCATTCCCTCTTGTTCGATTCTCCCCTACTCTGAATGGAAAAAGACTATCTACATCAACTCTATCTATCCCCCTCATAATTTTAAATACCTCTTTCAAGTCCCCCCTCATCCTTCTATGCTCCGAAGAATAAAGACCTAACTTGTTCAATCTTTCCCTGTAACGTAGGTGCTGAAACCCAGGTAACATTCTGGTAAATTTATTCTATACTCTCTCTGTTTTGTTGACATCTTTCCTATAATTAGGTGACCAGAACTGTACACAATACTCCAAATTTGGTATTAACAATGCCTTGTACAATTTTAACATTACATCCCAACTCTTATACTCAATGCTCTGATTTATAAAGACCAGCATACCAAAAGTTTTCTGCACCACCCTATCCACATGAGATTCAACCTTCTGGGAACTATGCACCATTATTCCTGGATCACTGTTCTACTGCATTCCTCAGTGCCCTACCATTTACTATATATGTCCTTTTTGGATTATTCCTACCAAAATGTATCACCTCACACATATCAACATTAAACTCCATATACCATCTTTCAGCCCACTCTTCGCAGTGGCCTAAATCTTTGAACAACAAGATTTGAAAACCTTCATTATCCACAACGTCAACTATCTGAGTATTATCTGCATATTTCCTAATCCAATTTACCATTCCTTCATCCAGAACATTAATGTATATGACAAACAACATTGGACCCAGTACAGATCCCTGAGGCACACCACTATTCACCACTTTAATACAGAAATGTGTGAGGTGTTGCATTTCGGAAGGACAAATCAAGGTAAGACATACACAGAAACTGGTAGGGCAATGAGGAGTGCGGAGGGTCAAAGGGATCTGGGAGTTCAGATACATAATTCCCTGAAAGTGGCGTCACAGGTGGACAGGGTTGTAAAGAAGGCTTTTGGCATCCTAGCATTCATAACTCAAAGTACTGAGTATAGGAGTTGGAATGTTATGTTGAGGTTGTATAGGACATCGGTAAGGCCAAATCTGGAGTATTCTGTGCAGTTCTGGTCACTGAACTATAGGAAGGATATCAGTAAGATTGAAAGAGTGCAGAGAAGATTTACTAGGATGTTGCCGGGTCTTCAGGAGTTGAGTTACAAGGAAAGATTGAACAGGTTAGGACTTTATTCCTTGGAGCATAGAAGAATGCGGGAATATTTCAAAGCGGTTTACAAAACTCTGAGGGGTATAGACAGAGTAAATGTGAATAGGCTCTTTCCACATAGATTAGGTGAGATAAATTACAAGAGGACTTGGCTTCGGGGTGAAAGGAGAAAGGTATCGGGGGAAATTCTTCACTGAGAATGTGGTGAGAGTGTGGAACGAGCTGCCATCTGATGTAGAAAATGTGGACTCACTCTTAAGCTTTAAGAATAAATTGGATAGATACATGGATGGGAGAGGTCTGGAAGGTTATAGACTGGGTTCAGGTCAATGGGACAAGTGGAATAAAGTTTCAGCACAGAGCAGAAGGGCCGAATGGCTTGTTTTCTGTGTGCTGGTGTTTTATGATTTTATGATTCTATGAAGGGGTGTGGGGAGGAGAGTTCACTCAGGCGGGAAGATGCGGAAGGGATATCCCACAGAAGGATGTGGGAAGGGGAAGAGAGATCCCACAGGAGGAAAGGGGAGGGGGAAAAGCAATCCCACCGGAGGAAGGGGGATGTGGAAGAGAGATCCCACAGGAGGAAGGGGGATTGGGAAGAGAGGTCCCACAGGAGGAAGTGGGATGGGGAAGCGAGATCTCACAGAAGGAAGGGGAATGGGGAATAGAGATCCCATAGGATGATGGGGATGGGGACGAGAAACGAAACAGAAGGAAGTGGGTGGGGAAGCGGGATCATACAGGAGGTTGGGGGATGAGTAGGAGAGATCACATAGGAGGGAGAGGGATGGGGAAAATAAATGCTACGGGAGGAAGTGGGATGGGGAACCCACAGTAGGAAATGGGATAGGGAAGAGAGATCCCACAGGAAGAAATGGGTGGGGAGGTTAAATGCCACAGGAGGAAGGGGGATGCGGAAGAGAGATCCAACAGCAGGAAGTTGATGGGGAAGTGAGATCCCACAGATGGAAGTGGGATGGGAACAGAGGCCCCAGAGGGTGAAATGGGATGCGGAAGAGAGATCCTACAGGAGCATGGGGTGTGGAGAAGAGAGATTCCACTTTAGGAATGGGGATGGGGAAGAGAAATTCATCAGGAGGAAGGGAGCTGGTGATGAGAGATCCCACAGGAGGAAGGGGTATGGGGATGAGCGATCCCACAGAAGGAAGGGGGATGGGGAAGAAAGATTCCACGGCAGGAAGGGGGATGGTAGTGAGAGATCCCACAGAAGGAAGGGGGATGGGAATGAGAGATCCCACAGGAGGAAGGTGGATGCTGAGGAGAGATCCAACTGTTGGAAGGAAGGGGGAGTGGGAACAGAGAGCCCAGAGGATGAAAGGACGTTGGGAACGCGAGATCACACAGGTGGATTGCTAACTGTGCCGTGTGCTAGTGAGGCTAGAAATAGGAAGACAATGCAGCTAAATACGTGGCTGAGGAGATGGTGCATGAGGGAGGAGTTCATGGTTCTGGACAATTGGGATTTCTTCCAGGGGAGGTGCGACCAGTTTGAATTGGACAGGTTGCACCTGAACTGGAGGGGACTAATATCCTTGCCCGTAGCTTAGCAAGTTCTGCTCCGAGGGTTTTAAACTAGATTGTAGGTGGAGGGGGTAGAGTGTGAGAGCAGATAGTGAGGTGGTGGAGGGTAAGGGTCATGCAATGACTGCTTGTATAGGCAGATATCAAAGGTGTGTACGTGATAGAAATGTTCTCAGGTGCATCTATTTCCATGCAAGGAGTATTGTAGGTAAGGCCGATGAGTTTAGGGCGTGGATTGGCACATGATAATTTTGACATTATTGCTATTTTAAGACTTGGTGTGCAGGAGGGGCAGGACTGGCAGCTTCATGTTCTGGGTTTCCATTGTTTCAGATGTGATAGGGGGGAGGGATGAAAGGGGATGGAGTGGCATTACCAGTCAGGGAGAATATCACAGCTGTGTGTAGACGGGAGAGCCCAGAGGGTTCGTCTACAGAGGCCATATGGGTGGAGCTGAGGAACGGGAAAGGTGTGACCACACTAATAGGGTTGTATTATAGACCGCCCAATAGGCAGAGAGAATTGGAGGAGCAAATCTGTAGAGAGGTAGCAGACCAATGTAAGAAACAGAAAGTTGTAATAGAAGGGGATTTTAACTTTCCGCATATTGATGGGGACGCCCACTCTGAGAAAGAGTCAGATGGCGTGGAGTTTATCAAATATGTTCAGGAAAGTTTTCTAAATCAATATGTTGAGGTACCAACGAGAGAGGGTGCAGTACCTGATCTCCTATTAGGGAACCAGACTGGTCTGGTGACAGCAGTATCTTTAAGCAAACATTTTTGGTCCAGTCACCATAATGTCATTAGTTTCAAGATAATTTTGGATCAGGATAGGACTGGTCCACCAGTTAAGGTTCTAAAATGGAGAAGGGCCAATTTTGTGGAAATGAGAGAGGATCTGGGAAAAGTGGATTGGAATAAGTTGTTTTCTGGCAAGGATGTGTTCAGTAAGTGGAACACCTTCAAGGGTGAAATTTTGAGAGCGCAGAGTCTGCATGTTCCTGCCAGGAATAAAGGCAAAGTTAACAGGCAGAGGGAACCTTGGTTTTCAACGGATATTGGCGATGTGGTTAAGCAGGTGTTTAGCAGGTATAGGCAACAAGGGACAAATGAGGTACTTGAAGTGTATAGAAAATGTAAGGTAATATTAAAGAAGGAAATCAGGAAAGCAAAAAGAAGACATGAGGTTGCTTTGGCAGATAATATGAAGGTAAACCCAAAGGGTTTCTTCAAGTAAATTAAGAGTAAAAGGATAGTAAAGGACAAAATTGGTCCCCTGGAAGATCAGAGTGGTTGTCTATGTTGGAGCCTCACGAGATGGGGGAGATCTTAAACAGTTTTTTGTGTCAGTGTTTACTCAGGAAACTGGCATAGCGGATATAGAAGTAAGGGAAACCAACAGTAGTGTCATGGAACATATAGAGATTAAAGAGGAGGAGCTGCTTGCTGCCTTACAGTGAATAAAGGTAGATAAATCTCCGGGCCTGACTTGATATTTTCTCGGATCTTGAGAGAGACTAATGTAGAAATTGCAGGGGCCCTGGCAGAAATACTTAAAATGTCCTCAGCCACGGGTGCGGTGCCGGAGGATAGGAGGGTAGCTCATGTTCTTCCGTTGTTTGAAAAAGGCTCCTAAAGTACACCAGGCAATTACAGGTGTTATGTACTCGTGACACATGACAGTGGAGCCCTTGTCCCGTGACTGGGTTTGAAGCTGTGCTGGTCTTGAGGTGATGGTCTTGTGATGGTGGAATGACGTCATTTTCCCGCCAGTAGAGATCATGTGATGGGTTTTTTTTACAGGTTATAAAAGGTAGACCCCACCCTGTGAGGAGGGGCAGTTCGTGGCTGGATTTGCCAGGTTGATTTCATGCCACTGCGTGTTTGAAGTGATGACGCAGTTTAGCTGAAGGATGAAGTTTTTATTTAATGCCTAAAGTTTAAGAGGTCATTGCCAGCAGGTTCTTTACGATTCTGCTAGTTCGGAATTAGTGGAGAGTGAAGATCGAGGAGAATCGCTTTCTACGGTGAAACGGGGGCGACCTTTGTTTGATCCTTATTTGGAAGGATTTCATTGACTATCTTCTTGTTAATCCCTAGGTTTAACTAGAAAGGATTGAAGGTAGTGGAGAAGGAAAGGTCAGTGCCTTTAAGCCGTTCTGTTTCGTGAATTCTTCGTGGGAAGTTCGACGTCGGGGATCGAAGCAAACGACGTGAAAGAGAACCTAAATCGTCTTATAAAGTCTCTCCTTTTAGATGGACTGTGAGCATATCGAACTTTTGGCAATACCACTTTAAAGAACTGTTTCTGGAATATCACTTTACGAACTGTTTGGACTGCCGCTCAGCAGCTGTTTCCGGTTACGGTAGTGTTTGTTTACTTTTGGGGTGTTTGTTTTCTGTGTTTAATAAACGTGTTGATTGTCATAAGAAACCCTTGCCGAACTCATATGTTTATTGTTGCCTGAATACGTAACACAGGCCAGTGAGCCTGACATCAGTAGTAGGTAAATTATTGGAAGGTTTTCTGAGAGATCGGATATACAAGGATTTGGACAGCCAAGGGCTGATTAAAGATAGTCAGCATGAATTTGTGTGTGGTAGATTGTGTTTAATGAATCCTGTAGTTTTTCGAAGAGGTTACCAAGAATGCATATGAAGGCAAGGCTGTGGATGTTGTCTACATTGACTTTTGTAAGGCCTTTGACAAGGTCCCACGTAATAAGTTAGTTCTAAAGGTCCAGACACTAGGTATCCATGGAGAGGTTGTAAACTGGATTCGAATTATCTGTGTGGGAGAAGACAGAGAGTGGTATTGGATGATTGCTTCTCAGACTGGAGGCCTGTGACTAGTGGTGTGTCTCAGGGATCTGTGCTGGGACCATCGTTGTTTGTTGTCTATATCAATGATGTAGATGATAATGTGATAAATTGGATGAGCAGGTTTGTGGATGACACTAAGCTAGAGGTGTTGTGGACAGCGAGGAAGGCTTTCAAAGCTTGCAGAGGGATCTGAACCAACTGGAAGAATGGGCCAGAAAATGGCAGATGGAATTTAATGCAGACAAGTGTGATGTGTTCCATTTTGGAAGGACAAATCAAGGTACGACATACACGATAAACAGTAGGGCACTGAAGAGAGCGGAGGAACAAAGGGAGCTGGGGGTTCAGATACATAATTCCCTGAAAGTGGCATCACAGGTGGACAGGACTGTAAAGAAGGCTTTTGGCATCCTTGCATTCATAAATAAAAGTACTGAGTATAGGTGTTGGAATATTATGGTGAGGTTGTATGAGACATTGGTGAGGCAAAATTTGGAGTATTGTGTGCAGTTCTGGTCACTGAACTATAGGAAGGATATCAGTAAGTTTGATAAAGTGCAGAGAAAATTTACTAGGATGTTGCCGGGTCATCAGGAGTTGAGTTACAAGGAAAGATTGAACAGATTAGGACTTTATTCCTTGTAGCATAGAAGAATGAAGGGAGATTTGATAGAGGTTTACAATATTATGAGGGTATAGACAGGGTAAATGCTAATAGGCTCTTTCCACATAGATTAGGAAAGATAAATATGAGCAGACATGGCTTCAGCGTGAAAGGGGAAAGGTTTGGGGGGAGCATTAGGAGGAACTTCTTCACTCAGAGGGTGGTGAGAGTGTGGAACGAGCTGCCATCTGATGTGGAAAATATGGACTCACTGTTAAGCTTTAAGAATAAATTGGATAGATACATGGATGGGAGAGGACTGGAGGGTTATGGACTGGGTGCAGGTCAATGGGACTAGCAGAATAAGGTTTCGGTACAGACTAGAAGGACCGAATGGCTTGTTTTCTGTGCTGTAGTGTTCTATGATTTTATGATTCTATGGGGAGGAGAGTTCCCACAGGCGAGATGGGGATAGGGAGGAGAGATCCCAAAGGAGGAAGGGGGATGGGGTAGGGAGAACCCACAGGAGGAAGGGGGATGGGGAAGAGGGATCCCACAGGACGAAGGGGAATGGGGAAGAGAGATCCCACAGGAAGAAGGGGACGGGGAAGGGAGACCCCACAGGAAGAAGGGGACGGGGAAGGGAGATCCCACAGAACGCATGGGAGTGTGGAAGAGAGATCCCACAGCAGGATGAGGCATGGGAAGAGAGATCCCATGGGAGGAAGGGGGATATAGAGAGAGATTAAACAGGATTAAGGGGGAAGGGGTTGAGAGATTGGCCAGGAGTAGGAGGGATGTGGAAGAGAGTTCCCACAGGAGGATGTGGGATTAGGAAGAGAAATCTCACAGGGGGAAGAGGGATGGGTAGAGAAATTCCACAGGACAATGGGGCATGCCAAAGAGAGATCCAACAGGAAGAAGTCAATGGGGGAGAGAGATCCCATAGGAGGAAGGGGGACGGGGAAGAGAATCCATAGGAAGGGGGATGGGGAAGAGTGATCTCAGAGGTGAAAGGGAGATGGGGAAGAGAGATCCCACAGGTGGATGGGGGATGGGGAGGAGAGATCCCACACTGGGAAGGGGGATGGGGAAGAGAAATCCCACGGGATGAAAGGGAGATGGGGAAGAGAGATCCCACAGGAGGAAGGGGGATGGGGAGGAGAGATCCCACAGGAGGAAGGAGGATGGGGAGGAGAGATTTCATGGGGTGGGGTTGTGTGGAAAAGACATCCCACAGAAGGATGAGAAAATGGGGATGGGGGCGAGATTCCAAAGAATGGAAGGGGGTTTGGGATGAGAGGTCCCACAGGAGGATTCCAAGGGTAAACGATAATCCTGCAAGATGAGAGGATGTAGAAATTTTTTTACGTGTGTGTTGGGTCTGAACAGAGGCCCAGAGGAGATGCACCCTCGCTCTTTGCGTATCTGGAAGTGAGCAAAGTCACACACGGGGAATGGCAGTGGGAGGACAATCTCACAATGGTATTTCTTTCTTTCCTCACTGGGACAGTCTGCTGACGGTCTCTTTTCCCTCACCGGGAAGGGGGTGTGAATCTCTGACCCACCTGCTGCAATCAGTGTCGGTCTGGGTGTCAGTAACAGTGAGAAGGAACATTGTCAATGGACGTGTCACAGGCAGCGAGAAACACGGCCATTCCTGTGATTTACTACCATTAAACCAATAGTCGTTGTTCACTGATCTGATGAAGACTCCAACATCCCTTCACAAGGAACCTCAGAACCCTCCCGTCCTTGGGGAATTACTGACCGATCCCCTGGGCATTTGTCACAATTTTTCACAATCTGATTTACTACAAATTTACCGAAATCCCTTTACATTGAAACAACACAATGAGACAGTCTCACAGTTCAGAGTGAGAGATAAACCAAGTTACCTCAAATCCTGGCACTTGTACAGCCCGGGTCCCAGCCGCTGTATTCCTTCAATCTGAATGTGGCAGATCCCCAGGTCGAGGTGTTTTATTGCATCACAGAGTCCGATGACATGAGACAGGACCGCGCAGTCCATCGGGGTCAGTGTCATTCCACTGAATGAAAGCATTTCCACAGATCCCAGTGCGGCCTGAGCCAGTCCACGATTCTGAGACTCAAACAGGTAGTGCAATGTGTTCAGGAGGCTCCTTTTACCAGCTTCACTCTCTGTGTTTCCACTCTGGCGTTGAACCTCCTCCTTCACCCAGTCAATCACCCGGCAGGTTGTTTGATGAGGAAATGGACCCAGAAACTCCTCCAGGCCCCGAGCTGTCATTGGGGAGGAGAGACCAGCAACAAAACGAAGAAATACCTCAAATCGTCCATCTGTCGTGTTGTGGGCTTCAGTGAGGAATTTCAGGATATCCCCGGGATGTGGATTCAGGAATTGTGCGACTGCAGCTACAAACTCTTGGATAGTGAGGTGTGGGAATGTGTACACCACGCTCCGGGCAGAATCCTCTCTCTCCAAAAGCTCCATCAGGAACCCAGACAGGAACTGGGAAGGCTGCAGATTGTAGTTGATCAAATCTCCATCTGTAAACACAATCTTCCTCTCGTGAACTCCTCTGAAGGCCATCTGACCAACCCTGAGTAACACATCACGCGGGTTCTCAATCTCACGGCCATGGTTTTTCAGGATGTTGTAAATATAGTAGGAGTACAGTTGGGTGATGGTCTTGGGAACACGCAGTGGGTCCCTGACTCTTTGTGTGAAGAAGGGGCCCAGTGCCAGAGCAAGGATCCAGCAGTAGGAGGGGTTGTAGCTCATGGTATACAGGACCTCGTTCTCCTTCACATGTTTGAAAACAGCTTCCGCCACCGTCTGATCTTCAAAATACCTGATGAAATATTCCTTCCGTTCCTCACCAACAAATCCTAGGATTTCAGCCCAGACACTGATGTCTGCCTTTTCCAATAAATGTAACGCAGTGGGACGGGTGGTCACCAGCACTGAACACCCTGGGAGCAGCTTGCCCTGGATTAAACTGTACACAATATCAGACACCTTGCACTTGAATTCAGGATCTGTGTACTGTGATTCTGTGTCTCTCCGACGATCAACAAAGTTGATTTTGTCCTTGAATTCATCCAAACCATCGAATATGAACAGCAGTCCCTCTGTCTGTTTCCAGATCTCTCCCAGCATATTCCCAAAGTAGGGGTAATGATGCAGAATCAGTTCTTTCAGGTTTATTCTACAGTTAATGGTGTTTAAATCCCGGAATTTGAAACTGAAGACAAACTGGAATTGTTGGTATATCTTCCCCGCGGCCCAGTCATAAACAATCTTTTGTACCATTGTTGTTTTCCCGATCCCTGGGACTCCGGCCACTGCTGCGGATATCCCTGATTTGTTTCCAAAGAAGTATCTTTGCAATTTTTGAACAAAGCTCTTCTTGAATAACTGATCAGTACGGATTTTTTCCAGCTTACCACGGAGATCTTTTTCTCTCCACTCCTCGTGATCTCTGCCTCTTGCCAGCAGCTCATGTTCCACCAGTTTCCGATCTCGAACAGTAGAAATGACCGTGAGCTCAGCGTATCGATCATCCAGCTGGAAAACCTTCACCTTCTCCCTCATCAGGATCGTGTTCACTCTCAGTGTTTCAGTTTGTGTCCGCAAAGTCTCCATGTGTTTCCTTCGAACATCTTATGACGGAAAGAAATAGGTTGTCAATGCCTGATCTGATGTACATGGAGCATACAACATATACTCGTTAAAGACACTGTTCGGGTGAAATCGGGTGATCAGAGATTAGAGTGTCTGAAAATGAACGACGGCCCAGGAACATTTCTGATCTGACTCAGATCCGCTGTTAAAGGCTCCACTCTCCCCTCTGTTGGTAGTTTGCAGATTCCCCGGTGTTCCAGCGAGCACCCAGTGCACACGTGATTCTGGAGAGGAGAGTGTTGTGTGGAGCGGGTGGTTTCACTGCTTTCACTGCTCAGCTTCTGCTGAACTGTGCAACACCGCAGAGGGTAACAGTGGGGGAGGGGGGCATTTACTTGCTCTAATGACTTTTACTTCTCTCACAATGGAACCCATGTTCTTGACACTCCTTTAGGATTAAGCTGTCAGTACTGAGCCACAGAAAAGGAACATAATTTCTGTTTCCTTTTCCAGGCTGAGCCAGTCACGGTGTAACACACCCCGCACTGGTCTACAGTCTCTTATTCTCCGAGGAGCTGGTACATGAACCCAGGCAATTCCACGATGATGTGCGGAAGAGGAGGAAGCTGAAGAGGATGGCAGTGGTAATGGGGAACTCTGAAGTCAGGAGGACAGGCAGGCGATTCTGTGGACACCGATGGCACTTTGCCTCTCAGGTGCCATTGTCCGAAATGTTTCTGGACGTGTCACAATATCCTGAGAAGAGAGGATGAGCAGCCAGAAGTCATGACAAACGTTGGTAACAACGACAAAGGAAGAGAAAAGGGAAGAGGTCTGGAAAACAGAACACAGGGGGTTAGGAAAAAAGCTGAGGAGCAGGAACTCAAAAGTAGTGATCTCAGGATTGCTGCCTTTACCACCCGACAGTGGCAATAGGTATAGAATGAGGTGGCAGAGAAATGTGTGGCGGAGCATTTGGAGCAGAGGGCAGGAATTCAGATTTCTGGATAATTGGGACCACTTCCGGGGTAGGTAGGACCAGTACAAAAGGCACAGGTTGCACGTGAATCCGATGAGGACCAATATTCTTATGGGCTGATTTACTGGAGCTGTTGGGAGTGTTTTAACCTAAAATGGCCGGGGGACTGGACCTAGGATGACAGAGCTGTGGATGAACCAGCAGTTTTACAAGTAGATGACGGGTTTAACATGAATGTAAGGAAGGACAAGCCAATGACTTGGTTCAAATACAGACGGAGCAAACTGTTAAATTGTACCACATCGACAACATTCAAAAGGGTGGAGATGCTGGACTAAACGCATTATATTTAAATGCACGCAACATTCAGAATAAGGTGGACGAACTTTTGGTGCAATTAGAGATTGGTCAGTATGATGTCGTGGGCATCACTGAGTCGTGGCTGAAAGAAGACCATAGCTGGGAGCTTAACGTTAGAAGATTTACATCTTATCGAAAGGACAGGCAGGAAGGCATAGGCGTTGGTGATGTGGCTGTGCTGGTTCGAGGTGGAATCACATCTGCAGAAAGAGGTGACATAGGCTTAGAGAATGATGAAGCTTTGTGGGTGGAGGTAGGAAACTGTAAGAGTTAAAAAAAAGCTTTATGGGGATCCTATATTGGCCTGAAAATAGCGAATGTGTGGGGTTGAGATTGCAAAGGGAGTTGGAAAAGGCATGTGTTAAAGCCAATGACGCAGTTGTAATGAAGGACTTCAATGTGCACGGGGAATAAGAAAATCAAACAAACGTCAGGAATCAGATTGCAAGAGAGGGAATTTATTGAATTCCCACGAGATAGGGTTGCAGAGCAGCTTGTGCTTGAGACGACGTCTTTGATTGGGTGTTGTGTAATAGCCCTGATCTGATGAGGGAGCGTAATGTAAAAGAACCATTAAGAGATAGTGATCATAATATGAGTGAATTCATAATACAGATTGAGAGGGAGAAGCATAACTTACAGTATCAGTATCGCAATGGAATAAAGCGAATTACAGAGGCAGGAGAGAGAAGCTTTCCCAGGTAGATTGGAGAAGGATACTAGCGGAGATGGCTGAAGCTTCTGGGAATAGGTCTCAAGTTGCAGGATGGATACGGCCCATGGAGGAAGAAGTTCTCAAGTGACACGTGTAGGCAACCATGGGTGACAATGGAAGTTAAGGATTGCATAAAAGCCGAGGAAAGGGCATACAAGATAACAATAGTCAACTAAAGAAGCTATAAGTAAGGAAAAGATGAAATATGAGAGCAGAAAAGCCAATGATATAAAGCAGGATAATAAACACTTTTTTTCAGTTATATAAAGATTAAAAGAGAGGTGAGAGTCCATGCTGGAACACTGGAGAATGTGCACTCTACATATATCTTCACTGTGGAAGACGCTACCAGCATGCATTGGTTTGCGAGTGACAGGCAGTAGCAGTGAGTGCCATTGCTATTACAAAGGAAAAACATCTCGGCATACTGAAAACTCTTAAGGTGCAAAGTCACCTGGGCCAGATGGACTGCATCCCAGAGATCTGAGAGAGGTTGCTGAAGGGATGACAACTGGATTGGTCATGATCTTTGAAGAATCACTTTATTATGGCATGGTCCGGAGGACTGGAAGATTGCTATTGTCACTCTACTCTTTAAGAAGGGAGGAAGGCAAAAGAAGGGAAATTATAGGCCAGTTAGCCAATCCTCAGCGACTGGGAAAGAGTTGGAATCTCTTATTAAGTTTGAGGTTTTGAGGTACTTGGAGACTAATGACAATATAAGTTAGCATGGTTTCTGTTGGAATTCATCCTGGAAGTAAGAAGCAGGGTGGACAAAGGAGTCAGTGGATGCCATTTACTTGGATTTTCAGAAGGCATTTGATAAGCTGCCGCACAGGAGTCTGCTTAACCAGATAAAAATCTATGGCGTCACAGGAAAGATACTGGTATGTGCAGCGGAATTGCTGACAGGCAGCAGACAGCGAGTGGGAATAAAAGGGGCCTTTTCTGGTTGGCTGCCAGTGTCCGGTGGTGTTCCGCAGGGATCAGTATTGGGACCGCTGACTTTCAGATTTCTTGTCAGTGATTTAGATGATGGAATGAATGGATTTGTGGCAAAGTTTGCGGATGATACAGAGATAGGTGGAGGGGTCGGTAGTGCGATTGCAACAGGACTGAGGCAAATTGGAAAAAAATGGGCAAAGAGGTGGCAGATGGAATACAGTGTTGGAAATGTATGATAATGCATTTTGGTGAAAGGAGCGGACTATTATCTAAATGGGCAGAAGGTCCAAGGATCAGATGTGCAGAGCGACTTCAGTGGGACCTCGGAGCCTCGAGCAAAACTCACAGAAGATTAATTTAGAGGTCGAGTCTGTGGTAAAGGCGGCAAAAAAGAGAATCGAATATAAATGCTGAGCCTGTACAAGACTGTGTAGTCAGGCTGCACTACAGGCGTGTTGTCAACAGCTTTTCAGTACCTCTCAAAAGATGTGTGGTCATTAGAGAGAGTCCCGAGGAGATTCAAGAGGATGACTCTGGGAATGAAGGGGTTAACATATGAGGTGTGTTTTGGCAACTTTGGGCCTGTACTCACTGGAATTTTAAGGAATGCAAGGGAATCTCTTTTAAACCTGCAGAAGGTTGAAAGGACCAGATAGGGTGGATGTGGAAAGGATGTTTCCTGTGGCAGGTGCATCCAGAACAAGGGGCCAAGGCCTCAAAATTGAGGGGTGATCCTTTACAACAGGTAGGGAGGACTCTTTGAGCCAGAGAATAATGACCGTCTGTAAGGCTCTGCCTCAGACTGCAGTGGAGGCCGAGTCCATGGATGTAATGAAGGCAGAAGTTCCTCATCGGTCAGGGCATCAAAGGATATGGCGAGAAGGCAGGTGTATGGTGTTGCGTGGAATCTGGGATCAGCCATGATGGAATGGCGGAGCAGACTGATGGGCTGAATGGCCTAATTCTGCCCCTATGTCTTATGGAGGAATAACAGCAAATCTCAGCTCCACTTTGGATCAGAGGTGCGAGATTTCCCTTGCTGGAGTTGGATGTTCTAATTGGAATGGTTTGGCTTCAGTTTTGTCAAATCTCCAGATACTCGGCCCTACAGAAAAGGTGTTGTGACAAATGCAAATTGCTTCGTGTCCTCCAGCCTCAGCAACAAAAACCTGTCTCCCAGACTCTGACCGTCTCTAAACAGGCCTCTAAAGACACGTACTCAGACTCTCAGTGTGAAATAACAACAAAAACCTGTCTCCCAGACTCTGACAGTCTCTAAACAGGCCTCTAAAGACACGTACTCAGACTCTCAGTGTGAAATAACAACAAAAACCTGTCTCCCAGACTCTGACAGTCTCTAAACAGGCCTCCAAAGACACGTACTCAGACTCTCAGAGTGAAATAACAACAAAAACCTGTCTCCCAGACTCTGACAGTCTCTAAACAGGCCTCTAAAGAGACGTATTCAGACTCTCAGTGTGAAATAACAACAAAAACCTGTCTCCCAGACTCTGACCGTCTCTAAACAGGCCTCTAAAGACACGTACTCAGACTCTCAGTGTGAAATAACAACAAAAACCTGTCTCCCAGACTCTGACAGTCTCTAAACAGGCCTCTAAAGACACGTACTCAGAATCTCAGTGTGAAATAACAACAAAAACCTGTCTCCCAGACTCTGACAGTCTCTAAACAGGCCTCTAAAGACACGTACTCAGAGTGAAATAACAACAAAAACCTGTCTCCCAGACTCTGACGGTCTCTAAACAGGCCTCTACAGAGACGTATTCAGACTCTCAGTGTGAAATACAGACTTTCAGATTTCCGTTCCATCACTTACCTTCCAGATGCTTGGGCACTTCAGAGAAACCCCGCTCAGTGTCCATGTAGGCGAACTGGCCGTTACCTGTTCAAACAGATTAACCTGCATGAAGTCGGTTCTGTGTAATACTGTAAATTCATCAGCATTTACATCTGTAACACACAGTGTATTGTTCACCGTACCTCGCTCCCGTATTTCATTCAATATTCTGCTCAGCTTCGGTAAATGGTGATGTAGTTTCACAAAGGATTCCCACATCACTTTCCGGGCCCCGGAGCCCTTCTCCATCACCAGATCCAGGAGGAGTTTGGAAGCGCCCGCTCGGTTTCCCTTCTCCGCGAGCTCAGTCACGCTCTGTAATGAACAATGGGAAATATATTGAGGAACGGAGGGATGGGTTCAAATCTACCCTGAACATGGACAGACCCAGCACATTCTGCTCGTCGCAAATCACTGACAGCAATTGTTCGCAGCAGGAAAAAGAAATTAAAAGAAGTTAGCATGGCCAATGATGACTTTCTGAACGCCACAGATTGCGGGGTACTTATCCACTTGGCAAGGTTTAAGCAAAGCAGTCATAGTGTGAGTGAGCCAGAGATAGAGTAGGTTATTGATGCTTTGTGTCAGAGAGGGTTCATTGAGGAGAGGCGGAGGCTTGGGTTGATCTTGGGTAATATTTCCCTTCTCTTTTTCACGGTTAGAACAGTGGGAAAGCCAGGCAGGATAGTGGGATGCTCTTCCTACAGGGTGCGGCAAGACAGGGAGACGTTCAGTGTCCCCGATAACTACACCTTCAGGAATTTCATCCAGCTGCAGCTTAATACAGACTGTGCTGAGGAATCGGAGCTGGAGCTGGGTGAACTCAGGATCATTCCGGAGGCTGAGAGATTGACTCAGGCTATACAGGGAGGGAGCTGTGCACAAGGCCCGGAACACAGGGAACTGGGTGACTGTCAGGAGGGGGAAGGGAACAGGCAGCCACTACAGGAAACTCTTTGTAACAGGGATACGGCTTTCTGTTTCGGGGTATGGCCTAGCAGAGGAAAGCCACGGTGATTATGCCTCAGGCTCTGAGTTTGGCTTTGTGACTCGGAAGGGATGAGAAGTGCTGAGATGCACTGACGGGGAATACAATGATCAGGAGAATAGACTGGAGATTCTGTTTACGAGAACAGGATTTTTGGATAGTGTGTTACCAAGGTCAGTGATATCTCGTATCGAATCTGAAACTTCCTTAAGGGCAGGATGAGCAGGTCTTGGTCCACGTTGGTACCAATGACAAGAGTAGGAAGTGTGATGAGATACTACAAAGTGATACAGATCCAAAATTTCTTGAAAGTATTATCGAAGGTAGATGGCGTTGTAAAGCTTTTTGGACATGGGGCTTCATAAATCGAAATATTGAATACAGACGTTGGAATATTATGTCGAAGTTGATGTTTCAGAGGCTAAATTGAAGCAATGTGTACATCTACCTCCTGAAAGGATATCAATAAGATTGAACGAATGCTGAATTAAATACAGATTGTTACCAGGAGTTGAGGATCTAAGATATAGAGGAAGTGTGAATAGGCTAGGACATTATTCCATAGAGTGTAGGAGGACCATGAGAGATGTGAAAGAGATATACAAGTTTATAAAAGGTATACAGAGAGTTGTTGCGAAAATGCATTTATTACTGAGGTTGAGTGAGACTGGAATTAGAGAGCATAGGGTAATGATGACAGGTGAAAGGCAAAGTGAAGGGGAACCTGTTCACTCAGAGGTTGCTGAAGAGCGCGGAACGTGCTGCCATCTTAATTAGTCGATGTACATTCGAGTTGATTATTTAAGATCAGTTTGGATAAGTTCATTCAATGGGGGAGTTTTGGATGTCTCCAGTCCGGGTTCAGATCAATGGGACTAAGCAGATAATAGGTCGGTGTGGGCTAGATGGGCAGAAGAGCCTGTTGCTGTACTGCAGTGTTTGATGACTATGACTAGGTGAAACTATGGCCGGGCCACTGTTGATTTTTGCCAGGGTAATCCTTGGTGAACCGCAGCAGCTTCACCCTTCACTGCCAGGCTCCATGAGGGGTTCCAGTGCCAGCCAACAGCTGGAAACTAGCAGTGAGGAGCAGCCAGCAAACTCAGGACTATTGTGTATGTCTGACAGACCAAAGCCGACCGGTGGTAATGTTGAGTAAGAAGTTTAGACTGAAATTATCAGCTGCCTCACGTGGAATGTTGTGTTCAGTATGGTGTCTGGCTCTTCACTAATATTCATTCTGGGTGGTAATGGGTGAACGCACTCCAGTAGCACGAGGACCATTGGAAAGCTGTTTCCTTGTAATTCTATGTTAGCTGTAGATGTTTGGAATATTTTCAGTGGCACTAATGTTGCACTTCCCATATTAACAGTATATGCTATGGTAATTACAAACTCAAATTGGAAGTCACAAGGAACAGAAGGTAACAGAACCATGAGGCATGTTGGGATATTGATCAAAAAAAGGGTCAGCAGTTCAAATGAGAGATGACAGTCAGTGTTGAACTGACAATGGGGTTGAAGGTAGACCGAGAATGAGCTGAGAAATAAGTCACTATATATTTGATTTGTGGGAAACCCGTGGGTCATCAGGAGAACGCAGACTGGTCAGTGGCCATTAAGGTCGAACATTGGGAACATGATGTGATGAGTGGTGTAGAGTGGTTATCTGTCCACTTGCAATGTCCGTCAAGTGTCACATCACTAAATTCACCAGTCAATCATTGCCTGTATCCTAATCTGTCTATAAATGAATGTGATCAGAAAACTGGAGAGAAGGTTGTGTTGGTTAATAAAAGTTCAGGGTTTTTCGCAGATGAAAACTCTTTTCTTGATGTTGACCATAAGCGTTACAGGATTTTTGCAGCCCAGAGGTGTCGTTACAACGGTTCTGTCGGTTTGTGATAGATTCAGTAGAATATACAGTCAGTGTATGTCCCTTCCACTTACGTGATACTCCTGCCCGGTGAAGTGATCCTCGCCCATTAACATGAAGCTGACTCCCTCCACGCCCTCCTCAATCGCCTGCTCCAGTCGCTCCATGTAGAATCTCGTCAACCGGAACAGTTGGTGATCGTCACAATTTGACAGGAAGGCGCAGATGGCGGAGTTCAGATCTGTAGTCGGTCATAGAACATAAAATAGTAGATGTACCATGCGTATGCGGACACGATGCCATTTTAAACCAATCCCATTTTCAGGAACAAGGTCAATGTCCCCCGTTCCCGGCCTACTCATGAGTTCAAACGCCTCTCAGACGCTGCTGAGTATCTGTTTCCAGTCCAACCCTCGGCAGCTCATTCCAGACACCGATCACTCTCTGTGGAAAACCTGCATCGTAAATCCCCTTTAAACTTTACCATCTAAACAGACCTGTTACCTCAGGTTTTTGTGGTGAAACTCGTCTACACCCTCTACAGACCCTCCACATCATTCTCGATTTGCGCACAATACTGAAATTGTCTCTTAACCAACGCGTATCCAGTTACAGTCTAACTTTAACAAATACCTCAACTCATCGTTAGCACACTACCAATTGTGTTGCCACCTTAAGGGAGCTGTGCACACCCATCACAGGACCCGACAGTACATCAATCTTGTTATCAGTCCCAACATTCACCGTGCACATTGCTCGCGAATTTGACCTCTCAAAATGCAACTTCTCACATTTGCCTGAATTATCTGTACTTGGTGACTCTCTGTTCCTATTTCTAACTGGATGCCGAACACTTTGACAACAGTCACAAATTTATTCATCTCCTCCAACTCTGTAAATCAACGAATAAGTTCACCCAGTATATCATATGATTAACCTGTTTGATTCACACACACGACGCATGGCGAAACAGTGATCCTTGCGGACACTGCTGGTCACAGACCTTCAGCCAGAACAACGCTCCTCTCGTGCTGAC
Organism: Hypanus sabinus; assembly: GCF_030144855.1. Taxonomy (NCBI): domain Eukaryota; kingdom Metazoa; phylum Chordata; class Chondrichthyes; order Myliobatiformes; family Dasyatidae; genus Hypanus; species Hypanus sabinus. Next base: position 109,698 of record NW_026780444.1, on the reverse strand, counting down.
TCCATTTTATGTACCCAAGGCGACTTTGAAATCAACTTACAGATTCTCAGCCCGAAACATTGAAGGTTATTTTTTTCACTATAGGTGCTTCCTGACCTGCTGAGTTCCTCCAGCATTTTGTACGATGCCCTCTCCACTTACTATTTTGTTTTACTTCCATCCTATTCGCCAAGAGCATTTCATTGCTTCAGTAGCCACCCCCCCCCCCCGCCCCAGATTCCCTGTGTACAATTTCTCTTGTTCACTGTCTCCTGCACCCAGCCCGTCCTCCCTCAATATAACGTCCTTTAACTCGGCCACAGAAAACAAACACCGGGAACTCCCCTCACCTCCATTGTGCAACAACCCGTTAATCTGGGGAGAATTCTACATTGCCCTTCCAAACAGAAAACACCTTCTGTTTCTCTCACTGGCTGTTGGAGGCATTTCCCACATCAGGGCGTACCAAATGCTGACAGAAATTCTATCTGTTCCCTCGACTGTTACATTGCCCGCTGTTGTATTCCTGTCTGAGTGTTACCCACAGCCACCTTATTTAGGGGCTCCTTCTCCTTTCACTCAGGTGAAGATCTGTGTGGTGAGGGGAGCGATTCGATCATTCCCCTCGTTAGGTCCCAGCGCTGGAGCTAGTGAATTGTTCCAGTGCTCATGGACACTTTACCAGTTGGATCAATGACTCCTTTTGATGGTACCTTCTCTCTGCCCCTTTATCTCCCAAGTTTATCCCTCTGAATTATTGATGATTTGATTACACGTGTACCACGATGACAGATTTAATGAGAAAGAGCCCAATGAACATACCTGTGTCCATTCTGACTCTGACTGACGTTGGTTGATTATCGTCTGCTTGTCCGACGTCCGGGTGGAAGAAAGCCCCACCTGCTGGCAATGACCTGAATTACACAAATAAAAAAGTATGAGTCAGTTACTCTGTCCTTCAAATTTAAAACACTTTTGTAACGTCACTGCTCACTCTCCTACATTCCAGGGAGCAAATGGAGATTGGAGCAAAGACCTCCAACTGAACACAAATTTCAAGAAGATAGCAAGGAAATATAAGGAAACTTTCTTAAAGGAGCGATGCACTGAAGCTGAAGAAGCCAACAGAATTGGAAAAAAGAAGAGATCTGTTGCAGAAGATTAGAGACATCAAAGGAACATTTCATGTAAAATGAGCATAGGAAAAGACAAAGAAGGGAAGGACCTTACAGAAGCAAAGGACATCAAAGGGAGTTGGCAGGAACACACAGAAGAATTGTAGAAAGATCCAACAGCGAAGATATCTGCAATGACTTCCTCATCGATCTGGAGCCAGACATTCTGGAAAGTGAAGTCGAATGGGTGATAGAAAACATTGCCAATAATAAGGCTGCAGGATGTGACAGGATTCCAGTAAAATTGTTAAAAATTCTAAAAGGTGATGCTGTAAAAGTGTTGCATGCAATTTTCCAGCAGACCTGGGAAAATATAAACAACAATGACTTTTAGTCAAGTATTCACGTGCTAGAAAGGTAAAGCTAAAGATTATGCAAGCAAGACCCTAGCGATATATGGAACACGAACTACCAGATAGAAGCTGCTTTTAGAAGAGGCAGAGGCACCAGAGACCAAATTGCTAACCTACGCTGGATAATGGAGAAATCGCGAGAATTTCAGAAAAGTATTTATCTATGTTTTATTGACTACTCTAAATCCTTCAGCAGTGCGGTCCATAATATACTATGGCAAATACTTAAAGAAATGGGAATACCTGGACATCTGTTCTGCCTTATGAGAAATTTGTACAAAGATCAAGAAGCAACAGTTGCCAGACACAGAACAACAAACTGGTTCAAGATTTGGAAAGGAGTATGACCAGTCTGCATACTGTCACCCAGCTTATTTAATCTATATGCTGATCATATGAGGAATGCTGGTCCAGGCGACTCAAAATGTTGCAGTGAAAATTTCCAGACAGAATATTAACAACCTCAGATATGCAGGTGATACTATTCTAATGGCTGAAAGAAAGGAGGATCTGAAGAAGCTTCTAATGAAAGTGAAAGAAGAAAGTTGAAAGCTGGCTTCTTGCTCAATATTAAGAAGACCAGCCAGTCCTATTAATTTTGTGGTAATAAATGGAAAGGAAGTGGAAGCAGAGACGGATTTTTTCGTCCCTGGTTCAAAGATTTCTATAGATGGTAACGGTGATAGCCTTTTCAAATTTATTGGGTAGGAGAGCTATTTTGTTGCATTGGAAGGATCCTAATCCACCTACTGCTTTTTTCTGGCTCTCCTCCATTATGTTTTGTTTAAACCTGGAGAAAATTAGAAGTCGGACGTTCGATACATCTTTCAAATTTGAACAAACCTGGCCACCTTTCATTCAATATTTTCAGAAGATCTAATTTCTTATCTTTTTTAATTTTTTTCTTTAGTTTTTTTCTTTCTTTTCTTTCTCCCTCCGTGAAGTTTCAGATTTGACTAGAAGGACGCTTTCTTCTTTTTTTGTAATCTTGTCCTCAAGTGGACTACCCAGTTCCCCACTTTTTTTTTTTGTTTTAGTTTTTAGTTTGTTTAGTGTTTTTTTTCTCTCCTATAAATAGAACATTTCCAGTCTTTTTTTGAATGAATTGTCAAGAGGAGTTGTGTTTCTCTGTTTATATATAATAGCCTAATATTATATTACACATGATTTTGACAATGTATATCATTTTCTTTGTTTGTACGTTTATTCTATTATGTATTTGATATAACTCCACCTCTGATTCGTATCTATTCATATAAATTTTTAATCAATAAAGAAAGATTGAAAATGATGGTAAATGCAGCGTATTAAACGGCGCTTACTTCTGGGGAGGGTAGCAATGGCAAATTTAGATAAAATACTGAAGTGCAGAGACATAACATTGTCTGCGAAGGACCGCAGAGTCAAGTATATAGTATTTCCAGTTGTGATGTAAGGCTGTGAGAGCTGGACAATTATAAAGGCTGAATACAAAATAATCGACGCTTCTGAACTTGGATGTTGGGGGAAAGTGTTCGCTGGACAGCAAGAAGATCGAACAAGTCAATACTTGGAGAAATACGCCAGACTGCTCACTGGGAAGCTTGAAAAGCTCAATTATTTTGACCACATCATGAGGGGACAGGATTCCTTAGAGAAGACTCTCATGTTCGGGGAAACAGAAGGCAAAAGAAGGAGAGGATGACTGAGGCTACGATGGATAGATAATATTAATCAGAAAATGCCTATGCTCTTGGGGTATCTTAGAGAGGCAGTTTCCAGCAAGGAGGCTTTGTGTGCATTAACGCGGTTGTATTTGGCTGTGTTCATGTGTTTTCATGTATGTTTTGAATTACTATTAAACTTGAACATAAATTGGACAATGATTGTATCATAAACAAAAAAAAGAATGGATATAGATGTTTTCAGTCAATAACAGACTTGTTGCATTTTGTCCCTAATGCAGACAGGGAGCAACCATACTCCAAGCATCTGACCACACAACACCCACTGAGACAGCCTGCTGGCCCGAGGTGGGTCTGTTTACTCCGCCGTTTAAACCCAGACACCTCAAACAAAAGGCAGCCACCGGGTCCCTCCAGCCCACCGTGTCAGATAGTAAGATCGTGACTTGCTGTCAAAATCACCCCGACTCCGCACTTGCAGGCAACACTTTATCGGTGTCCACTAAAAATATGCTGAAGTCTTCTCCATCCTTGCTCATACTGAGGAGATAAACCCCCTGAACTCCCATTTCAATCCGTCGCCCTTACAGCTTCGCCAACTCCTTGTTAAGGAAACCCCTTAATGACGAAACCCATATCCCCATTGGTTGGTATACTAAATTGGTATTTGGTGTCACCAATGAGAGACAAGTAAATGTCACGTCACTTCACGAGAGCTACCGGGCACGCGCAGCATGCTGAAATCGTCTCAACATCAGCCGAAACTGACGAAGCTCCGCGAGAGGGCGCGCGGTAGATGGGGAGACTGTAGAGTCAGTAACAGGGAACGGGGAGCGCATCCCTCGGTCCCGTACCGTGCGGACCAGCTCACCGATTGTGTCATGGTCGATCTGCAACCTGCTGGGATACAACATTAACACACAAATCTTGATGTATATACTTAATCAATGTATGATTTCTTTTCACTTGAACTTACATTGGCTTACACTAATTAAACTGTCAGAATTTTTCTAATCAACACACCAAGTGCATAAGTAGACCACTCGGCCTACCGAACATGCTGCTGATCCGATTTAAACTTTCGTTACGCATTCTCCCATGTTCATTTCGATAATACTTCAAAGCCACTCTTTATAGACAAACAGAGCTTTGAATGGAATCAAAGGCTTTAATTTCTCTGGACAGTGAGTAGAAAGAGTTCCTAACTCCCGCGATCAATACTGGCAAAAGAATAGGAGGGTGAGAGGGTGAGTGGGGGGGGGAGGGGAAACTGTTGCTGCGATGCCCTCTCCACAGCCAATCTTTCCACAGGCTCTCTGAACATTGCATCTACCTTTATATCAACTCCTCCATCATCTGATCCAACACGCTGCTTCCCATACTGAGGTTAAACCGACTCCGGCAGCTCTAGTAGTCCTGGCTGCAAGTACATTCGTTCAACTCAAGTACAGGTATAACCCATGGCTTTGATACAGGATTAAATTGGAACATAACTTAATTATAAAACCTATTTCTGCTTAATCACAGATTCATAGGTTCTGAGAACTTATTAGCAGAAAAGTGTTTGATTAATTTAAGTATATGTAAATTATTGGTTGACATTTGCTAGTTCAGACTGAATGAAATGCGGTGCCGGGACATCTGACTTCCAGAGGGATTGCTCTTAACAGAGGCTTGCAAGGCGATATACTCGAGGGCAAGTATATCATTGCAGCTTGCAATAGACAGAGGAGTCAACGACATGTTGCTGCAGTTCATGGTAATTCCACAGTTCCGCAATCACTACAGCAGGAAACGACTGCGGCATCTTATAAAGGGAGGAAATTCTCAAAGCATGTTGAGATTATTATGACGTAACACAGACAAGCAAGGAAACATGAGGAGTGACAAGTTTAAATGAGCAAACGATATGAGGGAATGTGTGTGGCTTCACAGAGCTGATGCTGACAGCTCATTAGCAGATCTGTGATTATTGCAACTGGCATAACTGCTATTTCTCGGTGTATTCAGTCTCACTCCAGCTATTTCCTATCTTCCTTGGTACAGAAATGTTATGTCTAAAGGAACAGTGTTTGGTTAAGTGAGACTCACCAAACTTTCTCCTGACTGAGTCAATGGAAACTCCGAGTCAGAAGAGTTCTGTTGAATTGATGATCTCCGTCCTCGGGCTGGTTCACTTGTTGCTGTTCCCTCGTTTTCAGTTGTGGGCGTTTCTTCCAATAAACTTCTCACCGCAGGTCTAACTTCAATGAAAGAAGGAATGAAGTATGTTACTAAAACAAACGAGAACAAAGCATTAACCTGAAATTTCAATTCTGAACGCATATGTCATGATCCGAGTGAAGAAATCTGTAACTGTCCCTCAGACTTTACAAAGCCTGACATGGGGTACAAAGGAACACAGACAAAATGCTGGAGGAACTCATCAAGCCAGTCAGCATCTGGATGTCAATGTTCCTCTCTTCCAGCTGCTTAGTTCCTCCAGCATTTTGTGGGTGTTGCTTGGATTTCCAGCATCTGAAGATTTTCTCTTATTTGTGATGGAATACAAGGAAGTCATCATTCAGTCATGATATAAGATACAAGTCATAATATATAACAGGAGAATTATCTGATAAAGTCATTCTAGTCTGTTCCATAATCAATCATGGAGGATTACTTTCCAACACCGTATTCTTGCTTCCTGCTATAATTCTCAACCTATTTAGCAAGCCAGAACATGAATAAAACCAGCGATCGCCTCCATCACATTTTCAAATTCCACAGATCAAACAACCTTTGGCTGAAGTAATGTCTCTCATCTCAGTTTTAAAGTGAAGCTTCTTTATTCTGAGGTGGCACTCTCAGATCCCAGACACTCCGTCTAATCCAGACATACTCTCCATTCCCAATGTATCCGGGCTTGTTGTAATTCAGTTGGTAAATAATCACCCCCGCCCTAATTTCAACCCCACCCCCCCCCCCACCAATCCTAGATTTTGAGGGAGGGGGTTGATTTACTCTTCAGCTGGTGTAGCACACCATTGTGGCCGAAGGGCCTGTTCCTGTGATGTACTGTTCCATGTTCTGTTCCATCTTCAGCGTCTTGAGTTTCTGTTCGACTCCCACTGGCCGATAGACAGTGAGGCGAAATTTGCAAACATGGATGGGACAATGAAGCCCCGGCTCCATTTCTACTGGTGGAACCACAAAAGAGCGTATTTAAAAACTTTTTCCTGTGAATGACGGAATGGAAACTCATTCTCTGTTTTGCTTCCCAAGGAACACTAGAACCAAACGTCTGAGCACAGAACAGAAATACTCGTTCAACATCTCATAAACCGGGGCAACTTCATCCCCACATCTATTTTACCTGGGTCAAAACGTGTGGGATCCCAGGCTCCAACCTCACAGGGACACAGCTCACACAGAGATCCATGCACACCTTTCCCACATCTCACTCAGGGTGGTGTAATCAGAGATATATATCACTGGGGTGGCTGGAAACAGGTTCTGGAGGTGCAACTGAACGGATGCATTGAGTCCCGGCATCACCACCTCAACCCCTGCTGGAGCGAGACCAACGGTTCATCTGAGGTGATTCGGTGTAATATTTCCACAATACTGAGCAACCCTGGCCGGATGTATCTAGGAAGCGGGACAAGGCCATCAGTTCGGGGAAATTAACGGGACTCACTGCCCAACATCAGGTCTGTCCCCTCACCGATGAAAAATTGTCGTTCGCGTTTTCCTCTCCGGAATGAGCGATGGAAACTTGGTCTATTTGCCGCAGGCAGCTGTCCGTCACGCGGCTCCCCGCCGGCAAACCGTTTCAACACGAACGGAAAGAAAGCCACCGCTCATCTGGAGACTGGAGTATCTGCAAAGTGATAGTCATCAGAGCGGGGCGGGGCCTCTGAAGGAAAAACCCGCAGATGCTGCAGATCTGCATTTGAAATGGGAGTGACAAGCTGGAACGCATGATGTGGGGGGGGGGTCTACCACCTGAACTGGTGACTCAGCTCCTCGCCCCTCACAAGCTGCCTGACACATTTTTCATATTATTTCATATTTACACCAACTACATTTAAAGCTTCCCTGTGTATCTTCCCCGTCCCTCTAGCTCCACACACGCCATCGCCCAGTGTCAGAGTTATGTGTTCATATCTCATTCCTGTCTGACACACAATTCAGACCAAAGCAGGAATTGTGCAAGTTTCATTCAAACCACTTCTATATTTATAAACACTAATATCTATTCACATTCCTCTGGAGACTTACTGGACAGGAACACTGAAACATCAGGTGAGAAACACCAGGAGGTGCTGTTTCTCACACAATCAACATGATTACGGCTGCTCTCCAATCTCAGCCATATGTTCCTCCTCGATTTCTTCGGTCGCCACACATCTGTAGATCTCTGTTTCCATCCAGGAAACAGGCTGGTGAATCTCTAAAACAAATTCTCTCCAACCACTTTGCTAATCCTCGATATAATTAATTTCCATCTTCTGCAGTCACGTATTGACAAAACCACTCACTTCCCACCCCCCGATACTATTTCCAACTCTCACCTCCCCCGTTATTTGTATCCACCTCACTCCCCAGCTCTTGCCCCATCGCCACTCCTCACCTCTTTTCTCTGACTATTTCCAGTCCACTCTTAGCCCAGAGGGAGGGTCTCGGACCAAAACGTTGACGGCCCATTTCCCTCCACAGATGCTGCACGACCCACTGAGTTCCTCCGGCAGTTTGTTATTTGGTTTATATAACCCGTGTGTGTATGGGGAGCTGGGTTTTACACCATATTCCAGGTACAATCTCAATAAAGCCCAAATGTTCAACTCTCCTTGGAGCTCTGGTGGTCTGTTACCCTGGTGATGAAGGAAGCAGAACTAACTGAAAATTGGAAATAAGGAACTCAACCTCGCATGCTCTGTTTCATTATGACAAAGATGAATACGGAGCTGTCAGCTATTTTGTAATATGGAAGCTAAAATTCCGTGGCTGGATTAACCTTGCCTCGAAGTGCATCAATTAAATCTGTTGGTAGTCCCATATCTACAGAACTTCCAGCAGTGCAGAAACTGGTCCAAAAATCGAAACACATTTGTTGAATGCGGCCTGTCTGTTACTAATGTCAGCTTTGGGATATTTAAAAATGGCATCACACAATGCATTGTGGTAATAGCCATTAAGTTTCCTTCCTTGTTCAGTTAAGTGGTTAAACGTTTCATCATATTCCTGTGTCTACAAATATCTTATAACTTCGATCATCCTCCGGCATTGATACAGGAGGAATTCAGATCCTGATGCTGGACAGTATGATGGAAGGGTGGGTTCCCAGATACAATTAAATGGATTGAGATTGTGACCTCAGGTTCTAGGCTCCCCTACTGTTGAAAAACATCTTGTCATCATCGACTCTATCCAGATCTCAGGATTTCATTGAGGTTCCTGTTCCCAGGGTCACCACCCCTCCATTGAGAACAGGCCCAGAGACACCAAAAGTTCGACATAGATAAAGGTTTGCAGACCAGAATCACTTGCAAACAATAACAAAATTTTCACGAATAACAGACAAAGTGGGAGTAGGATAAATTATTGAGATAACCTGTTATTTCCTCCCCGCCCCGCTAACAGTTAGGAAGTATCTTCTAAATATCAGCGTGCTTACCTACGCATTGAGCTGTAAGCGATGGGAGAGATCGTTTATGATATCTTTGCGCCTGTGTTTACTTGGGAGACAGATAGAGACTATAGAAATGAGGAAATCCAGTCAAGTCATGGATTGTGTACGGATAACACCACAGGTGTTTGCGGCCTTGAGGAGAATTAGGATGGATAAATCCCCAGGGCCTGACAAGGTTTCCCTCGGACCCTGTGACAGGCCGGTGCAGGAGGCCTGGCAGACACGGATGTTGCTGTCATTTAAGGAACTGTGTTACAGGGGCAGGTTGAACCGATTACAAATTGATACCTTGGAGAACATGAGAATCAGGAGAGATGCTCGCAGGGGTTCTCAGCCTTTTTTATGCTATGCGTCAACGGTGGGGCCTCTGGACCCCAAGTTGGGAAGCCCTGCTCGAGGTATACAAACCTATTGTGGTATAATTCAGGTGAATGCATGTATGCTATCAGCCAGCATAAGATCCCCCTCACTTCTCAGTCTCCCATTCTTTATCGAAAATAAAATAAAACTGAAACGTAACACCAGGCTCAAGGACAGTTTCCGTTCTGCTGTTAGAAGCGAAATGAATGTTCCCCAGTGTGATGAGATAGACCCCTGACCTCACAGTTTAACTAAATGTGACTTTGCACCATATATCTACCTGTACTCTACTTTCTCTGTGAACGTATTTAACCATTTATCACCTCAATGTACTGGTGTGATGTATTGATCTATATGGGTGATGGCAAAGACAGGATTTTCACTGTCCCTCGGTTCGTTTGTGAAAAAAAAACGAGATTCCCAATTTTAACCGTGTGTGACAGCCTGGGTAGCTCCTTTGGAAATTCTGGAGGGAGTGTTCACATTTCCGAGAAACTCAGATAAATGAAAAAAGTCTTAATTCTCGCATTAATAGGGCCATATATCGGGAAACATTGGCTGCATGTCGGCTAGCCATAGCAATGGAAAGAAGATGGAAATAAACTTCCCAGTCCCCCGGGAGGACGTGAGAGATCTGGATCTCACTGTCCTTTCTGAACGGGGAAAGATGGAACTACTCATACACGTGGAGGGGTCTCCAGAGCGATTGCTCTGGTTAAACTTCTCTGTCTGAAAGACTACAAAAAGGCAAAATGGCCGCTTTCAATGTGCTGTAAAACTATTGTCGACCCCAGGCATCGATCCAGGTGAAGTTTGGTTCCGACACCGGGCCGGGTGATGGAGATAAAGTTCCCCAGGTACAACTGACCGGATGGACTAGACCCGGCATCACCACCTCATCCCGCTCCTGTGACCCGAGCAACAGGGACTGAGCGGCGGCTCATCTCATGCGGTTCGGCGTGGAGGTCCCACAACCCGGACCAACTCCGTTAGGGTTGCTTCAACACAGAAAGGACAGAAAACCCCCGCCCATCCGGGGACTGTGAAAGAGGGGGCGGGGCCACGAAAAACTACGTCCGGGACTTCACTGGACGGGAACACTGAAACATCAAGTGAGAAACAGCAACAGGTGGCCATTAAGCCATCTACTAGATGACGGCTGCTCCTCAATCTCAGACACATGGCCTGATTACCATTTCTTCGATCCCTTGGGTCTCCACTCATCTTCTGGCCTCTGTCCTTCACTGATCTTCATCTTCCTCCAGGAATCAGTCTGGTGAATCTCTATAACAAATACTCTCTAACCTCTTGGATAATCCTCCAAGGAATTAAATTCATTTCTGCAGCCCCGTGCTGCCCCAATCCCTCTCATCCCACCCCTGTCACTATTTCCACCTCCCCACCTCCCTCTTCTCCTGGATCCACCTCTCACTCCCCAGCTCTTGCCCCATCCCCACCCCTCACCTCTTTTCTCTGACTATATCCCGTCCACTCTCAATCCAGAGGGAGGGTCTCGGCCCGAAATGTTGAAGTCCATTTCCCTCCACTGATGCTGCCCGACCCTCTGAGTTCCTCCGGCAGTTTGTTCTTTGGTCTGTATAACCCGTATTTACGGGGAGCCGGATTTTACTCCAACAAAGTTACTATCTCCAGTCCAAATAATTACCCTAATCACGAGAACGCCTGCAGATGCTGGAAATCCAAAGCAACACACACAATGCTGGCGGTATTTAGCACAACAGACAGTATCCTCGGAAAAGAGTAAACATTTTGGGCAAAGAGTCTTCATTACTGCAAAGGGAGGGGGAAGATACCTGAATAAAAAGTTTCGGGAGGAGAACGAGGCGAGCTTGGATGTCACAGATGAAGTCAAGTGATGGACAGGTCAGGAGCTGGTGAAGAAAGAATAGGAACATTGTCAATAGAAAAAAGGGAAAGAGGAGACCCGGGGGGAAGTAATAAGCTGGTGAGCAGAAAGGGAGGAGGGATGAATGAGCAAGGCAATTGTTGAGAGAGTGATCCCTCTTGAAACAAGAGGCTGGGAGGGCGAGAAAGGTTAAGGTATGTTTAGTTGTAAGATCTCTTCGGAGATGTTGGAAGTTGCACAGTCTGAAGGTGTGGTAGGTAAGGACAAGCGGAACTCTATCACTATTACGGTGGTAAAAGATGTGGTGAGGACGAACTACGGGGAATGGAGGAGACATGAGTGAGAACTACACCAATAGCGGAGGGAGGACAGCCACATCCTGGCAACAGAAGCGGCGGAAGCAAAGAAACTGGGAAGAGGAAAGAACACTTTACGGGTGTTTAGTTGGGAAGAGGTCCGGTCGAGATTACCAAAGTTATCTATAGGTTTATAAAATAAGTTGGTTGGAAATCTATCTCCAGAGATGGAGACAGAGAGCGATCAGGAAAGGGAAAGGAATATGAGCTGGTGAAGAGATGGATTAAATTATATTCAATAACGCTTACAATAAATACAATGTACATTTGAATTCTCTCTCTACCCACTGCACCTCATTCAGTCACCATTAAAACACACTCTGCATTTTTGTTTCGCCGAGAGAAGTGAGTGATCTCGTTTTCCACAATGGGCTCCAGTTGACCTGCTGATCCCACTCACTGTTTTACCACCATTACCCCGAAACCACTCGACAAGAGAGACAGAACCTAGAACAGTACAACACAGGAACAGGCCCTTCGACCCCAATGCTGTACCGAACCATTTAAGTTCGTCATCAAATGTCCAAATGACTGCCTGCACAATGCCAATCGTTTCACTTACCTCACATTCACGAGTCAATCTAAACACCCCTTACAAATCCTCAATATATCTGCCTCTACCACCAGCGCAGGAAGCACATTCCAGCCACACCACTCTCTGTGTAAAAAAAATACTTGCCTCTCATACCTCCTATGAACCAATCCTACATTTTAAATGTATACCATCCGGTATCAGAGATTTCAACCCTGGGATAAAGATATTGTCTATCTACACTACCTATGCCTCTCATAATCTTATAGAAATCTGTTAAGACTCACCACAGCCTGCAACACTCTAGAGAAACAACCCAGGTTTTATATAGGAATATTTCCTGGGAAATGGACCTGAGAATTACTCTCAGTTTAAATTTATTCCTCTGTAGCACAGTGCTTGTCCAACCTCTCATTATAGCTCATGCCCTACAACCTATATCCACCCGCCGGACTGGAAAACTGCTTTATTGCAGAAGGAGAAACATCCAGCCCCATCTGTAGAAGCTCAATCCTGGGCCAACGCCAAACCCTAACACTGCCAGTTTCATACCATCTCACATTACAGCCCGAGCACCAACTCTCCCAGGACACTTTCCTGTCGGTAATATACTGCAGTGTCTTGGCTATCCCCCGTTCTGATATTAACGCACCCTCCAGCTCAAAACAGAATGGGAACCTGATGATGCTTTAACTGGGTGGGGAACCCGGGCTATGGTCACCAGCGGGTGTGAATATGCAGTATCTTAACTTGTCTCCAGCAGGGAAATTGGGTACATTTGTTCACTAAGTTATTGCTGAGCGGCATCTGGAGCAGCGCAATTCGGCGCCACGTTTCTCGTAGAAAAGATAATAACAAAATGCTTTTAATATAAAATTGGAAATAAATCACTGGAAACAATGCAGGTTTTTGTTTTCTTTTTGATGCACAAATATTGACTGACTGAAAGATGTTTGTGCTATTCTGAACAGATTTACATAAATGCAATCCCTACTTCCATCCATTAGTCAGCTCTTCATTCCAACACAGACATCATATACTCCATACAGTGAATGCTCAAGGCTTCCTCGCATCCACACCGGCTCCTAAGGCCACTGAAGGACGGTGACCAGAGAGCGATAAAAATCTCTGTAGCTCTGGTGGGCTGTTACCCTGGTGATGGAGGAAGTGGCTCAGCAGAACTAACTCAAAATAGGAACTAACAGACTCAACCTCACATGCTCTGAGTTTCATTATGAGGAAGATGAATACCAAACACTCAGCCATTTTGTAACGGAGAAGCTAAAATTCCAGTGGCTGTTTCAACCCTGCCTCGAGGTGTATTCAGTAAATCTGTTGGTATTTCCATCTCTGCTGATCTTCCAGCAGCGCTGAAACTGTTCCGAAATCAAAATACATTCTTGGATGCGTTCTGTCTGCTCCAAATGTCAACTATGGGATATTTAAAATGGTCCTTACGCAATGCATTGTGGTGATAACCATGAAGTTTCCTTCTTTGTACAAAAATGTGTCTAAAAATGTCATCAAATTCCTGTGTGTGGATTAATCCCAGACATTGAAACAGGTGCAATTCAGATCCCGCTACTGGACAGAGTGACGGCAGGGAAGGTCCCCAGATACAATTGAATAGATTGAGATTGCGACCGTAGATCCGAGACTCACCTACAGTTGAAAACATATTGTCCCCATCCACTCTATGCAGACCTCAGGATTTCATTGATAATTCTGTTCCCAGAGTCGCCACCCCTCCATTCAGAAGAGTCCCAGACACACCAAATGCTCCTCATATATAAAACCTTTTCCATTCCAGAATCATTCTTGTGAACTTTGTAAACAATAACTGTAATGAGCAAATTTCTACAAGTACAGACAATTTGGTGGCAGGATAATTTATTGAGAAAACGTTTGGTTCCTTTACTGTCAATTAACTGTCAAACAAAATCTCCTGAAGATCAGCGTGCTCATCTAGACAAGGAACGAAAGGTTTAGACGGGGCAGAGTGTGTTAAGTGTGTCCAGGACGGATTCCTATCACAGTATGTTGACAGGCCGACGAGGGCGAATGTTGGATCTAGTATTAGGTAACGAACGTGGTCAGGTCACAGATTTCACAGTGGGTGAGCATATCGGTTCAGTAATCACCGTTCTCTGGCTATTACCATTATCCTGGAAAAGAATAGAATCGGAGAGGACAAGTTTTTTTTTAATTGGGGAAGGACAAACTGTGAGGCTATAAGGCTAGAACTTGCGGGTGTGAATTGGGATGATGTATTCTGGCAGGGAAATGTACTATGGACATGTGATCATTGTTTAGGGATCTCTTGCCGGATGTTAGGGATAAATTTGGCTCGGTAAGGAAGATAAAGAACGATAGGGTGAAGGAACCATGTGTGACATGTGAGGTGGAAAATCTAGTCAGGTGGAAGAAGGCAGCATATCAGAGCTTTAGGAAGCAAGGAACAGACGGGTATATTGAGGAAGATGTTTTTATTAACTACCTGGATGAGGGTGTAGAAGGGTGGGTTTACACGTTTTCGGACGACACAAAGGTTGGTAGAGTTGTGGATAGTGTGGAGGACTGTCTAAATTTGAAGAGAGACATTGGTAGGATGCCGAAGTGGGCTGAGAAGTAGCAGATGGAGTTCAACCCGGAGAAGTGTGAGCTGGTACACTTTGGAATGACAAACTCTAAAGCAGTGTATAAAGTAAATGGCAGGATACTTGGTAGTATGGAGGAGCAAAGGGATCTGGTGGTACATGTCCACACATCCCTGATATTTTCCTCACAGGTACATAGCGTAGTTAAGAAAGCTTATGGGGTGCTAGCCTTCATAATTCGAGGGATAGTGTTTAAGAGTCGGAAGGTAATGAGGCAGCACTATAAATCTCTGGCTAGGCAGCACTTGTGTCCAGTTCTGGTCTCCTCACTATAGGAAGGATATGGAAGCATTGGAATGGGTACAGAGGAGATTTAGCAGGATGCTACTTGGTTTAGAGAGTATGCATTATGATTAGAGATTAAGGGAGCTAGGGCTTTACTCTTTGTAGAGAAGGAAGATGAGAGGTGACATGATAGAGGTATACAAGATATTAGGAGGAACAGATAGAGTGGACAGCCAGCGTCTCTTCCCTAGTGGACTACTGTTCAGACAAGAGGGCATGGCTTCAAAGTAAGGAGTGGGAAGTAAGTTCAAGGGGGATGTAGGAGGAAGTTTTCTCACCCAGAGAGTGGTTGGTGCGTAGAATGCACTGTCTGAGTCAGTGGTGGAGGCAGATACACTAGTGAAATTTAAGAGAATACTGGGCAGGTATAAGGAGGCATTTATGGTGGAAGATTTATGGGAGGCAGGGCTTAAGGGTCTGCACAACATTGAAGGCCGAAGGGCCAGTACTGCACTGTACTAGTTTATGTTCTATGTTCGATAACTGATATAGTGAATCCCAATGGTCTGTCTAAGTGACAAAAGAAACTGACATGGAATACAGATCCACAATTCTTTGAAAATGACTCCACCGTTAGCTGCTTTCAGAAGCTACAAATGCAAGGCACAGTCAGAAGATAAGGAACCGAAAATAAACAAAAGGCGAAGTAACAAACTTCACATCATGTGTTGTGAGTTTCAATATCACAAAGATTACCACAGCAGAAAATTTGTAACCGTGAAACAAGTATTGTAATGTCTGATTTACCTTGCTTTGTGTTTATTCCATTAAAACGCTGGTAGTTCTAGCTAACAACAATCGAGTCCGGGATGATCCATTGCTATGAGAGGTGCAAAACTGTACTTCACAATTAAAGGAAAGATTGGAAGAAATATTACTGATATATATCATTTAGCTGGTGCTAATAGGTGGTGGGATATTATTGAGGTGGTGGGATACAGACTGGACAGAGGTTGAACAAGATGACTGATATATATCATTGTGGTGGTGGGATACAGGCTGGACAGAGATTGAACAAAATCGGCATGCAATAAACTGAATGAAACAGGTGGGAGAAGGGATCAAGCTCAATCACAAGTGGTCCTCCAACAATACACAGTCAATAAATTTACAACACCTACTATTGCATGGAAAAGATTCTAAAATGACAGAGATGGAACTAACAAAAGGAAATTTGGCATTTAACTATTGTCGTTCACTAAACTTCATCAACCTACCATAGAAAGTATCCCAAGAGGGTACTTTACGCGTTCGTACTGCTACTGTTTTACTCATGACTGCCAGGAACTGCAGAGAGCTGTCGACATCGCGAAAACCAGACTGCCCACCATGAGGTGTGTATGAACTTCCTGTTGTATCAGTAAAGCAGGCAGAATAACCTCACAGTCTTGGACATTCTCGCTTTCCACCTGGGACGAAGATTAAGCACTCACTGGAAAACACAAATCACCTTACTCAAGAACGGCTTTCATTCTGCTGCCTTAAGCATACTGAATGGACCCCAGCAGGATAAGATGCACTTTAACCTCACAATGTAACTTGCTGTGACCTTGCACCGTATGCCAAAGTGCACTTTGGTTTCTCTGAAACGATGATGCTTTGTTACACTCTGTAGCTCCACTTACCCTATATAATCTCAATGTTCTGTTGTGCTCTATTGATCAGTATGGATGGTATGCAAAACAATATTTTAATTGCGCCTCGGTACAAGATAAAAATAAACAGATTTCCCATTTTAATTATGTGGAGATCATGGACAGGTTGGGCCAAAATTTCGAAATTAAAAAAAAAAATTACTAAGGCGCAAAGAGACTTGGGTGTGCTTGAGCAGTTTTCCCAACAGGTTATTATACAGGCGGTGCCAGTGATGAAGAAGGTAAACGTGATGTTTGCATTTACTTCAAGAGGACTATAATAAAAAAAGGAGGTACTGTTGAGAATTTATAGAGTCCTGATGAGGCGACACTGAGAGTACTGTGCGCAGGTTCGGGCCGCTAACATGAGAAAGGATGTTTGGAATGAAGAGGGTTAAAAGGTGGTTCAGGAAAATGATTCCAGATTTGATTCCAAAGAGCGTGTTCCGGTGATGTACTATTCTATGTTCTAAGTTATGTCCTATCTCCATTCGACCATACAATAGAAGAGCAGAATTAGGCCGTTTGGCCCATCGAGTCTGCTCCACATTTTCAGCATGGCTGGTCCAGTTTTCCTGACATTCCCAATCTCCTGCCATCTCATCAAATCCTTTCATGCCCTCACCATTCAAGAGCCAATAAACCACTGTCTTAAATATATATAAAAATATGACCTGCATAGCTGCTTGCGGCAAAAAAAAAACTTCCACAGATTCAACATTCTCTGGTAAAATAAATCCCTGCTCGCCATGTTCTAATAGGGGGCCCTGTATTCTGAAGTAGGGTTATCTGCTCGTATAGTATCCCACCAGAGGAAACATTATCTCCACATCAACACTATCAAGGCTATTCAACATTCCATATATTTCAATAAAGTTACCACTGTTTCTTCTGGATTCCAGAGACTACTGGCTCAGAGCCATCTAACGCGGTTCACATGACAAGCCATTCAATCGTGGAATCGCTTTTGCGAACACCCTTTGAACCCGTTGCAGTTTCACCACATTCCTTTCGAAATTAAGAGGCCCAGACCTGCTCAGAATACTCCAAGTGCTGCCTCAGCAGTGCTTTATACAGATTCAACATTACATCGTTGCTTTATATTCTCGTCCTGTTGAGATGAATGCTGACATCGCATTTCCCTTCCTCACCACAGACTCAACCTGTAAATTAAGCTTCAGGGAATCCTGCACAACGACCCCTAAATCCCTTTGCACCTCAGTTTTCTTTTGTACTTAGAAAATAACTAATCATTCGTCTGCCAAAGTGCATGACCATACATTTCTCGACACATTATTGCATTTCCTTGCCCAATTTCCTAACTGTGCAAGTCCTTCTGTAGATTTTCTAATTCCTGAAAACCGCATGCCCCTCTACCTATCTTCGTTCTGTCTGCAAACTTTGCAACAAAGCCATGAATTCCATCGTCCAAATCATTAGCATATGACGTATAAGAATCGGTCCCAACACAGACTCCTGTGGAAAATCACTGTCACTGGGACCAATCCAGAAAAGCTTCATTTTATTCCGACGCTTTGCCCTTTGCAATCAACCACTGCTATATCAATGTTAGTATCTTTCTTGTAATACCATGATCTCATAGCTTGTTAAGCAACCTTACGTGCTGAAGCGTAACAAAGACCTGAAAATGCAAATACACAGCATCAACCGATTCCCCTTTGTCTATCCTGCTTGTTATTTCTTCAAAGAACTCGATCAGTTTTGTCAGACAAGACTATGGCCTATTTTATGACTGGTCTCCAAGTACCCTGAGACCACATTCTGTCGTACCCGTCATGAAGTCCAGGTGACATACCTAATGTCAGACCTTTCATTTTACCAAGAAACCTCTCTGGTCTGGTAACTTCACACACTTGATGCCCCCTGAACTTCCAATATACTGCTAGTGACTTCCTCAATGAAGATCAGTGCAAAATGCTTCTTCAGTTTGTCCGCCTTTCCTTGTCCCATTTACTATATCCCCAGTTTGCAGCGTTCTGATATCCCGTCGTGCCTCTCTTTTACAACTTATGTATCTGAAGAAACGTTTAGGAACCTCTTTAATGTTATTGGCTCATTTACTTTGGTATACTACCTCTGCTTTTTTAACAACTTTTGTTGCCTTTTGTTTGTTTTTACAACGTCAACAATCCTCCAACTTCCCACAAGTTGCTGCTCTGCTGCCATCCCTGCGAGTGATTCTGGCCAATTCCCCTCTCCTGCCTCGGTAATTCCCTGTACACCACTGCAATGCTGGTACTTCTGTAATATCAATGCGTCTGTCTTTATCTTCTCCTTCTGCAGTTTCTATTTGAGTCCCACTAGCTGCCTGTAGGGGACAGTGAGAGGGACTTCCCAAACACGGATTGAACACTAAACCCCGGGTTTACTGCTGCAAACACGGAACAGCCCATTAACTCACAGCCTCTCACTGTGAGGGAAGGAGTGGCAAATTATTCCCTTCTTTGCTTCCAAAGGAACTCCAGAACCAAACATCTGAGCACAGAACATTAATACTAACGCATCACCTCATACTCATGGGCAGCTTGAACGACGGGTCCATTATACATGTATCAAAACCTGTGTGATATCCCAGGACCCATCCTCACAGGGTCCCAACCTACCCCAAGATGATCACACAACTTTCCCCTGTCTCACACAGTAATCAGAATTCCCTGCAACCTGTGACCCGTCTGCTTCATCGCTGAAGGAGGAATGTCCAGTTCCAGATGTAGAAGCAACAAGATCGGGCGAACACCAAACATTGGCAATTCCATGTTCCTGGACTCCTCATCCCAGGATGATAACGAATGGCCCAGCCCTTCCAGGGCTTTTCTGCCGTGCAGTGCCTCAGCTATTCCCAGTTCAAAAAAAAAAATAACACTCCTACACCAACCCATGACAGAATTGTAACCTGAGGAACCCATTGTCTGGACGGGGGTCGAGTTGACTTTCGTTCCGTGATTTACAAAATGGCCCCGGATACATTTCATCATGTCTCTGGGCATATTATTGATTATTATATTGTTGAGTGAAATTTACACCAAATCAGCTGGCCGCCACTTTTCCTCTAGTGGAACAGGAACAATATATTTCAATATTAAATCGTAAATATAGGCCTGGAAACAGAGTATAGAGATTTATCTCTTTTTTTTTGATTCACAAATAGTGACCGATTACAAGATGTTTGTGACATTCTAAAAAAGATTTGCATAAATACAATCCCAACATTCATTAGTCATCTGTTCATTCCAGCACAGACATTATATATTCCGTACAGTAAATGCTCAAATCATCCTCGGATCCACACTGGATCCTGTGGCCACTGAGTTTCTGCTAAAGGGCTGTGTAGAGTGATAAAGATCTTCAACACTCCTTGAAGCTGTGCTGGGCTGTTTCCCTGGTGACTGAGGAAGAGGCCCACCAGATCTAAACAAAAAAAGGAAGTTACATTCTCAACATCACATGCTCTGAGTTCCCTTATGACCACAATGAACACTGAACACTCTGACATTCTGTAACGGTTAAACTAAAATGCCAGTTGCTGTTTTAACCCCTTCGAGGTGCAATAAATCTGCTGGCAGTTCCAGTTCTGCAGATCTTCAGCAGTGCAGAAGCTGTTCCATTGTAGGCACCGGATATCGATCCAGGTGAA
Source organism: Hypanus sabinus (assembly GCF_030144855.1). NCBI lineage: Eukaryota > Metazoa > Chordata > Chondrichthyes > Myliobatiformes > Dasyatidae > Hypanus > Hypanus sabinus. Next base: position 89,510 of record NW_026780444.1, on the reverse strand, counting down.
GTTTGGACCCGATGTGGGGCCGGGTGATGAAGGTAAAGTTCCCGGGATAAACCCCAATGGATGAGTGCAGTCTCGGTATCACCACCCCATCACACTCCCCGGACCAGGGCAAGAGGGGCTGAGCGGCGGCTCATCTCAGTCGGTATGTTGTGAAGGTCCCACAATACAGACCGACCCCGGCAGGTTCTGTCCAGCAAGCGCAGAGAGGCCGCCAGATCGGGGAAGTTAACTGGGTGCATTACCTTACATCAGACGTCCACACTCGGGACGGGCCTCGGTACTCACCGATGAGAACTTGTTTTCACGCACGGACAGTGAACCCTCCCCCGGATTCCCGACTCTGGGGGTGATGGTCGTCTCCTAATCCGGACCCTACAGACGATCCGCCGCCGCCGCCGACCCGCTTCAACACAGAACTGAAGGAAAGTCCGGACTGTAATTTATGTCATCAGACCTGGGGGCGGAGCCTCGGAAACAAGGCAGATCTGCGGTAAAATGGGAGCGGGGAAAGGTTCACGTGACTTACACATACATGTAGGTCCATGAAATTTTGCAAATATTTGCAATTTCCGCCGTCAGCTGAGAATATATAAACAAAACTTTCTTAAGAATTTGCGAATATATCACAGATCTTGTAGCTATGTTTAGACTGTGACGAGATCTGAAGGACTATTCTAAAGTGGACTGTTCCTTTAAACGAGTGAGAGAGAGGGACCGAACAGCTTGTTTGATAATTCAGCAGCAGGGAGACAGAATGTCTGTGAGTTGCCTTGGAAACTGAAAGGCGGAGCAATGTGATGGACAGCTCGCGTTCAGCACTTGGAGATATATACAAGGTCAGTTCACATTTTAATCAGACACACACCAGAGACACACAAGACACATCACAGGAGACACACGACTCCAGAGGCAAGGAGGACACTGGTGAGCTTTGTGTGCCCACGACAAGGGTGGGGTTTTTGCTCACAGTGTGACAAAGGAGTGGCCGGTGGGGAGATATCGGTGTGTTTAACCCTGGCCTGGGTGGATTGCGTTACCGTGGAAACGGTCCCCTTTCTGTGGCCACAAGTTGGTGACTTTAAATAAGTTTTGGAAGCAAGTAGGACGACGTGAAGGATCAGTATCGGCAGTGAAAGACAAACCAACACTCGAACTCTCTCTCTCCAACTCTACTCAAACCAAATTCCAGAACTGAACTGATTACTTACCATCCCACCGTGAGACTGTATCACCCAATCACCTGAGCTGGGGAAGCTTATTTACTCACCTGTATATATGCATATACTTTGCTAACCTGTTCACCTTATCTTGTTTTATATTACTTTATTCACGTAGTTACTGATAAAATAGAGTTTATAACGGAAGACTCAGAATCCAGGTGTGTCCATTTCTGCTGATTGTTTAACCCGTTACGCGGTATGTAACAACTCCATCCCTCCCTGTCAGATTGATCCGCTGCTCCACCCCATCTCGCGATCTGCTTCTCTAACCCGCCTTCGCGACGACCCTCCCTTCCTCTCCCGCCTACCCTCTTCTGCATGACGCCCTCCCTTCCCTTCTCCGACCTGACCCTCACTGTCTCTGCGACCCTCCACTGAAATCGACTTTCCTGCCCTCTTTGGCGCCCCTTCTCCTTCCCGATCGGGACCGTGTCCGCCTGCCGGCGAGAGGTGGAGTGCCCCGGGGGGGGGGGGGTGAGGTTGGACGCGGATGGGATACAGCCAGCCCTCTTTCCAGTATGCAGTCCTGTTCCAGGCGGTAAGGGTGCTGAAGGAGCGGGAACATCCCTAGTGTGTATACAGAGGGGCCTCGCTTGCGAAGTGTTTCGGGTCGATAGGTCCTGAGGCCGAAGAAACTGTAGAAAAGATGAGGGAAGGTTGGAGATTTACCTCACTTCGTGATCCACGGGGGAGAGCCTGTCCGGTGGGTGGGAGATCAGAAGTCAGAGCACTCGTGTGTTTGGCCGTGCTGCTGGGCTCGGGGATTCCGTAGCCTGGAGGTCAAAGGAAGGCTGGAGTGAAAGCATGGGAATGCGGGGCTGGGCCGTTAGGGGGAGCTACTGGATGGAGGGATGAGGGGGGGTGGGGTTAGCTCGATTTGTCATTTTAGCTATTTATGGAACAACACAGAACCTAACACTTTTGATAAATACTAAAATTTTTACAGTAAAATTCGTATTTTAGTGTGCTTCACTCTGTACTAGCACCCACCTTTCGTAAACGGGGACACGCACTAATCCTAGAGGCCTGTACCAGTACCAAAGTAATGCCACCATCTAGCTATCTCCCCAGCCTCGTCACCCCAAACCAACCCCATTGCCGCGTTAAGTCCCAGCTTATTCCCCAGAGCCCTGTCAGTCCTTAAACTAATCCTGCTGCCCTGCTCTCTCCCCACACCATCTTGTCAGTTCCCAAACGAATCCCGTTACCCCGATCTCTCCCCACAAACTTATGTCATCCCCGAAATAATCACATTGCCCTTCTCTCTCCCCACACCCGCGTGTCAGTCCCCAAACGAATCCCGTTACCCCGATCTCTCCCCACAAACCTATGTCAGTCCCCGAACTAACAGCACTGCCCACTCCCAACAGCCCGAAGTTTCCAAATTAATGAATTGGCTAAATCGAATAATAATGTTTTAGGCTGGAATCTCAGAGCTGAAACTGGGAACGGAAGCACCCTGGAAAATGCACAACGGAAATGAGAAGTTATTTTAGACAGCACTTGCATAGGGTTCAGGATAGATGAAGGAGCCATGTTTGACAGAGATGTGGATCATCTGGTCAAGGGAAAGAAAGAAGCTGACCAGGTTTAGAAAGCTGGGATCGGACACGGCTGTAGAGTTACAAGGCAGCCAGGGACGAACTGAAGAATGGAATGAGGAGAACTTGAAACCTCTACAGAAGGCCTACAGCAGGATTAAGGAAAACCCCGCGACATTCTAGATGTGTGTGAAGAAGAGGATGACTAGAGTGAGAGTAGGACCGGTCGGGGACAGAGATGAAACATATGGGAGGAGCCGGTGGAGGTGGGACCGGTCTTTCATGAGGACTTCACTTCAATTTTCACCGGTGAGAGAGATCCTGGCGTTTGTGAGGAAGCGTTAAACGGGCTTACGTGCGACAACAGGGCGAGATTAAAATAAACAGAATGCACAGGAACCTTTGGAAAACATTCGGATAGATAAGTCCTCTTGTGCTGTTGCGAGAAACCCCAGATTACTGTGGGAAGCGGATGAAGAGACTCCTGCGCCCTTGGCGATTACCTTTACGTTATCACTGCCGCACTTGTAGTATCAGGGGACCTACTTCAGTGACGGGCAAATTATTGGAGAACATTCTTAGAAATCGAATTTGCGAGGTTTGGGAGAACCTGATTTGGGGGAGTCAAAATGTCTTTGTGAGAGGCAGGTCATAGCTCACTGCCAGGTTCAATTCTGTGAGGATATGACAAAGCACATTGGTAAAGGTAGAATAGTTTATCAGGTATAAATAGATTTTAATAAGTCATTTGATACGGTTAACCGTGGTAGGACCGTTCATAGCGTCAGAAGGCGTGGTATCCAGCGAGAGATGGCTGGTGGATTCAGGACTGACGCCCACAGAATGCAGACTGTAGTTGTGGATGGAGAGTTTTCTCCCTGGATGTCGGTAACCAGTGGTGTCCTGCACTGATCAGTTTCAGACCCCCGGCATTTCTTTTTATATGAATGATTTGGATGAGGAGCTGGAAGGGTGGATTATTGTATTTAGAATGATGTGGAGGTTGGTGCAATTATGGATGGTGTAGTAAGTTGTCACAGATTACAAGAGGACAGAGAGCAGCGCTGAGAAGTTACAGATGGAGTTCAACTCGGAAAGGTACGAAGTGATTCTCTTTGGGAGAGTGGATTTGAAGGCAGAGGGATTACTTGCTCGAACCAACCGAGGGCCGCACATTAGTACGAGTTCCACAATGGAAACAGAGTGGTGAGACTTTCTCCAATAAGCTGAGGCCCGCTCATCGGTACGAGAACCACAATCGGCACGGAGCGGTGCACTGCAGGAGCAGAAGAAAATGTGACTGACAGGTGAGCTTGACCACATCCGCTGTTCTGCACGTACATATAGTGGCAATTGTATTATGAATACAGTCGAGTCATTTCGGTCTTTTCTCCTTGGAGCGACGGAGGATGAGAGGTGACATGATAGAGGAGCACAGGGTGATGAGAGGCATTGATCATGTGGATAGTCAGAGGCTTTTTCCCAGGGCGGAAATGGTTCCCACAAGAGGACACAGGATTGAGGTGCTTGGCAGTAGGTGCAGAGGACATGTGAGGGGTAAGTTTTCTACGCAGAGAGTGGTGAGTGTGTGGAATCGGCTGCCAGCTACGGTGGTGGAGGCGGATCCGATAGGTTCTTTTAAGGGACTTTTGGACAGGTACATGGAGTTAGAAAAATAGAGGATTATGGGTAACCATAGTAATATCTAAGGTAGGGACATGTTTGGCACAACTTTGGGACAATGTGCCTAAATTGTGCTGTACGATTTCTATGTTTCTATGTTTGTATGAAAGACAATATACCGGAAAGCAAATCGGGAGAAAAACAGACAACCTCGTGGCAAATAATAGCATGAAAACCGGCGGAATGTTCACAGATTTTACTTGTTACTTTTGTTCAAACATAGAATGGATAGCGAAGTACTGGTAGAATTGTGGCTGGTTGAGAAAATCTTTAAAGTTAAATCGACTGCATGGCGCGTCACGGGTATGGGGTGGTCAGGTCATGCGCTGGAGGAGGTCAGGTTCCTGCCAAACACCCCATGTTTGCGCTTGAAAACATTGTTTGTCAAACTGCCCACAGCCTTCGCTAATCTCCCGAGGACACTTTCCATTTTTGATCACAGGCATCTGGAATATCGCTGTGGATCTTTTACAGTGTTCGGAGGAATATAAGCGGAGTGTAATATAATTGGATTGTAATACACGTCAGCTGTCATTGTTCATTCCATCACTCAAAACTCCCGGAATGACTGGAATGAACGAAAGAAAAGAATGAACGAATATTCCCCTTTAATAAAGAAGTGTTCTCCATTTCACCTGCCAGAACAAACTCTTTCCCGCAATTTCAGAAGCGAATGTGCTCCGTCAAATGTTACAAAATAAATCGACTTCAGGATGAATGCCGACTTTAAAAGCAACACAGATATAAAAATATCCTATTTAAATAGCTGAAGCCAGGTATCATGGAAAATAACATGGAAAATTCACATCATATTTTATTTAAAGTAAATAGATTGCAATACCTCTTAAGGAGTTAAATTAATGACACGGGGACAGTGAGTAAAAATAGTTTAACGAAATTGTTTGTGCAGTGGTTGTCACTAATGTCCCTGACGTGATAGCCACGCTAATTGCCTCAGTGGAATTGCTCTCACCTCAATAAAAGTCTGCTAAACCGATCCCCAGTCCATCTGAGCAGCTGAAACATTCCGTACAACTGAACGCTGCTTCTGACGGAATATGGGATATGCGGCGATTTACTACATCGCGGCCATTTTCTATCCCACACTTGTAGCGGTTGGTGTCCCCGGTAAGATGCCGGAGCTGGTTACTTTATGTATGATGCCGTCGTTACTCTGCTGCGGTATCCGCACTGTTACTGAGCACAGATGCTACCGTCGGCTGAATAGTGTTTCTAGAATGGAGGATTCAGGCATCTAATGGTTTCAATTCCATTTTCCATACTATGATAGCAGTGCTTTCTTCTTTTATCAATTCAGTTGGTGTCGATATTGTCGTTGTTTCATAATTTCACCTCGCTAGGCTTTCTGACGTGACGCTGGTCTATGCTTTACTAGTTCCGAGTCGGTATCAGTGCAGACACTCCGACATTATAGCAACGTGTCAGCTTATTTAAATGACGGTCCAGTCTATTTCCAACACATAGGACTGTTCTTCTGTGGGTCAATAAATGAGAACTCGTGCTTTATATCTCCATGATGCCACTTTGACACCGCTACAAATAATCCCGTCTGTTCATTCACCTCTAATAATGGAAATGGTGTTGTTTACAGGAGCGATCGACTGCTCACCGGTACGTGAGTCCTGGAACTCAGATGCCTCGCTCTAAACTGTGGGAAGATCGCCAATCCACTGACACTCACATCCGTCATTGTCCTCCAGCCGGAGTGCAGTGACCGAGACCGCACACACTGGACCCCCGCATTCCACTTCCAAACAGACCATACCCTGCATAGCATCGGTAGAATGGGGGCATTCAGGGAACGGCTGCTGACCATATTTCTATTATGTCTCCAAATTTCTTGTAGTCAATTTAGCAGCGATTGTGATCCTATCTCGGGGAAAATGCGGACTCTCCAAATGCATCACCCGTTACCTGGTTGGAATGGCGACAGCGGATCTGATGGTGGTTATCGTTGTTGCTTTAGTGGAACAGACCAACAATATCTACATTTATTCCAGATCCCTGCTCATCACTCCTGTATGCGCTCTGACACTTGTATTTCGGGTTGCAGTGAAGGACTGTTCTGTTTGGTTCACGGTCAGTTTTACCTTCGATCGCTTCATCGCAATATGTTGCCGAAAGCTGCGGGAGCGATACTGCACCGAGAGAACAGCAACGGTGGTTATCGTGACCGTGGTTATACTGAGCTGCGGGAAAAGTGCCCCGTTTTACTTTGCCATTGAACCTTACGTTATCATTGACAACACGCCGTGGCGGTGCACCGGCACACATGAATACGCTACTTCACCCGTGTGGAGAGGATACGAATTACTGGAGAGTATTTTAACACCATTGCTACCAATCGGATTAATTCTAGTGTTTAACGGGTTAACCGTAAGACATATCGTTGTGGCAAATAGAGTCCGCAGAAAGCTTCGGCATAGCAGCGACAATCAGAAAGATGCCGAGGTGGAAAAACGCAGAAAATCGATGATTTTGTTGTTCTCTATATCAACTAATTTCATATTATTATGGATGCCCTCTGTAGCCCATTCCCTAAAATGGCAAGCGCAAAACTATTTTTACGAGGACAGATATTTGAGTTCCCCGGTATACATCCTACAACAGTTTGCGTACATGTTGCAATTTCTCAGCATGTGCACCAATACTTGTATCTATACACTGACACAGAGGAAATTCAAAGAGGAGCTGAGGAATGGAATGAAGTATGTGTTCACATTAAATGGCCATCTGTGTAGATAACGCTCGTGTCTAATGGCAATGCCGTGATGTTTTCAGATAAAGCCGTGTTACAATGAACAGGTTTGGCAAATATGTCATTAATTCAAACAATCATATGCCTATACATCCTGAAATTGCAGAATTGGCGGAAGATTGCTGACTTCATACAGTTCAGGTAGGTAACAATACAAATGTTCAAAGCTGCTGGCGTGATTGTCACTTTGGTTGAAGTACGGTCCAATCTGTCACAAACACTGGACTGTCACAAGGGCAGGGATGACTTCAGGACTTTCCGGGTTTTAGATGTTTCAAAATGGAGAGGGTCGGGTAACAGAGTGTAAAGGGAGAGCGATGGGAAACCAGGGACAGTATCGCAGCTGCAGAAAGGGAGGACAACGTGGAGCGTTCGTTTGTTGATAGACCGGGAGACGAACACAGAAACATGAAGGTCGCGATCTCCCTATAAGGAATATTCTGTACAGCGGTCCACCAGTTTAGAAATAATACAGCAAGGGAACAGTGAGGAACGACCCGGAAGCGGAACACGGACATGTGCAATGTTATTCGAACGGAAAACTAAAACTCCCGCAATATTATTTGGCACTTCCCCAGGTTTAAAGGTTTAGGTATAGCATAATTTCACAGTTCTGTCCAGGAAGGATTCAGGTCACTATATGAAGACAGGTGGACTAGCGAACAGTCCATACCGGATCTAATATTAGAAAAGGAAACGGATCAGGTGACAGATCTCTCCGCGAATCAGCGCTCCAGAACGACAGGGCAGAACTCCCCTCATTTACCTTACACAGTGATCGGGGGGGTTGGAATGTATTTAATAATGGTTCTGCGATGTATGGTGCTACCTGACAGGAACTTGGGAACGTACAATGGGAAATGATGTACTCAGGGACATGAGCGACAGATACCTGGAGATTGTTTAGGGTGCACTTACCTGGGGTTCGGTATAGGCTTGTCTCTGTCAGGCAGAGAAAGAATGACGGCGTGAAGTTACCATGGGTGACAAGAACTTTCAAACAACTCGTCAAGAGGAAGAACGATACTTAAGGTTTAGGAAGGAAGGAACAGGTGGGGTTATGTCGAGTCAAAATGTAGACAGAAAATAATTTAACAATGTACTTTAGAGTCAGAAAGGGAGTAGGGAAGGTCTGGACGAGATGCACTGTGGAGAACAGGAGGAGACTGGAGAGAGTGTGGATAGATCAGAGGTAAAAAAGGAAAACTTAAGGCTGGAGTCCAAGGAGTTGATGAAGCTCTTCACTGAATTCATTGATCAATGTGAACACAGCGTCAAAAGGCAGATATGCTCGATCATGCCGACGCTAAGAGAAAGGATGCGGTGAAAACATGGAAAACATTATGATAGATGATTCCCCGTTCTGGAAGGGATATAGTCCAGGTGATTTCGAAAAATGAGTGAAGATATTGTTACACTTCTGGACAGGATATTTGGGTCTTCGGTGGCCACGGAAGTAGATTTAGAAAACAGAAGCATGGCAAATGTTGTTCCTTTGTTGACGAAAGATAATGAGTATACTTCCTGGAATTATAGACCCGTGAGTCTTCCACCAGTAGTTGGGTAAACTGTTGGAGAGAATAATTGAGGGAGGAATTCATGAGCATTTGGAGAAACGTAGTCTGGCTACGAAGAGACAACATGGTATGTTGTCCTTTATGAATCAGATTGAATTATTTGAAAAACTGAAAATAAAACGAACATAATAATCAGATCAGTCGATGTTGGTGCATTAATTTTGGTCAGGCGTTTGCTCAGTTCCCCATAGTGGACTCATTCAGAACGTCAGAGGCATGGGATCCAGGGCAACAGGGGAGCGTGGATTCAGATTTGGCTTACTAACTGAAGGCAGATGATGTAGTCGACAGAGTGAATTCTGGCTGGAAGACAGAGGGCAGCCGTGTTCCGCAAAGAGGGTCGAAATTGTGGTACATCTTACAACTCTATTTGAACTCTGCAGTTACAGTGCTCCGAGAAATGGGGCTGAGGGAAATAAGCGACATAATCTGATCACCCAGCAGCAGCTAATCCATCTCACTACCTCATCGTGAAAGCCAAGCGACTGAACCTTCTCGAGCATCCTCCCATACGGAACCTTGAGGAATTCCTGCTGAAGTCCCTGTTAGACGGCATCCACTGCCTTGAAAACCATTCCAGGTTACTGCCTTGTAAAGTTAGACATGACCTGCTCCGCACTGGCCCATCCTGACTATCGCTAATGTTCCTGTTTGTGCAGAAACTTCCCTTCATACCCTATGACCAGCGTACTCTCACCACCTAGGACAATGCCTCATTTCGTAGTTCTAGACGATTCTTTTGCAAGCAAAACTATCGATATCATCCAGAGGTCGGCACTCACATTTATGGCCGATTGTTGTTAAATTCTCCTGCAGTATTATCAGACACATTGGGAGTCATCCAGAAAAGGAAGGCGTCGTAGCTTTAAATAATTAATTGATTGGAATTAAATAGTAAGATACGGTACACGAGATAAACCATTGAAGAGAGAATATTACAGCATAATACAGCCCATCATCTCACGAGGTTCTGACAGCCTTTTAACTAATTTAAATTCAAACAACCATAACCCCACTCCCCTGCAACTGAATCAGAATCGGAACCAGATTTAGTATCACCGGGATACGTAGTAAAAGGTGTTACCTTTACTGTACAATACAGTGAAATAAAGAATAAATAAGTTTAGAGGGGAAAAAAACTGTGTTGCAGGTGGCGGAGGGGGAGTGTCTGTTCCTGAGTCGCTGAGCGGGAGCTTTCCGGCTTCTGTATCTCCATCCCGATGGTAACACTGTGCTGAGGGCGTGTCCTGTTGGTGGGCAACTTTAATGATGGACGCCACTGTTACAAAAATCACCACTTGTAATAATGATCAGTGAGGTACAGAGAATCTGTGTTTACCTGCAAAAACTTTTATTATTTCAACAAAACGAGCACGTAGGTTCATACGCCATCGTCACTCCATGACACTCCTTGACAGTCAATGGAGTGAAAAGGTATTATCCGGGAAAGGAGTCGACTCTGGCCACAGAGACGGGAGAGAGGAACTGGGGAGAAAGAAACGGGGACAGAGACTGGGGCGGTAGCGAGAGAAAGAGGAGGGTAGAGTAAGACCATGGGGAGGGAGTCGGGGGAAGTCGAGGGATCTGGCGTGGCGAGAGAATAGGGGTTGGAGAATGATATTAGATGGGGAGAGAGATCAGATTTGGGAGCTTGCTGTCTGTAGACAGCGGGAGGGAGATAGCTGGGAGGGGAAACGCGGATGGAGAGTGGGACTGTACAGAGACAAGGAGCGGAAAAAGTGACTGGATGAGAAACAGAATGGCAAAGGGAAAGTCCTGGGGAGGGCGGGGGGTTGGGGTAGGTAGAGAGAGAGGCCGGGTTAGAGAGAGATGGGGTAGAGAGAATGTGAGAGACGGGTGGGAGAAGAAATAGAATAGGGAATGTAGAGAGACGGCAGCGAGAGTCTGAGAAGAAGACGCGGGAGAGAGACGCAGCAGAGATTCTAGGAGAGGAGAAACGGCAGAGGGAAACGGAGGGAGACAGAGTGTGGGCGGGGTAGAGGGAGAATTGTATGACAGAACTAGGGTAGAGAGATGAGGCAAAGACTTGGGACGGAGGGTCGGGGTGAGTTTCGAGGTGAGACGGTGAAGTTGAGAGAGATCGGGGTTTAGAGAAGACGGGGGAGGGGGTGGGGGGAGGGAGGCCTGGGAAGTCCAGACACCTGGTGTGAGGAGAGGCATTTGGGAATCGGGTGAGGAGGGACATTGGAAGAGAACTCGGGAAGGGGAGACCCCTAGACGGGGGTGCGTGATGGATGGGGTAGCAGTGACGGCGGGTAGGGAGAGAAACTCGTGGGGGGGGGGGAGACAGGGATTGGGGAGCCAATGGAGGGAGAGAGGTGGAGGTTCAGGTACTGGTGGCCTGAGGGGTTGGAGAGAGGGTGGATACAGAAGGGCGGGAGATTATAAGACCTGGGGAGGAAATGTCAGTTAGAGAACTGTCCATTAATGCACCGAGCGATTACAGGACTGTCCTTCCTGCAGTGCATTCTGGGATTACAGAGCTTCCATTCTAAATCTCTCTGAGACAAGCATCTCGCTGACTTCTCCTACCCCGCCTGATTGACCACACTCCTTCCCACACCGTATCAGCGATCTCTCGTTTCTCAACCGGTCTTCGCGATCTACCCCCTCCCTCCCCATCACGGAGACAGCATCCCCCGCCTCACGTTACGTATGAGCGGAGCTGTCGATGAAACTCTTGGAATGAGTTATGTTACTAGTAGGACTAGGCAATTTAGAGTGTGGGAGCGAATCGAACCCACCCGAGACGAAAAGCAGGACACTGAAAAACCCGCGCGAAGAATCCGCCTCATACGCGCAAGAGATCCAGTCGACACACCCAGCGCTATCAAACAGCCGCATGCGCACCTCCCGCATTGCCGGCAAGTTTCGGATATTCATCTCGCATTCAGATTGCCGGCAGGTGGCGGAGACTTTTACGGGAGGGTGTGCGACCATCCAGACGAACGGAGGGGTCAGAGCAGGCTCTTGCTTCCTCTGCCCCGGCGAGAGGGAGGAGCTGATGGTCCGGGCAGATAAAAGTCCTGACGCCAGAGGGGTCGAACAAAGTGGGTCGAAGGATGTAGATATATCTGACCTCCGTGGAGCTAATTCATGGCGCCAGCAGCGACAGGGAAAGTAGTGAGTGGGGTAGGGATTCCCAGATTCCCGGCACGTGGCTAGCCGGTGCTCCTGGGCTCGGGATTCCGTTGTCCTGAGCTCAAAGGGAGTGTGGAGTAAGAGTGCGGTAATGCGGCGTTGGGCCATTAGGGGGAGCTGCACGATAGTGATGAAGGAGTTCGCTGTGTGGTCTTAGGTTAACTCGATAGATCACTTTAACTATTTATGGAATAACACAAACAGAAGACTTGTGAAGAATATAATAATAATATTTTATTGTGATTCACTCTGTTCCAGCAGTCTCCTTTCATAAATCGGGAAAACACTTTGAACCCGCAGTACTGCGTCAGTCCGCCAAATAATCCGCCAGACATGTGTCGGACCCAAAGTATTCTCAATGTACCACCAGTGCCCCATAGCCTCGTGTCAGTCTCCAAACTAACACCGTTGTCCTGATCATTACCTACAGGCTTGTGTCAGTCCTCAAATTAATCACACGATCTCACTCTTCACACAGCCCCGAACTAATCGCAGTCACACCCTATCCCCACTATCCATCGCAGTCTCCAAACTAGTCACAGTACATCTCGCTGTATTCTTTGACAGTTATCTTTGCTTTCCATACCCATGTACATTTTCAGCCAGATCGTTTATATGCATCACAAACTGCAGAGGTGATAGTACTGATCCCTGCAGAACATCACTGATCAGAGAGCTTCAGCAACAATAGATCCCTTCAACCACCATCCTCTGTCTCCAATGGGCAGGCCAGTTCTGAATACAAACGGCCAGTTCATCACCGATCCCAGGCATCTCACCTTCTGGATGAACCTCCCACGTGGGACCTTGTGAAATGCCTTTCTGAAATGTGTTGAAACAACAACCATAGCTCTGCATTCATCAATCTTCACCGGCACGTTATCAATGAAGTAAGACACAATTAGCCCCACTAATTCGACTCTGATTTTCCAAATACTCATAAATCCTATCTCTCAGAATTGTCTATGGCACCTTCCGTACCACTGACGTGAGACTTATCGGTCGATAGTTTCCAGGAATATTCCATGTTTCTTTCCCGAATAATGGAGCAACGTGAGCTTCTCACCAGTCCTCCAGGAACGCGCCTGTGTCTATGAAGGACACAAAGATTTTGGTCAAAGCCCCAGCAATCTCTTCACATTCCTCTCAATTGCCTGGGGTGTATCCCATCAGGCTCTAGAGACCTATCTAACTTATTGCTATTTAAGTTACCCAGCAATACACCCCTGCTGTACTTTAAAATGCCTGACCATTAATCCTCTTGACACTGAACTCCACATCCTGCACATCAATCACTTTGGTAAATATTGATGTAAAGTAATCGTTATGGACATCACCCTCATCATTCGCACCCAAGCAGACTTCCCCACACCTCCCACTTTATCTCATTCTCCATCTCCGGTCATTGTCTGACATTCCCCATCTCTAAACCCACTGATTCCCATAACTACCTTGATTATACCTCTTCCAAACCTGCCAAATGTAAAAATACTATTCCCGATTCCCGGCTCCTCCGTCTCCGCCGCATCTGCTCCCAGGATGAGGGTTTCCGTTCCAGGAAATCTCAAATGTCCTCTTTCTTTAAGGATCGGGGCTTCCCTTCCGCCGTCATCAACGATGCACTCATCGCATCTCCTCCATTTCCAGCACTTCAGCCCTCACCCCATCCTCCGGTCACCACAACAGGGACTGTGTTCCCTTTGCCCTCACCTACCGCCCCACCAGCCTCCGGATCCAGCATATTATCCTGCGCAACTTCTTCACTTTCACCTTCAACAGGAACCCACCAATAAGCACCTTTCCCTCACTACCCCTCTCTGCTTTTCACAGGGATCGTTCCCTCCGCGACTGCCTGGTCCACACGTCCCTCCCCACAGATCTCCCACCTGGTACTTATTGCTGCAAGCGCAAGTGCTACACCTGTCCCTAAACCTCCTCCCTTACCACCATTCAGGGCCCCAAACAGTCCTTCCAGGTGAGGCATCACTTCCCTTGCGAGTCTGTTGGGGTAATCTATTGCATCCGGTGCTCCCGGTGCGGCCTCCTGTACATCGGCAAGGCCCGACGCAGATTGGGGTACCGGTTCGTCAAGCACCTTCGCTCCATCCGCCTCAAGAGACAGGACCTCCAGTCACCACCAACTTCAACTCTCTTTCACATTCCCATTCGGATATGTCCGTACAAATCCTGCTCTACTGCCATGATGAGGTCAAACTCAGGTTGGAGGAGCAACATCTCATAGACCGTCTGGGTAGTCTGTAGCCCCTTGGTATGAACATCAAATTCTTCAACTTCCCGTAATTCCCTCCCTCTCCCTTCCCCTATCGCACTTTCACTTTGGCTCCTCTTCTAGCTCTCTCAAGATTCTTCTTCTACTACCCGTAGTGCTTTCCCCTTACATTCCATCTTCACCTCTCCTGTCTATTCCCTCCCTGCTTCCCACCCCTCACCCTTTGATTTTTCTTCTGATTGGTTGTCCAACTTGCCACCACATTCTTTATGGGACCCCTGCCCCCTCCTTCCTCAGTCCTGACGAAGGGTCTCGGCCTGATACGTTGGCTGCTCATTTCAACGACTGCTGTCCGACCTGTTGAGTTTATCCAGCTCGTTTATACACAGAAATCGTAGCCAGAGACTCAGCAATCTTCTCCCTCGCCTCGTGGAGCAGCAAGGGGAATATCCCGTCAGGCCCCGGGGACTTATCCGTCCTAATGTATTTTAACAACTCCAACATCTCCTCTCCCTTAATATCAATATGCTTCAGAACATCAACCTCACTCATATTGTCCTCACCGTTATCAAGTTCCCTCTCAGTGGTGAATACCGAAGAGAAGTATTCATTGAGGACCTCGCTAACTTCCACAGCCTCCAGGCACATCTTCCCACCTTTATCTCTAATCGTTCCTGTCTTCACTCCTGTCAATCTTTTGTTCTTCACATAATTGAAGAATGATTTGGGATTTTCCTTCACCCAACTTGCCAAGGTCTTCTCATGCCCCCTTCATGCTCTCCTCAGCCCCATATTAATCTCCTTTCCTGCTACCCTATGTTCCTCTGTAGTCTCATCTGATCCTTTCTTCCTAAACCTCACGTATGCTGCCTTCTTCCATCTGACTGGATTCTCCACCTCACTTGCCACCCGTGGTTCCTTCATCCTACCATTCTTTATCTTCCTCACCGGGACAAATTTATCCCTAACATACTGAAAGAGCTCCCTAAACATCGACCACATGTCCATAGTACATTTCTCTACAAAAACATCATCCCAATTCACACCCGAGTTCTAGCCTTATAATTTGCCGTTCCTCAATTAAAAGTGTTCCTGTCCTCTCTGATTCTATCCTTTTCCATGATAATGTTAAAGGCCAGGGAGCGGTGGTCACTCTCCCCCAGATGCTCACCCACTGAGAGATCTGTGACCTGACCCGGTTCATTACCTAATATTAGATCTAGTATGGAATTCCCCCTAGTCGGAATCCGTCGCATTAGACAAACTTTGCCCCATATAAACTATTGGAACAAATCAGGTCTCAACCAATATTAGGGAAGTTTAAGTTACCCATGATAACAACCCTGTTATTTTTGCACCTTTTCAAAATTTGCCTCCCAATCTGCTCCTCGGTATCTCTGCTTTCACCAGAGGGGCTATAGAATACCCCCAATAGAGTAACTGCTCCCTTCCTGTTTCTGACTTCCACCCATACTGACTCAAAAGAGGATTCTGCTACATTACCCGCCCTTTCTGTAGCTGTAATAGTATCCCTGACCAGTAATGCCACCCCTCCTCCCATTCCCCCACCCCATCCCTTTTAAAGGACTGAAATCCAGAAATATTGAGAATCCATTCCTGCCCTGGTGCCAGTCAAGTCTCTGTAATGGCCACTACATCATAATTCCAAGTATGTATCCAAGCCCTCAGTTCATTAACTTTGTTCCCGAGGCTTCGTGTATTGCAGTACACGCACTCAAGCCCTTCTACCTTACCATGATTACACCATTTTTTCTGTTTCTCTTTCTTCAAAGCCTCTTTTTCTGCCAGTCACACCCATCAGTACCTTTCCGTTCTTCTTTCGGGTCACAACTATTGGGGACGCATAGGGGCTTCGGGACTTGGTGATGGTCCTAGCTTTCTTCAACATAGTATAGAACATCCTCCACTTCTGCAGGGCTCAGTCGCCGCGACCTTTCTGAAGGGGATATCCCCGGTAACCTGGATATTGTGATTCGTGCTCTTGGAACAACCCACATCAAACTCATCAGTGGGAAAACACCTTCCAGCTTCAACATCCTCTCTTCCAAACTCCTTTTCCAACCCACCGGCACCAGCGAGTCCCGAAAGTTTGTAATGGGACGGTCCAGTGTGAGATATTCTCAATATCTGACCCTGAGAGTCTATCAAGCAATCGTGTGGCGGGAATTCACTCTGTCTGAGGCTGTGAGTGTCTGATCCAACGGTGGGGCGGGAGCTTCGTTCAATGTCTGAACCTTGGAGTCTGCATTGGGACGATGTGGAGGGAGCATCACTGTGATGAGACGTTGTGCAGTGAGATTCACACGTAGGGTGGTGCGGTGGAAGATTCTCTCAATGTCTGAACATGTGAGGTGTGATGTGACGGTGTGGAGGGAGCTTCACTTTGTGTCTGACTCCGGGTTTGTGCGATTGGACGGTGTGGAGGGAGCCTCACTTTGCGTCTAACCCCGGGAGTGTGTGATGGGCGGGTGGGGAGGGAGTTTCACTCTGTGTGGGATCCGTCGACTTTCTGATGGGATGTTCTGTAGGGAGCTCCACTTTGTGTCTGACACCTGTAGTGCTTGATGGGAAAGTGTAGAGGGAGCTTTACACTATGTCTCATCCAGGGTGTGTGACGTCGGTTGGTGCTGTGGGAGATTTTCTCAATATCTGGCACTGTGACGGTATAAAGAAATGGCGTGGAGGGAGCCTTATCCTGTATCTAACACCGGATTTTTGCGATGGATCGGCCCGGAGTGAGATTTTCTCAATGCCTGACCCTGAGAGCGAGAGCGAAGTTGTGCAGTGAATTCTCTGTGTATGACATTTTGAATACGTGAAGAGGCGGTGTGGAGAGAGCTTCATTCTGTGTCTGATCCCGGGAATATGTGGTGGAGCGGTGTGGAGGATGCTTCACTCTCTGTCTGAGCAGGCTGTGTGATGGAACATTGTGGAAGGAGTTTCACTCTGATTGTGAACCCGAGTGTGTGTGATGGGACAATGCGGAAGGAGTTTCACTCTGATTGTGAACCCGAGTGTGTGTGATGGGACGATGCGGAAGGAGTTTCACTCTGATTGTGAACCCGAGTGTGTGTGATGGGACAATGCGGAAGGAGATTCACCCTGTGTCTGTTACAGGAATTCTGTAATTGGACGACGTTGAGTAAAATTTTCTCAATGACACTGGGAGTGTATCCTGCGATGGTGTGATGGTGTGATGGGAATTCTGTCTCTCTGCCCCCGTGACTGTGTGATGGGAATTCTGTCTCTCTGCCCCTGTGACTGTGTGATGGGATGATACGGATGGAGCTTCACTCTGTGTCCGATCCGGGGAGAGTGTGATGGGATAGTGTGGAGCGGGCTTCACACTGTACCTGATCTGGGGATTGCGTGATGGGATATCAGTTTCAAGAGAGCTTCACTCTGTGTCTGATCCAGGGAGTGTGTGACGGGAGGACGCGGAGGGAGATTCACACGGTGTCTGATCCGGGAAGTAAGTGGTGGGACGGTGTGGAGGGAGCTTCACTGTGTCTGGCCCCAGGAGTGTGTGATGCAAAGATGCATGCGGAGATTCAGTCTTTGTATGATCCCGGGAGTGCTTGATGGAATGGTGCGTAGGGAGCTTCACCCCGTGTTGACTGCTCTGTTCCATTCCCCATCCCTCTCTTGTTAGAGACCTTTGTGGGCGCAGGTCTGATATTATACAGTGTATGAGCTTCTCTTTTGTCGTTTTTGTCTCTGAGTTCAAGGAGAGCATGCAGAATGGTGGGGGTCACGAGAGTGCCCGTATGTGGGGTGGAAGGAGGCGGTGGGCAGCCTGGATAGGGATGGGGAGTGAGGAGATTGTGGGGACCAGGCACACTCTCAGAATGACATCCGTCCGCCTGGAGCTGAGACGCTGCTGTACCAGTATGAGTAGCTCAGACCCATTAGTGCAGCACACCGGGTGCGGGGGGGGGGGGTGGCAGCAGTAACCCCAAGTTTCTTTTCTCAGAGCAAACATTCCTCTCAGTCGTGATGTATGTAGACATGTTTACGACCCAGCACAAAGTTTGGTGCATTTCAACCGAACAAGCTGAGGGTGGTTTATTGTACCGGTAGTGGGAGATGAGGTTACAGTGAGATGAGCTGTGATTGCAATTGGTGAAGAATCAGAGTGGAGAGGCCGCTTTACTCTCAGTCAATCTGCTCAGCCGATGGACAAGAGTCGCACTGACACAAGGTGAGGTGGAGAGTTGGGTCTGATGGGGTTTGAAACAATATCCCCTTTGCTGGAGGAATGTCACTCGGAATTTACAACCCTAAATCACATCACAATTTCCAATGTCAGTTTTACTGAGGTAATCACAGTGTTGCAACACCGGTTGCAATTGACTGACGTAATCATATTGTCAATAATTTTTTTTAATGTTTATTTTTAAACCAGTTAAATCCTGTCCCCTTGGAGTCGGTAAATGCCATTAAAACCCCAGTTATGTGCAGCCTTGATATTTCATTCCGGGAGATCGCCTATGGCTCACGGGGACAAACCGCTGACCAGAGAAAATGCCTGCATTACTTGAGAGGAACATGCGAGTGGACAGTATACTGACCTTGTTCATTGTCGTCATTGGAGTTCCTGGTGAGTGAGCACAGATATTCGCGTTTGGCTTTCTGTCCGTTAACCGGTGTGAGCCTGTTTGAGGTCATTTTACAAGCCTTCCCCTTGAAATATCCATCAACGACATCGATCCTGATTCTTCAATATTCTGATTTATCAGATTTAATGACAAACTGAACTAAACCCCTGTCTCTCCTCTAACTCATAGGATTGACTTGAACGTTGTTCTCGCATTTGATGGAATTTTGTTCAGAGTGGTACCAATGCTGGGGACAGGCAGCGCTCCGGGAATGTGAGACTAGGAATATTATTGACCGGAGTGAATACTTGGCCCTTTAATGCCGCCCTGTCCATTTTATCCCAGTGTTGGGAGCCGTGAATCCTTCGGGAAGGTGTGAATGGGAAGTTATAATGGCACCTTGTCCATGTTGTTCCAGGGTTGAGGACAGACAGCTCTCCTGGAAGGAGAGAAGAGAAGACTTTCAGTAGCACCGCCCCCAGAGTTGTCCCGGGACGGTGTGACTTGGAATGGTTTGCATTTTGAAGTTCTCAGTCTCTGTGTTACTGATCAAATTGAACCCCTGGTCCTGTATTACACTTCTCCCTCTGGAACATTTCACAGTCGCATTCAATTGCTTGTTCGCAAATAATTGGGCCTGATCTCCTGAACCTGAATCCACGGATCTCCTGACGTGGGTTGTCGAAAGGAGCTGCGCTGTCGAAGTAATCCATTAACGGAGCCACTCGGCATCTGATTACTATGTTGTCCCGGCTTTCCCTCAGAGACCCGACGTAAACGGGAACCACGATTTGCCCCGAAGGAAGACCTCGGCCGGATACAATGAGTGTCTCTTCAGTGTGGCGATTGTTGCTGAGTTCCCACAGCATTTTGTGTGTATTGTTTGCCTTTGGACACCATAAGACATCGGAGCAGAAATAGGCCATCTGGCCCATCGAGTCTGCTCCGCCATTCAATCATGGCTGATCCCTTTTTCCCTACACCTCAACCCCAGCTCCCGGCCTTCTCCCCGCAATCTTGATGCCATGTCCAATCAGGAACCTATCAAACTGTACCGTAGAAACACCCGTCTTCCACAGCTGGATGTGGCAACAATTTCCACAAATTCACCACCCTCTGGCTAAAGAAATTAGTCCACATCCCTGTTATAAATGGGAGCCCCTCTATCCTCAGGCAGTGCCCTCGTCCTGGACTCTCCCACCAGCTTTTCCACATCTTCTTGTCTCGGTCATTTAACTTCGAAAGGTTTGAATGAGATCCCCACTCTGATCCGCGGATACTCTTTCGGCCCCGTCAGATGCTGACTTTCCAGAGGTCTGGGCAGTCACGGTTAATGGAACCGGGATGAGTACCGATCGTTGTTGTTCATGCCGTTCGTGCGTAACCCCGACAATTACCGTCGCATCGCCTTAACTCCACATTGAAGAAGGCAGGTCAGAGACAGTGTGACCCATGTTTGGTGTTGGATGAGCAGCCGTTCACGGCATCTAGTCTCCTGACCTCTGGCTGAAACCCGAACCTGTGTCCATTCCCGGAAAATGATTTTAATAATGCCCGCTGTCTTGTCTCTTCCCTCAACCTGCAGTGAATATATTGGCGATTGTGATCCTGTCTCGCGGAAAGTGCGGCCTGGCTACCTGCACCACTCGCTACCTGGTGGCTATGGCAACGGGAGATCTGCTGACCGTAGTCATAGAGGTCCTTTTGCGTCATGTCGTAAATTACTACTTCCCGTGGAATTTTCTGAGAATTGCCCCTGCGTGCAGGGTTATCGAAGTACTGAGGAAAACAGCCACAAACTGGTCTGTCTGGTTTACCGTCGCCTTCACGTTTGATCGGTTTGTCGCCATCTGCTGTCAGAAGCTGAAAACAAAATATTGCACCGGGAAAACTGCGGCCGTGGTTCTGACAACAACCGGCGTGCTTTTTTTTCTGAGAGCGTTCCCCGCTACTTCCTCTGGGAACCCGGACGGATAATCAACAATGTACCGTGGTTCTGTGAACTCAAGGCCAATACTTACACTGACCTCGGGTGGATAGTATACGATTGGCTCGACATAGTTTTAAATCCGTTCATCCCTTTCGTGGTGATTCTGCTGCTCAACTCTCTGACGATCAGGCACATTGTTGTGGCCAGTCGTGTCCGTAAGGGGCTGAGGGGTCAGAGCAAGGAGGAGAACAGCAGAGACCCGGAGATGGAGAGCCGGAGGAGGTCTGTGATTTTACTCTTCACCCTCTCCGGCAGCTTCATCCTCCTGTGGATGACGAACGTTGTAAATTCCATGTATTATGAGATTGCAGGAATAGGATTCAACTTCAATGATTCTGAATGGATCTTTCATAACGTCGGATTCTTGCTGAAGAATTTCAGCTGCTGCACGAACACATTTATTTATGCTGTCACTCAGTCGAAATTCAGGGAGCAGGTGATCAGCGCGGTGAAATATCCGGTCACCTCGGTGCTTCAGATCATTAATCAAGCCGCGCACTGAGCGGAGTCTGGAGGCGGCAGCAGTGTCTCCAGTCCGGGCCCCAGATACTCACATTCACCGCCTGATCAAACCTTGCGCTATTTCCGGGAGGACTGTGTGTGTGTGTGTGTGTCTGTGTGTGTGTGTGTGTGTGTGTGTGTGTGTGTGTGTGTGTGTGTGTGTGTGTGTGTGTGAGTGTGTGTGTGAGTGTGTGTGTGTGTGTGTGTTTGTGTGTGTGTGTGTGTGTGTGTGTGTGTGTGTGTGTGTGTGTGTGTGTGTGTGTGTGTGTGTGTGTGTGTGTGTGTGTGTCTGGCTGATGCATGGAAGTGGAGTGGGGGTGGGAGAACTGTGTTATAGAGTTTGCCAGCCTGGGTCCTTATTCTCATTTAGGAGTGATCTGCCTTGATTGTAATTTCTACCCACCGTCAATGCTGCGCTGGAGATGGGAAAGTTGGCCAATTCAGATGCATTTTTGTAGTTTTGAAATCGGGACATAGTGCACCGTGTTGTTGTAGTGGTGGGCCCGAATTCTGGGATGAGTGCGCAGTCAACGCAGCCTCGTAGGACTTTGCGAGTAAAATATGTCCGTGCTTTTCAGTTTATAACAAAGGTCGGAAACCAAAACCAGTCGCTCTGCACTTTTGGCATTGTAAGGCATCGCCTCGTAAAGTGAACACAACAATCCTATGCTGAAGTTGTGAATTACGTCGAGTATTTCCTCTTACGAACAGCTTGCGTCATTTGCCTCAGTTTACTTTGCCCCACAAGTGTTTCGTGACAGTGGGACTTGTTGTGACGGAGGGGACAACCATCGTTACACCACAGTCTTATCTGGGATCAGAGCACAGTCACGATCCAGTCTCCTCCTGACTCAAGTCCTCCCGTCCCGGTAACTAAAGACCTGAATCCTTACCGCGCCTGTCTGGGTTAATTACATCCTTTCTGAGGCGGGCGTCCAGAGATTCACTCGGTTCTCCAGCTGTTGTCTCACCAAACCAGAAAGGGACAGAAGGGGAACAGGCCTTTCCGATCACTGCGTGTCTGAACCAGTTGAACTGGTAATTTCATGCCGAGCTCAACCAATCCCGTCTGCCCCCACAAGGTCCACATCCCTGCATTTTTCTTATATTCCTGTGATTTCGAATATCCTCCATCGACCCTGCCTGCACCATCTTATGTGCGTGTGAATAAGAGTTCAAAATGTAGTTAAAGTGAAAGAGTATCGACAAGATTAACGAGGATGTTAGCAGGAGGAGGGGAACTGTCCTTGGCCAGGCTGGGGTTTGATGGTCCATCTCGAATGACCTGCCGTGATCCGTATTGTCATAGTTTTGCAATCGGCAGAATGTGCACCGTCCGACTGCAGTGGCCAGGGCCCGAATTCTTGGATGAGTGCACAGTTTGTATATGCTCGTAGGATTTTGTGAATAAAACGAGTGCGAGTTGTTTGATGTGTTTAACCAGAGCCGCAGCCTTTCGATTCCGTTACGAAGAAACCAAATGTAGTCGTCCTACAGTCCCTGCACTTTATCGGGGCCCGCTTCGGAAAGCGATCACAATTCAATGACGGAGTTTGTGAATAATGTCGAACACTTCCTCTTACAAACAGCTTGTGTCATTTGGCCCACATTACATTTCACTGAAAATGTTTCATGATACTGGGGCTTCTGGAGGGAGAGGCTAAAATCGTTTTCAAGACGCTGAGATTTGGGATCAGCGCATAGTCACTATCCAGTCTCCTCCTGACTCGAGCCTCCGATCCCGGTAACAAAAGTCCTGAATCCTTATTGAGCCTGTCTCGGTTAATTACGTCCTTTCTGAGGCGGGCGACCAGAGATTCACACGGTGCTCCAGCCGCGGTCTCACCAAACCAGAAAGTGTTTCTGCTCAGTGCGTTGTTCTGAACCAAATGAACTGGTAATTTAATGCTTAGCTGAACCAATCTCTTCTTCCCACAGACGTTCCTCATCCCACCACTCTCCCCACATTCATGTGGATTCAAATGCCCTCCATCGCCTCTGCCTCCACCATGACTACGGCTATTCTTGCCAGACACCAACCACTACGAGCATGAAAAGAAAGATTTGCAACGCACATCTCATAAAAATATTATGGGTCAGGTTTGAAGTTACTGTGTCATATGGGTGGATTTTTTCCCAGCAGCAGATGGAGAAAATATACAAAATGACACTAAATTAAAAACAAACAAATAAATAGGAAATTAAGAGAGCCAGAAGGGTGCAGAATAAGGTCTTCGCGGGCAGGATTATGGAAAACCACAAGGCATTCTACAAGTATGTGAAGAGCATGAGCATTAGACGTGAAAGAATAGGAAAGCATAGGCCCTATCAAGTGTAACAGTGGGAAAGTGTGCATGGAACCGGAGGAAATAGCAAAAGTACTTAATGAAAATTTTACTTCAATATTCACTATGGAAAAGGATCTTGATGATTGCGGTGATGTCTTGTAGCAAACTGAAAAGCTTGAGCATGCAGAGATTAAGAAAGAGAATGTGCTGGGACATTTAGAAAGCATCAAGTTGGATAGGTCGACGGGACCGGATGCGATATACCCCAGGCTACAGTGAGAGGTGAGGAAGGAGATTGCTGAGCCTCTGGCGATATTCTTGCATCATCAAAAGGGACGGGAGAGGTTCCGAAGGTTCCCGACGGGAGGGTTGCGGATGTTGTTCCCTTATTCAAGAAAGGGAGTAGAGATAGCCCAGGAAATTATTGACCAGTGAGTTTTACCTCAGAGTTTGGTAAGTTGATGAAGAAGATCCTGCGAGGCAGGATTTATGGGGGCATTTGGTGAGGTATAACATGACTAGGAACAGTCAGCACGGCTTTGTCAAGCAGAACACGGGACTTACGAGACTGATTAATTATTTTTCAGGATGTGACTAAACACATTGATGAAGGAAGAGCAGTAGATGCAGTGTATATGGATTTCAGGAAGGCGTTTGATAAGGCATACAATACAAGGCTTACTTGGAAAGTAAGGAAACATGAGTTCCCAAGGAACTTCGCTGTTTGGATCTAGAACAGGATTGCCCACGGAAGGTAAAGACTGGTTGTAGAGGGGTCATATTCTGAGTGGAGGCCGGTGACCAGTGGAGTGCCTCAGGGATCTGTTCTGGGACCCTACTCTTCGTGATTTTCATAAAGGACCTGGATAAGGAAGTGGAGGGATAGGATAGTAAATTTGCTGATGCCACAAAGGTTGGAGGTGTTGTGGGTAGTGTGGAGGGCTGTCAGAGGTTGCAAAGGGTCATTGATAGGATGCAAAACTGAGCTGAGAAGTGGCAGATGGAGTTCAACCCAGGTAAGTGTGAGGTAGTTCATTTTGCTTGGTCAGGTATGATGGCAGAACATAGTATTAATGGTAGGACTCTTGGCAGTGTGGAGGATCAGATGGATAATGGGTCCGAGCCCAGAGGACGCTCAAACAAGCTGCGCAGGTTGATCTGTGGTTAAGAAGGCGTACATTGTATTGGCCTTCATCAATTGTTGAATTAAATTTAGGAGCCTACAGGTAATGTTGCAGCTATATAGGAGCCTGGTCACACTCCACTTGGAGTACTGTGCTCAGTTCTGGTCGCTTCACTACTGGAAGGATGTGGAAGCCATAGAAAGGATGCAGAGGAGATTTACAAGGATGTTGCCTGGATTGGGGAGCATGCCTTATGAGAATAGGTTGAGTGAACTCGGCCTTCTTCTCCTTGGACCAACGGAGGATTAGAGGCGACCTAGTAGAGGTATTTGAGATTATGAGAGACATTGATAGTGTGGATAGTCAGAAGCTTTTTCTAGGGCTGAAATGGTTGCCACAAGAAGGCACAGGTTTAAGGTGCTAGGCAGTAGGTACAAAAGAGATGTCAGGGGTATGTTTTTCACTCCGAGAGTGGTGAATTCGTGGAATGGGCTGTAGGCAACGTTGTTGATGCAGATACGATAGGGTCTTTTAAGAGACTTTTGGATAGATACATGGAGCTTAGAAAATTGGAGTGCTATATGTAAGCCTAGAAATTCTAAGGTAGGGACATTTTCGGCACAACTTTGTGGGCTGAAGGGCCTGTATTGTGCGGTAGGTTTTCTGTGTGTCTATCTTTCTATGTTTCTAAGTTTCTAATAAATCATTCGAAAACAACTCCATGCGTTTGACTCATCTCCGCTGGGACAGGAACTGGCTTGAATGTATCTCCGTTGCTTTGAACATGTGCTGGGGGGTCCTTTCCCGGCTGTCAGAGTGTATGTCCAAACCTTTACTACTGTGCAGGCATACAAACTTCTTCTGAATTTGTCTAAGTACAAGGGCACCAAGGAGGACGTGTCAAGTATCTTAAAGAGCATCAAGCGGGTTATGTTTCCAGCGCCTTGACGGGATTGTTTGCACATTATTGAGAGGGAGGACATGGATATACTGAGGATTTGACCAATATATTTGGGTTCACATTTTCCACAGGTAAGATCCAAAAGAGCCAATAATAAATATTATTGTTAATTCAGAAGCAGGATGGATCCTCCTGAAAAACATAGACCCACCTCATGTCAAGGGTAGGTACGTTACTGGAGAGGAATGTTTGGGAAAGGATGCAGAGGTACATGCAAATAGACAGACCTTCTCCCCCCTCCAGTCAGTGCCGACCTGCATTCTGGCCGAGTACCATAGACCGGTACCGGCACAACTGCCTGACACACTCTTTCCCGTCATGCACCTGTCCAGATGGTCAGACGAATAAAGGAGATGGAAGCCGTCCTGAGTGACCCACCATCCTCCCCATTTCACAAATAGGAACGGCATCCCGATCAACGAGCCCCAACCGCCTCGCCACGCACACAGCCGAACAAAAACATCGAGCCCAAATCTCGCCTCCCCCGCGATAAACGAGCAGTAACGTCGATTGCAAAGCAGCCGTCTACTCGCAAAACGAGAGGGAAAGCAATAGGTGAAAAACACAAAATATAAAAAAAATTATAAAAGTGTGAAAGTCGACAGTACATGAAGGCAATGGTGCAATGCATAACGCAGAAACACGGTAGCACCTTCCTTCGTCAATGAAAGGAGAAGCCTGCCCGCCTGCCGCAGAGAGACTCACAGCGACAGGGGTGACAGACTCGTGTCACTGGACACCATTAAATAGGCACAGGCACTCACTGGTCACAGTTCAGATAACAATTAGCAAACACAAGCGCTAGAGCAACCGAGTAGCCCAGCGCTCTCCGACACGTGGCCACAGACCCAGGAAAGGGGGGTGTACCCGTTTCCACGGCCAGATCTACCGGGATCTTATTGCATGGCCGAGCAGGCTCGACCAGCCACGTGAACAGCTCCTGCACCTGCTATTTTCCTACTTTAATATGTAAGAAAAAGAGAGGTCGGGTAGAAAGTGAGGAATAGGGAGCGAGGATGGATATAGAGAGGAAGGGAGAGATTTTCGGAAGACTCGGAAACAGGGAAAAAATGAAAAATGAATTAGCTGCCAGGACAGCAACGAAGACTCTGCAGATTTATACAGCCACACTCTCAACATTAAAACATCCCACCCTGTTTTTTAGCACACTGTCTAATATCTGTGATGGATAAGCTCCAGGTCTCGAAGGATTTTTACTGGCACCGGAGTGGATCCCCCTTTCAAGGATACAAATCCCTCAGTTATAAAATGCTCATATCCCCTTTTGACTTAGTCAAACTCTGACAAAGCTTCATTTGTATTTATCGAACCCTGTGAATTTACGGGTGCTTCAGTATGTTGCACACAATCATCTGGGACCGCTTCCTTCTCTTTCGTTTTCAATCGGAGACAGTTAGATAATACGTGACCAGGTTTCATACAATAATTACAAATGGGACGACACTGACTTTCCTTCACATATTTTCGTTCATCCTGACCTTTCTCACTAACTTCTGAATTAATTTCTGGTTTACTTTGACTTTCTTTGACACAGCTTGATCGTAAGCAAATTCCACATCAGTTTTATTTTCCACAGATCTTTTTTAAATTTCTGAATATTTCTCTAAATGCTTCCAGAAACAGTTTATACGCCTGCAGTATAGCTGCTTCTAAATATCTTAATCAGGTGCTTGCTCAGCAATTAAAGCTGCATAAACCAGCTGTGCTTTACCCTTTATTACACTTTGTAACATCACTGGCCATTTCTCCTTCAACCACTCTGAAATCAGAGCAACAGCTTCAGATTGTTTGAATGTCAGAATGTTCAAAAATATTTCTCTAATTCAGTTTCACTAAATGGAGGAACAAATTTAATTTCCTGACTAAAAACAAGCGTTTTCCTTGAACCAGAAGTCTGATCACCGGACCTTAATTCCGTCATCACAAGTTCAAATTTTCTCTTTTTATTTTAAGCTTCTAACCTACATCGCTCCATGTCAGCTTTACATCCTTCTGTCTTCATTTGTTCGATTAGTAACTGCATCTGAAGAAATATATCTGAAACCGCTTCATCAAAATCACCCGACTCTATATAGTGTGAGGCGATTTTTCTCTGAATTACAGACTTTATTGTAGTCTTCGAAATACCTTTAATTTCCAACCTGCTAGCAATCTCAGGTACATCACTCTTTTTCGCTTTCGCTAATAACTCCGTGTCTGGCGATAACAGAAAGTCGTGAATATTCATTGTTGCTGAACAACATCCATAAACCAATCAAGCAAAGGAATCGGGCTTTTCCCTTTTGAAATCAGACCCAATTGTGACGATACAGCAGCAATGAAAATAAAATTGAGATAGGTTTATTATAAACCAATAAAACATTTATTAAACACTTCTCAATAAAAATGAGAAGTAAGCAAATGACTAATGTAACCGGAAGTTAACTGCTATACGAAAACTCGAACAGTTCTTAAAACGATAAATGCGAACGCAGTTCTTAAAAGTGGTAAAAGAGAAAGTCCATATATTTACACAGTCAATTAAGAGAGACTTTCCTGAAGTAACGAATACCTCGACCACGTGACGTTACTGCTGATCCCAGCCGAAATATGCCTTGCTCGAACGATTTATGACGAAGGAAATATCACCGGCTTAAAGGAACTGATCTAATCACTTGGCGAAAGGCTGCGTCCAACCCTTTCTGCTTTCACAATGCAGGGACTATCTCGGATGCAGGTTACTATCTTCCGAACGAGGATTAAATAAGGTCGATCCTGTAATACCGACGACGACACCGACTTTACTCACTCTTTCGGGTTTCCATTTCTCGGTAAATCTTCACTCTCCAATCCTTCGACTTTGAAATTAAATCGAAGCTATATCAACATAATTAGCAGTGATTTTCAAAACTGCCGGCACAACGACAATGTACCTTACAGTAAGAATCGAAACTGCAGTTTAATACAAAACAGCGTCATGAAACCAAGGACACAACATAACGGAGTAACGGATGAGTTAAACGACGTCCCAACAAAAATCTTGCGTCACAGCAGGCTTTCCCCGTTTTATAACTGTTGGAAACCGGCCATCACATGACCTCACACTGGCGGGGAAATTGCATCATGTGACCTCTCACTGGCGGGAAAATACTTCACTCCACCATCACAAGACCATTACATCACGCTCACCAGATACTCAATTAAATCAAAGTCATGTGACATTCACAAGATACATACGGGTACGTAACATCTCCCTCTACAAAGAATTAGTCGGTCCTGAGCAAAATTCTAATAATTAACTATTTGCCAAGATCCTTTTCAGTAGTGAATACCGAAGCAAAGTATTAATTGAGTACCTCAGCTGTAAACTCCGGGTGCATACACAGTTTTTCACTATCACTTTTGATGGGTCCTATTCTCTCACGCCCTGTCTTCTTGCTCTTCACATACTTGTAGAATGCCTTGTGTTTTCCTTTATTTCTGCTCTCCAGAGTTCTCTTGGCCCCTTCCAGCTCTACTAATTACATTCCTAAACTCCTTCCAGCTTGACTGAAAATCATCATGATCTCTATTATTACGTAGCTTTTCGAACCTTTCGGAAGCTTTTCTTTACTTCTTGACTAGATCTTTAACTGCCTGACTACACCACGGTTCCTGTACCCTGTCATCCTTTACCTGTCTTATTGG
Source organism: Hypanus sabinus (assembly GCF_030144855.1). Taxonomy (NCBI): domain Eukaryota; kingdom Metazoa; phylum Chordata; class Chondrichthyes; order Myliobatiformes; family Dasyatidae; genus Hypanus; species Hypanus sabinus. The sequence goes on along the minus strand of NW_026780444.1, from coordinate 60,148 downwards.
AACTTACCTATGTAGATATCCACGATAATATCGCCTGAACATTTTTCACATGACTGCCTTCCGTTTCCCTGAGAACATCTGTTCATAATTTATGCTTCCAGATTCCTGCCTGATATCCTCATATTTCCCCTCACTCCAATTAAACGCTTTGCCAACTTATCAGTTTCTATTTCTCTCCAGTGCTATGGTAAAGGAGATAGAATTGTGATCACTATCTCCAAAATGCTCTCCCTCTGAGAGACCTGACAGCTGACCGGGTTTGTTTCCCAATGCCAGACCAAGTACAGCCTCTCCTCTTGCAGGCTTATCTATATCTTGTTTCAGGAAACCTTCCTGAACTCACCTGACAAACTACACACCACCTATCCCCCTTGCTCCTAGACAGATGCCAATCAATAATTGGGAAATTAAAATCTCGCACCAAAACACTACTCTTATTATTCCAGCTTTCCAGAATCTATCTCTCTCTCTGCCCGTCGATGTCCCATTTATAACTGGGAGTTATGAACTGGGACCTTTTGCGTGCAAGTGCTTCAGATAGAGCTGAATTTGTTCAGTGTATGCAGGATAGTTTATTGAATGAATATGTGGGCTGTCCAACTGGACCTGGTGTTGGGTAACGAGCCTGGCCAGGTGACTGACCTTTCAGTCGGGGAGCAGTTAGAGATTAGTGAACACATCTCACTAACTCTCACGACAGCTACAGGTAAGGTTTGGAATGATGCTTCCGGAATGGTTTCAAATTGGAGTAGAACGCATTAAGCATTAACTGAGAAGAGTTCTTTTGGGAAGGTCTTTTCTCAGGCAACTCCACATCAGACACACGGAGAATATTGGAAGAGCAATAACAGAGACTACAGGAATGGTGTGTCCCCGTTAAGATGGAGGACAGGGATGGAAAGAGAAGACAACCTTGGATGTCCAGAGAGGTGATGAATGCAGTGAAGAAGTAAAAGGAAGAGAAGGTAAAGCTTCGGGATCAAACGATGCACATGAAGAGTAAAGAAGAAGGAATGGTATTATGAAAGCAAGAGAGGAACATGAAAATTCCTTGGCAAGTAGGATTCAGGAGAATCCCAAGGCTTTTCATTCGTACATGGAGAGCAAGAGGATAACTCTGGAGAGGGTGGGATCACTCAGAGATAAAGGGGGAACATTTGCTTGTCTGCGGAGAATGTGCGTGAAGCACTTCATGAGTACTTTGCTTCAGTATTTAACAAGGGAAAGGACATGGAGGCCCGGGAGATCAGTGCTCAGTGTATAAACACGTTACAGTGTTCAGAGATCAGGCTGGAGAAAATGTTTGGCCTCCTATGAGTATTAATGTGAAGGACTCCAGGAGCTGAAGGAGACAAGGGACAGGATTGCTGCGGTGTTGACCGGCATGTTCGTGACCTCCAGGCGCAAGCGAGATCCCGGATGAATGGCCAGTATCTCTATATAAGAAAGGAAAAAAAAAGAGAAATTCAGGTAACTAGAAGAATTGGCTGTTTACTTCGGATCCGACTTGTCCATGGCACACAGTGTGCAGAGGTGGAAGGGTCTTGTTCGAGCTGGAGGACTGTAATTCGTGAAGCTTCACAGGGGTCTGTGCTGGGACATTTGGGACATTGCTTTAGGACGGAGATGAGGAGGACGTGCTTTACTCATAAGGTAGTGAATCTGAGGAACCTCTTTCCAGAGAAACAGTACAGGGAAACGGTAAATATACCTTCAGTGGCCACTTTATTGGGTACAGGAGTGGTAGCTGGCGTTGTTCTCTGCTACTGTCGCCCATCTACCCCAAGGTTCGACGTGTGAAATAGGTGGGCGAAGATATGATGACGCTAAACGGCGACTCATTAACCTGCATCTTCGGAAACAGCTTTATTTCTATCGTCGATACCTCATTTTATACCTTTCCGGGGTGTGGGGGTCCTTTTGAAGACATTCGTTCTTTGCGGGTACGGGACCGACTCTCAGGGTTTCACGACCGGCCGCTTTTGATATCCCGACGAGCGCCTTCAGGGTTCCGGGATTTCCTGGCACTGGGGACGTGCTCATTCTGAGCCCTCGCCCCTGACTGAAAAGTCACGAGAGAACACGGGACATCGGGAGCAGCTGGTTGGCTGCCGGGGGTTGTGAGGACGGAGAGCTGCGACCTTTTGGTGCCTGCACTCCGAGCACAGAGCTCGGGGAAAGTGACGTAATAGACCTTTAACATCGTGAATCTGCCAGTTGTTTGTTATCTTTACCCTCTCGCTGTGAAACCGGGACACCTCTTTTTCCCTTATTAGGGAGAGAGTGCCTGTGGTATATTGAATACCGGGTGAACGAGTAGTCTTCGGGATACTGCAAATCTGTCTCTGTATTGATGCTTTGCAGCAGGCTGGAACGCTCGGTGGGAGGGGCTGATGCTTTCATTTGCTAGTGGGGAGGGCAATTCGTTGCTTTGCTGCCACTTGTGCGTGGGAGATGGGAGCTGGGGACGGGCGGGGACTTTGCTGTTGTTACGTGTTATCTGTCACTCATTCTTCTGTGCACGTCTCTGTTTTCGTGGATGTTCTCGAAGAAAGAGAATTTCAGGTTGTATATTGTATCCATTTCCCCGACATTAAATTCACCTTTTGAACCTGCCGACCGACTGTGAGTTCAGAGATGCTCTTCCGCGCACCGCCGTTACACATTTGTTAGTTTGAGTTACTGTCATGCGTCACAATCCCAGGAGATTATTCGTTTCAGAGATTCTCAAACCACCCCTTCTGTCAGCACAAATCATTCTACGGTCAAACTTAGTGAAATTGCATTTCTTCATTTTTCTGAAGTTTGGTCTCAACAAGAACGAAACCTCTAAACCTTGTATGCTTTATGGTGCTACCACCTTATACCACCTGATTCGATATTTGCATTAGCGAACAAGTGTACAGGAGTAGGGTGCGTGTATTTTAGAGACAGGCAGATTTCTGGGTGATGGTTGAAAGGCAGGTCATGTCAAGGTGGTCGCTGGCAGGATTTCAGCCAGGTCCTGAGGAACGGCAGAGTCGGTCACGGTGAGCGAGGCAACGACTGAACACAGCAGAGGTGTAAAAGGCAGATTCCCGCGTAGAGACAGAAACAAGAGGTTAGACATGGGGTACGAAGCGACCGTCGGAGACATGGCTGATCGGGAACGCGAAGCAACTCACTGTCCGAAGCACAAGGACTCACCGCCAATAAAGAGAGAGTCCCCTCTAAATAATCGTGGTCTGTGTCTTTCCTCACTCCTTGCACCTCTCACTCTCTCTCTCTCTCTCTCTCTCTCTCTCTCTCTCTCTCTCTCTCTCTCTCTCTCTCTCTCTCTCTCTCTCTCTCTCTCTCTCTCTCGCTCTCTTTCTCTCTCTCTCCCACCCGCTTTTGCAGATCAGAGCACCCTCCCCACACGCATCTCCCCTCCCGGAACGTCCATTAATGCCAGTCCCAGGTCATCATCTCACCCTCTAACTCTCCCTTCTCTCTTCCCATCCTTGCCTCATGACTCATTTGTCTATTTCTCCTTTTCGCCTCGCTCACACTGCCACTCGCTCCTCTCTTTCATCTCACCCTTTTCTGCTTCTCTCCCAGCTCTCCACACCTCTCAGCAGTCCAACCACCCTGTGATGTCCTTACCTCTCTCTCCCTCCACCACTACATATCACACTTATCTCACCCTTATCCCACGTTGCCACATTCCCTCCTTCTCTCTGCCCCATCGCCCCCCTCTGTCCTCCCTATTCTCCCCGTACTTTCTCTCCTTTCCCCACTCTCTCTCTGTCTCGCATATTCCACCCTCCTCTCTTTATCCAATACCGCACTCTGTCGCTGGCACTTCCTTCCTATTTTACCCTTTCCTCATTCTCCATCATCTAATCGCTCCCTTACCTCCCCTCCCCTATCCTTTACCCCCCACTCTCCCATCTCGTTCCCCCTCTCTCGAGCCCGCTGGTTCCACTCTCCTTCTTTCCCTCTATCACCCTTCCTCTCTCTTACTCTAGCATATCTCCTTTTCGCTTTCTCTCCCTACAACCCCTCTTCTTTGATCGATCTTTCTCTGCCCCTTCATTCCCCCACCCTGTCTCTCCCTCTCTCCTCTCTCTCTCACTCTATCTCCGCTGTCCTCTCTCTATGCCCCTCTCTCCCACTTCTCTCTTTCCCACTTCACTCTGTTTTATCTCTCCCATCTCTCTCTCTCTCTCTCTCTCTCTCTCTCTCTCTCTCTCTCTCTCTCTCTCTCTCTCTCTCTCTCTCTCTCTCTCTCTCTCTCTCTCTCTTTCTCTCTCTCTCTTTCGCTCTCATTCTTCCTATCTGTCTCACTATTTTCTCCCTTCACCCCCACCCTCTCGCTTCCTGCACCCTCTTTCTCCCCGACGCCATTCTGCCCATCGCTCCGCAGTTTTCTCTTTGTCTCTCTACCTGTGCCGAAAGAGTGTTGCCGATGGATTATTTTGGGAATTGGCTCTGGGCTGTCGGTACAGACAGTGTCGATCGACTCGGAGCGTTGAAGATGGTGCAGAGCAATGGGACCAGTTTGAGGATCGATACAGTTCTGTGGAGAGCGAGGGAGCAGTGGGATGAGATTATGACGTATCTGGTGACGTCGACAGACAGTGCGGGGCAGTCGGAGTAGTTCAGGGACTGATATAGGGCTGTGAATATGAGGGGGCGTTGAGATTAGTTTAGAGGCTGATTAAGTGCTGCGGGGGAAGAAGGGACAGTGGGATTAGTTGAGGGACTGAGAGTGCTCTGGAGAAAGAGGGGGCAGCGTGATTAGTTTAGGGACCGATACAGTGCTGTGGAGAGCTCACATACACAAGTACACTTTCTAATCCGTCCCTCCAGCTCTCCGTCGTGGTCTACGACACACAGTCATTCCCTCACACTGCTGAGTTTGTTGGCCATGCATCAGGTTTAGGGGTGGGTCCTGAAGGAGTCCCCCAAATATTCTGATTGTGAGGGAGACTCTGAAGACAATTACTACAAGGGAAGATTCTTGTAACAACACCGATCACGTGGAGAGCTGGAAAGATAAATCTGAAAGTACAGTTTTGTGTGTGTGTGTGTGTGTGTGTGTGTGTGTGTGTGTGTGTGTGTGTGTGTGTGTGTGTGTGTGTAGAATTAATGTGTTTCTGGTCAAGGCTGTGTGTAAATTTGTGCGAGCGAGTGTGTCCATGTGTATCTCTCTTAATTTGTATGAATGGGGGAGGGAGATACACCAGCAACCATTCCACGTCATAAACACAAGGATCCACACACCTGACTGTCCGTTTTGGTTGATTGTCTCTGCCAGCTCTTGTCCGACTCAATTCGTGTCCGTAGACTGTGAACACGAGAAAATCTGCAGATGCTGGAAATTCAAACAAGACACACAACATACTGGTGGAACGCAGCAGGCCAGGCAGCATCTATAAGAAGAAGCTCTGTCGACGTTTCGGGCCGAGATCCTTTGTCAGGACTAACTGAAAGAAAAGTCAGTAAGAGTTTTGAAAGAGGAGGTGGAGGGGGAAATCGGAAATGATAGGAGAAGACACGATCGCTTCACTGGCCATGACAGCCCAGTACCTAAGCATTTCAACCACCACCCCGACAATCAAGAAGGTTTTAAAACGCTCGGCTTTCTTCTCGACAACAGACACATCTGGTTCCCCACCAGCTCCCCTTATTCAGAGTCACAGAACACGACAATAAAGAAAGAGACGCTTTTGCTCCTTTCCATCGTACCGAGTCCCAGGACTACACCTGGACCACAGCCCAACCAGACCCCTCTTATCTATCTACTTATCCAAACTTCTCCTCAATACAGTCAAACCCACATCCAGCACGTCCGCCAGAAGCTCGTCTCGCTGTCGCGCGCGCTCTGTGAAGAATTTGCCCTCAAGTTCCTCTGAAATTTTACAACTTTTACCGAAAACATGCGTCCTTCTGTTCCTGTCGCGCCCAACCTCAGTGGGAAAAAAATCCTGCCAGCATTTACCTTATCAAAAGCACCCTGAACAGGTGATACAACACAATTTCAATCGCATAACCCATTTCGAGAACTTTGTGTCTGCCGAATGGTTCCTTTATTTGTCAGACATATTTACAGTGGCAGAACACTATAAATGATGTGACCCCTTTCATAGTTCGGAAGCTTATGTTGATTCCAACAAGTCACAGAAATTGTCAACAAGCTTCTGAGAAGAGAGAACCAGACGCCGAAGGTTACTATTGTGAAAGTTGACACGTGTACGGGCAGGAGGTGTAGGGAGACAGATCAGGGACCGGGAGATGAGATCCGGTTAGTGTGGCAATATGGTTCACGCAGACACTGTGGGCCGAATGATCTGTTCCTCTATTTACCGTTCTCACTTCTATGCAGGAGGAAAGATAAAAGGCAGAAACTTTTTTTTTATTTCAGAGAAATGGTGGTGAACGTGGACATGTTGTTGAACCAGGGCAGAGTGCGGTACACTTCACACAAACAAGCTGACAATGACCACTGTGGGAGATAAGGTCACAGTGAGATGAGCTGTGATTACAACTGGTGCAGAATCAGAGTGGAGAGGCACTTTTACTCTCAGATAATCTGCTCAGCCGATGGACAAGAGTCGGGCGACACAAGCTGAGGTTGAATGCTGGGTCTGATGGCATTGTTAACAGTATCCGTTCTGCTGGAAGAACGCCGTTCGCAATTTACAGCCCTTCAAATCACTACAGGATGGTTACTGGAAATCGGGAATCAGATCTGAGCCTGGTTATTGATAATCTGGAGTGAGATCTCAGGACGGTTACTGGTAATAGAAAGTGATCTAAAGACGGGCACTTGTAATCCGGAGTGATCCAAGGAAGATTATTAGTAATCCGGAGTGAGATCTGAGACTAAATACTAGTAATCGGGAGTGAGATCTGAGGACGATTACCGGTAATCGAGAATGAGATCCGAGACTGGTTACTGGTAATCGGCAGTGAAAACTGAGAATGATTACTGGTAATCGGGAGTGAGATCTAAGTAAGATAATTGGTAATCGGGAGTGAGATGTGAGGATGTTCGCTGTAAAACTCAGTCGTTCTCCTGAACCGATTGCCAAGAGTCGACCCGACACAACATGAGTTGGAGAGATGAGACAGATGGTGTTTGGAAAATTATCCCCTTTGCTGGAAGAATGCCAGTCGCTAGTTGCCACAGTGAATACCATCATAATTTCCATAGTTGGCAGTTTCACAATTAATTACCTAAATTAACCACAGTGATGCACCGTGGGATTGCACTTGTGTGACGTAATATGGTTGAAGAATGTTTAGACATCTTTATTTTTAAATGTGTTGAACTCGTCCCTGTGGAGTCGCAAAATGGTATTAAAACCCGGGAATTCCCTGCCGCAGCACCTCAATCCGAGAGATCGCCTGTGATACACGGGGACAAATCACCGGCCAAACAGGATGCCTGCATTGTTGGATAGGTTCTTGGCTGTCTATAAAGTATTGAACATGTTCATTGTCGTTATCGGAGTTCCCGGTGAGTGAGCGGAACAATTCGTGTTTTTTATTTCTGCCTGTTAACCGGTGTGAACCAGTTTATGGGAAGTTTACGGGATTCTCACTTGGGGATCGGTGCAGAAACACCCGCCAGTGATATGGAGTCTGCCAAATCAACATTCTGATTGTTTTTCTTATTTAATGACTAACAAGACTAAACCTCTCTCTCTTCTCCAACTCATGGGACCGACTCCAATGTTGTTGTTGTATTTGTTGGAATTTTATCCAGAGTGGTACCAGAGCAGGCGACAGGAATGTGGGACTGGGAGAGTTATACATGGCGGTGCTGGGTGTTTCTGAGTGACGAATCCGAAAGAATCTTTTTTCCTTGACTGACACCCTGTCCAGAGTTGTCCCGGGGCTCGGAGCAGGCAAATCTCAGGGAAGGTTGACTGGAATGTTTTAATGGCACCTTGTCCATGATGTCCCAGAGTCCGGGACAGGCAGGTCTCCGGGACGGTGTGACTGGGAGGGGTTTGCATTTTGAATGTCAGTCTCTGTGTCACTGATCAGATTGAACCCCTGGTCCGTGCTTCACTTCTCCCTTTGGAACCTGTCACAGTCGCATTCTATAATTGGTCAATAATTAGGCCTCAGCTCACAATTATCGACACATCGCCCTGTCTCCACTTTAAAAAAAGCAGGTCAGAGACAGTGTGACCCATGTTTGGTGTTCGATGAGCAGCCATTCACCGCATCTAGCCTCCTCACCTCAGGCTGAAACGCGAACCTGTGTCCATTCCCGGAGAATGAGTTTAATAATGCCCGGTGTCTGTTCTCCTCTCTCTCCCTGCAGTGAACTTTGCGGCGATTGTGATCCTGTCCCGGGGAAAGTGCGGCCTCTCTACCTGCACCACTCGCTACCTGGTGGCCTTGGCAGCGGAGGATCTGCTGACCGTAGTCATAGAGGTCCTTGTGCGTCAAGTATTAAATTACTACTTTCCGTCGAATTTGATGAAAATTACCCCTGCCTGCAAGGTTATCGAAGTTCTGAGGAAAACAGCCACATACTGGTCTGTCTGGTTCACCGTCATCTTCACTTTTGATCGGTTTGTCGCCATCTGCTGTCAAAAGATGAAAACAAAATATTGCACCGGGAAAACTGCGGCTCTGGTTCTCACTACAATCGGCGTGCTGTCCTTTCTGAGAAGTGTTCCCCGCTACTTCCTCTGGGAACCCAGACAGATAATCAACAATCTACCGTGGTTCTGTGAACTCAGGGCTAACATTTTCACTGACCTCGGGTGGATAGTATACGACTGGCTCGATATAGTTTTAAATCCGTTCATCCCTTTCGCTGTGATTCTGCTGCTCAACTCTCTGACGGTCAGGCACATTGTTGTGGCCAGTCGTGTCCGTAAGGGGCTGAGGGGTCAGAGCAAGGGGGAGAACAGCAGGGACCCGGAGATGGAGAGCCGGAGGAGGTCTATCATTTTACTCTTCACGCTCTCCGGCAGCTTCATCTTCCTGTGGATGACGATCGTTGTAAATTCCATGTATTATGAGATCGTAGGAATAGGATTCAATTTCAATGATTCTGAATGGATCTTTCATAACGTCGGAGCCTTGCTGAAGAATTTCAGCTGCTGCACGAACACATTTATTTACGCGGTCACTCAGTCGAAATTCAGGGAGCAGGTGATCAGCGCGGTGAAATATCCGGTCACCTCGGTGTGTCAGTTCATTAAACAAGCCGCGCACTGAGAGCGTCACGTGTTTAAAGTGGAAAGAGTTTGGACAAGATTAACGAGGTGTTGCCAGGAGCAGTGGAACTCTATATTGCGGAGATTGCCCAGGCTGGGGCTTCATTACCCAACTGGACTGGCCTGTTTTGTTTCACTGCGGGCTGGAGCTGGGGAAGGGGAGACAATTGACATGCCTTTTCATAGCTTTGCAACTGCTAGATCGTGCACGGTGCGGCTGCAATGGCCGAGTCCGAATTCTGTGATGATTTCACAGTCAAAGTATGCTCGCAAGATTTTGTGAATAATGCGAGTCCGTGTCTTTTTAATTGTCGTATAACAGCAGACCGATCGCCAACCCCCAGCCCCACTGCCCCACGGAAAACAGAACAAAAATATCGACTCAAACCCCACTCTCCATTGAAATCAAAAGGCAAGAAACGGCGAAAATCACGGATCATAGAAACATTCGTGCGAGATCGCCACAATCCGTAAACACCAAGAACATTCGCATAACCTACTCTCTCCTTCCGCTTTCCATCCATTCCCCCAGTTTTCCCCACGCTTCTTCTTTCCCTGACCCTTCCTCCCCTGCCGATCTCTTACTCTAGCCCCCGCTGTTCCTTTCCTCCACTTCTTTCTCTCTATCGCACTCTCACCCTCTACTTACTCACGCAATCCCCTCTCTCGTCCGATTGATCTCCTTCCGCCCAACCCTCTCTCCCTAAACCATTCTACCTCTGCTCCTTCATTCCCTTTCCCTCTCCTTTCCCCACCTCCTTCCCTCTCTCTTGCTCCCGCCGCTCTCTGCCTCCTTCCTTATATCCCACTCTCTCCCTCCGCTTCCCTGTGCCTCCCGCTGCCATCTCACCACTCCTTTGTTAACCTGCTACCGCTATCATCCCTCTCGTACTCCTCTCTGCTCCCTCGCTAACCACTCTCCCCACATCTGTGCCTCCCTCCGTTTCCTACTCCCGTCTTCCTTCCCCTCCACTCTCTCTATTAGGCCAGACACCAATACCGGACTGTGGACGGAGTTTGGTACAGTCGGATAAGAAATCCGAATTCCCGATTTCCCTCTCTGGCTATCCAGGACCACCCTAATTCTCCCACATCTATTTACACGCTGAAATCCCTCATAACTATTGACCATTTGCTTTTGGAGATGGTTGGGTATCTCCCGTTGTAATTTAATTCCATATAGAACCATAGAACCATAGAACATTACAGCTCAGAAGCAAGCCTTTTGCCCCTCCTTGGTTGTGCCGAACCATTTTTCTGCCTAGTCCCACTGATCCGCACCTGGGCCATATCCTCCAAACCCCTCTCATACATCTGCCTGTCCAAGATTGTCTTAAATGACAAAAGTGAGCCCGCATTCACCACTTCATCTGGCAGCTCAATCCACACTCGCACCACTCTCTGCGTGAAGAAGCCCCCGCAATGTTCCCTTTAAACTTTTCCCCCTTCACCCTTAACCCGTGACCTCTGTTTTTTTTTTTTTTTTGTTTCTCCCCTGGCCTCTGTGGAAAAAGCCTGTTTGCATTCACTCTATCTTTACCCATCGTAATTTTATACACCTCTATCAAATCACCCCTCATTCTCCTACGCTCCAGGGAATAAAGTCCTAACCTATTCAACCTTTCTCTGTAACTCAGTTTCTCAAGTCCCGGCAACATCCTGGTAAACCGTCTTGGCACTCTTTCAACCTTACTAATATCCTTTCTGTAATTAGGTGACCAACATTGCACACAATACTCCAAATTCGGTCTCATATCCAATCTCACCATTACATTCCAACTCTTATACTCAATACTTTGATTTATAAAGGCCAATGTACCAGAAGGTCTCTTTACAACCCTATCTACTTGTAACGCCACTTTTAGGGAATTATGCATCTGTACTCCCAGATCCTTGTGTTCTACCGCAATCCTCGGTGTCCTACCATTTACCTTGTATGTTCTACCTTGGTTTGATCTTCCGAAGTGCAAAACCTCACACTTGTCCGCATTAAACTCTATCTGTCACTCTTCAGTCCATTCCTCCAACTGGTCCAAATCCCTCTGCAAGCTTTGAAAACCTTCCTCACTGTCCACTACACCTCCAATGTTTGTATCATCAGCAAATGTACTGATCCAATTTGCCACATTATCATCTAGATCATTGATTTAGATGACAAATAACGATGAACCCAGCACTGATCGCTTTGGCACACCACTAGTCACAGGCCTCCACTCCACTACCACTACCTGCAATCCTCCACTACCACTCTCTGGTTTCTTCCATTGAACCAATGTCTAACCCAATTTACAACCTCTCCAAGTATACCTAGGGACTGAACCTTCCTAACTAACCTCCCATGCGGGCCCTTGTCAAAGGCCTTACTGAAGTCCATGTAGACAATATGTACTGCCTTCCCTTCATCCACTTTCCTGGTAACATCCTGGAAAAACTCTAATAGATTGGTTAAACATGACCTAACATGCACAAAGCCATGCTGACTTTTTCTAGTAAGTCCCTGTCTCTCCAAATACTTGTAGATCCTATCTGTTCGTATTCCTTCCAATAACTTACCTACTCCCGATGTCAAAATTTCGGGCCTATAATTTCCCGGCTTATTTATGATCCTTTTTTAAACAAGGGAACGACAAGAGCTAACCTCCAATCCTCCGGCACCTAACCCATGGATATCGACATTTTAAATATTTCTGCCAGGGCCACTGCAACTTCAACACCAGTCTCCTTCAAGGTCCGAGGGAATACCCTGTCAGGTCCTGGGGATTTATCTACTCTGATTTGCCTCAAGACAGCAAGAACCTCCTCCTCTTCAATCAGCATAAAATCCATGACCTCCCCCCTTGTTTGCCTTGTTTCCACAGACTCCAGTCCAGTTTCATTAGTAAATACAGATGCAAAAAAACCCATATAATACCTCTCCCATTTCTTTTGGTTCCATACATAGTCGACCACACTGATCTTCAAGAGAACCAATTTTATCCCTTACTATAGAAACTTAGAAAATAGGGGCGGGGTAGGCCATTCGGCCCTTCGAGACTGCACCGCCAATCAGTATGATCATGGCTGATCATCTAACTCAGAACCCTGTACCTGCTTTCTCTCCATACCCCCTGATCCCTTTAGCCACAAGGGACATATCTAACTTCCTCTTAAATATAGCCAATGAACTGGCCTCAACTGTTTCCCATGGCAGAGAATTCCACAGATTCACCACTCTCTGTGCGAAGACGTTTTTCCTCATCTCGTTCCTAATAGGCTTCCGTTTTATCCTTAAACTGTGACTCCTCATTCTGTACTTCCCCAAAATCGTAAACAATCTTCCTGCATTTAGCCTGTCCAAGCCCTTTAGAATTTTATACCTTTCAATAAGATACCACCTAAATTCCAGCGAGTATAAGCCTAGTCGATCCAATCCTTTTTCATATGAAAGTCCTGCCATCCCAGGAATCAATCTGGTGAACCTTCTTTGTCTTCCCTCTATGGCAAGAATGTCTTTCCTCAGATTAAGGGACCAAAACTGCACACAATACTATAGGTGCGGTCTCACCAAGGTCTTTGACAACTGCAGTAGATCCTCACTGCTACTGTACTCAAATCCTTTTGCTATGAACGCCTGTTTTCGCCTGCATGCCTTTTTCACCGCCTGTTTTACCTGCATGCCCACCTTCAATGACTGGTGTACAATGATACCCAGGTCTCATTGCACCTCCCCTTTTCCTAATCGGCCACCATTCAGATAATAATCTGTTCTCCTGTTTTTGCAACCAATTATCCATATTAAATTGCATCTGCCATGAATTTGCCCACTTACCTAACCTATCCAGGTCACCATGCATCCTGTTAGCATCCTCCTCACAGCTAACACCGCCGCCCAGCTTCGTGTCATCTGCAAACTTGGAGTTGCTGCATTTAATTCCCTCGTCTAAATCAGTAGTAGATATTTTAAACAACTGGGGTCCCAGCACTGAGCCTTGCGGTACCCCACTAGTCACTGCCTGCCATTCTGAAAAGGTCCCGTTTACTCCCACACTTTCCTTCCTATCTGCCAACCAATTATCTATCCACATCAATACCATACCCCCAATACCGTGTGCTTTAGGTTGGCACAATAATCTCCTGCGTTGGACATTGTCAAAAGCATTTTGAAAATCTAAATATACCACATCCACTGGCTCTCACCTATCCACTCTATTGGCTACATCTTCAAAAAATTCTATAAGATTCGTCAGACATGATTTTCCTTTCACAAATCCATGTTAACTTTGTTCGATGATTTCACTTCTTTCCAAAAGCGCTGTTATCACATCTTTGATAACCGACTTCAGCATTTTCCCCACCACCGATGTTAGACTAACCGGTCTATAATTCCCCGATGTTTCATTCCCTTCTTTTTTAAAATCTGGGGTTACATTAGCCACCCTCCAATCCTCAGGAACTAATCCAGAATCTAAGGAGTTTTGAAAAATTATCACTAATGCATCCACTATTTCTTGGGCTACTTCAATAAGCACTCTGGCCCTGTGGATTTATCTGCCTTTAATCCCTTCAATTTACCTAACACCACTTCCCTACGAACATATATTTCCCTCCGCTCCTCTATCTCACTAGACACTCGGCCCCTTACTATTTCCAGAAGATTATTTATGTCCTTAGTGAAGACAGAACAGAAGTAATTATTCAATTGGTCTGCCAAGTCTTTGTTCCCTATGATCAATTCACCTGTTTCTGACTGTAAAGGACCTAAATTTGTCTTGACCAAACTTTTTCTTTTCACAAATCTATAAAAGTTTTTACAGTCAAATTTTATGTTCCCTGCCAGCTTTCCCTCATAATCTTTTTTCCCTTTCCTAATTAAGCCCTTTGTCCTCCTCTGCTCGTCTCTGAATTTCTCTCAGTCCTCAGGTGCGCCGCTTTTTTTTTTTGCTAATTTATATGTTTCTTATTTCGACTTGATACTATCCCTAATTTCCCTTGTCAGCCACGGGTGCACTACCTTCTCTGGTTTATTCTGGAATGAACAAATGTTGTAGTTCATCCATGCGATCTTTAAATGCTTGCCATTGGATATCCACCGTCAATCCTTTAAGTATCATTTGTCGGACTATCTTAGCTAATTCACGTCTCATACCTTCAAAGTTACCCTTCTTTAAGTTCAGAACCTTTGTTTCTGAATTAACTATGTCACTCTCTACCTTAATGAAGAATTCCACCATATTATGGGCACTCTTACCCAAGGGGCCTCGCACGACAAGATTGCTAACTAGCCCTTCCTCATTGCTCAATACCCAATCTAGAATGGCCTGCTCTCTAGTTGGTTCCTCGGCATGTTGATTCAGAAAACCATCCCGCATACATTCCAAGAAATCCCTAGGGATGGGATGGGCATCTGTTTATGTTACTGCATTTACCTTCCTATAACCGGTTCAAAATCTAACACTGCCATCAGGTTTGTGCACAATAACGGGGGGTGACTCCAATCTGATGCTGAAGGACTAATGATAGCATTTTCCAGCATATTTTCAATTTCTTGCTCAGCCAATTTACATTTTTCTACTTTCATGCTATATGGGTGTTGTTTAATCGGTTTGACTTAACCAATATCTACGTCATGTACTGTGACAGTGGTTTGCTTGGGGACATCGGGAAATAAATCTTTAAACCTCAGAATTAATTCCGTCAGCTATTCTTGTTTCTTTGGCTGCAGATGAGCCAGCTTGTTGTCAATGTTTTCCAGAACAACCGAGTACATTAGCCTAACTGGGACCATGTTTGGCTTGTGGAAAGTCTCAGACGAGTCAATTGTTACATTCTCAGGGTTACCAGATTCATATGTTTTGACAACAACACTCACAGATAGTGCCTGTTTGTCAAAATAAGGCTTTATCATATTTATGTGTACCACTTGTGTTAGTTACGTCAGTCGGGTGATTTAATAACATAATTCACATCATTAATTTGAGAGCCTATTTCCTACGGTCCATTTGGTTTCACCTGGAGTGGATTCGTCAACATTAGAGATAAAATAAGATAAGATAAGAAAAAATATCCCTCACCTGGTATTTTCTTTCGCAAGCCCGCTTATCAAACCAACACTTCATTTTGTTTTGAGAAATCTTTAAGTTTTGTCTCACTGGACTACACACTTGGTGTAGTTTTTTTTGAACTTCAAAACATAGTCTAACAAGTTAACATGTAAATCCCCATCATTCCACTGTTCCTTTAACAAGGTCAAAGGTCCCATCAGTCTACAACCAAATAGAAGTTCAAGTGAACTAATGCCCAGTGATCCAGTGTTCTCTTACTGAGAACAAAAGCAAATATATTCCTTCATCCCAGTCTTTTTTTTTTTCAACACAGCATGTGTTAATCATTGTTTTGAGTGTAGAATGAACATTTTCTACAGCCCTTGTGATTCCAGATGGTACGCAGATGGTGTTATTTGTTCAGCTCCTAGTTCATAAACTACTTACTGAAATAATCCAGGTGTATAATTACTTTCTTGAACAGACTGGATTTCTTTAGGCAATTCAGAAAAAATAAAAAAAAACAACTTGGTAAGAGCCTTCGCCACAGTTTTAGCTTTAATATTTCTGAGAGGTATTGTCTCTGGGAATCTGGATGCAGTACACATAATAGTTAGCAGATACTGATGGCCAGCTTTAGTCTTTGGCAATGGGCCAACACAATCCACTGTACTTTAGAAAAGGGTTCACCGAATGTAGGTGTAGACCACAGTGGTGCCACTGGGGTGACCTGGTGGGGTTTACCCACAACTGGACAAGAGTGACAGGATGCAAAAGGTCACATCGTTCCTCAAATTAGGCCAGTAAAATTATTTCATAAACCTGTTTACAGTTATATTCACTCCAAAATGGCCACCTAAGGGTATACTGTGGGCCAAAGTTAAAATATCAGCCCTATAAACTTTAGGAACTACATCTTGGTGAGCAATTGTCCATTCCTCACTCGCTGGTATAGCAGGTGGCCTCCACTTCCTCATTATCACTCCATCCTTGAGATAATACCCTACTGGCACTTTCATAATCTCATAATCTGAGAGAGGTGTTTTTATAAAGCTAAAATCTCAGTGTCTCTGTTCTGTTCTGCTATAAACTCCTTCCGACACAGGGATAAATCTTTCTCATCAGACTTACTACCTGAATCCTGTTGAAACAATGAAGGGAGAAAAGTCCCTGACGAGTCATCATAACTGGAATACCGATTTTGGCTATCATGGGAATCAGAATCATGCTGCACAGAACCGTCTGCGTCGGCAGACTTTTTAGCCATACATCGAGTTACTGCGCAGGAGGGATAAATGTTAAAATCCATCTGTGGGTCTTCAGTGGTTGGTTAGTTGTCACCAGCACCGCAGGAACAACTTTACCATCTGCCAGGACATTCCCTAACAGCAAAGTAACATCTTCCACCGGTAAACTGGAGCATAATCCGATCTCAACAGGTCCCAAAACCAACCCTGACTGTAAAGTTACCTTGTACAATGGAACAGAAACCACACCGCCCCCAATGCCTTTAATAAAATTTACCTCACCGGTTTCAGTCTCATCAACAAACATTGGGATGCTGTCTAGTATAAGTGACTGAGAAGCCCCTGTATCTGAAGCAATTTTCAGTGGTACCGGGGTTGACCCTTCCTTTAATAATGCATTCCCATCTGACGTAAAATGATCGAATCTCTTCTTAACTGGGTCAGAGCTCTCAAATCCCTATCTGAAGCTCAACAGAATGTTCAGAACCCTGTGGGTTTATAGGTGCTTCAACATACTGAACACAGGCATTCGGGACTGACTCCTTTTACTTTTTCTTCCCCAGGAGGCAACAATTAGCCATCACATAACCAGCTTTCTTACAATAGTAACAAGTAAGACCAGAATATTTCTCCTTCAACTGCATCACTTCATCCTTACTCTTGTCACTAGTCCCAGCTTTAATTTCTGGTTTACCCTGGTGATCCCTGCTACTGTTTTGGAAGCTCTTATTCGGGGTAAACTTAACCTTATGAGTTAAAGCAAACTCATCTGCTAATCTAGCAGACTCCTGCAAAGTGGCAGCATCCTTTTCATCTAAATATGTCTTTAAGTCATCAGGCACGCACCCTCTGAATTCTTCAATCAAAACCAACTCTTACAAGCTGTTAAAATCATCATTTATATTTTATATGTGCACCAGCGGTCAAAACACATAAACCGATCATAAGCAAGATCCATATAAGTTAGGTTCACAGACTTCCTCAAATTTCTAAACTTTTGCCTGTATGATGCTGGTAAAAACTCGTAAGCTTTGAGCACAGCCTGTTTCACAATGTCATAATCAGCTGCTTCATCAACTGTCAAAGCAGAATAGGCTTACTGAGCCTTAATTACACTTTGTAAGGGAATAGGCCAACCTTCTTCTGGCCACTTTAAACTCTGAGCAACCTTCTCAAAATGCTGAAAGTATTTATCAACCTCTGCTTCGTCGAATGGAGGTACCAATTTAACTTCCCGACTAGCCTCAAACTTATCACCAGAGTCTGACACTCGACCCGTTTGCTGCAATCTCTCTATCTTTTCCAGCTCGAACAGCCTCTGCCTTTCTGCTTCCTCCCTCTTTTTTTCTGCCTCCTCTCTGATTTTCTGCCTCTCTAGCCTCAAATTGTCTCTGCCTTTCCGGAGCCTCCATCTTTAATTTTTCTAACTTGTACTGGAGCTCAAGCTCACTAGGTTTACTTCCAGGAAACACCTCCAACTCCTCCACTTTAAACACACCCTCAGATACATAATGTTCAGCTATTACACTCTGCATCTGTACCCTCCTCATTGTCGATTTCCCCTTAGCAAGTTTTAACCTTTTAGCAATACATAGCAACTCAATCCGTCTGGCGTCCTCCAATGCCTGGCACTTCGAGACATCTATCAACATCCTTTGCTACTGATTATGAACACACAAATAAATCAAAAGGAATTTCCCCAATGAAATCGATAATTAATGACTACACCCCCAAATCTGATCATATCCCAGACGCAAGCCCAAATTTTGTTATGGATTGTAACGCTTTAGAAACGAACACCAGCAATAGGCTACACCCGGGGTCTCTTTTTAATGTTAAAACCATCTTTATTAGAACCTACTTATAATATAGTAACTTAAACAAGATAAACAAATGTGTTATGTGTATATATGTGTGTAAATATAACTCCCAGACTATTGAGCTCTGGAGAAACAAGGCTTGGATTCTTGAGATAGCAAAGTATGAAAGTTCAGGTGATGAGAGAGATATTTGTAATCCAGGGTAAATGTTGAGAGAAGGCAATTATGTTGAATTCCACAGGTTTCATGGTGGTAAAACGAGACAACAGTTGCTGTAGATTTTATACGTCATCATTCCAAATCCACATAAGAATTATCACCGAAAGTGACTTGTCACAAGGGGTATCGACTTCAAGTGAATTACCCCACCACACCCAGGCAAGGGTTAATACATCAGTGGTCTTCACAGGGTACCCCAAATCCGATCCACTCCGACGGATCAAACGAGGTGACAACCACACCTTTGAGTACGCTGAATCGATAATTAACCCACCCTAGTGGGCATAGGAAAGTTGCAACCAGTGACCCTTGGCCACGAGTTCCCTTGTTTTGATCCTTTCATTTTTCCTTCCTTGTCTCCGTCTGACTTTCAGTGTATGTGTTCTCGGTTAAAATAATACAAGCTGCGAGCGATGTAAACAAGCTGCAAGTCAAACTGATTTAACTTTTTAATCTGTCTCTTAAAATGACAGTCCACAGCAAACGAAACCCAGGAATTCTTAACAACGGCCACACCCCATTGTGAACTGACTGATGTGCCAGTACCTGGGATGACTGAGTGAATCCTTTCCCTCATTCTGAGCAGGGGAACGGCTTCTCTCCAGTGTGAACTCGTTGATGATTCTGTAGGTTGTCTGACTGAGTGAATCTCTCCCCACAGACTGGGCAGGTGAATGGCTTCTCTCCAGTGTGAACTCGTTGATGACTCTGTAGGTTGTCTGACTGAGTGAATCTCTCGCCACAGACTGAGCAGGTGAACGGCTTCTCCCCAGTGTGAACTCGCTGATGTCTCTGTAGGTTGGAAGACTGAGTGAATCTCTCGCCACAGACTGAGCAGATGAATGGCTTCTCCCCAGTGTGAACTCGCAAGTGATTCTGTAGGTTGTCTGACCAAGTGAATCTCTCCCCACAGACTGGGCAGGTGAATGGCTTCTCCCTCGTGTGAACGCGCTGATGACTCTGCAGGTTGTCTGAACGAGTGAATCGCTTCCCACAGACTGAACAAATGAAGGGCTTCTCCCCAGTGTGAACTCGTTGGTGTCTCTGTAGGTCGGATGACCGACCGAATCGTTTCACACATTCTGAGCAGGTGAATGGCCTCTCCCCAGTGTGAACCCGTTGGTGTGCCATTCCGTCAGATGATTGAGTGAATCCTTTCCGACTAATTCAGCAGATCACCAGCCTCTGCCCGGTGTGAACTGACTGGTGTGTTCACAGGCGAGAAGACGAATTGAATCCGTTCTCACACACAGAACAGGTGAATGGCCTTGCCCAGAGTAAACTTGATGATGCAACATCAGTTGAGATGACCGAGTGAATCTATTCCCACTGTCTGAGCAAGTGAACGGCCTTTCTCCTGTGTAAAATAACGGGCGTGCCAGTTGGTCAGATGACCAAATAAATCCCTCCCCACAGTCTGAGTAGGAAGGATGGTCGATTGAATCCCTCGCTCCACTTCTTAAATATCTGGACAGAGACAGCAAAACTGGCGTGCTGTGTTTGAGATTCCTGGTGACAAATTCCTTCTCGTTTTAACCTCTGAAATGATTTACGAAGTTCAGCAATGGCTGGAGGACAACATTTCAGATGAGATTGTTTCAGTCGCCAAGTTTTGATCTGGCTGTTCCTCACTGTTACAATGAGGTTGAACCCAAGTTGGTCAGAGAAATCATCTTCAGACTGTGCAGTGTGCTGGTATCTGGAATGACCATCGATTCCCTGATGCTCTTCCTGTTTCTATAAGAATGGGGCATTTCTGCCATCTGCAATTTGTACCCTGGTTCAGTTTGACTCTCTCCATTGGTATTATTCCCTCTTCCTTCTGAGCTGCATGGGTGCCTGGCACGCAGTAACTGTAACACTCGCATAAAAATTGTCTTTCTTGACGTGCATCTGGGATTTTATTTTATGTATTATTAACTTAAAGTTCCACAAAACGCCATATAAAAAATCCCCTCTGAGGTGAATGGTTGGTCTGCACAGCTGTTTAAAGGACGTAGAGTGAATATTAGTATTACTTCAGGTTCTTGTGGAAAATTATATTAAAGAAACAATTGTGCCGAACTAATTAAACTGCCCACTCCCACACCCCTCCCGCCCAGATTCCTACACGACCTCATAAATGTTGAAAACATGATTGCATGGACCCATTTGTGCTGGCTGCTCATTCCACACCCGGATGACCATCTGTGTGAAGACGTTTCCCCTCATGTTCACCTTAACATTTCACCTTTCACCCTTACCCCACGGCCTCTGGTTGTAGTCCCTCCGCATCTCAGTGGTAAGAGCCAGATAAGGGGAGTCGAGGGCGTCCATGGATGACAAGGGAAGTCAAGGACAGTATAAAAATAAAAGAGAAGATGTATAACATAGCAAATCTGAGAGTGAAGCCAGAGGATTGGGAAACTTTTAAAGAGCAACAGAAGATAACTAAAACGACAATACGGGGAGAAAACAATAAATTCTAAATTCTGCTTCTAAATTCCTGTGTATACAAGCCTGGCTTTCGCGGCTCCTGTTTGATTCTTACTGAGAGAGAGAGAGAGGGGCGGAACTATTTGACTGTGCAGCGTGTTTTCACTTGCTTGCAGCTTGTGTTTACATTTCTCACAGTTTGTTTTATTTAAGCAAGGACAGTCACAAACACAGTCAGCCAGAGAGAAAGAAAGAAGATGGAAAATACGAAACAAAGGGCCTAGTGGCAAAAGGCCACTGTTTGGACTCTCCTATGCCCACAAGGTGGCTTGATTATTGATCCAGCGTGTACCGAATGTGTGATTGTCACTTTGTTTGATCCATTGGAGTGGATCTGTTGGTTTGGGAGTATCCTGTGAGGACCACTTGTGCTAGCCCTTGCCTGGGGGTGGTAATTCACTTGTAGAGGTACCCCTGTGACAAATCACTGTTGATGATAATTCGTATAATCCATCTGGGGATTTTGTTAGAGTATCCAGTGGCTACCGCTTTTGTTAAACCTTAGCTGGATTCGGGAGTGTGATGTGGTAAACACTTGTGAGAAGGGATATTCTGTGGAAATCACTGTTGGTAATACTTTGTGTGTTGGATCTGGATTGGGAGTACCTTTGCCGAATCTACCTGTGCGTTAACCCTTGCTTGGGTGGTAATTCCTTCTGAAGACATAACTCCTGTGATAAGCTACTTCTAGTGATAATTCGTATGTGGATTTAGAACGACGACGGATAAGACCTACAGCGACTGTTATCTTGTTTTACCGCTGTGAAATTTGTGGAATTCAACGTAATTGCCTTCTCTCGACATTGACCTTGGATTACAAATCTCTCTCTCTCTCGTCATTGATTCCGTGGATGAACTGAATTTCATACTTTACCATCTTAAGACTTTAAGCTTGGTATTCCCTGAGCTCAGTGGTTTGGGAGTTAAATTTACACATATATGTACTCATAACACTTCTAGCTTTTGATTATTTTGCTTAATTTGTTATATTATAAGTAGATACGAATAAAGACAGTGGTTTTAACATCAAAACCACACTCCAGGTGTGGTCTATTGTTGCTGGTTCATTTAAACCGTTACGGGAAGGTAACAGAGTTGTTCGTGTTTATGTCTTTCTGGGGGGCCCCATGTTAACACCCTTCTGTCTCTCTGTGACACCTTGCCAAACAGGAAGAACTAGGGGCCTGTTGTGTAAAACTATGATTCCAATGTCTGTAATCCTGCTCAACCAGAGTGAGGAACTCTCGGCCTGGGTTTCCTCAAATAACACCTGGGGAAGATAGTGAGGAACTGTGGTCCAGTCAGAGATGACTGTGGCTGTCGGTGTTTTGAGGGATGGTATCGCAGGCCCCCACCAAACTGAACTTCCTAAACTGGGAAACATGCATCCTGGCCAGAACTGCAGGTGCCCAGCACCCGAGAGGAATAACTGAGACTGAGCGATTTTGGATGATCGCTTTTTTCTCCTTTGGAGTAGCCAGAAATTCACGACTGATATTGAATTTGGCTACAAGCTTTTGAGGAGCTGGCCACAATACTGCAGGGGCCCTGACAGAAATACAGGCCCAAGTAACAGAAATATCCACTGAAATGATTGCAATCCGGCAAACAGTCGTACAGAATCGTACAGCTTCAGATTTTATCCCAGCTGAGAAAGGGGGAACCTGTGCTATTATTGACACAGAATGCTGCACCTATATCCCTGATGAGTCTACTAACGTTACATCCCTCTCCGAGCACACTGCCAAGGAGACTGACAGCATCAAGAGAGTAGGGCAGGATTTACACGGGTTCACCGAAGGGTCGAAATGGTGATCTTCGAAGAACTGTCGGTAATATGTGGGGCTTTATATTGCATTATGTCCAAATGGTTGTACATATCATTGTTATAATTACTGATGTATTCCGTTTTTACCCACTGAGAAGTCAATGCTGCACTTGGTTGCTTTCCTTGTAAAAAGTTACTGCTTTGTTGATCATGTAATGATGTAAAGGAGGGAATGATAAAGTATGTAAAAGGGTTAACACTGCATTAAAAATAGCAGCCTGATTTTCTGAAAGTAACTTCCGATGTTCAAACAATGTACTAAGCCGTGCTGAGCCATATTTCTTCTTCAGGGTAGCAAGCTAGGGTTTCAGGATGCTTATATCTTTGTGCACTCATGTGTAGAGATAGGACAGCTTCTGTCCGTTCTCCCTGTGTAAGCCATTAACACTATTTTGTAATTTGTCTTTAGGGTCTGTCATGTAGTAAATATTTTTGGCTCCAGTCTGTCTTGTGTGGGGTGTATCTGGACAGATGTATCTGTGGCGTATGGGGAATTGGTGAATTGGGTGGGAGCATTCACAGACCGTTCCTGTCTGAGTGACTAACTAAGTAAGTCCCTCTCGGAGTGGATAGTTGAAAGGTTAATTTATTATCAAAGCAGGTATTCATAAATAAAGCTGAGTTTTTTTTTTCTTCTCCAGAGAACCAAACAAAGAAAACATGAAAGTCGTTCAGAGAGAAAAAAAAATGAAACTCCCTCCCCACCCCCTGAATCAAAAAGGACGGCATCCCGATCATCATCCCCCAAAACCCACCCTCCCGCACAAAATGGAAGGAAAATATCGACACCCGTTAAAAGCACACTATTGTGGAGGAACCGGTGTCACCAGTGTAGAGGCGGCCGCATCGGGAGCAGCGGACACAACAGGCAACCCCGGAAGGTTCACAGGTGAAGTGTCGCCTCACCTGGAAGGATGTTTGGACAACGGAGAGAGTTCGGTCGTCCGGCCCTTTCACTCTGACACGCCGAACTCCACATCAAATCCGTCCAAACGTATCTGGGCGAACTTGAATCACCAATAAATATAATTCCTCTCAACGATCAGTTGTCTGAATGATTCCCTGACTCTGAGAGGAAGGGGTATCTATGGTCCACACTGTGAGGGTGTTGAGTTTACCAGGAGACAAAGACTGCAGGGACGAGAGGTTTTCTGTTGTCTAATACACCGTGTGTGGACCCCGCTGGCAATTCTGGTGTTGTGAGCCGAATCGAGACAAACACCACGTTGCCCACTCCACCAACAACACGGCACAGCCGGACACATAACAGGGGACTTTACATCCCACAACACTGGATTCAGCGATGAAACCAGTGATTAATGTTGTTGTCTCACCGAAAAGTCAATTAACCCTAACCCGGCAATATGGTGTAAAATCCCGCTCCCCATGCTAACACGGGTTAGACAGAGCAAAGAACAAACTGCCGGAGGAACTCACTGGGTCGGGCAGCATCTGTGGAGGGAAATAGACCGTCAACATTTCGGGCCCAGACCCTCCCTCTGGACTGAGTGTGGACGGGAAATAGTCAGAGAAAAGAGGTGAGGGGTGGGGATGGGGCAAGAGCTGGGGAGTGAGAGGTGGCATCAGCTGAGGGGGAGGTGGAAGGTGGAAATAGTGACAAGGGTGGGAGGTGAGTAGTTGTGGCAACACGGGGATGCAGAAGATGGAAATTAATTCCATAGTGGATGAACAAAGAGGTTAGGGAGTATTTGTTATACAGAATGCAATGAAGATGCACCTGACTGATCGCTGGAGTGATGGGGTCATAACTTGAAGAAAGATCAAATGTGATAATTCTAAATGTCATTTAGAGAGTCGAGGAGTGAGAGGTGAATACATTTAAATGCACAACATCATTACCGGTTGAACCAGGGATCCCAGTCTCTGAAAAAGTGGGTGGACTGTCCGGGACTGAGATTAGAGGAAAAGTCTCCATTCCGAGGGTAGTGAATATCTGTAAATCCCCTCCACAGAGGGCGGTGAAGACTCAGTGATCGTCCTCACGTAGAAAAGAGGCCGGCAGATGTGTGGAGACCGACGTGATAGAGGAAATGAGAATCGCACAGATACGTGGCTGAGATGGGAGAGCAGCCGCCATCTTGTTGATGGTTAGACGGGCCGAATGGCCACCTCCTGCTGTTTCAGTGTTCGTGTCCACTGAAGCCGGAGGAATGTGAATAGAAATTAGTGTTTATAAACACAGAACTGATTTAAATGAAACATGAACACTTCCTGTTTGGGCTTGAATTATGTTTTGGACCGGGATGGGAATCGAGCCCGTGACTCTGTGACCTGGGGGGTGGAGGGAAAGGGATCGGAGTAGACATGGTGTGCAAAAGTAGACATGTATCTGGTGTAAATATGGAATAATGTGGGGAATGCTGCGGATGGGTCGGGCAGTGTGTGAGGGGAGAGGAGCATAGTCTGCGTTTCAGTTGGGAGTACCTCCACCCGTGATCTGATCCCGTTTCCTATTCATGTTTTTCTGCAGATCTGCAGAATGTCCAGGTTATGAGATTCTTTGAGTACATGACCTGCTTTTCCGAGGCAGGGGAAGTGTAGGGAGAGTCCATGGAATGGAGGCTTGTTTCTCTGATGTTCACTGCTTTCCAAAGTTCTCTGCAGTTCCTTGCAGTCATGGGCAGAGCAGTAGCCATACAAAGGCGTGAAGTATCGACAAGAAGCTCAGAGACATCGGCCTTCACCCTGCTTTGTGTAGCTGGATCCTGGACTTCCTTTCAGATCGCTGGCAGGTGGTAAGAGTGGGCTCCATCTCCTCTGACCCTCAGCACACACAACCACAGGGTTGTCTCTTTGGCCGTCTCCTTTCCTCTCTGTGCACCCATGACTTGTGTTGCCACCCACAGCTCCAATCTGCTAACTAAATTTGCTGACAGCACTACATTGATTGGCCTAATCTCACATAATAACTTGTAATTGATCAAATGCCTCCTGACAAGACTCGTTCCAAACAAATTTTTCACCCTTCTTCAGGTTAGTCAGAGGAAGAGGGATAGCAGCCAAGTTCTTACAGAACTTACGATAATATCCATCCATTCCCAGAAACCTTCTAAGAGCCTTCGTAGCAGTCAGAATAGGAACTTGAGAAATTGCCTGGACTTTTGCCCCAACAGGAGCCAATTTGTTTTGACCTACAACATAGCCAAGACAGGTCACAGTGGCATGGCAAAATTCACTCTTAGCTAAGTCAACTGTAAGGCTGGCCTGGGAAAACCTGTCAAACATATTTTCTACTGCAGAGATATGCTCTTCCCAAGTGTCACTCCCTGTGACTAAGTCATCAATATAGGCATCTGTGTGTTCCAACCCTCGAATTACAGGATCATTCATTCTCTGGAATATTCCTGGACAAGTTTTCATTCGAAACAGCAAGATATTATATTCATACAACCCATTTGTTATCACAAATGCAGGATTTTTTCAACCTCTGTCCGTCAATGGAACACACCAATACCCTGTCAACAGATCAATCTTTGTAAGAAATTCAGCTTTTCCAACCTTATTGATGCAATCATCCACCCTAGGGATAGGATGGGCATCTGTTTTTGTTACTGCATTTGCCTTCCTATAATCAGTGTAAAATCTAACACTACCATCAGGTTTGGGCACAATAAAGCAGGGTGAGCTCCAATCTGATGCTGAAGGACACATAATACCATTTTCCAGCAGATGTTCAATTTCTTGCTCAGCCTATTTACATTTTTCTACGTTCATGCGATATGGGTGTTGTTTAATCGGTTTAACCAATATCTACATCATGTATTGCGACGTGGTTTGCTTGGGAACATCGGGAAATAAATCTTTAAACTGTAGAATTAATTCCTTCAGCAGTTGTTGTTGCTTTGGCTGCAGGTGAGCCCACCTGCTATCAATGTTTTCTGGGACAACCGAGTTCATTAGCCTAACTGGGACAATGTTTGGCTTGTGAAAAGTCTCAGACAAGTCAATTGCTTCATTCTCAGGGTTGTCAGATTCATTTGTTTTGACAACAACACTCACAGACGGTGCCTGCTTGTCAAAACAACGCTTTATTATATTTATCTGTACCACCTGTGTTAGTTTACATCGGTCGGGTGTTTTGATAACATAATTCACATTATTAATCTGAGAGACTATTTCATACGGTCCATTGAGTTTTGCCTGAAGTTGATTTGTCAACATTGGAGATAAGGTAAGCACCTTATCCCCCACCTGGTAGTTTCTTTCGCAAGCCCACTTATCAAACCAACATTTCATTTTGTTTTGAGAAATCTTTAAGTTGTGGGCAGTCCTGACCGGTTTCTGGGAGGAATCATCCCCCCCTCTGTGATAATAATACTCCCTCGGCAACCAGAAAGGTCCACACAGCAGCACAGGTACTCCAGATCTGGGGAACAAAAGGATTGAAGGGCATGGACATTCCAGGGTTCCAGCAAGCATTAATGACCATGAAGCAAAGCATACCCGAAATCCTTTTCTCTTCCCCAATAGGTTGATATATTCTGGGTCTGCAGACCCGGGAGCAATTGGGACAGAGGGACAGCTGGGATGCTGGCGTTTGGGTAGTTGGATCCTTCTTGCATCTTCTCTTCTTTTCAGCAGTCGCTCTTCTGGGTTCCTCAAAATTCTTGGCTTTTCCCTGGATCAGCGGCTGCCGCTCGTTGACCTCCAAATTTGCCTGAGAGAGCTGCTGCTTAATTTGGTCCTTGTCCATCTTGCGTGGGCACCACGATCTCTCTTGCCCAGAGAGAGTTCCCTGTAGAGTAATGCTGAACTGTAGTCTAATAACATCATTCTCACATAAGCATCCCTCTTCTCCAGATGTTTACGGAGGTGTGCAGAACAGTGACTATTGTGTCGTCTGTCAATCGGTTGTGGCTGTAGGTGAATTGTAGTTGGTCCAGTGTGGGTGACAGCATGCGGCAGATGTAGTCCTTGACCCGCCTCTCAAAGCATTTGCTTATTATTGAGGTGAGAGCGAGAGGACGCCAGACGTTCAGACATGTTGCCTTCGTAGTTTTAGGTCCAGGGACAATGGTGGATGTTTTGAAGCAGGACGGCACTCTACACTGGGAGAGGGAGAGATTAAAAATATCCGTAAACTCACCTGCCATTTGCGCCGTGCACATCTTGAGTACCCGCCCTGGGATGTCGTCCGGTCCCGCAAGCTTGCAACTGTCCACTCGTTGGAAACACCTGCGAGCTTCAGCCTCAGAGATGACCAATGTGCAGGTCGCTTTGTCAGCTCTCCTCGTGGGCTCAGTATTGGCGATATCGAACTGAGCGTATAAAAGATTTGGCTCATCTGGGAGAGAGACGGCGATGCTGGCAGTACCACTGCGCTTGGCATTTAAGTCCACGATGGTGTACAGACCTTGCTCTAAGCTGTGTGTGTTGTTGGTGGAGAGTTGTGCCTGAACCCTGTCTCGGTATTGACGTTTCGCTGTCTGGATGATAATCCACAAATCGGAGCTGCATTTCTTGAGCTCCTGCTGATTACCGGCAATGTAAGCTGTCAGTCATGCAATACATGCTGTTCGCACGGAACTGCTGATCAAAAGTTTCTGGCTTGGGCAGTCCTGACCGGTTTCTGTTGGAAAACATCTCCCTCTGTGATAATAGTGTGTGTGTGTGTGTGTGTGTGTGAGTGTGTGTGTGTGTGTGTGTGTGTGTGTGTGTGTGTGTGTGTGTGTGTGTGTGTGTGTGTGTGTGTGTGTGTGTGTGTGTGTGTGCTGGATGTGTACTGGATGACGGCACGATCGTTGCTGACTGTGGGGGCCAATGCTGGATCTGCACACCCGGGAGCAGTTGGAACACAGATGTCGCTAGGAGTCGGGCATTTCGGTAGTTGGATCCTTCTTGCATCTCCTCTTTCCAGCAGTCGCTCTTCTGGGTTCCTCTGAATTCTTGGTTTTTCCGTGGACAACCTCCATATTTGCCTGAGGGAGCTGTTGCTTAATTTGGACCTTGTATCTCTTGCGTTGGACACCACCATCTCTCTTGCCCTGAGTGAGTTCTCCGTAGATACTGCTTTCGGTAACGTGGAATTGTCCATGCGAGGCAGGTGACCTGTCCAGTGGAGCTGGCTGACCAGCAAAATGGCTTCAGGGCCTGTAAGTTGCGCATGTAGTTATGCATGACGGCGTGATTACATGAAATGTTAAATTAAATACGTTGTACAGAAATGGAAATAAAAAAGTGATTTGTGAGGCACTATCGAGGGGTTGAATGTCCATTCGGAAACTGGCTGGCAGAAATGAAGTTGTTCCTGAATCGTTGAGTGCGTGACTTACTTCGATCCTGTGCAGTGGTCCCCATGAACCAGACGGTGATGCAGCCAGTTCCAATGCTCTGCAAGTTACACCTGTTGAAATATTCGAGTGATTTTGGAAATTCCTGATAGCCACTGTTGTGTCTTCTTTGTAGTCGTATTGATATATTGGCTCCAGGTTTGATCCTCAGAGATATTGACAGCCAGCAATTTGAAATTGCTCACTCTTTCCACTTCTGATCCCTCTATGAGGATTGCTGTGTTGTGTACCTTCATCTTGCCTTTTCTTTAATGCACAATTAGCTCTAAGGATATATTTTCATCAACACAAGGAGGATTCAGCACTCCATACAAGCATATGCAAATATGATAATGGGTAGACATTGCTGAATGGAAATGACAGGGTCAGGACATCCATGGTCGACTTTACAGACGGATGTCTCATAAGACAGCGCCCCACACCGCCACAGCAAGACTGATGAGTAGCAGTTGCCAAGACTTCACCACCCTCTCCCACATAAAGAATGTACATCACTGAGACAGACGCTTCTGGCTTCTTCCAATAACAGAGATTTAATCTTTCCACCAATCCTCCATCACCGCGATTGAAAACTACCCATTTTCTTTCTTGTCATTCTGATGGGTTATCTATCCGCAATTTCACTGTGTTTCTCCCCCAGCCGCTGCCCGACTTGAGTATTTCCCGCATATTCTGCTCCCGTTGTGATGTAAGAGCAATGGACTCCCCAGTGTGCAGCTTTGCCAAAATGCACAGTGTCCTGCTCTCCAAAGTTCAACATCAGATCAACATAAACATCGTCTGTTAATGAAGTAAACAGAGCTTTAAATATAGTGAAATGTTGTTGTAATGGGAGTGCACTCAGGATTGGAATAGGATATCAGGGGAATGTTCACTTTCACAAATAACTAGTACCTGAATATGAGTATTGGACATTTTCTGGGACATCCATCGCTGCCAATTCCAGTGTCTGTGAACAGAATTTTATTTTATGTCCTAATATCCATGGAAGCACTGAATTAATTCATGTAATCTCAAACACTGAATGTTGAAATGCAGTTATAATATTCTTTGTCAGTTGAGCTATTTAACATTTTGACTGTGTTCTCTGTTCCCATGGAAGATGTTCAACAGAAACACAAGGAGACTCTGCGGGCACAAACTGAAACACTGAGAGTGAACACGATCCTGATGAGGGAGAAGGTGAAGGTTTTCCAGCTGGTTGATCGATACGCTGAACTCACGGTCATTTCTACTGTTCGAGATCGGACACTGGTGGAACATGAGCTGCTGGCAAGAGGCTGAGACCACGAGGAGTGGAGACAGAAATATCTCCGCAGAGAGCTGGAAAAAATCCGGACTGATCAGTTACTCCAGAGCAGCTTTTCCCGGAGTAAATCCAAAACTGTGAGTTCGGCAGCAGTGGCTGGGGTCCCGGGGATCGGGAAAACAACAATGGTACAAAAGATTGTTTATGACTAGGCCACGGGGAAAATATACCAACAATTCCAGTTTGTCTTCAGTTTCAAATTCCGGGATTTAAACAGTATTAACTGTCGAATAAACCTGAGGGAACTGATTCTGGATCAGTATCCTTACTTCGGGAATATCCTGAGATAGGTCTGGAAGAACTCAAAGGGATTGCTGTTTATATTCGATGGTTTGAATGAATTCAAGTACAGAATCGATTTTGCTGACAGTCGGAGAGATACAGAACCCAAGCACCAGTGCCCAGATCCCGAGTGGTGGTGTGAAGTGTCTGACATTGTGTACAGTTTAATCCAGGGCAAGCTGCTCCCAGGGTGTTCAGTGCTGGTGACCACCCGCCCCACTACGTTACATTTATTGGAAAAGGCAGAGATCAGTGTCTGGGCTGAAATCCTGGGATTGGTTGGTGAGGAAAGGAAGGAATATTTCATCAGGCATTTTGAAGATCAGACGGTGGCGGGAGCTGTTTTCAAACACGTGAAGCAGAACGAGATCCTGTACACCATGAGCTACAACCCCTCCTACTGCTGGATCCTCGCTCTGGCACTGGCCCCCTTCTTCACACAAAGAGTCAGGGACCCGCAGCGAGTTCCCAAGACCATCACCCAACTGTACTCCTACTATATTTACAAAACCCTGAAAAACCACGGCCGTGAGATTGAGAACCCCCGTGATGTGTTACACAGGGTTGGTCAGATGGCCTTCAGAGGAGTGTCCGAGAAGAAGATTGTGTTTACAGATGGAGATTTGATCAAGTACAATCTGCAGCCTTCCCAGTTCCTGTCCGGGTTCCTGATGGAGCTCTTGGAGAGAGAGGATTCTGCCCGGAGCGTGGTGTACAACATTCCCACACCTCACCATCCAAGAGTTTGTAGCTGCAGTCACACAATTTTTTGAATCGGGAGCAAGTTACAGCTTGTGATTCAGCTGGGAGCTCAAAGAATTCGACCGTGCAGGTAGGATTTAAGCCGACCTGGTCAATACCTGTGGAGGAGGGGGAACTGCGCAGGCGCGAGTGACGTCAGCGTCGAGCCCGCACTTTAAAAGGCAGGACTTCTTTTCAGAGCGGGCAGCGGAGTCCGTGGAAGCAGAGTCCTGGGCTTTGGCTAAGTGGGCTTCGGCGTAAGGGGACTTCGGTAAGCCTGTGTGATTGCTCGCTGAGGGGAAGAAGGTAAGGTCGCTAGGTGCTTTTTAGACTTATTCTATTAATTCATTTCAGGAATGGGGGAGACAGTCAGAGCAGTGCTGTACTCCGTATGCAGGATGTGGGAAGTCAGGGTCAACACAGTTGTCCCTGATGACCACACCTGCAAGAGGTGCGTCCAGCTGCAGCTCCTATTAGCCCAAGTTAGGAAGTTGGAGCTGGAGCTGGATGAACTACGGATCGTTCGGGAGGCAGAGGCAGAGATAGATAGGAGTTATCAGGAGGTAGTCACACCAAAAAACCAAGAAGTAGGCAGATGGGTGACGGTCCAGAGAGGCAGGGGAAGCATGCAGAGAGAGCAGAGCACCCCTGCGGCCATTCCCATTAACAATAAGTATACCGTACTGGATACTGTTGATGGGGATGACCTACCAGGAATGAGTTGTAGTGGTCCTGCCTCTGGCACAGAGGTTGAACCCTCAACTAGAAAGGGGAGGAGGGAAGAGAAGAGAGCGATAGTTTTAGGGGATTCTATAGTCAGGGGGGCAGATAGGAGATTTTGTGGGGCAGATCGGGAGTCTCGGATGGTATGTTGCCTCCCTGGTGCCAGGGTCCTGGACATCTCAGATCGGGTGCAGGCTATTCTTGAGAACGAGGGCATGAACCCAGATGTAGTGGTCCATGTAGGGACCAACGATGTAGGTAAGCTGAGTGAGGGGGGTCCTGCTTAGAGAGTTCAGGGTGAAGCTGAAAGGCAGGACCTCCAGGGTGACAATCTCGGGATTGCTACATGTGCCACGTGCGAGTGAGGCGAAGAATAGAATGATTATGCACATCAATACGAGGCTGAGAGCATGGTGCAGGAAGGAAGGGTTCAGGGTTTTGGATAATTGGTCTTTGTTCCAGGGACATTGGGATCTGTTTCGAAGGGACGGTCTACATCTGAACCGGAGGGGTACCAACATTCTTGCAGGAGTGTTTGCCAGTGCTGCTCGGGGGGGTTTAAACTAGATGTGCAGGGGGCAGGGATCCAGATCCAGAGGGTTGGTCAGAAGGAGCATGGGGTTAAATGTGTAGAAGGTTTGGGTGATCTTGAGAAGGTCATCAAAATCCAAGGTGCAATTAGCCCGATGGAAGTTCAAGGAGCTGGGTTAGGTACAGTAGTGTTTTAAGCAAATAGAGGAGGAATGGGCTAAGAATTCTATACTTGAATGCGCGTAGTGTCAGAAATAAGACAGATGAGCT
This sequence comes from Hypanus sabinus, assembly GCF_030144855.1. Taxonomy (NCBI): domain Eukaryota; kingdom Metazoa; phylum Chordata; class Chondrichthyes; order Myliobatiformes; family Dasyatidae; genus Hypanus; species Hypanus sabinus. The sequence continues at coordinate 27,163 of NW_026780444.1, read as the reverse complement.
TGAAGCTCAGATGAAAATGGGGAACTACGACATTGTTGGGATAACGGAGACATGGCTGCAAGGGGATCAGACCTGGGAATTGAGTGTACCAGGGTATACGTGCTATCGTAGAGCCAGAAATATGGGAAGAGGGGGTGGGGTGGCCCTGTTGGCGAGGAATGAGAGGTCCTTAGCAAGAGGTGACTTGGGAACAGGGGAAGTAGAGTCTGTGTGGATTGAGCTGAGGAACAGTAAGGGTAAAAAGTCCCTAATGGGTGTTGTGTACAGGCCCCCAAACAGTAGCGTGGATATTGGGTAAAAGTTGATTAGGGAGTTAACATTGGCATGTGCTAAAGGTAAAGCAGTCGTTATGGGAGATTTCAACATGCAGGTGAACTGGGAGAATCAGGTAGGTGCTGGACCCCAGGATAGGGAGTTTGTGGAGTGTCTAAGGGATGTATTTTTGGAACAGCTTGTGCTTGAGCCAACCAGGAACGAGGCTATTTTGGACTTGGTGATGTGTAATGAACAGGAATTGATAAGTGATCTTGAAGTAAAGGAGCCATTAGGAAGTAGTGATCATAAGATGATAAGTTTTTATCTACAATTTGAGAGGGATAGGGGCAGATCAGAGGTGTCAGTGTTGCAATTAAATAAAGTAGACTACGGAGCCATGAGGGAAGAGCTGGCCAAAGTTAAATGGGCGGATGCACTGGCAGGAAAGACAGTGGATCAGCAGTGGCAGATATTGTTGGGGATAATACAAAAGATGAAAAAGCAGTTCATTCCAATGAGAAGGAAGGATTCAAAGAGGGGGAAGGGGCCACAGTGGTTGACAAAGGAAGTCAGAGATTGTACAGCATTAAAGAAAAAGAAGTATGACAGGGCTAAGATGAATGGGAATACAGATGATTGGAAAAGTTTTAAGGAACAGCAGATCTTAACTAAAAAAGCAATACGGAGAGAAAAAATCAGGTATGAGCTCAGTCTAGCCAGGAATATGAAAGGGGATAGCAAAAGCTTTTTTAGCTATGTGAAGAGAAAGAAGATAGTTAAGAACAATTTTGGACCCTTGAAGAATGAATTGGGAGAAACTGTTATGGGAAACAGGGAAATGGAACAGAATTTAATGAGTACTTTAGATCTGTCTTCACCAGGGAGGACACAAGCAATCTCCCAGATGTATGGATTGGCCAGGGTCATAAGATATCAGAGGAATTGAGACAGATTGACATTAGGGAAGAAACTGTGATGAGTAGACTGGTAGCACTGAAGGCTAATAAATCCCCGGGTCCAGATGGTCTGCATCCGAGGGTTCTAAAAGAGGTGGCTCAGGAAATTGCGGATGCATTGGTAATCATTTAACAATGTTCCTTAGATTCAGGATCAGTTCCTGAAGATTGGAGAGTGGCTAATGTTATCCCACTTTTCAAGAAGGGTGGGAAGGAGAAAACGGAGAACTATCGCCCTGTTAGCCTAACGTCAGCCGTGGGGAAGATGCTTGAGTCCATTATTAAGGACGAAATAGTGGCACATCTTGATGGCAGTAATAGGATCAGGCCGAGCCAGCATGGATTTACCAAGGGCACCTCATGCTTGACTAATCTGTTGGAGTTTTTTGAGGGTGTAACAAGGATGTTAGACGAGGGTAAGCCAGTGGATGTTGTGTACCTAGATTTTCAGAAGGCATTCGATAAGGTGCCACATAGGAGATCGGTGAGTAAAATCAGAGCTCATGGCATTGGGGGCAGGGTTTCAACATGGATAGAAAACTGGTTGGCAGATAGAAAGCAAAAGGTAGCAGTGAATGGGTGTTTCTCGGACTGGCTGGAGGTGACTAGTGGTGTACCACAAGGCTCTGTATTGGGACAACAGCTCTTTACGATTTATGACAACGATTTAGAAGAGGGCATTGAAAACTATTTCAGCAAGTTTGCTGACGATACTAAACTGGGTGGCAATGGGACATGCGAAGAGGACGTTAGGAGAATACAGGGAGACTTGGATAGGCTGGGTGAGTGGGCAGATACTTGGCAGTTGTCATTCATTGCGAATAAATGTGAAGTTATCCAATTTGGAAGCAGGAACAAGAGGGTAGAGTATTGTCTGAACGGTGTAGAGTTAGGTAAGGGAGAAATGCAAAGAGACCTGGGAGTCCTAGTTCACCAGTCAATGAAGGTGAATGAACAAGTGCAACAGGCAGTGAAGAGGGCAAATGGAATGTTGGCCTTTGTTACAAGGGGAATTGAATACAAGAGCAAAGATGTTCTTTTGCATTTGTACAGGGCCCTGGTGAGACCACACCTGGAATATTGTGTACAGTTTTGGTCTCCAGGTTTAAGGAAGGATATTCTGGCAGTTGAGGAAGTGCAGCGTAGATTCACTAGGTTGATTCCTGGGATGGCAGGGCTGTCTTACGCAGAGAGATTGGAGAGATTGGGCTTGTACACGCTGGAATTGAGGAGATTGAGAGGGGATCTGATTGAAACGTTTAAGATAATTAAAGGATTTGATAAGATTGAGGCAGGAAATATGTTCCAGATGTTGGGAGAGTCCAGTACCAGAGGGCATGGATTGAGAATAAGAGGTCAGTTATTTAAAACATAGTTGAGGAAGAGCTTCTTCTCCCAGAGAGTTGTGGAGGTGTGGAATGCCTCGGAAGACGGTGGAGGCCAATTCTCTGGATGCTTTCAAGAAGGAGCCAGATAGATATCTGATGGATAGGGGAATCAAGGGATATGGGGACAAGGCAGAGACTGGGTATTGATAGTGAATAATCAGCCATGATCTCAGAATGGCGGTGCAGACTCGAGGGGCCGAATGGTCTACTTCTGCACCTATTGTCTATTGTCTAATTCCTGAATCCACATCCCGGGGATATCATGAGATTCTCAATGAAGCCCACAACACGACAGATGGGCGATTTGAGGTATTTCTCCGTTTTGTTGCTGGTCTCTCCTCCCCAATGACAGCTCGGAGCCTGGAAGAGTTTCTGGGTCCATTTCCTCATCAAACAACCTGCCGGGTGATTGACTGGGTGATGGAGGAGGTTAAACGTCAGAGTGGAAAGACGGGGAGTGAAGCTGGTAAAAGGAGCCTCCTGAACACATTACGCTATCTGTTTGAGTCTCAGAATCGTGGACTGGCTCAGGCCGCACTGGAATCTATGGAAACACTTTCATTCAGTGGAATGACGCTGACCCCGATTGACTGTGTGGTCCTGTCACATGTCATCGGACTCCGTGATACAATAAAACACCTCGACCTGGAGTACTGCTTCATTCAGACTGAAGGAATCCAGCGGCTGGGACCCGGGCTGCACAAGTGCCAGGAGTTGAGGTAACTTGATGTATTTCTCACTCTGAACTGTGAAACTGTTCTATTGTGTTGTTTCAATATAAAGGGATTTAGTTAAAACTATAGTAAATGAGGTTCTGAAGAATTGTGACAAACGCCCTGGTGATTGGCCACTAATTCCCCAAGTACAGGAGGTTTCTGTGATTCCTTGTTAGAGACTTTGTCAGATCAGAGAACACCGGCCTTTGGTTTAATGATAATAAATCACAGGAATGGTCGTGTTTTTCTCAGCCTGTGACACATCCATTGACAATATTCCTTCTCACTATTACTGACACCCAGACCGACACTGACTGCATCAGGTGGGTCAGAGCTTCACACCCCCTTCCCGGTGAGGGACAAGAGACCGTCAGCAGACTGTCCCAGTGAGAAGGAAAGAAATGCCATTGTGAGATTGTCCTCCCCTGCCCGTCCCCTTGTGTGACTATCACCATCAGTCCACCTGTGTGACTGTGCTCACTACGAGATACCCAGACCACATGGGCACATCTCCTCTCCCGACTGTGGGTCTCAGTTCAAACCCACCTCTTCCGTGCCGTCTTTTTCTGCATCCTCTCGTCTTATAGGGTTAAATTTTCCCATCCTCCTTCCTCCTGTGGGATCTCTCTTCCCATCGAGTTTTCCTCAGGTGCGGGCTCTTCAACCATTCCCATCGACAGTCTCCCAATCATAAATTTTCCTCACTGTGGGACTTTCTTCCATCATTCATCCCTGCCCCTTCTGATGCTCTCAGGCCAATAACACTTTTCTGACTGTCAGAAATGAGACAGAGTATGTGTATTTTACAGGATCACACCAACAGATTAAATTACTGATACTCGGTGAATACCCTGGAGCTGGGCAGAGAGGGACGTTGACAGTGATGGGAACACTGATCAGTGATTTACTGAAGGGTACAGTGGTTCCTGAAATACCTGATTGAGAGTAATTCCCTCAGACCCTCATCAATTCATCAATTTGTTCAGCAATCTGTCTGTTTGTGTTTAGACTTGCGGGGAATGAACTGGGAGATTCAGGAGTGAAACTGGTTTCTGCGGCTCTGAGGAACCCGGAGTGTAAAATACAGAAACTGGGGTAAGTACCAGTCTGTGGGAGATTGTGTTTACAGTCACTGGGTGTCTGACATTGAACATTAATGTGATCAGTAATTGAGATACAGGTAAACTCTGGGAATTTGTACTACCTCCTCTCTCAGTGTCCTTCACCTTCTCTCATCTCCAGGTTGGACAATGTCGATCTCACAGTTTCTGGCGCCGAGAATCTTGCCTCCGCTCTCGGAACAAACCGATCACTGATGGATCTGAACATGGATCGTAATAAACTGGGAGATTCAGGAGTGAAACTGGTGTCTGTGGCTCTGAGGAACCCAGAGTGTAAAATACAGAAACTGGGGTAAGTACCAGACTGTGGGAGATTGTGTTTACAGTCACTGAGTGTCTGACACTGAACATTAATGTGATCAGTAATTGTGTTACTGATAAACACTGGGGATTTGTACCGTCTCGTATCTCACAGTGTACTTCACCCTCACTCTCTGTCATCTGCAGGCTGAGAGATATCAGTCTCACAGATTCTGGTGTCGAGGATCTCGTCTCCGCTCTCAGTACAAACCCATCACTGACGGAGCTGGATCTGAGTGAAAATAAACTGGGAGATTCAGGAGTGAAAATGGTTTCCGCGGCTCTGAGGAACCCGGAGTGTAAAATACAGAAACTGCTGTAAGTACCAGACTGTGGGAGATTGTGTTTACAGTCACTGGGTGTCTGACACTGAACATTAATGTGATCAGTAATTGTGTTACTGATAAACACTGGGGATTTGTACCATCTCCTGTCAATCTGTGTCCTTCACCCTCACTCTCTCACATCTCCAGGCTGTACAATGTCGGTCTCAGGGATTCTGGCGCCGAGGATCTCGCCTCTGCTCTCATTACAAACCCATCACTGACGGAGCTGGACCTGGGATTAAACTCACTGACAGACCGATCTGTCCCCGCTCTCCGCCGCCTCATGCTGACCCTCCCGGGTCTGGAGCGGATCTGGTGAGTGTTTGTGTTAATGTTCAATGTGATGAATTATCAGCGGATCCGTGGGTTTTCTGGTGATATTTATCTGTGAGTGTTGTTGAAACATTAACCCCGGTCCCCTGTTACTGACACTGTTGTGTAATCTGTTTATTGCATCTTTATTCCCGCATCTGTTTCAGGCTGCACTGGAATCGGTTCAGTCCAACAGGAGAGAGGGAACTGAGATCTCTGCAGGAACCCAGACCAGGACTGAGAGTGGAGTTATGAAGATCTGAATGTGTGAACAGCCCTGCTCACTGGATGAGGACATGTTGGCCGATTTCCTGCAAAACACGTTTAATTTCTAACTGTTCTAACAGATCCTGGCTTCAGCCGAGCTCTCTGTGATCTCAGAGGCAGTGCCGCAGTGACATGATTCCGTGTCCTATCTAGTTCAAACATTCCTTAATTTTCATTTGTCATGATGAAATCAATAAACTGCTGTAACTTCCTGCATTGCTGTCGGACCTGAGTCTCACTAGGGGAGAAACAGTGACCTGGGGTTACTGCTGCCCCCCGCACTCGGTGAACTGCAATAATGGTTCTGAGCTCCTCACTCTGGTACAGCAGCGTCTCAGAGATTAGGCGCCCACAGACAGTTAACATCTACTGTAATGTCAGACGTGATTTCACTGAGGTCCCAAGTACGAATGGGATGCGGGATGGAATACCGGCATTCAGCACAGGGTGAAGTTCCAACCGCATCGTCCCATCACACGCTCCGGTGGTCAGACACAGAGTGAATCTCCCTCAACATCATCCCATCACACACTCCCGGAGACAGACACAGAGTGAAGCTCCCTCCACACCGTCCCATCACACACTGTCGGGGTTAGACTCTGAGTGAAGCTCCTTCCACACCTTCCATCACACACTTCTGGGGCAGACACAGAGTGAAGCTACCTCAACATCGTCCCATCACACTCTCCCGGGGTCAGACACAGAGTGAAGCTACCTCAACACCGTCCCATCACACACTCCCGGGTTCAGACACGGGGAGAAAACACGTCTCTGCAGTGTGAGATATACCAAAAGAGTTCTTGAGCTGAAACAGATTACAAAGGACATTCTCATTGTGTTCACCTTGGAACTGTAGCATAGGGAACCACAAACACACACACACACACACACTCAATGAAGTGTTACAGCTGCGCCTCAGTTCCAGGCTGAGATTGTCCAGTCCCCAGGATCTCTTCAGTCCCTATCCCCATCCAGGCTGACCACCGCTTCCTCGCACCCGAGATACACCCACTCCCCTGACCCCAGCCTTCCTGAGCACTCTCCTGGCTTTGCAGACAAAATTGACAAAAGAGATTGGAAGCTCATATACGGTATACTATCAGACCTGCATCCTCAACGGTCGGAAACAGCAGAGGGTCAGACACAGAGTGTATGCCCCTCCGCAGGGCCACATCACGCTCTCCACGGATCAGATACAGAGTGAAGATCCCTCTGCAATGTCGCATCACACAGTCTCTGGGTCAGACGCAGAGTGAAGCTCCCTTCGCATCGTACCATCACACATTCCCAGGGTCAGACACAACGTGAATCTTCCTCCACACCGTCCCATCACACACTCCCACGGTCAGACGCAGAGTTAAGCTTCCTCCGCATGGTACTATCACACAATCTCTGTGTCAGACAGAGAGTGTGGTTTACTCCACATCGTCCCATCAGAACCATCCAGGGTCAGACACTGAATGAAGCTCTTTTTAAATCATCCAATTACATACAACTGGGGGTCAGAAACACAGTAAATCTCCCTCTCCATTATCCCATCACACACTCCCGGGTTCTGAGACAGTGAAGTTCTCTCCGCACCATCCCATCGCACACTACCGGTGTCAGACACAGAGTGAACCTACCTACACCTCGTCCCATTACACACTCACAGGGTCAGACATTGAGAGAATCTCTGTACACACCATGAAATAACCCACTACCGGGGTCAGACACTGAGAGAATTCCCTCCACACTGTATAATAACACAATCGCAGGTCAGACTTTGAGAAAATCTCCCTCCAGACTGTCCCATCGCACAATTCCTGTGTCAGACACAGAGTAAGGCTCCCTCCACATTCACCCATCACACACTGTTTTAGCGTGGAAGCTTCGTTTGGAGTTTTTCTGCCAGTTTGGACTGGGTTCGTTGACGGCTCCCAGCTGCAGCTGCTGGCAATTCGCCAGGAGACCGGTTTGCTCCAAACAACGGAGACAAACGCCATTGCTCCCCCACTGACATCGGGACAACGTCCCTCCTCTTTTATCGTCGTGATTCTCGTTCCGAGTAGGAGCCGGAGCATCTGTTGAAAAGTCTCGACCTCTCACGGCCTGGAAGTTCTGCAGGACCGACGGAGCCTTTCCTGGCGCTGGAATTTCTGGCACCGAGCCAGCAGGATACTGTCGAGTCCAAACTTTTTCCGGCCAGTCACTCAACTCGATCCAGGCCTTTATAACCGGCACATCCGTATATCTCTAGATTTGGACATAGTGTCAGCATGCCGGGCCGTTCTCCACGGAGTTGCAGGCCTTCGGGGAGTTGGACAAAGGCGGCTGCATCTCCGGCCTCGGACAACGCCTTGTTTTGGTCGGTGAAAGGAGAACGCGAGTGCAATGTATTTTGAATCTAAGAACCGCCCTGCAAAATATATGTGGCGGCTATGGAGGACTTGTTTGGGAAAGGTGGTATTTTGGCCACAGAGAATGAGTTCGGGAAGGCAGTGTTTTATCTAGAGAATGATGAGTTAGTACACTGGGAGCTTAGTTGGGGGGATCACGGTGGAAAACATCCTTTTAAAGATGGAGCTGGTGACATTTCCACGCAGCGAATTGTCTTCGGACACGTTAAGCGTTTAATCCCCAACGAGGTCCTGCTTCCCGCACTAGACAGCTTGGGACAAGTACGGTCAGATATAACTGACATCAGACTCAAATTTAAGAGACACACCCTCCGTAACGTAATCTCTTTCCGGCGTCAGGTGTTCATGCAGCTGGAAATGGAGGACGACGTTGAGGGCCGGTTTACTGTCCGGCCCGAGGGGGTAGACTATCAGGTGTATTGGAACTCTGAGCGCCCACGGTACCATGCGTGCGGGGAGGTGGGGCACTTTCGGAGGGACTGTCCTAGCACTCGAAAACCCAGGGAGTCCATTTCGGGAACCAGTGCCCCAGCTACCTCTGCCCTGATCCTATTCCTGTGCCTGCACCTGAGCCGACTCCTGCTTCCTGCTCCTATTCCTACGTCTGTTACAGTCCCTGCCCCTGCCCCGTGGTTCAGGTGGGAGATCTTGAGGCTACGTACAAGGAGGTTCAGGCGAGGGACGGGGATGAGCTTGTGCTGAGAAAGAAAGCAAAGAAGAAATCCAAACACACTAAGAAGTCGGCCCCCGAGACCGCAGAGCTCCCGCCTATTTGCCCTGAAGTGGAGCGGGAGGCTCTGGAAAGTGCGCAGTTGCAAGCGGAGAGTACCGCGCCATTGGTGAATCCGGCACCTGTGTGCGCCTCAGAAGAGAAGGTTATCTTCTCCCAAGAGGGTAGGGAATGTAGATACGGGGATTTCCCAGGAAAGGGTGGGAATCCGGGTAGAGTTTGTGTCTAACCCTGAATCTCCAGATGTAGCCACTAGTCCTGTGGTAGGTGGTGTGATTGTGTAGAAAGTTAGTGCTAGCCCTGTTTGCACAATCGCGACAGCCCTGAAGCCCTCCACACAGGACTTAGTAGTAAGCGATTCCCTGGGGGCAAGAGCATTAAACAGTAAGAGCGGAGAGGAGACCAAGCTCTCTCACTCTCATAATCGGGCTGCCGGTGGATCCCTAGGAACTGAGCTGCTGAGACCCACTTCATACCTGCCTCCTGGGGAGGGTGATGTACTCTGCATGCCGACCCCATCAAATAACGACTAGCAGGGAGACCCTGGGAATGATCCCTCCATTGTCGTAACTGTGGATAAGACTGATGCGACGGTGCAGCGGAAAGGTATGAGGGAGGTACCCGCTGCGCAGTGTGGGCTTTAAGTGCAGCCGTCTGTCGAACACACGGGGATGAAGACGGGGGATCTATCTGTAGTGAGGCGGTGGAGTGAGACAAAGGACATCCTCACCCCTCCAGAGAAATCCCCATTGATACCTGTGGAGGAGATCAGAGAGTTCATTCTCACCTCTGAGGGTGCAAAGCATCGGCCTAAGCTCGCCTCGCTTCGCTGGTCTGGCACGCCGAGGCTGATGAAGTCCCTGCGAGTCATCCTTAGACGGAAGGTGAAGGGGAAGAGGAATGCTGTGTCTGGGAATGTCAGGCGGCAGCTGAAATCCTTTCCGGATGACCTGGTGAGGGACATCAGAGTGGGAATCAGCCTCGCTCCTTCGGGAGACGGTGGGTCACAGGTGAGTGGCGTTGGCACCACTGGGGCCCGGAAAGCAAAGAGAATTCTTGTTTTTTTTTCTGGATAGTGTGGTTGAGGGTGCCTCCGCTCTCACCGGGAAGGGTGCAGGTGCTGAGTCCTAGTAAACTCCTTACATGAAGCTCACTGTAGCTGGTCTAAATTTTAATGGTAGCAGGGGTTCTCTCTGCAGATAAAAGAATCTCTCCGTCCTTTGGGATGGGTGATATACGGTGAGTTTCCTGTAGGGAACCCATACCACCGCGGGGGACGAGTCCGCTTGGCTCCTGCAGCGGCAAGGAGGGGTCTACCTGAGCCTCCTCAGCTCCAACTCTAGCGGGGAGGCGATCCTGTTGGCCTCGACCTTCCAGCCGGAAACGGTAAAAGCTCAGGATGTCGAGCCCGGCCGCCTGCCCCATCTGGCTGTGCGCCTGGATGGTGAACCTCTGCATTTCATCAACGTGTATGCCCTGAGGGGCGGGCTGATGCAGACGCGCCTATTCCCTATTCCGTCAGCAGTCCACTCTACTGAGCTCCATGGGTCCTGGGGCTGGGGACTTCAAATGTACCTTCGAGGTGGGGAAACTCTGCAGTCTCCAGCGCGACACAGCATCGGCAAAGAAGCTGAAGGAGTTCGTCGGCTCCTTTGACTTGGTGGACGCCTGGCGGGATCTACATCCTGACTCTGGAGCCTTCACGAGAAGGTCTAGAGGGAGAGATTCCCGAATAGATCGCCTCTATGTCTGTCAAGCGTACAGCTCCCCCGCGATGGCAACCTGCATGTGGCAAATGCCGTCCTCGAACCATCACCTTGTGTGGATGGAATTTGCCCCTCGGCACTGAGGCGGGGCCGACTGGTGGCGTCGTGGCATCAGCGCCGGACTCCGGAGCGAAGGGTCCCGAGTTCAAGGCCAGCCGGCTCCCTTGCACGCTTTCCATCCGTGCTGGGTTGAGCTTCGAGCTGGCAACTCGACCTCGTAAAGATAAAACTGGAGAATGCCGCAGAAACGCCATGAGCAATCACCAGAAAGATCGGTGCAAAAACTTGTCATGACGGCGCCCGATGACTCCACCAGGAGTTAAGGACATTCTTCCTCATCTACTCTGAGCTGGGATCCAGGCACTGGCGCTGTGAGAACCAGCTGCTGGAGGAAAGCCGACTCCGAGCGTTCTTGGTCGCCTGGAGGGAAAGACAGGGTTAATTGTTTTCATGTCGGGAGTACACTGAGACTGAACGGTTTGAGAGAACATTGCCTGACCCAGTGTATCGGAGGGGTCGTGACTGTCACGTGACATCACTGCCCACTGCCCGGTCGGAAGGCACGTCACCTGCCAATCAAGGTTTAACCCCTTCTCGCCCATCGATGCACTGTTACGGACCCGCAGGTTTCGTTCATTGTGGACTGTCACTTTAACAGAGCGCTTCAGTGAGGCAGGACTATGATGTTGTTCACTGACCGACTCGCAGCTTGCTTACCTTTAAAACAAGGACACAGCCAGTCACGGTCAGGAGTCGGAAGAAGAGAAAGAGAGAGAGGAGCGAACCTGGAAAAGGCAGCAGTTCCAGCTTGTCGAGGCTGGGGATTTGGAACTCTGCTACACCCACAAGGGTGGGGTGATCAGCGATCCGGAGCACATCGGATGTGTGGCTGTCACTCCGTATAATCCAAAGGAGTGGATCTGGGAATGTCCTGTGGGGCCACTCGAAGTTACCCCCTGCCTGGGTGTGTGATGTGGTAACCCCTTGAAGGCGGCATCCCTGTGACAGATAACTCTGGTGGTAATTCGTGCGTGGGTTTGGAACGGCTCGACGGAGGATCTTCCACCACTGATATTTATTAATTACCACCGTGGAACCCGTGAAATTCGGCGTGATTGCCTTCTCTCTACGTTTTACCTCTCGTTATCATCGCTGTGTGTATGTTATTCAGAGCACGTCTGCCTTTCTTAAGTTCTGTACAGTCACATACAGCGTTAACCTTAGAAATAGTTAAGTGTAGGACTTCCATTAAGATATATCACTTTCCTTCTCACTCTGTTACATGTAATGCTTGGTGAGTGGCGTGGATCCTAGGGGTAGACTGTATTGGAGGGGTCGTGACTTTCACGTGACAAACCTACCCACTACCTGGTCAAGGGACACCACCTGCCAAATACACACCTCACCATTGGCCCCTTTAATTAGCCTTATACTTGGCCTCGAGCAATCGGCCTTTGTAATCTGCTTAACTCTGCTGGCACGGAGCCTTTGGCCCCTCTGTAGATGACCTGGGCTGGACCCTCCATCCCTGAGCACTATAAAGGGTGCCGCGTGTGCTTTCCCTTTGCCATCTCCGAGAGACCACCCTGCTTCACACCAGGCTGACAACCGTGGAACGGCGCTGGAGAAATTGTTAGTGAGCTGTGCATTGAATAGGGTTGGGAGCGTTGATTACTCTCTTTAATAACGCAGAGCTGTGCCTGCACAGGGTCAAGGGCTGGCGGATATCGTATAGAATTTTCCTTTGTGTGTTTGCGTGTGTGTGCGGGTGTTATGCGCGTGCACTTTGTTCCCAGGCGATTTCCCACGTTCGTTAGTAATTGTCCTTGAGTGTTTTATTGCCGAACCGACTTTCCCCACGACTGCTGTAAATTGTGCGTGTTGCTTCTGTTGCCGTTTTCCCACGTTTGCCTTCTGTAAATAAAATCACTTTCTGTCCAAAGTCCTTGCTTCTGAGACATATCGAATCTGTTTCCCCACTTACAACACTTGCTCAGCCAATTTACATTTTTTTACGTTCATGCAATATGGGTGTTGTTTAATCGGTTTGGCTTGATCAATATCTACGTCATGGACTGCAACCGCGGTTTGCTTGGGAACATCGGGAAATAAATCCTTAAACTTCAGAATTAATTCTTTCAGCTGTTGCTGTTGCTTTGGCTGCAGATGAGCCAACTTGTTATCAATGTTTTCCAGAACAACCGAGTTCATTTGCCTAACTGGGACCATGTTTGGCTTGTGAAAAGTCTCAGATGAGTCAATTGTTTCATTCTCAGGGTTACCAGATTCATATGTTTTGACAACAACACTCACAGACGGTGCCTGCTTGTCAAAATTAGGCTTTATCATATTTATGTGTACCACCTGTGTTAGTTTATGTCAGTCGGGCGTTTTAATAACATAATTCACATCATTAATTTGAGAGACTATTTCATACGGTCTGTTGAATTTCGCCAGAAGTGGATTTGTCAACATTGGAGATAAGGCAAGCACCTTATTTTCTTTTGCAAGCCTGCTTATCAAACCAACACTTCATTTTGTTTTGAGAAATCTTTAGGTTTTGTCTCAATAGACTACAGGCTTGATGTAGTTTATTTCTGAACTTCTAAACATAGTCTAACAAGTTAACATGTACATCCCCATTAATCCACTGTTCCTTTAACAAGGTCAAAGGTCCCCTCACTCTCTGACCAAATACAAGTTCAAATGGACTAAAGCCCAGTGATCTCTGTACAGACTCTCTTACTGCAAACAAAAATAAATGTATACCTTCATCCCAGTCTTTTCCATTTTCAACATTTTAATGTCATAATCATTGCTTTGAGGGTAGAATGAAATTTTTCTAAAGCCCCTTGTGATTCTGGATGGTATGCAGATGATGCAAATTGTTCAGCTCCCAGTTCATAAACTACCTGCTGGAATAATCCAGATGTAAAATCACGTCCTTGATCAGACTGGATTTCTTTAGGCAAAGCAGAAAATGTAGAAAACTTGGGAAGAGCCTTCGCCACAGTTTTAGCTTTAACATTTCTGTGAGGTATTGCCTCTGGGAATCTGGATGCAGTACACATAATAGTTAGCAGATATTGATGGCCAGCTTTAGTCTTTGGCAATGGGTCAACACAATCCACTATAAATTTTGAAAAGGGTTCACCAAATGCAGGTATAGACCACAGTGGGGCACTGGGGTGACCTGATCAGGTTTACCCACAACTTGACAAGTGTGACAGGTTCTGCAAAAGCTCATAACATCTTTCCACAGATTAGGCCAGTAGAATTATTTCGTAATCCTGTTTACCGTTTTATTCACTCCAAAATGGTCACCTAAGGGTATACTGTGGGCCAAAGTTAAAATTTCAGCCCTATAAACTTAAGGAACTATAACTTGGTGAACAATTGCCCATTCCTCACTCGCTGGCATAGCAGATGGCCTCCACTTCCGCATTAACACACCATTCTTGAAATAATACCCTGCTGGCACTTTCTTAATCTCATCATCTGCGAGAGCTGTTTCTTTTAAAGCTTCAATCTCAGGGTCTTGGTTCTGTTCTGCTGTAAGCTCTCCCGCATCGGCAGACATTTTAGCCATACTTCGAGTTCCTGTGCAGGAAGGATAAATGTTAAAATCCATCTGTGGGTCTTCACTGGTTGGTTAGTTGTCAACAGCACTGCAGGAACAACTTTACCATCGGCCAGGTCATTCCCGAATAGCAAAGTAACATCTTCCACCGGTAAACTGGAGCATAATCCGATCTTAACAGGTCCCGAAACCAATCCTGACTGTAAAGTTACTTGTGCAATGGCACGGAAACCATGCCGTTCCCAATGCCTTTAATAAGATTTACCTCACCAGTGTTAGGCTCATCACCAAACTTTAGAACGCTGTCTAATATAAGTGACTGAGAAGCCGCAGTATCTCGAAAAATTTTCACTGGAAATATGGTTCACCCTTCTTTTACTAATAAAAATCCATCTGACATAAAATGATCGAACACCTTCTTAACTTGGTCAGACCTCTCAGACCTTAACTAAGCAAACAGAATGTTCAGAACCCTGTGGGTTTACAGGTGCTTCAACAGACTGATCACAGGCATTCGGGACTGCCTCCTTTTCCTTTTCCATCTTCAGGACAGAACAATCAGCCATCACATGACCAGCTTTCTTACAATAGTAACAAGTAAGACCAGAGTATTTCTCCTTCAACTGTTTCCCTTCATCCTTACTCTTGTCACTAGTCCCAGCTTTAATTTCTGGTTTACCCTGGTGATCCCTGCTACTCTTTTGGAAGCTGTTATTCGGGATAAATTTAAGCTTATGAGTTAGAGCAAACTCATCTGCTAATCGAGCAGAGTCCTGCAAAGTGGCAGCATCTTTTTCATCTAAATATGTCTTTGTGTCATCAGGGATGCACCTTTAGAATTCTTCAATTAAAACCAATTCTTTCAAGCTGTTAAAATTATCATTCACATTTTTATATGTGCACCAGCGGTCAAAACACACAGACTTCTCATAAGCAAAATCCATAAAAGTCTGGTTCACAGATTTCCTCAAATTTCTAAACTTTTGCCTGTATGATTCTGGGACAAACTCGTAAGCTTTAAGCACAGCCTGTTTCACTATGTCACAATCAGCTGCTTCATCAACAATCAAAGCAGAATAGGCTTGCTGAGCCTTCCCCTGAATTACACTTTGTAAGAGAATAGGCCAAACCTCTTCTGGCCACTTTAAACTCTGAGCAACCTTCTCAAAATGCTGAAAGTATTTATCAATCTCTACCTCGTCAAATTGAGGGACCAATTTAACTTCCCAACTGGCCTCAAATTTATCACCAGAGACCAACGCTGGACTCCTTTGCTGCAACCTCTTTATCTTTTCCAGCTCGAACAGCCTCTGTCTTTCTGTTTCCTCCCTCTATTTTTCTGCCTCTTCTCTGTTTTTCTGCTTCTCTAGCCTCAATCTGCCTCTGCCTTTCAGCCTCCAGTTTAATTTTTCTCACTTGTACTGGAGCTCAAGCTCACGAGGTTTACTTTCAGGAAACACCTCCAACTCCTCCACTTTAAACACACCCTCAGATACATAATGTTCAGCTATTATCCTCTGCATCTGTGCCCTCCTCATTGTCAATTTCACCTTAGCAAGTTTTAACCTTCTAGCAAGACTCAACAACTCAATCCTTCTGGCGTCCTCCAATGCCTCAGAGGTTGGTGCTTCCAGACATCTATCAACATCCATTTCTACTGATTTTCCACACACAAATAAATGAAAAGGGATGAAATTGATAATTAATGAATACACCCCCAAATCTGTTCATATACTGGATGCAGGCCCCAATTTTGTTACGAATCATAACGTTTTAGAAACGAACCAGCAGCAATAGACTATACCTGGAGTCTGTTTTTGATCTCAAATCTATCTGTATTAGAATCTACTTGTAATATAGTAACTAAAGCAAGATAAACAAAAGTTAACAGTGTTATGTGTATATATGTGTTTAAATAAAACTCCCAAACTATTGAGCTCGGGGGAAACAAGGCTTGGAGTATTGGGATGGTACAGTATGAAAGTGCAGTTCATCCATGGAATAGGTGATGAGAGAGATATTTGTAATCCAGGGTAAATGTTGAGAGAAAGCAATTATGTCGAATTCCACAGGTTCCATGGTGGAAAAACGAGAGAACAGTTGCTGTAGATTTTATTTGTCGTCGTTCCAAACTCTCATACGATTTATCACCGAAAGTGACTTGTCACAAGGGGTTTCGTCTTCAAGTGAATTACCACACCACAGCCCGGCAAGGGTTAACACATCAGTGGTTTTCACAGGACACCCCAAATCAGATCCACTCCTATGGATCAAACGAGGTGACAACTACACATTCGATGTACGGTGAATCGATAATTAACCCACCCTTGTGTGCATAGGAAAGTTCCAAACAGTGACCCTTGGCCACAAGTTCCCTTGTTTCGATCCTTCAGTTTTCCCTAGTTCGTCTCCGTCTGACTCTGAGTGTCTGTGTCCTCGGTTGAAACTAAACAAGCTGCCAGTGATGTAAACAAGCTGCAAGTCAGACTGATCCACCTTCTTAATCTCTTGATCTCTCTTAAAATGACAGTCCACAGCAAACGAAACCCAGGGATTCATAACTATGGCCACTCCCCATTGTGAACTGACTGGTGAGCCAGTAGTTGGGACGACTGAGTGAATCCCTTCCCACTGACTGAGCAAGTGAATGGCTTCTCCACAGTGTGAACTTGCTGATGTCTCTGTAGGTTGGATGATCCAGGGAATCTCTTCCCACATTTTGAGCAGGCGAACGGCCTTTCCCCTGTGTGAACTCGCTGGTGTTTCAGTAGTTGGAATGACAGAGTGAATCGTTTCCCACAGACTGAGCAAGTGAACGGCTTCTCCCCAGTGTGAATTCGCTGGTGTGCCTGTAGGGTGGAAGATTGAGTGAATCTCTTCCCACATTCTGAGCAGGTGAAGGGCTTCTCCCCAGTGTGAACTCGCTGATGTCTCTGCAGGTGGGATGACTGAGTGAATCCCTTCCCACATTCTGAGCAGGTGAACGGCTTCTCCCCAGTGTGAACTCGATGATGTACCAGTAGGCAGGATGAATCCGTGAATCCCTTCCCACATTCTGAGCAGGTGAACGACTTCTCCCCAGTGTGAACTCGCTGATGTTTCTGCCGGGTGGATGAATCAGTGAATCCCTTTCCACAGACTGAGCAGGTGAACGGCTTCTCCCCAGTGTGAACTCGCTGATGAACCTTCAGATGGGATGACTGAGTGAATCCCTTCCCACATTCTGAGCAGGTGAAGGGCCTCTCCCCTGTGTGAATTCGCTGATGACTCAG
Organism: Hypanus sabinus; assembly: GCF_030144855.1. Taxonomy (NCBI): domain Eukaryota; kingdom Metazoa; phylum Chordata; class Chondrichthyes; order Myliobatiformes; family Dasyatidae; genus Hypanus; species Hypanus sabinus. The sequence continues at coordinate 9,775 of NW_026780444.1, read as the reverse complement.
TAGGCTGGATGACTGAGTAAATCCCTTCCCACATTCTGAGCAGGGGAATGGCCTCTCCCCAGTGTGAACTGGCCGATGATTCTGTAGGTTGCATAAGTGAGTGAAGCTCTTCCCACATTCTGAGCAGGTGAACGGCGTCTCCCTAGTGTGAACTCGCTGGTGTCTCTGCAGGTGGGATGACTGACTGAATCCCTTCCCACATTCTGAGCAGGTGAATGGCTTCTCCCCAGTGTGGACTCGCTGATGATTCTGTAGGTTGGATAACTCAGTGAATCTCTTCCCACATTCTGAGCAGGCGAACGGCTTCTCCCCAGTGTGAACTCGCTGATGACTCAGCAGGTGGGATGATTTAATGAATCTCTTCCCACAGAATGAGCAGGTGAATGGCCGCTCCCTGGTGTGAACTCGCTGGTGAGCCATTAAGTCAGATGACTGAGTGAATCTTTTCCCAGAAATTCAGCAGATGACCAGCCTCTGCCTGGTGTGAACTGACTGGTGTGTCCACAGGTGGGAATACTGAGTGAATCCTTTGTCACCCACAGAACAGGTGAATGGCCTTGCCCAGTGTGAACTTGTTAATGTACCTTCAGTTGAGATGACCGAGTGAATCCATTCCCACTGTCTGAGAAGGTGAACGGCCTTTCTCCTGTGTAAAATGACGGGTGTGCCAGTTGGTCAGTTAACCGAGTGAATCCCTCCCCACAGTCTGAACAGGAAGGATGGTTGGTTGAATCCCTTGCTCCACTTCTTAAATATATAGACAGAGACAACAAAACTGGCGTGTCATGTTTTTGCTTCCTGGAGACAAATTACTTCTCGTTTTTAACCTGTAAAAAGATTTGCAAAATCCATCAATGCGTTTAGGACAATACTTCCGTTGAAATTACTTGAGTTGCTAAGGTTTGATCTGGTATCACACTGTTACAATGAGGTTCAACTTTAGTCTGTTAAAAAGGATTTGGAGTGAATTTTTGTATTATTTCAGGTTCTTGTCACAGTCATAGAAAATTACAACACAGACACAGGTACTTTGGGCCATCCAGTTTATGCTGAACTATTTAAATTGCCCATTCCCATACCCTTACCATCCAGGTTTCTACACAAACCTCTTAAATGTTGAAATTGCGCTCGCGTGCACCACTTGTGCTGGCTGCTCATTCCACACCCGGATGACTGTCTGTGTGAAGAAGTTTCCCCTCATGTTCCCCTTAACATTCCACCTTTCACCCTTAACCCATGGCCTCTGATTGTAGTCCCACCCAATCTCAGTGGAGAAAGCCAGCTTGCATTAACACTATCTATGCCCCTCTATCACAATCAAATCTCACCTCAATCTTCTACATTCCAAGGAATAAAGTCTGGACCTGTTTAATCTTTCCTTATAACCCAAGTCCTACAGACCTAGCAACTTTATTGTGAATTTTCTCTGAACTCTCTGAACCTCTTTTACAGCTTTCCTGTAGGCAGGTGACCAAAACTGCACACAATACTCTAAATTAGGCCTCACCAATGATTTCAACAAGTGTACATAAAATCCATCTATTGTTGTCAGTACTTTGATTCATGAAGGCCATTGGGCTGAAATCTTTTTGTCCGTCTCTATCTAACTGTGATACCAATTTCAGTTAATTAAGGACCTGTATTCCCAGGTCCCTTTCTTCTACAACACTCCTCCGTGCCCGACCAGTAACTGTGAAAGACCTCCCTTGGTAGGTCCTACCAACATGCAACACCTCACACTTGTCTGCATTGAATTCTGTTTTCCATTTCTCAAGCCATATTTCCACCTGGTCCAGTTCGCACTGCAAGCCATGAGTCTTCTTGCAGTCCACTGAATCCCCAGTCTCGGTTTCATCCGCAAATTTGCTGATCCCTAACCATCTTATTATCCAGATTACTGATACAGATGACAAACAACAACAGATCCAGCACTGATCCCTGTGGCAACCACTAGTCACAGGCCTCCAGTCAGAGAGGCAACCATCTGCTACCACACTCTGGCTTCTCCCAAGGACAGTGTCTCATCCAATTTACTGTCTCATCTTGAATGCTGAGTGACTGAAACTTCTTGACCAACCTCCCATATGAGACTTTGTCAAGTGCCTTGCTAAAGTCCATGTAGACAACATCTGCTGCTTTGCATTCATCCACTTACCTGATAACTTCCTCGATAGACTCGATAAGTTTGGCTAGAGCGATGCTGTCTATACTTTATCAGTCCACACCTATCCAAATACTTACAGTATATATCTGGTTCCTGCACCAACATTCCAATAACTTTCCCAGTTCTGATGTCAAGCTCACCAACATATAATTTCCTAGTTTATTTTTACAGCCTTTCTTGAACAGCAGAACAACACTGTCTGTCCTCCAATCCTCCAGTACCTCACCTGTCACTAAGGATGATTTCAATATCTGTGCTTAGGCCCTGATAATTTCTGCACTTGTCTTCCGCAGGGTCCTAGTGAACAACTTGTCAGCCCTTGGGGATTGATCCACATTAATTTGCCTCAAGACAGCAAACCCCTCCACCTCTGTAATCTGTACAGGGTCCATGAAGTTGATGCGGCTTTGCCTCAATTCTATAGACTCTGTGTTCATCTCTTGAGTAAATACGGATGCAAAAAAAATCTCCCCAAGTCTATGTTATCCCTTTATATGGATTACCATTCTGATCTTCCAGAGAATTAATTTTTTCCCTTGCAATCTTTTTACTCTTAACATATCTGCAGAATCCCTGAGGATTCTCCTTCACCTTGTCTGCTGGGGCAACCTCATGCCTTTATTTCTTTCATAAGTGTTCACTTGAATTTCCTGTATTTCATAAGTACCCCATTTGTTCCTATCTGCCTGTACCTGGTATGCACCTCCTTTTTATTGATCAGGGAGAGGAAAGCCAAAGGGGTGATAGATCTGCATGCAGGGAGGTGGGGGTAAGGAGGGTTAAACGAAAGTTGCAGGGGGAATGGGAGCCTGAATAACAGAACAGAGAGTGGAGAGATTGTGGAGACAGATGTTGTTCAGGCCTCAGACAAAGTCAGGAATGAAAAAGTTGAGCATGGTGCAGTGAATATGCTGAGCCCAGTATATTTCAATACAAGGAGGAGTGTAGGAAAGGCGGATGTGTTCAGGGCATGGATCAATACCTGGAATCAACACTAGGACCTGGCAACTGTGGACTGGGACAGGCTGCTTTATGGCAAAGGTGTGCTTGGTAAATGGGAGGCTTCAAAGCGAAATTTTGAAAGTAGTATGCGGGTATGTCAGAATAAAAGGTAAAGATAGAAACTGTAGGGAAACTTGGATTGCACGAGATATTGAGACCCTGGTAAAGCACAAAATGGAATTGCATAACAGGGATAGGCAGTCAGTTTCTTATGGAGTATAAGAAATGCAAGAGAACACATAAGAAATCAATCAGGATGGCTAAAAGATGGCATGAGGTTGCTGTCACAGAAAAGGTGAAGGATAATCCTCAGGGATTCTAGTGATAGATTAAGAGCAAAAGGATTGCAAGGCACAAAGTTGGTCCTATGGAAGACCGGAATGGCAATCCACGTGTGGAAACAAAGTAGATGGGGAGATCTTAAATATTTTTCCATCTCTATTTACTCAGGAGATGGACAAAGGATCTATGGGAGTGTGGAAAAGCGGCATTAACCATTTCAACCCTGGGGGGAAAAAACACTCCTCTGGCCACTCACACGCTCAATACCCCTCATCATTTTATACACCAAAAAATGTCTCTAAATATAAACAAGGAAATTATACATTGCACAATCTACTTTCCATGATTCAGTACATTTACACAGACAGGTGTGTAAAAAGGTCCCAACGAATATCGGGGACAAACAGGCCCAATTCACCACAAACACAAACTGTTCCTGCTGCTACCATCCAGGAAACGGTACCACAGCAAAAGGAGCAACAGGCCCCGAGACATCATCTTCCACCAGGCCATCAGACTGATTAATTCATGCTGATACAATTGCATTTCAATGTTATATTGACTGTCCTATGTACAAACTATCTATTATAAATCACTATAAATTACACGTTGCCCATTTAGATGGAGATGTAAGGTAAATATTTCTACTCCTCATGTTTATAAAGTATGTATCTAATAAAGTCAATTCAATTCACCCTCTCCATTATCTGTTCTGTCACTCTGGCTCCCATTCCCCCTACAACTTATTTTAACCACATTTTATTTAACCCCCTCCCCTGCTCACTACCATTAGCAAGCCTTACCACTAGGATATTTGTCCCCTCTTGTTCTGTTCCTCTAACTGACAAATCCCCTATCAGCCCTTTGACTTTCCTCTGCCAGGTAATTCCCCCCAACAGTTTCTAAAGTGGTCCACCTGTTGTGGGGCATGGCCACTAGAGTACTCTGCGATGCCTATTTAACCTCATTCCCCTTCCTGTTTCTCACCCAGTTTCCTGTGTCCTGCACCTTGGGAGTAACTCACCTCTCTTCATGTCATATCTATCACCCCCTCCAACTGCTGGATGATCTGGAATTCACCCATTTCAAGTTGCAGCTCATTGAAGTGCTGGGTTACAAGCTGCACATCTTGTAGGTGAGGGCATCAGGGACACTGGTGGTCTCCCCTCCTTCCCTCCAATACCCCTCTAATTTGTACTAATCTCCCCTCTAATTTGTAATAACCAGTGTGCAGATATATCTTGCACTGTGCATTTTTTACCCAGTGACAAGACGTGCACAGTGAATTTTATATAGAGAGGTATTCATTTTAACATCTAGCAAATCACTGTCAATAGGAACTTTGATCTCCTCTGGGTTTGATCGAGTTCATCTGCACTCTCACACAACCTATGTAGCAGGCCTGGAACAGGAAATGGAGGATTTTCTCACCAAAGCTTTTGCACATTGTCCATATGTGGTTTCCTTGCTAAATTACACTTTAAAAAGTCAGATTTCCAAATATCACTCCACTTCTTCCCACTTGCAAATTCTCCAGCAACTTTTGCATCACCAAAATGCAAACAGGCATCACTAGTTTCTGTATTATACATAAATATTCCCCCTGAACCCTCCCCCAATGACTGACGGTGGTGAACTCAGTGAATGAAATCCCAATGTATATGAAGGGAAGGGCAGTAGTCTGTCTCACTGGAGTCTGGCACATTTGTGATGTGAATGCTACTTGTTGCCCAGGGCAAAGGTGTTTCATATCATTACGTACCCAGAGAGAATGGGACAAAACATGTCCTCACCGGTAGAAAAGTCCAGAGCTAGAGGAGGTAGAGGAAGCAACACACACAAAATACTGGAGGAGTTCAGCAGGCCAGGCAGCATCTACGGAAAAGAGTCCTGATGCCGATTTTCTCAATTGCTGATGTAAAAGATTTTGTTCCCTTTCTCCGAGTTCCTAATCCTTGCATTTAGATAGCTGGAGCTCAGCTCTGACTGAGAGATCCATCGTTTCCCATTCACTCAGCAGCCGGAAGCTCCCCGGGGTCCGTGCACGGATCGTGGGGCTGATAGAGAGGGAAGAGGGCAGGACTGTCCCGGGGTTGCTGGTCACGGTGTCCGAAATTCAGATGAATTATCCCGAAATCGGTGTTTAAGATAAAAACTCGGAGAATCACTCTTACCTGCAACCGACATTTTCAAAGGCTTCTGTGTACTGCGCGCATGCGTGAAACTCCGGGACGGCCTCAGCCTGACGCCTGCGCATTTCATCGGCGCTTTAGCGCCGACGAAATTCTTAACGCATTGCCCTATGGGTAATCACGGTGCCATTAAAGATTTCTGCAAGCACCGGTTCAATGTCCATATCTCATTTTTTTTCATCTTGGGTATAGAAAAAATCTGCAGCTGTTTTAACGCAGAAAGTGGCTCCCATAACCAATATACTCAATATCAACGTGTATCTAATGCCAAAGTAAAATGCAGATATAAAACACAGGAGTTTCTGCAGTTGCTGGAAATACAGAGACGCATACACACAAAACAATTCAGAGAGCAACTAAGCAGCGGAGTACACAGGCCAGGCATGCGGAAGGGGCTCTGCCTAAACGTTTTCTATTTATTCCTCTCCAAATTTCTGCCTGATCTGTTGATTTCCACCTGTGTTTTGCAGAAATTAACCACCTTTTTTTTTTTCGATCAACCAGTTTCCAAATGCTTCTAATCTTTCACTTTTAACCACATCTTGCTGGTCTTATTCGTCCTCCTCCTCTGGACCCCATTTCTCTCTGGAGCCCCTGATTCAGGCTGGCAACACTTTTGTTTCTGACTCTGCACCATCGAAGATTCACTCGCTAGTCTGCTGTCAGACTTTAGAGGTGCATTGTGTTACGAGACCGCAGGTTCGTTTACTGTGAGTGTCGCTTTAAGTGCCCGAGTGAGGAGGGCTGTGACGTCAGACACAAGCTGCGGGAGCGGGAGCGGGAGCGGGAGAGGGAGAGGGAGACAAGCTGTTGGAACTTCAGCGTGTGACTGCTATAGGCTGCAACTCTTCCATGCCCAAAAGGTTGGGTTGATCTGATCATCGGCAGGCAGTGCACAACGGATGTGTGACTGTCACTTCGTATCATCAATATGTGTGGATTTGCTGGAGTATCCTGTGGTATCACTTTTGTTGTCCCTTGCCTGAAATCGGGGTGTTCTGTGCTAACCACTTGAAGACGATATTCCTGTGACTGACACCTGGTGAAATTTCTAATCTTCGGCGACTGTTATTTCGTTTACCCAGCGTGGAATGTGTGTGGAATTCTTCATAATTGCCTTCTCTCTACATTTCTCTCTACTTTTCTAATTTACCATCTGAAGACTTTAAGCATTGTTTCCCAAGCTTGATAGTTTGGGAGCTGTATATACGCATAACACTGTTAACTTCTGTTTATTTCATTTAATCTTATATATTTGGAGTAGATACTGTTACGTACCCTGTGACGGGTCAAAGATCCAGCAGAAATAGAAAACACCGTGTAGTCTGGTATTGCTATAAACTAATGCTATTTATTAGTAACTACAGCAATATAAATGCAGATATATCAAACAGGTTATCAATGATTTTATATATATGTGTGTGTGTGTGTGTGTGTGTGTGTGTGTGTGTGTGTGGGTGTGGAAATAGGAAAGCCAAGCTCCTTCACCGCCTCGGGGTAATGGATACCGTCTTACGGTGATGAGTGAAGTTCGATTCATTTCGTGAATTGAGTCGAGTAGTGATGGAGAGAGAGAGAGAAGGAGAGGTTTGAGTCTTCAGGTAAGCTGACGCCGGTCGATAGTCCCGTCGTCCTCCGAAATCCTTTGGAAGTCACCGACTGTGACCACTACAAACGGACCGGTTCTTCTGTGGTGGAGTTATTAACCCAGGGCGACGGATGGGCACACGAATAACTCCACACCGGTCACAGCCTTTTCACACTGCGAGAGCCACTGATCGATGCTCCGGATCGATCTTCCAAAACCCACCTTTTTCTGTGGACACAACAAAGCTCATTCAGTGTCCAAAACCATGTGTCTGGAGGTCTATCAGCGGGACCTCCTACTTATCTCACCGTGCTGAGCCCCAGCTGTCCATCAAACAGTTCCTCCCTTCTCTCTCTGTAAGAACACAGAAGCTGACAGTGTCCTTGTAAAAGTGTAAACAAGCTTGCAGATAAACCGTAACACTCTCTCTCTCTCTCTCTCTCCACCTTCCCTCCCTCCCTCCCTCTCTCTCTCTCTCTCTCGTTGGTCAGGGTTAGGGTTAGGAGGTCTGGAGGTCTATCAGCGGACCTCCTACTTATCTCACCGTGCTGAGCCCCAGCTGTCCATCAAACAGTTCCTCCTTCTCTCTCTGTAAGAACGCAGAAGCTGACAGTGTCCTTGTAAAAGTGTCAACAAGCTTGCAGAGAAACCATTACACCATCTCCGAGCAGTCTTTCTCTCTCTCTCTCTCTCTCTCTCCCCTCCCCCCCCTCTCCCTCTCCCTCTCTCCAACAAGGTGTTCGGTGTTGAACAACAACTCCCTCTCTCTTTTCAAAAACACAGTTCGTAGGGGTAATTCAGGACCCCATCACAATACTAATGAAGAGAGTGGTTTTAACATCGAAACCAGACTCCGTTAGTGATCTATTGCTGCTGGTATGTAACAATTGCAACAACCCAGCTGTCTGAGGCATAATCCTTTAAAATTGGTGAAAATGACCCAAAACGTTGAAAAGAGCGGGTAAGAAGGAGTTTAACCAACTTCGTCCGGAGCCCTGAAGAACGTCACAACCACAGTGAGATCATCTTATTCAGCCTGGAGAAAATCATGCAGGAAATTCATGCAGGTTTATGAGATGATGAGAGGCATTGGTCGTGTGGATAGCCAGAGGCTTTTTCCCAGGGCAGAAACGGCTAGCATGAGGGGGAATAGGTTTAAGCTGCTTGGAAGTAGATACAGAGGACATATCAGAACTAAGTTTTTTAAACAAAGAGTGGTGTGTGTGTGGAATGCACCGCCAACGACGGTGTTAGAGGCGGATACAAAAGGGTCTGTTAAGAGACTCTTGGATAGGTACATGGAGCTTAGGAAAATAGATGGATATGCGGTAGGGTAATTCTAAGCAATTTCTAGAGTAAGTTACATGGTCGGTACAACATTGAGGGACAAAGTATCGATAATATGTTATAGATTTCTGTGATTCTATGACATTCAAGGGAAATCTCCTATCCCACGGAGTGGTAACTAGTTGCAACCTGTCATCACAGGGAGGGTGAGAGGGGAACGGCAGGGATAGATTTTCATATACTGATATGGAACAGAAACATGGGCAGGGACCAGCTGGGCTGAGTTGGCTCTCAAGAGAGACACGGGATTTGATACAGAACTGATTTATCTTTCACAGATCCACAATATTAAACACCAGTCTAGTTTAAGGCTAACATCAGCAGAACAGACTCCTCCAATGCTCAGTGACCAGGGTTCAGTCCTGGGTGCGATGAGCAGCCGCAAGAACTGCAGAATCTGACAGTAACAGTCCCTCATGAACCTGCAGCTGCCTTCAGTCACCGTGATGGTGAAACATTTAACACGGAGCTGATTTTAATTTCCTCCCTGATGTGAAGTTGCTGGTGCTGCAAGCAGCTGGGATGATTGAGTAAAACTCTTTGCTCTCTCCGGACAGAAACGTGGCCTCTATTTATTGTGAACTCACCGGAGCATCACAAGGTGGGTTAACTGAATGAGTCTCTTCGCACACACGGAGCAGATGAACAGCCACTTCCCAGTGCGAAGCTGTAGATCTCGGTCTTCGGTCTTGACCCGAAACGTTGACTGCTCATTTACACTGATGCTGCCCGACCTGCTGAGTTCCCCCAGCGTCTTGTACGTGTTGCTTTGACCACAACATCTGCAGTGTACTTTGTGTTCAAGCGCTGGTGAACTGACAGATACAGCGGAACTAACGTGTTGTTGTGTTCGAGATTCCCATACACAAATCCTTTGACTTTCCTACACTGTTAAAAGTTTACAAAGCAAGTCAGTGGGTGAAGGACAACAATTCAACTGAAATAATTTTAGTCTCCATGGTGCCTTTTGGTTAAAAGACTGTCACATCTCAAAACAATTTAGACGAACAAGATTTCATCTTCTAACTGGCCACAGTTCCGGCATCAGGCACAACATCAAACTCTCTGCTTCCCTCTCTGTATCAAAATGAATTATTCCTCCCCTTCATCAGTCTGTGACTTGGCTCAGTTTGTCTGTCGCGTTCGCATTCTGAGCATGCGCCACACACCCACTGAGATCACATTTTATTGATGGCGTGG